>NC_084463.1:106965132-108165132 GCF_027409185.1 Cynocephalus volans | reverse complement strand
AATCCCTGACCTCCCTCCCCCTCCACTCCTCTCCCATCCCACCCCACAGCCCTAGGTATGCTCTCTCCCTCTGCAAGTCCAGTGCCCCACTGTGGTCTTTCTTTCCTTCCTTCCTTCTCTCTTAGTTCCCACGAGGACATATGGTATTTTTCCCTCTGTGCCTGGCTTATTTCACTCAACATAATTTTTTCCAAGCTTGTCTGTGTTGTTCTGAATGGCAGAATTTTATTCTTTTTTATGGCAGAATAGTATTCCATGGTGTATATATACCACATTGAGATATCATCTCACCCCAGTTAGACAGGCAATTATCAAAAAGACAGAGAACAAAAAATGCTGGTGAGGGTGCAGAGAAGAGAGAACCCTTCCACATTGTTGGTAGGACTATAAATCAGGAAAACCTTTATGGAAGACAGTATGGAGTTTTCTCAAACAACTACAGATAGAGCTACTGTATAATCCAGCAATCCCACTTCTGGATATATACACAAAGAATGGAAATCATCATGTTGAAGGGGTAACTTCACTCTCACAGTTATCACAGTTCCATTTACAATAGCCAAGAGATGGAACCAACCTAAATGTCCATCGATGGATGACTGGATAAGGAAAATGTGGTATATACACAATGGAATACTACTCAGCCATAAAAAAGAATAAAATTCTGCCATTTGCAGCAACATGGATGAGTTTGGAGAAAATTATGTTAAGTGAAATAAGTCAGGCACTGAAAGACAAATACCATATGTACTCACTCATAAGTGGAAGCTAAAAATTAAATAAATAAATAAGAGAGAGAGAGAAAGGAAAAAATAATAATCACAGTAATACATTGAGCTTTCAGAAGGAGAAAACAGAACTGGGGTTACTAGAAGAGGGAAAAGCAGAGGGAAGCCAGCGAGACACAAAGAAAGATTATGTATGCTAACGATGAATAAGCCAATCATCCTGATTTAACCATCACATACAAAATCAACTCTTTACCCACAAATAGATATAGTCAATTGTTTCAATAAAAATAAATAACTAATTAAAATACTGATAAGTAAAAATGTAGAATATCTATAGTATTATTGCAAAATTTTAAGTCGAAAATACAGAGCAATGACTGAAAGGTAATAAGGATAAATTAAAACACATAAAATGATTTTAAATGGGGCACTTTTTGTTTTGAGTTTCTCTTATTGTAATACTTTATTTACAATAAGGGAACATTAAACATGAAGAAAATTAAATAATAAATGCCAAAGACTTGACAAACACTAGGAACTCAAAGCCATGTAGCTGTCCTCAACAGGCAGAACAGTTATCTGAATTTCCCTTTTGGGTAGTGGGAAAGCATATTCTACTTCCTACTTATGGAGGATAAAGCTATAGCCACATTGCAATCTCTGTGACCTTAGAAAGAACCCCCTCTCGTCCAGTCGTGCATCTTGCACATTAAAGGGACACCAAACCCAGGAGAATGTTTTCCCAGTGTTGTTGGAGACAGTTCAACATAATGGTTGACTGAACATGTAATAAGTGTCAGGCATTGTGATGATACAAAAATAAGCCATTGTCTGACCTCTAACATATATATTATATAAAACCTATGTGTTTACATGTCTCAGAAGTAGTTCAGTAATTGCACTTACAATTGTAGTGTCAGAAGTGGCAGTGCAAATAGAAAAGAAGTGTAGTACTGAAAAGACATGAAAAAAGTATGTTACAGGAATTTCCTTGGGATAAGATAACCTAGGGAAAGGAATATCCAACCACAGTTTCATTCCAGTTAACACAGATACCGCTTTCTACCTGAACACTTACTATACAACTATTCCTCATAACCTATTGAAAGACATTTACTCAGAAGAGAAAACAAGGTGTAATTGATCTACATGTGCAAATCAGTAAAAATGTTTAAATTGATTGTGAGATTATGTGAGAAAATACAGAGTGTACAGAAAGTGATTCTGATTACACCTTGTTCCCTGCATCCTGGGATTTATGCAGGAGGAAGTCTGTCCCCATGGTTTTCAGGCTTAGGGTGAGACAGTGGTAGTGACTTTGAATAAATTTCTTAAGCTCCTCTAGTCTCATGTTTCTTAATTCAAAAATGGATACTATATTGATACCAATCTCATAGGGTTGTGAGAATTAAATACTTTGATGATAATGTTATATGTGTATGAGTCTGTTTGCACATGTGAAAAACAGTTGAGAGTTAAGTAAAGTGACTGAATATAAAGTAAAACTCCAAAACTATTTTTTCTTCCATTCTACCAATATCCAGTTAGAAAAGAAAAATTTTAAATCTTATCTATATAGATAAAAATCTACTAAATATTTAGAAATAAATTAAAGGAATATGCAAAACCACAAAAATGTAATGAATGTGGGCTGGTAGGACAAATTGGACTTAGGAAGAGCCTCAGATTCTAAAGTAAACTGCCTGACCTAAGAATTCTCCATCCTGAACCCCTCTGAAATTTTGCCAAGTGGCAGTGAACTTAAAAAAAAAAAAAAACTCAGGCAGTTTTACATAATTTCACTGCAAATGCTAGACAGAGAGACAGTGCTGGCATTATCTGGAGAAAGGGGAAACCGATTTGTCAGTCACTATTGTTTAGTACATCTGATTATGTAACAGGTGAACGTATAGGGAAATTTAAAAAGTAAAGCTTAAAAAAGAACAAAGTGGACATTTTTAAACTAAAAAATTAAACAGGCGAGATAAAAATACATTGTATAGGCCTAACAGAACATTGAACTAAAAGAAATAAGAATCGATTAGTTAGAAAACATGTTAACAGGAATTATTGAAGCTAAAGCAGAGAAGTCAAAAAGGTTAAAAATGAGGAAAACATAAGGAAGTTCTGAGACAATATCATATAATTTAACACATAGCTATTTGGAATTCCCAGGAGAGAAGAAAAAGAATGGGCGGAAAAAATATTTGAAGAATGATAGCCAAAGTTTGTGCAAATTTGATGAAAAACATTAACCCATGTTTCAAAGGTTAACAAAAACCAAGTAACATGTAAATAAAAGGCTCATCATAGTCAAACTGCTGAAAGCCAAAGATAAAGATAACATTTTGAAGCAGCTAGAGAAAAAGGAAATGTTAGGGGAACAACAATAACTTCTCATAAAAACAGCAGAAGCCAAAAGAAAATGGAACAGTTTTAAAGTTCAAACAAACAAACCAAAAAAAAAAAAAAATAGATTAGGAGGAGAAAGAAAATGACTAAAATTGCAAAATCTTGAAGAAAAAAAAAGAAGGTTAAAGGAAACATTTTTACATATGTAACTATTGAGAGAATGCATCACCAGTAAAACCCATACCACAGAAATGTTAAAGGAAGTTCCTCAGGCTAAATGGAAATTAAACTATATGGAAACTTACATGTACATTAAGAAACACAGAATGATAGAAATGATAAAACATAAGTAAATAGATAAGATTGATTTTTTCCCTGTCATTAAAAAAAATTGACATTTAAAAGTAAGTGTAATAATTTACAGTCCTACCAACAGTGTAGGAGTGTTCCCTTACCCCATATCCTTGTCAGCATTTGTTATTCTCCATCTTTCTGATTTTAGCCAGTCTAACTGGGGTGAGGTGATATCTCAATGTGGTTTTAATTTGCATTTCCCTCATGATTAGTGATGATGAGCATTTTTTCATGTACCTGTTGGCCATTTGCATCTCTTCCTTTGAAAAATGTCTATTCAGCTCCTTTGCCCATTTTTTAATTGGGTTATTTGGGTTTTTTTTTACTATGTAATTGCTTGAGTTCCTTGTATATTCTGCCCACTTCTGAGTAGATACCTAAAGAAATGGAGATAGATCATCATGTCAAAAGGATACCTGCACTCCCATGTTCATTGCAGCTCTATTTACAGTAGCCAAGATATGGGACCAACCTAAATGTCCATCGACTGTTGACTGGATAAGGGCAATGTGGTATATATACACCATGGACTACTACTCTGCCATAAGAAAAAAAAATGAAATTCTGCCATTTGCAATAACATGGATGAGCTTGGAAAAATTTATGTTGAGTGAAATAAGCCAAGTACAGAGGGAAAAATACCACATGTACTCACATGCATAAGTGGGAGCTAAGAGAAAAAGAAGGAAGGGAAGAAAGATCACAGTGGTGCATTGGACTTGCACAGAGAGAGAGCATACCTAGGGTTGCAGAGTTGGGTAGGGGAAGAGGGAGGGAGAGGGAGGTTTGGGATTAATTTGGTGGGGACATGGGGAATAATCACAATTTGTGGTAAGGGCATGCTGCTAGTATTGATCTGGCCATCACATCTTGGGCACAAGTGGTGACAGATTTGTACCCCATGAATACACATAACCAATTAAAACAAAACAAAACAAAAAACAAAAAAAGTAAGTGCAATAAAATACATATAATAGGATTTATAAGAGAAACACATATTTTTTAATTTACCTTAAAAATCATCTCATGATGAAATAAAAATAAAGGTAACTTTAAATATGTGTCATACTTAGCATTTATAAAACATTTCCAATCATAATATTTACAAAAACATTTTTTCCATTACCCGTTAAAACTGAAGATTCAATTACTGCATGATCCATCAATTCTTCTAGATGTATATCCTAGAAAAACTATTCCCCAATGTGCTCAATCAGATATGGACAAGGATGTTTATAACAGCATTGAAAGTTCATCAGAAGACTCTTGATTTTTTTTTTTTTTTGAATGGAGTGGCAAGTTTTATTTTTTATTTTTATTTTTTAAATTTTATTATTTATTATTAGCATATTCATTCTTACAAATTGTGATATTTCTTTATGCCCTCTTGATTTTTACTCTTCCCCACACAACTCTGTCATACATATGTCTTCCCCTTTGTTCCTAAACAGTATATGAGATCTCAGTTTACTCAATCAGACCAGAAAATGTGGTTATTCTTAATATTTTCTTTTCACACTCACTACTTTTTCTGAATTGAAGGATCACATCCTATTTAAAATAATTGATGCTAAGGGTTATAGAGTGATTTATATATAGAATGGAATTGGACACTTGGAAAAATGGCTATCTTTATGTTACAGATATCTTTCGTATTTTTCAGATCCTTCCAATATTCGTATCCTACACACACACAAACACACACACACCACTCCTGAAGGTCTGCATGAAACAATAAGAATCGTGTTATTATTTTGAAGGACTAAGAATTAATCAGATATGGACTGAAGAGTTGGGGACACAGGAATTTGAGTGACTAACAATGTAGAGTTAATTAGAAAATTAGATTTGAATAATGGATCAATATTACAAAAAATGTTCCCTTGTCTATGAATTAAGTACATGGTACATGTACAGGGGGGAAATACTTTAGACATATTTATTTTCAAACTTACTTTGGTTTAAGGATAGAGCTAAGTTATTCCTCAGCATAATTTATTTTTCTTCTAGAACCTCAGTCTGTAGAGAGTTGAACATGCAGTAATCAAAACCATACTCTCAGTCAACACCATTACATTTTACCCTTTATAGGTATAAATCATTTTGCCCTTCATAGGTAAAAATGATTCTGGTCACATGTGAATTATCTTAATTGACTGCCATGTTATAAATTTTACTACCATTGAGTCTGACTTCTTCTGACTTCTTAACTATGCATATAAGTAGGACATGGGTAAGGACTTTACTGTAGATAAATGAACCCAAATCATAAATGAACCTTATATTTCAAAGAAAATAAGTGCATGAAAGTCAGAAATAAAATTAAAATAGGAAATGAATACTAGTATAGCATGTTAAGCAAAGTGTTATGTGAATAACATGGGCTTTTGACCAGTTTCCAGCTCTGCCACTTACTGTGTATGGCACTACAGTCATATAAACTCATGGATCTTTTGTTCTATTGCTTTTAAAAGGAAATACTACTACACACTTCACAATAGGCTTGTCTTAAATTATGTGATGTAGATAAAAACACCAAGTTCTGTTTACACAGCAACAAATTGCTCAATAATTGAAAATTTCCTTGGTATAACTGACTCAAATTCTAGTACAAATATTTCTCCATCAGTAACCCAGGACAAGTATTTTCTATTGATACATACTTTAGCAGTAGGTATGAAATCTAGGCAACTTTTACTATGCAGGAAAATCATACTTGTTGTAGTGGATTGAATTACGTCGCCCCAAAACTCATTGAAGCTTGAATTGTGTCCCACAAGTTTTATGTATTAGAATCTTAGCCCCTACTATGACTGTTAAGAGGGTGAGAAATCCTATTAGCGTAGTTGAAAGGTGGAGCTTTGAAGAGGTGATTGGATTGTAGGACTGTGCTGTAGTTAATGGATTAAAAATGGTGGTTGGGGAATGGTTCTGAGGACTTTAAAAGAAGAGAGTCTGTCTTTCTCTCTCTGCTCTCTCTGCTTCCACTGTCTTGCAATGTGAGACCCTTGGGCCACTGTTGCCACCACCAGATGGACTTTGGACTTCCCAGCCTCAGAAACTGTAAACAATAAATGTCATTTTTCTTTATAAATCACCTGGTTCTGTGTGTTCTGTTATAGCAACAAATATGGACTAGTACACTTGTGAAGTTGGATTTACTTGGGATATATCCCTTTAAGTTATAGTATTTGTTTGGGGAAATCACATTGACAATCCTTAAAGACTGAAAACTGCATGTACACATAATTACGTAAAGGTGTATGTCTGAAATATTCTCTAAATTATCAGGCTTTCCATTTATCCTTTTATTACATGATTCTAGAAAGGAATCATCACTTTTTGCTATCATTGCAGTTTCTAAAAAATTGGCTTAAATTGATATATAGCTTGTTGGAAAGCTCACTATGACTAATGAATGATCTAAGAGCAAGGATTTAATGAGTAAAAACTTCCAAAATTTCAGGGAGGATAAATTGCTTCTACTATGTCCCACACTGGCATTTTATTCACATTACTTGAACAGGGCCTGTAATATTTAAAATTTTTTCCTTTAAATTATTTCTTTTTAAAGAAGCTCTTATAACCACCGTTCTACTCTCCGTTTCTTTTTTTCTCTTTAATTTATTTTTCTTAATTGACTCATGTTATAACCACAATATGGAAAACAGTATGGAGTTTTCTCAAACACCTACAGATAGAATTACCATGTGATCCAGCAATCCCACTTCCGGGTACACACCCAAAGGAATGGAAATCATCGTGTTGAAGGGATACCTGCACTCCTATGTTCATCACAGCTCTGTTTACAATAGCCAAGGTATGAAACCAACCTAGATGTCCATTAATGGACGACTAGAAAAGGAAAATGTGGTATATACACACAATGGAAGACTACTCGGCCATAAAAAAAAAGAATGAAATTCTACCATTCACAGCAACATGGATGAGCTTGGAGAAAATTATGTTAAGTGAAATAAGCCAGGCACAGAAAGAAAAACTGCACATCCTCACTCATGAGGGGTAGCGAAGGAAGGAAGGAAGGAAGGAACGAAGGAAGGAAGGAACGAAGGAACGAAGGAAGGAACGAAGGAACGAAGGAAGGAACGAAGGAAAGAAGGAAGGAAGACCACAATAAAATGTTGAACTTTCAGAAGGAAAGAACAGACTAGGGATTAATTGGGTAAGGGACACAAAGAATAATTATTATTTGTAATGATGAGCATGCTAATAAAATGGTTTGATCATCACATGTTCTACACAAATACTGATAGTCAACTCTGTACCCCATGAATATGTATAATCAATTAGGCTTCAGTTCAAAAAATAAATTTAAAAATAATGGCTAGTTAGCAATGCAGAGATGATATATTCCTCCTACATTGTAAATCCTTGTGTAGATTGTAACACACACACACACATCCAAAAATTTCTTGATGTCATCAGATTTTCTATCAATTCTTAGATAAAGTTTGTTAATTTACATTATAATAGAACATCAAACATTTCTTATAGTTTTTTTTAAATTTATGGTTGTAAAATTATGCATTAGATCGACATGAATTTAAGTACTTCTATATCATTTTTTGCTCATTTTCATAGTTTGTTTTCTCTTACTCTTTTTAATCATGTTTGCCAAAGGTTTTTCTATTTGTCAAAACATGCTATAATGGAGTAGCTTTTATCAGAACAACACTTCTGCCAAGAAAACATATATGCTTGGTAAAATTAAAAACAAAAACTGTTTGAAGGGATTAGAGCAGCCAGGACTTGAGGGGCCAAGATTGTGAAAAAAGACAAAAACAGATTGTGGTAAACTTGAGATTCTATGTTGTGTTTCTTCTCAAAGGCTTTTTCAATAAATAATCAACTTCAGATTGAGAGACCAAGCAGAAAGTGAAGGCTCTGAGTTGTTCTCATGGGCCAGGAAGATAAAAATTAGAGTTTAATAATATAAGGAATGAAAAAAGGTGAGTAAACAAGACCCTAGAGAAATGGAAATCACAGAGATGTAAGTCTTTTTGTCTTTAAGGCATTTGCAGATCTGAAGCTGCACAAGGTGAAAGGCTGAGAAAATTGGAAAAAACAGCTATGAGGCTAAATAGGTGAGTAGAGATATAAGCAGTTTCATGAAGTTAAGGATACAAAAGTTAAATTTCAGAAGCTGTCAAGGAAGAGAGGTCTTTGTAAAAAACATCAAGCATTTAATTGAGACTTCTCAAAGTATCAGCAGAGAAGTCAAATCAACAAACAACAACAAAAGAATCAAATGGAAATTTTAGGACTGAAAACTCAACTGAAATTGAGAACTCAATAGATAAATTGAACAGTAGACTAGACACAATAAAGAAAAGATCAGAAAATTAGAACAAAGGTCAGTAGAAAATCTATAGACAGAAATGGAGAGAAAAGAGGATGTAAGAAAAAGAGCATATAGGGGCCGGCCCGTGGCTCACTCGGGAGAGTGCGGTGCTGATAAGAAAAAGAGCATAAGAGATATATGTAATTTTTTTTAAAACTCTACCAAATTATGCAATTAGAGTTCAAAAAGGAAATGAGAGGAAAAAATGGTACATATGTGTGCATGTTTGTGTGTGTGTATGTGTGTGTGTGTGTGTGAATTTAGAAAGAAAAAGTTTAGGGGAATTAAAATAAATTTACTCATAGATTCAAGAAACACCACTAAAACCAGACAGGATAAACACAAAGAAAACCAAACTTACATTTTAGTCAAACTATTAAAAACTAATGACAAAGAAAAAACTTAAAAGCAACCAAAGGAGAAAAAATATATCACTTTCAAAAGAGTAACAATAATACTAGCAGCTGATTTCTGAAAAGAATCCGTAGAAACCAGAAAACAATGAAACTAAAAAGTTAATCTGCTAGAAGAAAAACCTGCCAACTTTCAATTTTATGCCAAGAAAAAAATGTTCTGAGAAATAAATGCAAAATTGAGACATTTTGAAACAAATTAAGAGAATTTGTGGCCAGCACAGCTACACGAAAGAAAATAGTTCAGAAAGTTTTTCAGACAGAAAGAAAGTGTTCATATAGGAAATATCAAAAAGTAACAAGAAATGAAGACTCAAATATATAACTACATGAAGCAATGATTTCTTGTGGTATTTTATATAAATATTCTTTCTAGGTAAATGTTTGTGAGAAATCACATTGAAGCCATCTGACATGATAAATAGATAGACAGACAGACAGACAAGTAGATAGATAGACAGATGTGTGTGTATGTAACACATAAAAATTAAAAATAAAATATTAGAAAATATATGCAATATAAGAAACAAAATGGCTTATAAGGCAATATATGTTCATAGAGATGAAGGGGGTATTAACACTGATAAAAATGACTAATTATTCAGGAAGGCATAACATATCTAAATTCATTTTTACAAAGCAATGAAGCTTCGAAATATAGAAAAGATAAAAACTGATAGAATTAAAGACAAATTTTATGAAAACAATACAAATGGTAGGCTTTTACAAACCCCAATAACTGACAGAGAAAGTAGTCAAAAAATCAGTAAGGATTTAGAAGATTTACAAACGACATATATTTAATCTCATTGAAATGTATGTAATACTATAGCAAATATCTCCAAAATATACTTGTTATAATTACACATAAAACATTTAGAAAAAATAACCATATACAGGCCCACAAATCAACAATCAAATTTTTCAGCTATTTAAATCTTTCAGAGTTGGTCCTCTGGCAAAAATATAACTTAAACATTTCCATCATCTTGGAAAATAAGCAACACATTCGTAAATAATACAAAAGTCAAAAAAGAACATGGTATAAATCAGATGTGTTCAATTATATAACTAAAATACAACACATTAGATCTTATTGACACAGCTAAAGTAATAACTATAAGGAAATTTATAACCATTTTTTCCATGATATATTGCAAAGAAAGAGAAAATATGTTATCTTTTACATGATATATTGCAAAATAAAGGCTGAAAACAGTGATCTAAGTTTCCATCTCAAGCATTTAGATAAAGAACACTAAATTAAACCCAAAGAAATATAGAAAAATAACAACATTGAATAAAAATTTGTGACACAGAACATTATTGTAGAGTACACAAAAGCATAAATCAAAAATTTTATTCTTTGAAAACACTAATAAAATTGATAAACCTCTAATAATACTAATTAGTGCAAATATAGAAATACATGAATGAATGAAAAAGTTACATTACAGACCTTACAGAAAATAAAAATAAGAAGATATAATTTTGAAACGTAAATGAACAGGTAAACTATTATGAAAAATGCTTTATCAAAACAGACATAGAAAAAAATTGAAAACTAAATGTTTCTTCACCTATTAAAGAAAACGGGGCTTGCAGTGAAAAAGTTTTCCACAAAAGTGAAAGCCCAGATGGCTTCAATGTTGATATCTTAAAAATATTTAAGACATAAATATCACTAATCTTGTAAAAAGTTCCTCTGAGGAAAGACAACAGAGAAACCCTTTTCAAATTATTTTTCATTTTTATACCCCAACCTGAAAATTTCATTTCAAAAATGGAAAATGACAGGCAAAACTCTCCTGAACATAGATGCAAACATCCCAAACAAAATATAAGCAAATCGAATTCAATGGTAATAAAATGTATAAAAAAGCAACGCAAGTTGGATTTATTTCAGGAATTCTAAATTGAATTAATATTAATAAATTAATCAAAGTGGAGCATGCATCTCTGAATTAGGATCTAGAAGGATGTGAAAAACTTTAGATCACATGATAACAAGAAAACCCTAGAAAAAAATGAAAACCATACTTATATATGCAATAAACCAAAAATAGAGGATTCAAGAAAGCCTTAATGAACTGGCATCCACATAGGAGAGCAGAGAACTGTGGCAGGTTGCATACCTGAGGGGCAGGTGCGTAGTCTGGCCTGCCATACACTGAAAGACTTTGAAGAAATAAAGAGTCAGCCAATCCCTGGATGACAGTGTGGACTCCCTGGACAGATAGAAATTTAGAAGAAACCCAAATGCAAAAACCAATCATTTTACCCAACAATCTCCTCCCCCGACTCTCCGAGGATTTTACCTAGAAAGCAATAGTGGAGGAGGAGCTGGTAAGAAAAGAAAAATTGCAGTTTCATACATTTTCACAGGATATGGATTTGTGGGCCTTGCCTGTGTTGGTTTCATAGGTGGGAAAAAAAATCTAAAATTGCAGCCCAACCCCAAATTTCAAAAGTATAAAGCCTCGAGAAGATAACATGAGAGAATATTTTTGTGATCTTGTATTAGGCAAGGCTTTCTTCAACTTGTCACTCAAACATTAAACATTAAAAAAAGACTGACAAATTAGACTTCATTAAAATTAAAAACTTTTGTTCAGCAAAAGGTACAATTAAGAGAGAGACAAGACAAACTTCAGAATGGGAGTATACCTTTACAATTTACAAACTTGACAAAGGACTCGATTATAATAAGAACAAATGAACAAGAAAAGTAAAAAATGGAAAAAAAAAAATGGCAAAAGACCTGAAAAGATATTACGTAAAAGAGGATATACAAATGGCTGATGAAATAAATTTTTTAAGTGCTCAACGTAAGAAGTCCAAAGTGCTGAGAGTGAACACTGATTTATTATTTCGTTGCAAAAACCAGTGTCTACCCCTGAATTCTATGGTGGTATCTTTTTCAAATACTGTGGATAAATAATTTCATCCACCAGAGTGCTGGGTGACCAGGACTTCTTTAAGTTAGTTCATTCCATAAGTTGTCTTCATATCCATGACTGTTTGCCAAGAGTTACGACTGTGCCAATTTATATGCCATGAATATTGAACTGGAGAGAATTAGAATCTATCCTTGCTCTAGGATTCATATGGCACACATCGCTTTCATAATAATTGGAAAACCTTATTTTAATTTTTTAAAAATGATTAATCAGAAATCAGTACAGAGGAGGTTCTGGAGGCAGCAAGGCAATTCAGCAGACTGCAAACTATCCACACTCAATCTTAAACACCTAAAATAAAGTGGCGACAGAAGTAGTGGCAATGAACACCTTCTTGAGAGGCATTACAAGGAGGATGGCAATTATGTTCCATGGCTGCATCAGCCTAGGTGTCTCAGCCAATAATTTTATGACCTGGAAATACCACTAGCTTGCTAAAGAAAGCTCACTGAGCCCTAGTCCGTGCTCCTCCACCACTCCTCAGGAGTTTTTCCTGCTAAAGTTTTGTCTGGTAAGCCTTCAAAGTTCCTTCCATGTTACCTGAATTGAGTCTCCTGGTGGCAAAATGTGGAACAAATTCTCTGGATCTGGCTTAGATTAGATGGGAATAAAATTTTTCCAAGACTCCAGCATCACTATTTCCAAAGATTAGGATGATAATCCTGTATAACAAAGGCCAAGTCTTCCCGAGAAAGTGACCTGGGCTGTCAATATTACCATCAATTGCATTTCCATTGAGTACTTGATGCTTTCCAAAATGTTAATTTATAAGATGACTTTTAAATATATATATATATTACTTAACTGAAGGGGGAAAAAAACAAACCTCTAATCATATACTTCTTATAATGGGCAGAAAAGTGAAAAGGTGTAACTACATTCTCCAGGTATCCTAATCCTGTAATGCGCACATTTAAATTTTGAGACTTTAGAAAAATGTAAATTAAATTGGACATTAATCTACATCCTGGCATTGTATATTTAAGATAGTTCATCACATAAAATAAGGCTAATGAACAACATAAACATCCATCACATATGCTCTCAAAACTATTGTTTTGCAATTTCTGGATTCGTATTGTACTTCTTTCAAAATGAAAAATGTGTTCTTGTCACCAGTTTTCTCATGGCCTCTTTCACCTCCTTGTTCCTCAGGCTGTAGATGAGGGGGTTCAACATGGGGATCACCACTGTATAGAACACAGACACCACTTTAATATGGTCAGGTGAGTGGATTGACTCTGGTATAACATAAACAAATGTAACTGTCCCATAAAACAAAGTGACCGCAGTGAGGTGGGATGTGCAAGTAGAGAAGGCCTTGTGCCTTCCCTCAGTAGAGCGCATGTTCAGGATAGAGTGGAGGATGTACAGGTATGAAACAACTATGATAAACAGTGTGATTACAATGATTGACCCAGCTGAGATGGCAGGAGATATTTCAGCAATGTAGATATGGGTACAGGAAAGTTTCACTAGTGGTGGGAGGTCACAGAAGAAATGGTTGATTTTATTTGGTCCACAGAAAGTCAGGCTCAATAAACAGCCA
Organism: Cynocephalus volans; assembly: GCF_027409185.1. Classification (NCBI taxonomy): domain Eukaryota; kingdom Metazoa; phylum Chordata; class Mammalia; order Dermoptera; family Cynocephalidae; genus Cynocephalus; species Cynocephalus volans. The sequence goes on along the minus strand of NC_084463.1, from coordinate 108,151,411 downwards.
GTAAACGATGAAGCATTCACACATCCACCCACATAGGAAGCAACCAATAAGAGCACGCAGACCCTGGGAGACATGTGTGTGGAGTAAAGAAGTGGGGAGCAGATGGCCACATAGCGATCATAGGCCATGGCAGCCAGCAGGAAGCACTCAGCCGTCCCAAAGATAACATCAGAGCCAAGCTGGGCTATGCAGTCAGCCACAGGGATAGTAGTTCTCTCTCTTAGGAAACTCACAATCATGACAGGTGTGACTGACGTGGAATACCCAATGTCCACAAAGGCCAAATGGCTGAGGAAGAGGTACATTGGGGTGTGAAGCTGAGGGCTGCTTTGGATTAACATAATTATGCTGATATTGCCCAACATGGTAACAACATAGATTCCCAGAAAAACCACAAAGAAGATAGAACATAGTGTAGGATCCTCTGTTAATCCCAAAATAATAAACTCTGTCACCATTGTGCGGTTTCCAGTCTCCATCTTTTTCGGAATGGTGGCTATTGAAATAAAAACCAGTGGATATTAGAATACATTAAATGATCTCATTATTAATCTATTTACTTCAATATTTAGCCTATTAAAAAGTCAAAACATAGATTTCACTCTTGTCTCTATTCCTGGTCACATTGGAGACCGCACTTCCCAGCTCCCTTGCAGTTAAGTGACACTGTGAATAGTGCATAACAATGGGCTGTGAGAGGAAACGTGTGTCTCTTTGGGATCAAATTAAATTACCAGTGGGAAACACGCTCTTCCTCTTCCACAGTGATGCATTTTACATGATACCACTATAATATAGTGGTGCCTCCAACCAGCCTAGGTTTTGAGTGAATTTGGATAACAGAGAATATACTGGAAGTGAGAAATAAGTCTATGTTGTGGGATACCACACCACATTTCCAGGGTTAATTTATTAGGACAATATAAAACCACCTAATCTGAACAATATAATCACAGAAATGGAAGTCTCATGTAGAGTTTACTCCTAAAAGCAACATGAGAAATAATCCACTTTGGGTCATTACTTATACTTTAGGTATTGTACAGACCTAACAAAAGAATACATTTTATAATCATATATAAATAAGATATCTATTGAAATATGTTAACAAAATGTTTATATTATGTCAGTCATGTGAGAGCAAGCAAAGTGATACATAAATAAAAGGAATATTGAGAAGTCATTTCATTTAACAAAAAGTTAATGAGTAGGTTTGATTGTGAGAATGCAGAAAAGTAGTGCTGATAACACCAAGGTCCAGGGTTCAATCCCTGCACTGTCCAGCACTGAAAAAAAAAAAAAAAAAGGAAAAATAAATAAAATGAAGGCAGGCTTCCATTTTAAGCAATATTGTGAACAAGAAATATCCTAAAACGTTTTCAACAAAATACTTGGATAAACTGCTAGTTTAGATATTTTTTAAATGTTCAGAAGGCAGAAGTGAGCTTTCATGTAATAAAAGAAATTTCCACTGGCTGAAGATGATGTGAGAGCTGGTAATTGGAAAAATAAGCTGAAACAGAATGGCAACTGTCTGGAGACATTTGCCAAACACTACAATTGAGGACCTGTGTTTGAATAGCTGTGGAGGCACTGAAGATGAGGGTTTGGGGCTGTGCAAGTTGGAGAGTTGAAACTGAAACTCCCACACTCTCCCCCCATATACCTACTCATAATGCAAAACCCCCTGCCTTCAACCTCAGTGGAATAAAAGTTTTAAAAATATCCTCTTACCAGCCAAGGGAGATGAGAAGGAAAATTTTCTGTCTCAGCCTAGTCCCTGGGAGAGAGAAAACATTTAAGTCAGCCAATAATAATAGATAGTTACCTATGATGGCATGAAAATTAGACTAACTGCGGACTCTTCATCAGTAACAGTAGCAGCCGGAAGACACTGAAGTAGTAACTTCAAAGGCTCAAGAGAAAATAATCACCTAATAATGATCAGCAAGAAAATGTGAAGCAGAGCTTAATCATCTAAAGACATTTTCCAATCAATTCAATACTTTAGAGGTAGCATGAGGAGAATAAACACAAAGAAAAAAATGTAATGTTTACTACAAAGAGAGTGTCACTAAAAAATTTTTTTAAATCAGTGAAGAAAGAAGGATAACGAACCAGGAAGAAGGTCTTTATACTCAGGAATGTGTAGTGTGTACTTATATTGGTAGATATGTGAATAAGTATAAATAAAAATTGGAAGCATTAAAAAATGATAATAAAAATAATGGTAAAATTAAACCTTCAGTTTCCAGTCCACCATGTAAGGAGCTTATGAGTTTTCCTTCAATCCTAACAAGTAAAAAACTGAACAAATTGAAAAATCAACTCTTCTTAAATCCATCAGAGAAGTGAGGTCACGGGGCAAACAGTTACCACCAAAACTGGAAGGGCAGTGAGCAGATACAGAGAATCACAACTTAGTGGAGCAGAAACCCATGAGCAGAAGCCACTGCAGGAACCGGCACTGGCCAAGGAGAACATGAACTATAGTTGATGAGTTGCTGGAGGCTCAGTGTGAGCGAGCCTGAAAGATAAAAACTTTAGGGGGACCGAGTCATCAGGGCCCCCACACTTTTATGAATTTACTTCCCAGAGCTCTAACAGGTCCTCACAGTGAATGTTAGAGAAAAATCCTGCCAGGCTTCCAAGAGGGGAAGGGAAAAAGGAACCATTCTGAAATATGCCTGAGAATTCTGTTCTTCTTAATAAGGTCTGCCCTCAAGAGAAACCATTTTACCAGAGCCTAACCTGCCTGGGGAAAGGAAAATGCACAACTTTAGCCTCCTCCAGCCATCCTGTCCCATCTGAGGGGTTGGGAGGACTGAGAAGCAGTAGTGAAGTTCCCAGTCCAAGGGCACAGGATCACCAAAAACTGAGGCCAAATTACAGAACTATGGAACACTTGACAACCCCTAACCCTTATCTCTACTTAACTAAAGGCCTATTTACTGCAGTTAATTTTACCGAGTACATCATGTCACTTTTAAAAAAAATTGCACAGTATACTGAAAGGCAAAAAAACGCAATTTAAGGAGACATCAAAAATCAGAACCAGAGTCAGATATGGCAGGAATGCCAGAATTATCAAATAGGAACGAAATTATCAGACTGGGGATGTCACTATAGATCCCATGAACATTAAAAGGATAATAAAGGAATACTATTAACAACTTTACCATCACAAATTTGATAACCTAAATAAATTGGACCAATTCCTTGAAAAAACATAATCTTCCAAAACTCATGCAAGAATAAACTAAGTAGACCTATAACTATTAAAGATATTGAACCAATAATTAAAAACATTCTAAAACAGAAAGCATCAGGTTTCACTCGTGAATTCTACTAAACATTTAAAAAAGAAATTATACCATTTATTGATAACTTCTTCAGAAAGAATACTACCCCATTCTGAGGTCATTACACTAATACCAAAACCAGACAAACACATTGCAAGAAAAGAAAATTATAGACCCATAGCTTTCATGAACAAAGATGCAAAAATCCTTAACAAAATATTAACAAATCAAGTCCAACATCATGAGCAAGTGGAATTTATCCCAGATATGCAAGGCTCATTCATCATTTGAAATCAATTGATCTAATCCATCACATCAATGTGCTAAAGAAGAAAAATCATATGACCATATTAATAGATACAGGAAAAGCATTTCACAAAATCCAACACCAATTCATGATTAAAAACTCTCAGCAAACTGGGAATAAAGGGTAATTTCCTCAACTTGATAGAGAATGTCTATGAAAAACTTACAGTCAACATCATGCTTAATGATGATAAACTCAAATCTTTCCCACTAAGATCAGGAAATCAGGAACAAGCCAAGGATGTCACTTCTCACCACTGCTTTTCAACATTGTACTGAAAGTCCTAGCTGGTGCAATAAAACAAGAATAGGAAATAAAAGATATGCAGATTGCCAAGGAAGAAATAAAACTCTCTTTTTTCAAAGATGACATAATTACATAAGAGTACTTCAAAAAGTTTGTGAAAAAATAGAATTAAAAAATGATACAAATCTTTCCATGGACTTTTTGATGTACACTTGTATATGTAGAAAATTTGAATTGACCAAAAAAACCAAAAAACAAAAAACTTCTGTAACTAGTAAGCGATTATAGTAAGGTTGCAGGATTCAAGGTTAATACACAAAAGTCAATCACTTTTCTATATACAAGAAATGAGGAAGTAGAAATTTGAAATTTAAAACACATTGCCATTTATATTAGCCCCCCCAAAATAAATTACTTAGGTATTAAATCTAACAAAATATATACAAGATCTATGTGAGGAAAACTACAAAACCCTGATGAAAGAAATCAAAGGGGAACTAAACAAATGAAGAGGTATTACATGTTGACGAATATGATGACTCAATATTGTCAAGATGTCAGTTTTTCTCAACCTGATATATCAATTCAGTGAAATCCCAATAAAAATGCTAACAAGTTGTTCTATGGATATTGACAAATTGATTCTAAAGTTAATATGGAAAGGCAAAAGATCCAGAATAGCAGCCCAACACTGGAGGAACTGAACAAACTTAGAGAAATGACACTACCCAACTTCAAGACCCACTATAAAGCTACAGTAATCAAGATAGTGTAATAGTGGCAAAGGAATAGATAAATATATCAATGGAATAGAACGGAGAGTCCAGAAATAGACCCACATAAATAAATAAAATCGACTGATCATTGACAAACGAGCTAAGGCAACACAATGCAAATGGTGCTGAGACAACTGAACATTCACATGCAAAAAAAAAAAAAGAATCTAGATACAGACCTTACACCCATCACAAAAATTAACTAAAAATGGGTCATAGATCTAAATGTAAAATGCAAAACTATAAAATCCTAGAAGATAACATAAGAGAAAACCTAAATGATGTTAGATATGGCAACAACTTTTTAGATAAAACACCAAAGGCATAATCCATGAAAGAAATAATTGATAAGCTGAATTTTATTAAAACTAAAAACTTCTATTTTGCAAAACACACTGTCAAGGGATTGAGAAGAAAAAGCACAGACTGGTAGCAAATATCTGCAAAAAACACATCTGATACAGGACTGTTATCCAAAATATACAAAGAACTTTTAAAATTTAACAATAAAAAATGAAAAACTCAATTGAAAAATGGGCAAAAAGCCTGAATAGGCACCTCCCCAAAGAAAATACACAGAGGACAAGTAAGCATATGAAAAGACGTTCACCATCATATGCCTTCAGAGAATTATAATTAAAACAACAATGAGATACTACTGTACACATATTAGAATGGTTAAAATCCATCTTGGAATCAAACAAGATGTCTTTCAGTAGGTAAATGAATAAATAAACTGTGGTACATTCAGACAAAGCAATATTATTCAGTGCTAAAGAGAAATGAGCTATCCAGATATTAAAAGACATGGAGAAAACTTAAATACATGTTACTAACTGAAAGAAACCAATCTGAAAAGAATATACTCATACCCTGTATGATTCCAGCTTTATGGTTTTCTGGAAAAGGCAAAACTACGGAGAAGTAAAAAGATCAGTGGCTGCGAGGGGCTCGGGTGGGGTAGGGAGAGATGAATAGGCAGAGCACAAAGGGTTTTTAAGGTAGTGAAACTATTCAGTATGATACCACAGTGGCAGATACACGTCACATACATTTATCAAAACGCATTGAACGTACACCACCAAGAATGAATCCTTAGGTAAACTGTGGACTTCGGGTGATAATGATGTGTCAGTGGAGGTTCATTAATTGTAACAAATGTACCACTGCAGTGCAGGATGGCAGTAGTGGAGGAAGTCGTGTGCGTGTGCAGTGGAGGCGGGTATGGAAATATACGGGAACTCCCCGTACTTCCCGCTCGATTTTACTATGAACCTAAAACTACTCTAAAAATAACGTTTGTTAATTTTTAAAAATTATGGAACTGAAATACTAAACAGTGATATATAAAATGGGAAAAAGTTATGAAGGGAGTTTGAATGAGCTTTCTACTGTTACATTACAAATTAGTACAAACCTAGCAGCTTAAAATAATACTCATTTGTGATTTTAGAGTTCTGTAGATCAGAAGTCCGGGTTGGCGTAGATGGTTTCTCTACTCCGGTTTCACAGGGCTGAGGTCAAGATGTCAGCCAGGCTGGGCTCTTATCTGGAGGCTCTGGGGAATAATTCATTTCCAAGCTCATACAGGTTGTTGACAGAATCCAGTTCCTCCTGGTTGTAGGACTGAGGTCCCCACTTCCTTGCTGGCTATCAACTTATAGAGGTCACTCATATTCCTAGTCACATAGCCCCCTTCGTTTTCAAAGCTACTAACAGCACATCAAATCCATCTTATACTCCTGATCTCTCTGATCCCTTGTGAATTATTTTTTTAATTTAATAGAATGTAACTTACTACCTTTTCAAATTAAAGAGTAAAGATAGGATAATCTCAAGAAATGCGGGAGATAATTCAATATATCTCAAGTCCCGTTCAGAATAAAAACTCTTTGCAAATAAGTAATATCAAATAGCCTCCTTATCCAAATAAAGATTATCAATATAAACCTATAGCAAGCACAGTTCAATGTTGCACTGAGAATGAGATAGGGATAGCAATAATTTATGCCCCTACATAACATTGTACTAGAGGTCCTACCTAGTTCAGTAAAAAGTGAAAAAGTAAAAATTACATGACGCGGGAGGAAAAAAAACAAAATTCTCATTATTTACAGATGACATCATGGTCTGTTCTATACAGAAAATCAAAAAAGCATACAAAGTAATTATTAGGATTAATTAAAGAATGTGGCAATGTTTCCGCATATAAGATCAAAATTTAAAAAAAACATTACAGAACTTCCACTTCCAGAAGGTGGAATAGAAGTACCTTTCCCTATTCCTACAATTAAATATAACTAAAAATCTTATATATTATCTATAAAACAAACATAAAGAGACCCAAAAGAATAGAAATCATCATGTCAAAGCCATACCTACACCCCTATGTTTATCGCAGCTCTATTTACGATAGCCAAGAGTTGGAACCAACCTAACTGTCCATCATCAGAAAGTGTGGTATATATACACAATGGAATTCTACTCTGCCATAAAAAAGAATAAAATACTGCCATTTGCAGCAGCATGGATGAACTTAGAGAAAATCATGTTAAGTGAAATAAGCCGGGCACAAAAAGAAAAAAATACCACATGTCCTTGTTCATAAGTAGGAGCTAAAAAATAAACAAAGAAATAAAAGAAAGAAAGAAAGATACAACAATCACAATAATATGTTGAACTTTCAAAAGGAAAGAAAAGAACTGAAGTTACCAGAGGTGGGAAAGGTGGAGGGTGGTGAAGGTAAGGGAGGAATTGGTAAAGGGCCACAAAATACAATTATGTCATATAATGTTGAAAATACTAATTATGCTGATTTGAGCATCACACATTACACACAGCTATTGATAGTCAACTCTGTACCCCACAGATATGTACAATAACTATGTTACAATAAGAAAAGTGTGAGGCTCTGAAAGTTGGAGAATGGAACATAACCAGTTAGAAAACTTGGAACTCAAGGAATGACGTGGAAGTGAGTTTGTAGGCTGTTCATTTTGTCTCATATATCCCAGAATTGGGACTGGAGAAGCCAGCAACTGAGAAACACCAACAGGTAAAGAACCTCCCCCGCAAATCCCCCAAAAAGTCATGCTCTTTTTAGCCAAAGGACTGGGAACGGGGTAGCTTTGCAAGACAGAAAACTTTTGGAGAATAACTGCTTCACTCCAGATAAATATCGTAGAGAAAAAGTGAGTCCCACTCCCACCCCCACCAGCAAAGGAGCTGAGGGGACAGCCTACAATTCCATCTTCACCAGGCTGTCATGAGGTGTCTCAACACTTCACTAGGGTTGTGTCTAAAAAGGCTGACCAGGGAGCTGAGATTTTCATTTATGCCAGTCCCTGTCAGGCCACACTGTCAGTGGAGATCATGTGAGAACCCAGCCTGGGCTTCTGTCTCCACCTGACAGCAATGCACAGTGCCTTAAGACACTGTCAACCGTAAATTCTTTATCCAGCAGATATCTTTCATGAATGAAGGGGAGATAAGACATTCCCAGATAAAGGAGAACTAAGAGAATTTATCAACAGTCGATCTACCTTCAAAGAATGGTTTAAAACTTCTCTAAAAACAGAGAATAACTAACACAAGAAGGGATGTTGGAACATCAGGAAGGAAAAAAGTAAAACAGGAGAAGTAAACAAATGGATAAACACAATACATTGCTTCTCTTAAGTTTTCTAAATTATGTTTGATGGTCATAGCAAAAATTATAACACTGTCTGATGTGGTTCTCAATATATGTAGAAGAAATATTTAAGACAATCGTATTATAAATGGGAGAAGGTAAAGAGACAGAAAGGGAGAAAAGTCTTCTATTTTTCACACTCATTCATGTGGTCATGCCGTAGATTTGGTCACTACCTGTAAGTTTACCAGCTCCATGATATTGATTTCAAACATCCCGCTCCTTGAGTATCACCTCCAGGTCTAGCTAAAATGTCTTTGGCCCCACTGGAAACCCCAATCGTTGATGCAACCATGTTTTCACGGTCCAGTCCCCACCCTGTTGTGTCTCCAGATCCCTTCTCATTCAGTTGGGATTCCACAAACCATCATTATAATCATTCCCATGGTTACATCTCAATTTCCTTGCTACTCTTCTCCTTTGTTCTCACCTAATGACAGTGACTCGTGGTTAAATGCAATTTTCAGCTCACTGTACACCTTGAGTCTTAGATCAAACTGTGGCTGGAGGAAAACACACGGATATGCTGACTGGTCTCACTTGAAGTTGTGACCACAAATTTCAAGTGAACCTACACAGATGCCCAGTTCTACTATATTTTCTTAGTAAATTCACTCTCTTATGCTCTCATTCCAACTTCATACCTGGTAAAGAGGGGGTAAATTGTGGCCTAGAGAGATTCCTAAATTTCATCAATATCAACATATTATTGATAACTAAGCTCAAAACTAGAACCTATATTTCTTTCCTTAGTTGATGACTACAGTTGAATAGCATGCAGATTCTATACAATTGTACAAAGAACAAAATCAAATATCAGAATGCATAGTTGATTCGTTGTATTTAGGAAAATATCTAAAAGGCACAAATTATTTTTTATTTAAAAATATTTGATAATACTAAGTACTACTAATAATAAGTACTACTACTAAGTACTAATAGTACTTTCTATTTATCAGACACATTCCTAGGTACTTGGGAATTTCTGCTAAATAACATAAAACCCTGCCGTTATGTATCATACATTCTGTTGTGGAGGACAAACAATACAAAAAGGAAGGTCGAAAATTAAACAAGAAAAGTTTAGACAGTGATAAGTACTATTCAGATAATTAAAATAAGGTAATTTAATAGTTTTGGTGGCTAATTTTAAATTGGTCGAGAAGGACACTCTGTGAAGGGGACATTTAAAATGAAGTATAAATAACACAAACCAACAAACCATGTTGAGATACAGGGGAAGAGCATTATAGTGAGAACAGCCAGTGCAAGGGCCCTGAAGTGAGTGACGGCTCTGTGTATCTGAAAGACAACAAAGCCAATGTGAATGGAGTAATACAAGATTAAGTCAAGAAGTAGGCAAACAGTTGTAAACAATAAGCACGTACTTCCTTGTCTTTTGCATGTGAAATTGTGCTCATGTGAAAGGTTGGTATTGTCTAGTGTTTCATTTTGAAGAATACTTCTCGCCTTCCTGGGAAATTAAAGGCTAAATAAAGTTCATGCTGATTATAAAAAGAAAAAAAAAAAAGTAGGCAGAGGCCAGATGTTTATGACTTTGTAAGCCATGTTAAGGAGTTTAAACATCATTCTAAGTGCAATGGGATGACAATGCAAAGTTTTCAACAGAATTACCATGTTCTAATTTGCATAATACTAAGATAACTCTGGCTGCTCTAATGGGACTAAATTGTAGAGGAGTAAGAGAATTAAAAGAAAGACCTGTTAGAGTGTTACGGCAGTAGTACAGGCGGAATGTGGTGCTGAATTGGGTGGCAGTAATGAAGATGGAGAATAGTGGACAGATCAAGGAAATATCTAATGTGTCAGAGGGGAATTTGTAGCTAAGTCAAGAGAAATGTCAAAACGATGCCACCATGGTTTTTTAAAAAGAGAAGGAGTTTGTCTGCGACCGCCTGTAGTTTTGAAGTAATCCCAGTGTCAAGAGAGGAACTCAGCTTATCGGCAACTACCTATAGTTTTGAGGTAGTCCCAGCATTCCAGTAAGAAAAAAGCCAGACTCACTAAAAGAAAGTACCAAACAATGAAAAGGATCAGCAAGTACTATCAAATCAAAAATACTATTAAATATCAAATAATATTTTATAAGTACTCTAAAATATCAGAAACCTACTACTTGGGCGAGAAAGAATATCATTGTTTTCAAGAAGAACGGAGTTGACCATGTGAAGTCCCCTGAATCCTAAAGAGGATATTTTCTACTTTTTGAAAGATCTTAACACTTAAAACTATCATTTTACAAAATATATGCTGAATAACTATCAGTACCTTATTCTTAATCAATCTTACTATGACAAAATTATACTTTACACAGTGATGATTACATCAATGCGATTTACCCAATTTTTTATATGAATAATGTAAGAATGTTAAATCTCTTACTTTATTAATTGGTCCCAGGATTGTGTCAGAGGTTTAAAAAACACAAACTTGGAATCAATCATATATTTTTATAAGAAAACATATACAGAAAAGACCCAGCAAATTCAAAACATGATATAAGTACTAGCATAACATGGGAGGCATAACATACAGTGCAATCACAAAAATAAAATAGGATTTCAGCAAAAGTTCTGGGGATAAATTTTAGGTCTGCCACTTACTATTCAGGTGATCTTGGAAAAGTTACGTAGTCCTTCTGAGACTTAATGTCCTTATTTTTAAAATTGAGATAGTAATACAGTATCAATAATATGACCTCATATGGTCACCATGTTAAATGAAATGATGTATGTTGAAACACCTAGCAAACAATGCCAATGAATGTGTAATCTTTAAATGAGAATCTACTTTAAGCAACTATTAGCTTCCACTACAAATGCAAAGGACATTTATATATAAATTACAAAGAACATTACCTCACTGTCAAATATGATGAGGACAGACGCCAGGAATCATCTCTTTCCAGCAAGTCTTATTTCTGCAAGATTTAGGAACATTTGGAATACAAGACCATAAATACCTCAGTACAAGATGTGCACAGGTTTATTAACATTCTATTGAAAATCCAATGGGAGAAAATCCAATGAGACTGAGAAAATTAAATGTGTTTCCATATTCATACACCAACATGCTGGCTGAGATATTAAGATCTCAGGGGCTTCATTAATCTTCCTTGTTATTTGTATATAAGTATCGCAATGGCATAGATCTAATTAGTTTTGAAACTTGATTTGGGTTAACATAATTATCATGGGCTGTGCCACGATTATCTGTGCCATTTCTGAGAAGCAGCTATGATCAGGTACCTGGAAATATTTTCTTGAGCATTGTTGTATGGTTTATAATTAGTCACATCTTAAGGAGCTACGGGAAGAGCTATGGTGCCTTTCTCCATATGAAGATAACATATGTTTCTATTCAGCTTGGTATTTCCCCAAAATCTCACACTTTTGAAATAGACAGAGATCAAGTTCTTGAAGATACTTCTTTTCCCCACCCCCATATTTATCTCTGTCCCAATGTTCCCTTTCTAAGCCAAGAATCTCTTCCTTATTCCTAATTTCCAGGTTTGAATTGTTCTGAAATTGTGCTTTTTTTACTCAAAAATATTTTTAAAATAATTCCATGTGAGTATGTATTAATCTCCTTCATGCTTTGTAATGATTCATACTATTCCAAAGTATTTGATTAGTATTTTTTAACTATACTTCTACCAATGCTTTATTGTACCAGTATTTCTCTGGTACTTGGAGTAATTCCACTTCCTGGTATTACTTACTCCAAGAACTGGAATTACTGGGTCAAAAGTTTTGCACAATTTAAATTATAATAGAGACTGCCAAGTTGCCCTTAAGGAAAACTAGCATCATTTGAATAATGATGTTTTATGTTATAATCCAGTAGATCAAACTTTTTTGTTATTTATTTGGCCTACCAATTTCTGAAAGTCTTGCATTACAAATTGTGTATTTTTCAATTTCACATTAGATTGTTAGATTTTTGGTTTAAATGTTTCAACATTGTGTTATTAGGTATATGAATGTTTAAGACTGCTATAACCTCCTTGTGAATTATACCTTTTATTTTTATAAAACCTTTAAAAGTATCTTTGTCAATTTTCTTCCCACCATCAATATCTGAGAGTACACATTTCCTCACTCCTTAGTTAACCACTGATATTCTCAAACTTCTTCATTTTTGCAGTGAACAACATGATTGATTGTGACATGATCTAATTTTGAGTTTTCCATTTACCAAGCTTTCTTTGTTGTTGTTGTTGTTTCTCTGTTTTCCTATCATTATTTGCTTTAGTTAGTTTGAATTAGTATTCTTTGTACTACTTTTAATCTAACAACATAGAACTTATGCATGTTATTTCTGTTCTTCCAGTAGTTATAATTTTTAAAGTTTTAACACTTTGTTTACATTTTCCATCAATATCTGAAGTTAATTTGTTTCTAAATCTTGCCTTCAAATCAAACAGGAATCTGAGCATGTCTACACCTCCTGCCCTTCTTGCTTTTACCCCTCCCCATCTCTCTTGTTAAATCATCAGGAAATTTAGCTGTAAATTATTTTTTTTAATCAATAATTATTTACACTAATAAATTATTTTTATTCACTCCTGCTTCCTGTTTCATGTTTCCTCTTAAGTTCTCTCTTATCCAGAAAGGTAAGGCTTATTAGTAGTAAAATTTCTGAGTCCTTCCCTGATATAAAAATGTCTGTATTGGCCCTCCTGCTTGAGTCACATATTACTTGGGTATAGAATTCTACAGGCATAATTACGATCCACCTCACAACTTAGAAGAGTTGCTTCCTTATCTTCCTACATCCCATGTTGCGGATGAAAAGCCTGTTGTCAATATTTTGTTCCTCTGTAGGTAATTATTATTTATAGACATGCTTAAGATATTCTCTATAATCCTTGTTTTTGAAATTTCATTACGTAATTTGGAAGGTAATCCTTTCTTGGCATTCACTTGATACTTTAGGAGTCTCTTCTCTCTAAGGACGCTTGTCTCTGTTCAGCACTGGGATTTTTTCTTCAATTATTTCTTTAGGTATAGCTTCTCCACTCCGACCCCAGCACTCTCACTCTCTCTTTGAGGGCTTCTACTAGATACCTGTTGGAGCTGCAGGAAATGTCTTCCACATCTCTTAACTTATTTTTATTCTTTCCCTCCGTTTGTGCTGCATATTTGCCATACTCCAGATTTTGCTTCCCAGCTCACTCATAGAGTCTTCCCTGTGTCTGTTTTGATGTTCAACCCATTTGTCGAGGGCTTGTTTCTTTATTTCAACGACAACATTTTTATTTTCCAATATCTGAAGTTTATTTTTATGCATGTAATATTTTTTCATATCCCTCTGAGTATATTAATTATATTTATTTTGAATTATTTATTCTAATTACCTTATTAACACTGTTTCCTTGAGAGTGGGATCTTCTGATGATTACATTTTGGTGTCTCTCCTTTAGGCATTGTTTTTTCCCCAATGATTACCTGTTTTGTGTTGTTGGCTCGACTTTGTACTTCTGATTTTCTATTAGCCTTTATGTGAATGCCATAAACGTTTACCACCAGTAATGTTTTCAGCCCCCGAAAGAGGGACAGGATGTACAGTCAGGTAGAGAGGTCCAGGAGCTGGATTTCCGGAGCTGTCTGCTTCTCATTTTTCCTGGATGTTGCCCGCCTCCTAGAATGCTGCCATGCCTCTCGGGCCCAAATATTCCCTCACATCTCCCTCTCAAGGGAAAACATTGCAACTGATTCTCATCTGGAATAAACGGGAGTGGGAAGCACTAAAATGCCTAACTTCTACTGGGATACCCCCAAAATGACCCTGCTTATTATCATGGAAAGTTCTCCTGCTCACAAAGTTCTATCAATCCAGAACTTCAGGAGTTTTCTCTTAATATGCATGTTAGGTTGCAGTTCTTTCCTTAACTGGATTTTATCTGCTTTTTATGTTTTTAGAAAATTAATAATTTGGGGCCATTAAAAGGACCCTTCCCCTTTCTGATTTTCCAGCACTTCTATTTATTTAATATACCTTTTCTATCATAAATCTGAAGCAGGAGCATGAGAAGGAGGCTATTGTTTGTTCCCAGGCTGACAATTTAATCCAATCCCTAGGTTGGGGTCACTGAATCCTTCTTTCTAAACAACTTGTTTATTCCCTGCTTATTACACACTTGAAAATAAAGACAAGCGAAAAGTGGAAATTCTGAGTTGAATTGTAAAATAATTAAGGACAATCAGAGAATGCCTCGAGGGTAAGCAAAACAATGAGGGTATTATTTTGAAAAAATTTACCTTAAAATGGAATAAATGATTTGAAAATGAGAGATGTGGCAGAGGGAAACTGAGAAGGAAGGTGTACTTACCCACCTTCTCACCTTATAAGTCTTAGAATGCAAATGGGAGGATTCCTGGAAGAGAAGAGGTTTAATTATGCCCAGGAATTTTAGAAATACTGGGGAAAGGAAGAGTGGGAAGAACGTTCCCATAAATACCAGGCACAAGGGATGGATAGCAGAGAACAAACAAAAGGGGCAGAAGTGAGTTGGCCAGGAACGAGGGGGAATGAAAGGGAAATGGTGTCGGGATTTCTGAGTCAGTCCTCTGCAAAGGAAAAAAATTTCACACACAGGAGTGATGAAGACAGGGGAAAGGAAGTTGAACAGAGATGTGTTTGGAAGACACATAATTATCCCCATAATTCTACATGAAAACATAACGTGTTATGCTACAGCCTCTGTAGCCTCTCTCCAAGATACTAGTTTTTCTGAAGGCCGAATTTTCATGGTACTATGGAGGAAGGGGCTCAGCAGGAGATGTTGGTTAGTGGGAAAGCCAGAAAAAAAAAAAAAAGAGAGTAGTTTAGAACAATAAATAAATCCCTAACAAGCATAAAATGGGGAAGAATAATTACCATAAGAGGGTGGTTCAAGACAGGAATTGGGCAAATGCATCTTTCTTTCTTTTGTGCCAATCTGGAAGCTAGTGATTGGTGGTAGTCAGAGTTAAATTTTTTAAAAAGTGGGCCAAATCTTTCTGGTCTGCCAGAGAAAAACAAAAGGCATACAGGGAAACTGACAAGTAGTTAGTAGTCACAATACTGTGAGAGAAAGGGTATGGAATCAGGAATCAAAAAGCATGAAATGAAGTCAAGACTTTAGCACTTACTGATTGTGCAGCCTTGGACAAGTCCATGAAGCTATTTGACCCTTATATTCCATATTTGCAAAATATGGGTTATAGTAGGTTGGGATACTCTTGAGTACCTAGTGGAATGATACCTATGGAGACTGTTTAGACTGATATGTTACGAGACCTTCATAATGATACTAGAAAAACTAATCATCTTTGGATGATGCTGGGGAACCAATTTATTATTCTTCAGAATGATTAATAAGGAAATAGAATCAAGCATTTATCCTAACTTTCCTAGAACAAATACAATGTGAGGTACTTAAATAATTGATGAAAAGAAATTTTTATCAAATAGTACCAGTTGATAAATGAAGAAGGAATGATAAAATTAGAATGTCATCATTTTGTAAACCCTAGTGAAATAATGGATCTAGGCAATGATGATCAAGGGCTGTTTAAAATCATTTAGTGGTGGACTAACGGGTACCAAACTATGCAATCTACCCTAAGTGAGTCATTGTACAGTATATGCATGTATTGAAATAACACACTGTACCCCACAAATATGTACAAGTAAATGTTAAGATAAAAAAAATTTGAAAACAAGGCAGATTTTCAGTGTGGTAAAATAAATAAATAAAATCATTAAGTGAAGAAATAGGAGGGACTTTGTACAGGATAAATCAGGCTGACATATGAGACTACTGTCTAATTTTAAAATCACAGAAAAGACAACCAAACATTATGCGCCCCCATGGTGCGAAGCAATTGGAAGTATATAAACCAACCATAAAATTTCTTGCCCAAAATCTAACCTGAATCTGATCAAAACTCTATCTAGATCTACCTATCAGTTTACAGGTCACAAAGGGGTTACAGGAACACATTAAAGGCCACAGCTCTGCAATCAGCAGAATATAGAATGCAGAAAATTCTAGAGTTCTAACTAACCAATTCCTTCAAAAAAAAAAAAAACAATTGCACAAACAGAAAAGAAAAAAGGAAGTTATGGCTTTAAAAAGACTTATAAGACATAAAAAGACCTATGAAACAGGTAGACTTGTTTAGATTTCAACTCAACCGATTGTTAAAAAGAAAAAAAAATGTAAGACAATTGGAGAGATCAAACACTGGATATTTGCTATTAAAGAATTATCAGTTTTTCATTTAATAATGCTATTGTTGTTAATTTCTTATGAGTCTTTATCTTTAAAAGATGTATACTGAACTGTATATAGAAGAAATAATATAATACCCAAGATTTGTTTCAAAATAAGATTGTGGAGTGGTGACAGCATTGTGAAAGAGATAAAATGGGTCAAGTGTGAGTAATTGTTGAAGCACAGTGATGGCTACATGCAGGTACATTATACTATTCTCTCTGCTTTTGTATTTTATATGGGTTTTAAATTGGCCATTGCATTTTATAATATTGCCTGTCCTCTATTCTTTCTACAATCTCCTTCTGTCATTCCTATTAGAAATATGTTGGACTTTCCCATTCTGTTCTGTGCATCTCATAACTTCTTTTTTATTCTGTGCATGTTTCTCTCCCCCCGCCACCCTGCCACCCCGTCCCTGTCTCTCTGGCATTCTGTGTAATTCCTAAGATCTATCTTCTAGCTCATTAGTTATCATTTCAGTTATGTATAATGTACTATTCAATCATTTTTTTTCAGAGTATATATTTTTATTTCTAGAATATCTTTGGTTGTTTTTTTTTTAAATCTTCACGATCTTTTTTTTTTTAAGAAAAGCTTCTTTCTTGTGTTTTTTATTCTTTTCTTTCTCAAAAATACTAGCAAATATTTTATAATGTCTATTAGATCATTCTATTATCTAAAGTCTTTGATGGTCTAAGTCTGCTCTATGACACGTTTGCTGACATACTCTTGGTTTGGTTTTTGTTGTTGTTGTTTTGTTTTTTTCACTTTTTTATGATTTTAAATTGTGAACACATTTCTTCAGTGGGGTTTTATCTGTGTTACTCTGTTCAGCCTAGATTGATAGCCTGTCCTTCCAAATAGATTTTGTTCTCTATTTCTGCCAGCTGTCTTATGTATCACTGGCTCAGGATAAATTTTGAGCCTAATTTCTCAACTTGGAGATTTATAGACCAGAAAAACAACATAACTTGAACCCCAAACTTATATTTGGTGCAGACTTTGGTACAAAATTCCTGAGAGACTTTTTTCCCTCCAAAAGTTTTAACAGTCTTATGGATAAAAAATTGATTTTACATTAGCATGTCAAGCAACCTTTCTGCAAGTGACTACAATGTACAGTTAGTATAGTCCCTAGAACACTAGGAGGCTTAGATAGCTGGCCTTATGGAAACTTAGTATCTTAGAACTTAGTACACTCTCTCCCTGAAGATGGAAGACTTCAACAGCAAGGGGACCACAGTTTATCTCCTCAAGAGATGAGAGTAACAACTCTTAATGACACATCTTCAAGCTGTAAATGAGTGTGTTGATATGTATTGATAGCTGTGTTGACATATGTGTCGAGTGTGTTGAAACAAGAGTTTGAATCAAATGTCTTACCCTAAAATTAAGGAATAAGAAAGATCCATTATATTTCTGTGTGGCAACCAATTTTCAGTCAAATTTCATCATTGTATGATACTAGAAACCCACAGTAGGTCAAAAGCTCAAAAGCCTCTGTTCTCTAAATGAGTGTCTATGCCTACTTCAGATTTGTCAACCTTGGAGCATCCCAGGCCCGTGCTAAGTCTTCCCACACTTTTGATATTAGTAGCACACAAAATTTACACAGGATATATTAGATTTGGAGTCAAGAGAGCCACATTTCTAGTCAAGTTACTCTGAAAAGTGATTGATATAATAGAAACTTCAAGAGCTGGTTGTAAAAGAAAGATTGGGATTTTCGTTATGGCTTAGACGTTGATTGATTATCTCTTGGGGCTGATATCAACCCCTAAACCAGCAACCAAATATTTTTGACTTCAGAATTAAGATATTTGTGGAAAAAATCTCAATTGGGGGGTTGAATTTCCCTCTTTTTAGAAGGCTGCAGTCTTGACTAAGTGTTTCCTAAGTATAAGGTTCTCACAAATTTTAGATTTTAACTTTTTTTGTTTTGCATTTACATTATTTGTATGTGTTGCATTTTTATAGACTCATTTTGTACAAGGGCAAAAGTTGCCACAAGGAAATTATGGGCTGCTAGTTTGACATTTGCTATTTTGGGCGAGGAATTTGTAAAAGTTGACAGAAAAATCTCATAATCCTATGTGGTCACAGATGGCATCGGCCAATCCACAAGTGTTTCTTACACACTGACCATGTGCCAGGAATTCAGCCAAGAAAGCAAAAGACTTGCAGGTAATCATGGCCACTTTCCTGTGCCTAGATATCTACCAGGTATGAAAGTAAAGGGGATTTAGTGTCTATTTTCTATAAATACAAAAAATGGTGGGAGAATGCAGATTCACAAATGCCCCAAGGGACAGTACCCTAAATGACGGTTTTGTAGCATGACCTCCTGAGTGTGCCACCCAATTATTTTTTCCCTCCTCTCCTTCTTCAATATATGGCTATGATAACCATCAGGTTACATTTAGAAAATAAGGGAAATAAAAATGTTTTAGGATAGTCTGATGGCTTGTTTGCAAACATGTAGGAAAGTCTACCCCTGCAAAAAAGGACATCTTTGTTACTCAATTCTCTTGTAGAAAGTACTAACCTGAACAAAGAAGCAAGTAATGTTTGCAAATGAAAACCTTAGACATAAACCACTTTGCTAGCCAGGTACACTCTGGCAGAAGCAACTAATTGATGTAGGTGTAATGGGATATGTGAGGCTGCTCAAACAAAACTTTTCTTCTGTGGTTGAATCTCTACATCTTGCAAAAGATCTTTTCAAGAAACCACATTCAGAAACATCATACGGACATGGTTGAATGCCTCCAATCTAGGTTAATGAATAAACTTGGTTTAAATTGACTTATTGCCAGTCTCCCAAGGCTTTCTGTTTTTGTTCTCTTTAGTCTTGCTAAATTTCCAGGGAAAACTGAGTCTCAAAATGCCTATAAACAGAAACAAGCTGATTTTACTACTAGGAGTGATCTGTTTGGAACAAGGTAAATCTGCAACTCTCTCTCTCCCTAAAGGTAAGTTCCAAATGAACTTTATAACTATCTTTGTCTGAAGGAATAACCTTTGCTGGCAATGGGCATCACAATTCCACTCCATATTTCTTTGGGAAAATAGGGGAAGCAAATATATTTTGGAGATATAATTGTTTTTCAAGTAATTATTTTGGATTTCTCTCCTGCAATCAACATATGAAATGGGGTGAAACATTTATAGAATGCAACTAATGTTCACAAATAAGTGAACAATCTGTTTTTCTTAACTTAGTTTCTTTCACTAAGAGAATTGAGATTGTTCACTTATTTGGACACATTTCACAATCCCATCTTATTTAATGGAGCAGATTCTGGAAATCAGCATACATTTGGAAGCATTTGTAATCTTTCGGAAAATTATTTTCTGGGAAATACGAAGCATGTTCAATGTAGTATATTGCAAATGATCTTTTTTTCCTCTACCCATAGACTAAAAACAACTTTTAGCAGATTTCTCCATAGTCAGACTGTGCCAACCCCGAAACATGTTTTCTGTCTTTGCTTCAGTGACTTCAGAAAATAGTAAATTTTGTGTCTAATGTATTTGTGACTCATTCAATTGAAGCAGTTAGAAAATAAGCTTTTGATCTAATGTCATACCTACACTGGGTTAAGAATAAAAACTTAGTGCTACATCCATTCCCTGTCATTCATTAGCTGGGTGCATCTCTTTGATTTTTAGTTTTCTCATCTGTGATGTGGGGATAGTAGTGCTGGATTCGCAGCCATGGAGTGGGGATTAAACAAGAAGTTATATAAAAGAGCTTTTAAAGGGGTGAAGAAAGTGTTATACAACACAAGGGAGAGATACTTAACCCAGTTTGAGGAAATCAAGGAAGACGTGTCAGTTGAGGTGATCTCCAAGCTGCGTAATAAGAATGAGATGATACATCTAGGCAAAGAAGTGGGTGATTATAAGGAAAGATTTTCCAGAACCTCCTTGAAAACATGTGGAAAAGAATGACGTGCAGGAGGGACAGCAGATGTGCCATCCTTGACTTACCTGGTGGTGGCAAACATTTTTAATACAGCCTATCCCTTAGCTGGGGAGTCAGGAAACTCATTGAGGGAAAATATGTAAATGCAACTTTTTCAGTGATAAAGTCTTTCCCACAAAGAGGAAAAAGTTCTTTCTTTTCATTACCTGACAACCTTCTATCCTAACACTTGTGTGTGAATCAGGACATTGTCTTCTCTCCACTCCACTCTCCTTGAACAGACTGTCACTTTCCACTCCCTCAAAGAATTAAATCCAATAAAGATTTATTGATATCTGACTGTGTGCCAGGCACCATAGAGGTGGTCTCAAGACTGTCTCGTGGGTGGAGCAAAGAACATATACACATAATTGCAATCCAAGGCAGAGTATGGCATCATTAACAAGTTAATTGAGCAACTTTTATGCATCAGGAACTTTGCTGGATATTGTAGATCTAGATATTTCAGAGGTTAATTTCCTATCTCTGATGAGCCCACGGTCTAGTTGGATTGAGAGACAATAGGCATAATGCCACGTGATAAATGTCATAGGAGAGTACAGAGTGCTGTAAGGAGTCTCTCACGGGCCAGAGAGCTCAAAATCAAAAGGGGACTGCATTCCTGATAACCCAGTGGAGATCTACCCCTGAAGCCTTAATATTTACATCAGAAAAGTATATCTCTGTATGATACACTTGTTCTTCATGACAAAATCTGAACAATCTCTTGTACTGTAAATCACAGCAAATCCCAACAATTAACTTAAAGCCATTTTGTGATCTTTCTGTATGCTCTAGGTCCCACAGTGTTTTCCTTGCTCAGAAGAGTTTTTGTGTCTCTCAGTTCTAGAAGCTATATAATCACTCAATGTCTTATCTTTTTCCCAGTTCCCAACTGTGGGCAGAGTCTGGTTAAGGTACGGCCTAGGAATTACTTCAACATTTTCAGTCGCATTGTTGGGGGAAGCCAAGTAGAAAAGGGTTCCTATCCCTGGCAGGTGAGTCTCAGGGAACGTTGGTGGGTGGACTGTGAGATGCCTCAGGATTGGATCTCCTGGAATAACATGCTGCTCATCAGTGCTCCATCCTATCTGCCGCTTCACTAGAGATCTCATGAGCGTGTACAAAGATTCAAGTCCCTCATGATGAGTATCAATCGAGATCTAGAAAAGGTGTGTTCAGGGCCGGCCCGTGGCTCACTCGGGAGAGTGTGGTGCTGATAGAAAAGGTGTGTTCAAGAATAGCTACATGCACTGTTGACTTGCTCTATAACAGAAAATGCCATCCCAAACTTTCAAGTCCTTAGACAAAAATCCCACTTCAATAAGCTGAAAAACTTTTGATTTACAATTTAAAAAACAATTTTTGACTCACTAAGTATATTAAAAATATGCTTATCTTGTTACAGTTAAAGAAGACCAGAGAATTTATATCCACAGACCCACTTTGTGTTTGGGGTATAAAGTTTGCAACTATACTCTAGGACCCCTCAGGGAATAGTCAGGAGTACCGCCTCCTTAGCAGTTAATCTCTTAAGAATTTTACCTCAATTTAGCCTCCTGATCTTCCCATGCCATGGAAATGCCTTTGTGCCTCTGCCCCTACCCCATGGTGTTTGCACTGATCGTCTTTGAAAGTGCCCCAATTTTCTTTACCATGGCAGTCATGTTGTATTCTTGCCTCTTAACTTTGCAAGTGGGAAATTCTCTTTATTTTTATTTCTCTTGAATCAGTCATATTAACTTTTAGGTCAATGAATAATTGGTTAATTTTGTGTTCCGTGGGTTGACTGCATAGCCGAGTCATTGCCACTTGATTAACTGATTAATCACTTAATTGAATAAGTAATTCATTGTTCAGTTAGGTACTTGATCAATTGATTGTCAGGTCAATTCAGAAGTCCTTATTCAAATCATAGTAAGAGTGACTTGTTGATTTTTACTTAATTGCTTTTTGTTCTATTCTTAGCCTCTTCTCTGTATTTCTTTTCTTTTCTTTTCTTTTTTTTTTTTTTTTTTGGATGGCTCATTAGATAATTTTTGGTTAAAAGGGGGACTATATTAGTCCATTTCTGTTGCTTATAACAAAATTACCTGGAACTGAGTAATTTATAAGAAAACAAAATTTATTGCTTAAGTTTCAGAGGCTGGAAGTCTGAAGTCCAGGGAACTCATCTAGTGAAGACTTTCTTTGCTGGTGGCTTCACTGATGGCAGCGTATCACGTTGCAAAATGACAGAGACAAACCTCCTCATTCACTCTCTTTTCAAAGCCCTCAGAACCACGCCCATCACCACCTTTTTCAATCCATTCGCTATGACACGGTCCTACAATCTAATCACCTCTTCAAGGCCCCACCTCTCAGTTACCATGATAGGATTTCCCACTCTCAACAGTTACAGTGGGGATTAAATTTTAGGGGGACATTCTACCCAGGGTGGGAAAAATTCTAATAAATTGGGGTTTTTTTTCCTAATTCCAAATATGTGAGTATATTTATTAAAAATATTTACTTGTGAACTGTAAGTCATTTTAAGATCAAATAAAGTCTTATGAATAGGATAAATCAAAAATATGAATTATGTTAGAGAGGCAGAATAAAGAATAGTTTTGATGTAGTTATAAGGGTCAAATAGTTGGTTATGAGAAAAATATTATGAGAACATGGTGGGTCCAGACTATTTCTCTAAGAGGCTTGAAGAAGTGGAAAATGTGTTGAAAGTGCTCCCAAACCTTACCTTGCCTTTCTCCCAGGCCTCTTCAGCTGGACGCTACTTTTTTCTTTTCTTTTTCTTTCTTTCTTTTTTTAATGTTTGAGAAATGTCATTTTTATTAGTGTGAAATTTGTCCTACATGGATCTCCTTTTTTTTATTTTGACTTTTTCTTGTACATATTTGCACGGTACAGTGTGTTGTTTCAATACATGCATACACTGCACAATGATTCACTTAGGGTAGATAGAATAGCTTTGTACCTGTTCATCCACCACTTCTCCACCTCTCCACCCCCCTACCCTCCCGGCCTCTGGTAACCATTACTCTACTCTCTACTCCTATGGAAACCACACATGGTTGTTTTTTGTTTGTTTGTTTGTTTGTTTGTTTGTTTGTTTGTTTGTTTGTTTGTTTTTTAGATTACACATATGAGTGAGATCATGCAGTGTTTGTCTTTCTGTGCCTGACTTACTTAACATGATGGTTTCCAGTTCCAGCCATGTTGCTGGAAATGATACAACATCATTTCTTTTTATAATACTGAATAGTATTCCATTGTGTATGTATAACACAGTTTTTTCTCCATCATCCATTGATGAGCATTTAGGTTGATTCTGTCTCTTGGGTATTTTGAATATCATTGTGATGAACATGGAAATACAGGTGTCTTTTTGATATATTGATTTCATTTCTTTTGGGTGTATACCCAGTAGTGGAATAGCTGGGTTCTAAGGTAGATCTATTTTTAGTTCTCTGAGGAACCTCCATACTGTTTTCCACAATAGCTTTACCAATTTACATTCTCAACAACAATGTAGGAGTATTCCCTTTTCTCTGCATCCTCACCAGCATTTGTTGTTTTCTGCCTTGTTGATACTAGCCATTCTAACTGGGGTGAGATAATATCTCATTGTGGTTTTAATTTACATTTCCTGATGATTAGTGATAAGCATTTTTTCATGTGCTTGTTGGCCATTTGTATGTCCTCTTTTGAGAAATGTCTGTTCAGGTCCTTGGCCCATTTTTTGACAGGGTTATTTGGATTTTTGCTGTTGCATTGTTTGAATTTCTTATATATTATGAATATTAGCTCCCTGTCTGATGTGTACTTTGCAAACACTTTCTCCCATTCTGTACATTGTCTCTTCACTTTGTTGATAAAGTACCTTGCTGTGCAGAAACTTTTCAGTTTGATAGTCTTATTTGTGTATTTTCGCTTTAGTTGCCTGTGCCTTTGTAGTCTCGCTCAACAAAAGCACTGCCTACTCCCATACTGTGTAGAGTTTCCTCTATGTTTTCATCTAGCAGTTTCATAGTTTTGGTTCTTAAATTCAGGTCTTTGATCCATTTTGAGTTGATTTTTGTGTATGGTGAGAGATAGGGGTCTAATTTTAATCTTCTGCATGTAGATATACAGTTTTCTCAGCACCATTTATTGAAGAGGTTGTCTTTTTCCCACTATATATTCTTGGCACCTTTGTTGAAAATCATTTGGCTATAAGTGTATTGGTTTATTTCTGGATTCTCCATTCTGTCCCATTGGCTTATTTTTATGCCAGTACTATGCTGTTTTGGTTACTATATAGCCCTATAGTATATTTGAAGTCAGGAAGTATGATGCCTCCAACTTTGTTCTTGTTATTCAAGGTAATCTAGCTATATAGGTTCTTTTGTGATTCCATATAAATTTTAAGATCACTTTTTCTATTTCTGTGAAGAATGTCATTGGAATTTTGATAGGATTGCATTGAATGTGCAGATTGCTTTGGGTAATATGGATATTCTGAGGATGTGAATTCTTCCAGTCCAAGAACATGGGATATCTTTCCATTTATATGTGTCCTCTTCCATTTTTTTTTTTTTCACCAATATTTTATAGTTTTCATTGTAGAGATCTTTCACTTTTTTGGTAAATTTGCTCCTAGGTATTTCATTTTTTGGTAGCTATGGTGAATGGGATTACTTTCTTGATTTCTACTTCAGCTATTTCATTGCTGGCATATAGAAAGGCTATTGATTTTTCTGTGCTGATTTTGCATCCTGCACTAAATTGAATTCATTTATTAGTTCTAGTAATTTTTTGATGGAGTATTTAGAGTTTTCTATGTATATGATCATGTCATCTGCAAATGGGGATAGTTTAACTTCCTCCTTTCCAATTTGGAAGCCTTTTATTGCTTTCTCCTGCCTTATTGCACTGTCTAGAACTTCCATCACTATGGTGAATAAGAGAGGAGAAAGCAGGCATTCTTGTCTTTTTCCATTCGGATCTTAGAGAAAAAGCCTCCAATTATTGTCCATTTGGTGTGATATTTGTTGTGGGGTTTTTGTATAAGACCTTTATTGTGTTGAGGTACATTCTTTCCATACTTAGTTTGTTGAGTGTTTTTATCATGAAGAGGTGTTGGATTTTATCAAATTCTTTTCTGCATCTATTGAAATGATCATATGGTTTTTTTCCATTCATTCTTTTGATGTGATGTATCACATTTATTGATTTGCATATGTTGAACCATCCTTGCATCTCTGTGGTGAATCCCACTTGATCATGATGTTTTAAAGTGTGGTTGGATTCTGTTTGCTAGTATTTTATTGAGCACCTTCACATCTGTGTTCATTAGGGATATTGGGTGTAGTTTTCATTTTTTGTTGTGTCTTTTTTCTGGCTTTGGTATGAGTTAATGTTGGCTTCATAGAATGAGTTTGGAGATATTCCCTCCTCTTTAATTTTTTGGAAGAGTTTGAAAAGAATTAGTATTAGTTTTTTAAATATTTAGTGGAATTTGGCAGTGAATCTGGTCCTGGAGTTTTCTTTGTTAGGAGATTTTTTATTACTGCTTCAATAGCATTATTCATTATTGGTCTATTTAGGTTTTCTAGGTCTTCATGATTCAACCTTGGTAAATTGTATGTGTCCGGGAATTTATCCATCTCTTCTAGATTTTCCAGTTCATTCACATACAGTTGTTTGTAGTAATCTCTTATGATTCTGTCTATTTCTGTGGTGTCTGTTGTAATGCCTCCTTTTTCATTTCTGATTTTATTTATTTGAGTCTTCTCTCTTTTTTTCTTCATTAGTATAGCTAAAGGTTTATTGATTTTGTTTATCTTTTTGAAAAACCAACTCTTTGTTTCATCAATGTTCTGAATGTTTTTTAAACATCTAACTCATTTATTTCTGCTCTGATCTTTGTTATTTATCTCCTTCTATTGATTTGGGGTTTGGTTTGTTCTTGTTTTGCCATCTTCTTGAAGTGTAATGTTAGGTTGTTTGTTTGATGTATTTCTTCTTTTTTGATATAGGCATTTATTGCTATAAAATTCCCTTTTGGAACTGCTTTGGCTGTATCCCATAGGTTGTGATATGTTGTGTTTTCATTTTCATTTGTGTCTAGGTATTTTTAAATTTCCATTTGTTGTTTAGGAACATGTTGTTTAATTTCAATGTATTTTTATGGTTTCTAGTGTCCCTTTTGTTGATTTCTAGTTTTACTCCATTGTGGTTGACAAAGTAGTTGCTATGATTTTAGTTTTTTTTTAACTTGTTGAGAATTTATTTTGTGATATGGTCTGTTCTAGAGAATGTTCCATATGCTGCTAAGAAGAATGTATATTCTGCAGCTGTTGGATGAAATGTCCTATATATGTCCATTAGGTCCAATTGGCCTAGAAGAGAGATTAATTCTGATGCTTCCTGGTTAATTTTATTTCTGGATTATCTGTCCTTTACTGGAAGTGGGGGGTTAAAGTCCCCAACTATTACTGTATTGGAGTCTATTTCTCCCATAGGTCCAACAGCAATTGCTTTATATAACTTGGTGCTCCAGAGTTGGCAGCATATATATTTAAAATTGTTATATCCACTTGCTGAATTGATCCCTTTATCATTATATAATGAACTTCCTTACCTTTTTTTACTTCCCTTGGCTTGACATTTATTTTATCTGATATAACTATACTGCTCTTTTCTGGCTTCCTTTTGCATGACATATCTTTTCCTGTCCCTTCGCTTTCAGATGGTGTGTGTCTTGTAGGGAAGTGAGTTTCTTGTTGGCAGCATATTGTTGAGCTATAATCCATTGAGCCATTCTGTACCTCTTAATTGGGGTATTTAATTTGTTTATATCTAGAGTTATTATTGATATAAAGGGAGTTGTTACTGCCATTTTGTTACTTTTTTTTTCTGTTTGTTTTGTTGATCTTTTTTTCTGGTCTTACTATCTTTCTTTATGGTTGAGTGGTTTTCTCTAGGAGTATATTATGATTTCTTGCTATTTACTTTTAGTATATCTCTTATAAGTTTTTGTGTTATGGTTACCATGAGGCTTACAAAAAACATGGTATAGTTATAACAGATTATTGTAGACTAATAACTTAACTTTGATATCTAAGAAAAATGAAAAAATCAAAGCCAACTCTATGTTTTGGCATCATTCTCCCCCACATTCTGACAATTTGCTGTTTCAGGTTATGGCTTTTAATATTGCCTGTCTCTTATACAGTTGTTGTATATGTTAGTGTTTTTTTATGTAGGCTTTCTTGTAAGGCAGGATTAGTGTTAATGAATTCCTTCAGCTTATTTTTGTCTGTGAAAGATTTTATTTCTCTGTCATTTTGGAGGTTAGTTTTGCTGGATACAGAATTCTTGGCTGACAGTTTTTTCCCTTCAGCACCCTGAATATATCATCCCATTCTCTTCTGGCCTGCGGAGATTCTACTGAGAAATATGCTGAGAGATGTATTGTGGCTCGATTGAATGTTATATGTTTCTTTTCTCTTGATGCTTTCAGTATCCTTTTTTATGTTTGATTTTTGACAATTTCATTATGATGTGCTTTGGGGTGCTCCTGCTTGGATTGAATTTGATTGGTACCCTCTGAGCTTCCTGTACCTGGGTTGTAGTCTTTCTTCATACTTGGGAAATTTTCAGCAATTATTTCCTTGAATATGCTTTCTATGTGTCTTCCTTTTTTCTCTCTTTAGGGTATGAAAATTATGCAAACGTTATTTTGCTTGAAGGAGTTCCATATTTGTTGTATATCTGTTTCATTTTTTCTTCTTTTTTTCTTCTTGCCCCTCTGACTTGATAGTTTCATATGTGCTAACTTTGAGTTCACTGATTCTTTTCCTCTGTTTGATTAAGTCTGCTGTTGGAGCTTTCTATCAAGTTTTTCAGTTCAGATAATGTATTCTTTATTTCTAGAGTTTTTAATTTGTTGTTGTTGTTGTTGTTGTTGTTGTTGCTGTTGTTGTTGTTTTAATTGATTCAATTATTTTGTCAAGTTTCTCATTCTGCTCCTGGATTGTTTTCCAGGTATAATTTAATTCCTATTTGTATTTTCTTGTGACTCCCTGGACATTCTTAAGAGGGTTATTCTGAATTCTCTGTCAGACATTTCATAAATCTGCTGTTCTTCCAGGTTTATTGCTAGTGCTTCATTTGTTTCTTTTGTTGGTGTTATACTTCTCTGTTCTTTCTAAATCTTTGTGTCCTTACATTGATGCCTGGGCATTTGAGGAGACTGCCACCTCTTCTAAGTGTTTTAGGTATTCTTTGATGGTGCTAAACCTTTACTGGTTAATATCAGAACTTTTTCTCTGTGGGTTCTTTTTTTATTTTTTTATTTTTTGCCTTGTTTTGTTTTCTTTTGTTCAGTTCCATGGTGGATTATTAGTTACCATCACCACCTAAACTCTGCACAGGAACTTATTTGTCATCCTGGCTAATTCCAAAATTGGGTGAATTACCTGTGGTTGTGCTAAGTTGATGCTTTGGTTCTATTCTCTGTGGAAACCTTTTTGTGAAGATCAGATTTTAACCATTTGCCTGGTAGTCACTTCCAGACATTGTGAAGTCAGATACACTTGGGTTATGTGGATATTCTGGCTCAGGACTGAGTTTTTCCAGCAAACTCTGCCCCTGCAGTTTTATAGCCTTGATCAGTTTCCACTGAGTAGGCCTACACAAATTGTAAAGCAGATCAGCTGCCCAGGCAACACCCCAAATGTTCACCTGGTGGGCCAGCCTCCTCCCACACATACACAATCCAGATTCTTCCTGTGGGGTGGGCTGTGTGCTGGTTCCCCTAGAAGACTCACTGACACAGAGGAACAACTTCTTGGTGGTTCCTTTTTTTGGTCAGCTGAGGCTCCTTGCTCCTGTGCTGATCCATGGGATCACTGTCTGTGGTCTTACTGGCCTGGGGACTGGTATGGTGCACTCTGAGGCTCTCTTCTCCCCTGCAGACTTCAGATAATTTCATACAAAGGGCTCAGCTGCAGCTTTTTCTGGCTCCTGTTCCATGTGCTATAGCTTCTTCCTGCCTCTCACAGGGCCAGCCCTGAAGTGGCTGGTGATTGAAACAGTCAGAGTGGTTTCTTCTTCCTCTCACCACAGCTTCTTCTGCCTTCACAAATTCCATGGGTCTCTCTTTGGTGGTTCCAGGTTGGCAGCCTTTGCTTTTTAATAGTCGTAAATTGGTCATTTATTGGGGAGAGTGATGCTGGGGACTGTCTATTCCACCATTCCTTTTCTTTACTCACAGATATTGCTCATACATTGTTAGAGTAACAGGTCTGGGCCAACAGCATTATAAAAGTAAATAAATAACAGCACTTCTAACTGCCAACTCTACAAAAACCCTTGTAGATAGTCATCTCAAATTAACTACCTCTCATTTCATTTCAGTTGGGAATGTTCTGGTTCCAGCACTGCCCTTCTTTCTGAGCTTAGTGTATGGGTTTTACCCCTTCACAATCCATGATTCCTGTTATTTAAGAGTCTGTTTTTAAGAATATGCTCAGTCATCAGACTTGGGGGGGATCCCAGGGAATTAACTTGCTCCCATTTACCGTCTTTGCAATTCAGGTGTCTCTGAAACAAAGGCAGAAGCATATCTGTGGAGGGACCATCATCTCTCCACGGTGGGTAATCACAGCTGCTCACTGTGTTGCAAGCAGGTAAGGAAGACCTAGCTTGTGGATGAAGATCAGATCACCCTTTCCTCCCCCTTGGAATCAGCAGCAATAACGCTATTAAAACATAAGCCTGTGTAATAAGTGAGTATTGCTTTAGAGTGATGAGTGAGTATTTTTTTTATGCAAATGGGTCTTGATGACACTGTCAGATGGTACACAACTTAGTAAAAAACATTCCTTTTTTGCAGAAAAAAACCACTTTGCTTACTTAAAATGACTGCAAGTTAATAAATAATGCATCCAAGTCGGGGAGGGGGGCATCACAAAGATATGTTTTTTTTTTTTTTGTCGTTTTTTCATGACCGGCACTCAGCCAGTGAGTGCACCGGTCCGTCCTATATAGGATCCGAACCCGCGGCGGGAGCGTCGCCGCGCTCCCAGCGCAGCACTCTACCAAGAGCGCCACGGGCTCGGCCCCACAAAGATATGTTTGTGAAATTTCTCTCCTAGTTTTCTTAAATTTTGTTGAAAAAAATTATTCGTGTCATTATGCATCATAAAAAATGGATAAAAGAGAAGAAAGAGAGGCCAGTAAAATATGAAGCAGGCTCCCATGTCTGTCTTTCTATTGATCCTGCCTCTCTGAGTTTCACCCTAACAACTTCCATTCTTTCTTCGCTTTCTTGTTATGATCCAAATGTTCGCAGCTCTTGGTATACACTAGGCTTTAATCAAGATCACGTCCTCTTTCATATTTGCCCTCTTTCATTTCAATTCTGCAAACATTCTCTGGACGTGTGCTTGGTGTCAAACACTAGTGGGTACTAAGGATACATAAATGATTAAGATACGATTTCTGCCCCAAGAGAGCTGATAGTCTAAGAGAAGAGTCAACTGATAATTTCACTGCAATGTGGCAGGTGTTAGGGTAGAGAGGCATTATGTATTAGATTAGATTCCTAATACAGCCAAGAGTCAGGGAAGTACACTAAGAGAAAGTGGTATCCTTTCCTATTTTGTATAACAGCATCACTTCTGGGAATGAAGGGTCCTGAAGGATAGCAAACTCCAAGCTCTTAATCCATCTCAATGCATCCTACCAAGCTCCTTTCAGATAACACTGACCTAGGAAGAAGGGGTCTTTCCCATATTATGCTAAGTCTCTAAATTGCAAACATAAAGAAGGTAAGGAGAAGATTCCAACTTTTTATTGTTGTCATAAGTCCCAAAGGCCTGAGTGTGAGTATTCTCTGAGATATCAGAATTGTGGTGCTGACCTTCATAATATACACTATGCACAAGATCTCTGACATTGAAGCAGCACACTTACTGGAAATCACAATTCATTCCCAAAGGATATCACTGGTACTGAGGCCAGGTCGATCTCTTAGCTGAATGAAGTCCCCTATAGCTTTAGAACCCTGAATTACAATGTATATGCATCACTAGGTATATACAAATAACATTGCAAAGTATTACATTTATCATATATTGCTCCATATGGGCCCACTCTTTACCAGCCCTCACTGGAACTAGGAATCTCTGCATTTTTTCTGATAGTACTGGAATCATTCTCACTTTCTCTGCTCAGTGGTCTTACACCCCCATTATCCGTCCATATCATTCTAAAGAGGCCAGTTGCTCAGCTCTTCAGACTGTGCTCAGAGGCTCAATGAAGTCCATTCATTTACTGCTTTCTCTTCATAGAAATATTGGGCCAACTTTGAATGTTACTGCTGGAGAACATGACTTGAGCCAGACAGAGCCAAGGGAGCAAACCCTCACTGTTGAAACCGTCATCATACACCCACATTTCTCCACCAAGAAACCAATGGACTATGACATCGCCCTCTTGAAGATGGCCGGAGCCTTCCAATTTGGTAAACATTTGAGGCTCACTTGAATTGTCCACGCCATATTCTCCATAACCTCTGTCCCATAGCACATTGAATTGTCACCTTGAATTCAACACCTTGAATTGTCTGCCCCGTATTCTCCATAACCTCTGTCCCAAGCGCATCCCTGTCATACGCTTTGAGACAGGGATTTGGGCTGGAAGGTTTCTTACCCAAAAACCCTTTTTGGTTCTGGTTCTGGATATAGGATTATGTGAAGTCAGGAGAGGGTCTTTCTTTGTCTCACAAGTGACCCCCCAGAAGTTCCAGGCAGAGATATCATAACTCTTACAAGGTCTTTGGGGGAGTACATAGATGCCAATTGGTGAATGGCTTATGATGTCCTCTCCTCCATGAATGAGACAAGTCCTGTCTTGATCATTTTTGCAGGCCAGTTTGTAGGTCCTGTATGTCTTCCAGAGCCAGGCGAGCGATTTGAGGCTGGATTTATTTGTACAACTGCAGGCTGGGGCCGCTTGACTGAAGGTAGGAACTTCTGTACCACTCCTCCTCATCAGAGGTCAGAACTTTCTAGTGGGTAAGAGAACATAGAATTTTTAATCTACTTTTGAAAAACAATTGTGCAAACATCTTTAAAAATAGAGAATGTCATATTGTACTAGAAATTCACGTCTTTCCAAAAGTCACAAACCTGAACAGGACATCTTCAACTCAGAGTGAAAAAATGCTCCTGTCTCTGCGTTCCAGCGGGCATCCTCCCTCAAGTCTTGCAGGAAGTGAACCTGCCTATTTTGCCCCAGGAGGAGTGTGCGGCAGCTCTGCTCACCCTAAAGAAGCCCATCAGTGGGAAAACCTTTCTCTGCACAGGCTTCCCTGATGGAGGGAGAGATGCGTGTCAGGTAAGTGAGAGCAGGTGGGCTGACCAGCACCAGGCAGGGCTTCACTCAGGTTTTCTTTAATCAGAGAAGCCAAAAGAAGGCTGATTCCAGGTAAGACTGGAATCTGGAAAGAAGGGTCATGAATAACAGGGGAGGTCACGTCAAAATAAGGGGACTGTTTAGACATTCTTTTTTTTGGCCGTGAGTGTGCATTCAGAGGAGGTCTTCTACTTTTGCCAAAAGACCAAATAATGGAGATAATGTCAAGAATGATCTCAGGGTTCTCCCATCCCTGATGGATGGCTGGCTTTTTCCTATTGAGAGGTTTCCAGTTTGTGGATGTTGGGAACTTCACTTTCCCTCTGTTCTTCCTGCTGACCAAGACTGAGGCCAATTTTGTCACTGGGCAAGACTTGTCTGAGTCTGTAGGATAAGACAGGAGAAGGAAGAAAGTCTGCTGCTTTGATGAAAGCCTAGGATGGGGAAGAAGGAGGGGAACTGATGGGCTCAGATGATATTTGAGGATCATATGGGATTTGTGCTTGGCTGTTCTCCCTGGCCCAGGAGTCTAAATTATCAGAAGTGAGGAAATGTCATCGATCCTCATCCAGCATCCTAGTGGGGGAAGAGTGAGAATTCTGGGGCGTAGACACTGACGATGATGGTACCAGAGGCTTTCTCATCCTGCAGGGAGATTCAGGAGGTTCACTCATGTGCCGGAATAAGAAAGGAACCTGGACTCTGGCTGGTGTGACTTCCTGGGGTTTAGGCTGTGGTCGAGGCTGGAGAAA
Organism: Cynocephalus volans; assembly: GCF_027409185.1. Lineage (NCBI taxonomy): Eukaryota > Metazoa > Chordata > Mammalia > Dermoptera > Cynocephalidae > Cynocephalus > Cynocephalus volans. Next base: position 108,117,678 of record NC_084463.1, on the reverse strand, counting down.
CAATATGCAGGAAAAGGATCAAGGATCCCCTGGGATCTTCACAGATCTTAGTAAAGTGCTTTCCTGGATCCATGAACACATCCAAACCGGTAATGAACCATCATGCAAGGTTAGGAAGCTGCCATCCTGCTAGGGCCAGAGAGTATACGCAGAGTCTGACAAGTCAGAACCTCTGAGGAAATAGCTCTATTTCTGTTCTCAGTATAGCACGTAAGGACTGTGAGGTTCACGAAGTCTAGAACAAGAGTAAAACATGGTATGTGGTACAGTGTGCAAACACTCAGTGAAAAATGAATCCATCTGTCCTAAATTTTGTCAAATTCGCCTGTACTTGAAACTATCTTAGCTGATGATATGTTTTCACTGCTTACTTCTTAACGTTCTAGCAAGATTCATCAAGTTACAGCATAGATCAGTAGTTATCAACCAGGGGCAATTTTACCCCCTCGGAATGATATAAGGAGACATTTGGGGTTGTCACAAATGGAGGGGTGGTGTCCAGGGGCATCCTGTGGGCAGGGCCATGAATGCTGCTAAGCATCCTATAGTGCACAGGACAGCCTTCCACACTGAACCTGCCCGAAATGTTAATAATGTCCAGGTTGAGAAACTCTGACACAGATCCAGGCACAGTGTCTGAAAGGGACAGGATCTGCATACACCCTTCTACTAAACAGACCAGCGAGTTAATTACAACGTTGTTTCTATCTCCAAATCCAACTTAATTGTTTTTTTAACTGGGGGCTTCCAGCCTTATAAAGGCTTTTATCCTTTCCCAAAGGGGTTAATTCAAAGTATGTCAGTAAGAATTAGAGTTTGTTTTCCTGTGTATGGTACAGTGGCAGGTATCTGAGCCTTCAGTTCAAGTCATAGCTGTCCCAGCAACTCTTGTGATAGGCAAGTCATTTCCATCTCTAGCCGCCATTCACATGTAAAATGACCTCTTACTGTTCTGTGTAATTTAGCCCACTGAATGAAGAGAGTAAAATCGTCTCCTTAAAAAACCAAGGCCCCTTTCCTGCTTTGTCAATCTATCTTTTCTATTCTTTTCACAGATTAGATTTTCATTAGTTGTATTGGCTTAAAAATCTCTGTGCTTTTGAGCCAAGGAGATGCTAACTTGTTGAATTATTGTTCAGGGCAACACAAGCTTTGAATTTTGTCTTTCTTTTTCTTTCCCAGGAAATCAGAAAAAGAGCTCCAGAGGTGAGTATTCGTAGCAGCCTGCTCTGCCAGGAGCATGAATTAACATCTAGCATTTCTGAATATCAGCTCTCTTCATAATCAGAAGTCTTCCTCTGCAAGAGCTCTCCCTGCTCACTAGGTATTAAGCCACCAGACGGAGCACCCACAGCATTGCCTGCCAGGCTGGGCAAGCCCAGGCCCTGCAGGAGCCCTGGATTCTCTCTCATTTCATTTCTTGTCAATCCAGAGCTCCACCTCAATTCAGCAAATACTTACCAAGCCCTAGCTTTGAATCAGAGACCCCAGGAAAGAGGGGAGGTGGTGCTATGATGATGTGGTCAAAAAGCCACATATCTTGCCCTGAAAGTGTCCCTACGTATACCGGGGACTCATCCCCTTTTTACATTCCAACTCTGCAATGAATTCACTCTGTAACTTTGGGAAAGCTCTCTCTTATATCTGGATCTCAGTTTCTTTATCCATAAAGAAACTTATTTGGACAGATGGTCTCTAAAGCATCTTTAGCTGAAATCTTCAGTGGTTCTTTGAGCCTGTGGAACTATCTACAAAGAACAATATGGAAAAAATAGTACCCTAAGAGATCAGAGGAGTGAGAGACTGTTTCTAGCTAAAAATAAGTAAATAAATAAATAGATAGGAGAGGCTTTGGAGCACAGACATTTTTTAAGTTAACCTTGAAGGATATCGTTAGGTGGAAATGGGATATGGGTAAAGATATTCCAGCTCAAGGAATCCTTATCAAAGGATGAATATTAAAGAATGGAGACAGGGAAATGTAGGGACCAATAAGTCAGCCAAAGCAGCTGAATGGTGAGATGTGTGATGGGGTTTTACGAGGGAGTAGAATAGGAAGATAACTGGAGATCAAATTATGAAAATTTTAAATGTCAGACAAAAAAATGTTTGAACTGTATTGAATAGTAGGAAGTTTATTAATTAGTTAAATAAATTAGAGCTATGCTGTAATGGCATAAAGTATAGCACAACATGTGGGGGATGGACTGAAGGGAGAATAATTCAAGGTGGATATGTGAAGTTATGCATTACTTTAAGAGACAAGAAGTGAAGGCAACGGCCAGAAAATGGAAAGGAGGAAACATAAACAAGGAAAACTAGGACTTGGTAGCCAATTAGATGAGGGGTCATGGGAGAAAGGGGAAAAGCAAAGATGCTGCAGTGCCAAAGTTGTGAGCGTGGGAGACTAAGAAAAGGGCACATAAAAGTAACAAACTCACACATGGATGCAGTTTTGCTGGCCAGAGTAATTCCATGTGCAGCGCGTTGAGCGTCAGGGGAGATAGCTAGGAGGCCCTTGCACTATCAGGTCTGAAGTTCAGAAATGTAGAGATAGGGGCCGAGCCCGTGGCGCACTCGGTAGAGTGCTGCGCTGGGAGCGCGGCGACGCTCCCGCCGCGGGTTCGGATCCTATATAAGAATGACCAGTGCACTCACTGGCTGAGTGCCGGTCATGAAAAAACGACAAACAAAATAAAAATAAATAAATAAAATTTAAAAAAAAAAAAAGAAATGTAGAGATAGTAGTTGAAAGTGGGGGTGTGAATGAGGCTGGTCCGAGGGCTCATGCAGGGAGAGAAGAGCAGAACTAAGGACAGAACTGGGGAAATACCTGTATTTATAGAATGAAGTTACGGGATCAGAGAAAGAAGAGGTAAGGAGGGGAAAATATCATAGAATTTCAAGGTTCAGCACGATCTGAAAAGACCAAAAAAGAATAAGACATCATAGAAGCCAAGAGAGGAACAGATTTCTGCAGAACAGAAGAGTACGTAGAGAAGAACCAGGAGGCTGTGGTGTCTGTGCAGCTTCTGGAAGGAGGGGCTATCGTGGCTAGCCATCACGGTCAGCCCTGATTGTCATGGCTTTTCCTCACAGCCTCATGCAGTGAGCAGGATGGCGTTGTCATCGGGTCTGAGGGGGAGCTGCACTTCCCAGAAAGCCTCCACCTATACTATGAGAGCAAGCAGTGAGTCGCCCCCGTACCACCCCTCCCCTTCCTCCCACCTCCAGTCTGGCCGTGCCCATTAATTGGACTGTGATAGTCACTTTCTGTCTAGAAGTAACACCCTCTCAATGGATCTGTCTGCAGACTCTGTGTCTGGACTCTGCTGGTACCAGAGGAAATGCATGTGTTGCTAAATTTTTCCCGCTTGGATGTGGAGTCGTGTCAACATAATTACCTGTCAATATATTCTGTAGAAGATAGACTCATTGGTGAGTGGGTTTTCACAGTGTCTGATAGAAATCAGAGCTAAGTGGGCTTAAAGGGGCCTGATCACAGTATGTCAGGCACTCAGCCATCTGTAAACTCCACACTCCTGTCTCCAATCTTGAGACTCAGAGTAGGAGTGGGAAAGAACCAAATGTGAGTGTCTATGGTGACTTTGAAGCCACAGTGCATTTCACTTTCTGCATCTGCTTCCCATCAGACCAGACTTCCTAGATCCATTTGCAGACCTGGATCCCATCAGGAGTAAAATCCAGACATACTCAGAGCTCTCAGAGCCCCCCAGGCAGAACGCTGCTTTCCTAGGCATGACAATTGACATTTACCTGCCTCATCAAGCTAAGGAGGAAAATACCAATAGATAACCATCTGGAGGAAAAGGTTACCTGTATAAGAAACAGAAATGGAGTGGTGTTTCTGTGGTTCTCCACTGGAGGTGATTTTGCCCCCCAGGAGACATTTGGCAATGTCTCAGAAGCATTTTTGGTTGTCACAACTGGAAGGAAAGTCACTGAAAGAGGCCAGGGATGCTACTAAACACCCTCCAATAGAGACAGGAGGGCATGAACACAAAGAACATTCCGGTTCAAAATGTCAATGGTGCCAAGGCTGAGAAACCTTGGTTTAGACAATCCTGAAGTGTGGCAAGTTCAATTCTCCTTAAGTCATTTAATGAGCACTGTTTTCTAGATTCTGAAAAATAATCTTCTTTCTCACATTGCAGGAAAATTCTGTGGAGAAAGCCTCCCTTCATCCATTCTCATCAGCTCCAATTCCATAAATCTGAAGTTCATCTCTGATGCCACAGATTATGCTACTGGGTTTAACCTCACCTATAAAGCTTTTAAGCCAAACTACCTTCCTGGTAACACCCTTTCCTTTTGTCACATTCTATTCAGCCCCTGTAGATATTTAGGCCCCATAGGACTTAGGTGAGGGGCAGGCAGTGCCCTCCTCCACAGTGGAAAAGAGCACAAAGCTGCAGCAAGTGCAGTCTCTCCCCCCACAGCCCTGCTAACTCATACTTATCGTCTATCCCAGGGAGTTGAAGAGTTCTGGAAAATCAGTGCACACACCCCTTCCTTCTTGTTGGCTCTGTCTGAAAACTGAATTCATGCATTATTTGCAGGAGGCAGGAGGAGGGGAAACAATGGGAATTCTTCTTGACTTGGGTGGTGCCATTTGTTTAAATTTTTTCCTTGTGTGTCAGATTCAGGCTGCAGTTCCTTAACGATCCTTTTCGAAGAAGGCCTCATAAAGAGTCGTCACTATCCTGAAGACTACAGTGACATGGCTAACTGTAACTGGATTTTTCAAGCCCCCAAACATTACCTAATTAAGGTACTGACTTTGGTTGCACTTATGTTGCTATGGTAAATCCACAGAATGGCTAATGTAAGCACCACAGGGACAGAGGTTTTTATATGTCTTACTCACTGCTGTATTTTTAGTACCTAGTACGCAGTACCTGGCACACAGGGCTTGCAACAATTCTCTTCAATAGTGACGTCTCTATTCCCCTGCAATTACCCACTTTTACCACTAGAGGGCACTTGCACTCTTTCTTTTTTATTTGAAAACAAAATGCTGATTTAATCTTTGCACTTGGTGACTTTTGTCAGTCTCTAGTCCCTTCTAGAAACAGATATTTCTCTTATTAATTACATTCTAACAGAACACTTTGTAAGTAATGGCTAGCTAAAAAAGACAATCAGTCGAAAATCGAGGCTTCCGGGCAGAGGGAACAGAACATGCAAACAGGACCCAGTGAAGAACAGGTTCAAGGAATCCCTGGTTAGAGAGTCATAAGGTGACTTGGGAGGCAGGTACTGGAAGGAGAGGCTGAGGTCAAAGTAGGAAGGCTTTGAACATCCAAGATACAGGGTTTATTCTGCATTCAATTAGCAGCGTTTTGGGCTGTTTTTCTTGTTTGTTCTCTAAACATTAGTGGACCATCTGCAGAAAAATGTCAGTAGGTAGATGAAGGTGAGATTGCAGTCAGGATGAGGTTGGAATAAGCCTTTCTCTTAAAGTAATTGCAATCAAAACAGTGTACAGAGAGAAAGTAGAGTAGAAAATGAAGTAAGAGGAATAAGGGCAGCCAAAATCTCAAAGTTCTAATATGTTTAAGAAGTGGAAAGAGACCTGAGATGCAGGAGAAGAACCAAATTGGTGTGGTCTTATGACAGTCCAGAGAATGGGGCCTTTAATTTAAAACACAGAGCAAACAGACAAACAAACAAAAAGATGTGGCCAGTCGTTTGGCTTTAGCACACAAAGTTACAACTTAAAGAGAATGAGAACTAAGGATTAATTGTCCAGTCCCCACCCCACCCCTCAAAAAAAAGGCAAAATAATTGCATTGGAAATTGATCAACTGCAAGAAGCTGAGGTTGGTGATGTCTGAAATATCAAGTTAAGCCAGGTGTTAGGAGCAGAAACAAGATTACAAAGGTTTACGAATGAGTGGAAAAAGACACAATGCAGGTAAGTATAGATCTCTTTCTAAAAGTCTCTGAAATGCAAAATTGAGACCAAAAAAAGTAGCAGAATTAAGGGAAAATTTGTTGTTAGTGATGGAGAGTAAAAGTTTAGGTATAGGCATATTCCTGGAAGGAGGAAGAAGGAAATTTAATTGAAAATCTGAAAATGCCAGAGCTGGAAGTGACTCTAAAACATTGATTCCATAAATGTATGCTGAGGGCTGTGCGTCAGTGAAATGATGCTCTCATGCCCTGCCGGCAACAGCATCATCTTGCAGACCCATCCAAGACAGTAATTCGGGAATTGGCATTACAAGTCACAACAATGCACATACCATTTGACTTAGAGAGAAAAGAGCCTGTTCCCAGTATCCCAGTAACGATTTAATAAATGCTTGAATGAATCCTGTTTCTGACCCATATCCCGCTGTGGGGAAAATAGAGTAGTTTAGTCAGGCCCCCTTGCCTCAGGTCAGGTTGGAGGTGGTGCAGCACATTGTTTGTAAAAAGGTTGTGTGGGATGTAGTTAGTGCACAAGGGTGCCAATGTATCTTTTTAGTTTGTTGCTATACTTGTGTGTTCTAGAGTTTGTGAAGAATCAGGCCAGAGAGCTCACATCTAAAAACAGAGCATGTTTACTTTGCTGGCAGCTGCTCAGTTTGGGGTTTTTTTGTTTCTTTTTTTTTTTTTTTTTTGGACTTTGCCAGTAGCAGTTGAGTTTCTCTTTGGACTGCCTAGCTCTTAGATGTGTGTGCTGAATAAAGACTATTCTTTCTTCAACCAAGGCTCCAAGGACCTTTTCTACCTAGCTCATAGACCTGTGTGTGAAGGGTTTGTGGCCCAGTCTGGACAACAGGCTCGAGGGGTCTGTGAGACCTAGCCCTAGCTCTACACCCCTTCTCCCCATATGTGCATGCAGCATTAATGATCATTTGCCTCCAGTGAATGATCATTTGCCTCCGGTGTTATCCTATTTGTCCTATTCGTGTCCAAAGCAATCACCTTTCTTTTCCAGGGCATTACTTATCATATGTTTAGTAATCTACTCGAGAATTTTGCTGAGGTTTACATTTCAGCTCAGTATCCAAAATCAAGTCTCTCTAAGCCATATCAGAATTTTTATGCCCATCCATGAATTTTCCAAGTTCACTGCATTGACTCTGAGCCCAGTTTGGCAAGTGCTTTCAGTAACTCAGATGACACTTTGTTTTATATCAGCACTTAGACTCACTCATATCTGAGCCACATCAGAATTTGTCAGTAAGGCATAGAGATGTATTGGCAGCAGGACAGAGCAGGTGGGACCAGGAGCCAGATCTATCCTGCCAGGTAGAAAGACACAGTCTCCAAGGGGCACAGCCACCTTCAGTCTTGATTCAGGAGAACTAGAGTTTCCGGATGAAATATTAGGAAGTGGGTGAACCACGCTAAGATGTCCAGAGAAGCAGTGTGTGTCCATGCACCTAGCTGTGTGTCTAGCCTAGCCTAACCCAAAGCCTAATTGCTTCTGATGAAAAAAAATTTCCATGGGTGGCTCTTCTAGTCTCCTAGAGCTGCCAGGGAGCTCAATATTTGCACGTTTTCCCACCCTTACATTCAGTCCATATTTGGTAGCTTAGATGTTTCAGAATGTTTTAGAGCCTGTGATATATAGCACCTTTTCCTAGGTAAATTAACCCACTTATGAATACCCCACTACCTTTCTCATCTAAGTTCTTACTCCGGAGCAAGTTGAACAATCCAAATTTCTCTGCTTAATCAAAATCAGGTCCCTAAGAGTATAAGATGCAAAAAGAAAAAAAAGAAAAAAATCAGATAATTAATTCATGTTGTTTACTGATGTAACTTTGCGTCTTCTCAGCTTTCATTTCAGAGTCTGGAAATAGAGGAAAGTGGAGACTGCACTTCCGACTATGTGACGGTACACAGCGATGTAGAAAGGAAGAAGGAAATAGGTTTGTGTTCCCCGGAGCCTCAGCTCCCTCTGGTTTGCAGTTGGACCCAGTCTTGAGACAGGAATGAAAGGGATACAGCTCAGCCCTCCTTCATTCCTCTTCACCCCTCTTTCCTCACGGTCTCACCACCCCTCCTCCTCCTATTTCAGAGGTGGGAAGAAACAGAGGGAGCATGAAAGAACCATTTGAACAGAAAATGTGAAAGGTTCACAGTGAACCGGGAGTCAGAAGGGGAAAGTTCCATTTGAAATAAGCCCCACAGGCAGAACCAGTCCCCTTAGCAGCATTTCCAATGGGAGTGTTTGGGAAAAGAAACACAATCGAATGTTGGTCAGGTTAAGCACATACTCAAAAGAAGCAGACTGCCTTTATAGTTTGAAAAGAAATTGTGACATTCACTAGAAAATCTTCTCAACAATTACCTAAAGGACATGTTTTTCTCTTCTGTCCCATGCCACATCTATTTGCTGGGCTCTTGGCAACATCTTGCTTGGGCCGGGCTTCAACCAGCTCGGTTGTGTGGCTACGATGTCCCCACCCCTGTGCTGAGCTCCTCAGGTGCCATGCTCATCAGCTTCCAATCGGATGGAAACGGGACCTCCAGAGGTTTTCAGGCTACAGTCTCCTTCATTCCTAAAGCAGGTAAGAAAATAGTGGCTTCGACTCCTCGGTTCCCAGTTCTAAACCTCATCATATAATAATAAAGGGCAACTTCTGAGCCCAACATGGATACGGCTTGTTCTCATTGTGGTAATTATGTCTATAAAGTCACCCAAACACTGAGTAGGTGAACGCTGAGCCATTGCTCCTAGGAAATATACAGGGTTAGGTTCCTGCAAGCCTCTGGCACATTTTCATCAACCCATCAAAACATCACCTTGTTTTAGGTTTAAAGACATCTTTTCCAGTATATATGTGTATTGTTGATTCACTAACATCAAAGTCACACAGAACTATAACTCAAGTCTGAATGAGGCTTGTCTAACACAGGTCTTTTCTCCATAAGGCTCATCACGGCCCTCTTTTCGTAGGAACACTAGGCAGCACTTCAGCACTATGCTTGGGGCCATTTTAAACAGCAAGATCACCAACAAAAAGCACAAAAATGTAAAAAGTGTGGCACTAAATAGACCACAGAAAGTACACTGCCTTATTCCACCTTAGCAGAAAGGTGTGTATCCAGTAACTCAAATTTTTCATCACTCTGCGCATATCTGTGAATGACCGTGAAAGCACTATGCGTATTGCTTTGGGGGTTACAAATAAATCGTAGTGAGGAGGTGAATTCACACATATGAAATCCATGAAGAATGGAGATCTGACTCTTGGCTTATCCTTACCAGGTGTGTCATTTTTAAAGGAAAAGTCAACTAAGACTCATTTTTTTCAACCTTACAATTGGAGAGCAATGCATGCCTAATACGAAGGTAGTGGGGATTAAACCAGATAAGGTGAGCCATGAGCAAGTATCCAGCACATAGCAGAAGCACATAAATGTGAAATATCTTTGCCAGTCCGCAGACCCTGGACACTTGAACTACTCAGCTTCCTTCCAAGTCCTCACACCCGTAATCCCTGTGTCCCAACCTCATAAAGCCAGTTACCTGCTTCCCAAGTTGTTCACTCTTGCTAGGGGTTAAGCAGCTGCTGATGGCAAAGCCAGGTTATGGTGAAAAGACTCTGCTTCTCAGTTAAAGTACCAGAGTCCAGCTGGCTGAGGTGCCCCAGAATTCTAGCAATATCTCCATAAGTCGTTTTCTGACAAGTCCCCGCCCCTGGCCTTCTCTGTGTGTGCTGAGAAATTGTGTTATGCTTACACCCAGATTTAAACATCTCCGTCTCAGAGGATGAGTCAATGTTTTTGGATACTTGGAATGTGCCACCTGGAGAAACTGATGATCCTGGTAAGCTGTTTTGGGGAATGTGACTAAGTGATACACACAGAGTCTACCACCCAAGGTTCAACCAGAGAAGCAGGTGTTATGGATTGAATTATGTCTTCCTCCAAAATATGTTGGAGTCCTAATCTCCAATACCCCCAAATGTGACCTTATTTGGAAATAGGGTCTTTACAGAGGTAATCAAGTAAAATGAGGTCATTAGAGCGGGCCTAATCCAGTATGACTGTTGTCCTTATAAAAAGGGGAAATTCAGATGCAAGGAGACACACACACAGGGAGAACATCATGTAAAGATGAAGGTGGAGATTGGGATGGTTCATTATCGACAAGTCAAGGAACACCAATGATTGCCAGCAAGCCACCAGAAGCTAGGGGAGAGGCATGGAATAGATTATCATCACAGCCCTCAGATGGAACCAACCCTCCCAACACCTTGATCTTGGACTTCTAACCTCCAGAACTATGAAACAATAAATTTCTGTTGTTCTAAGCCGTCCAGTTTGTGGTACTTTGTTATGGCAGCCCCAGCAAACTAATACATGATAATTGGCTTACACAGTTGTGGGGGCTGACTAAGCAAGTAAATCCATAGAGCAGGCAGTCAGAAAGGGAAAATCACAGCACCACTGGAGTTCCACAAGCATGGGCTGACGGTGTGGTCCACAGGCAGGATTTTTTCTCTCTTTTGGGGGAGCCTCACTCCTTCTTTTAAGGCCTTCCAACTAATCAGGCTCACCAGACTATCCAAAATGATCTTCCTTACCTGAAGTCAGCTGGTTAAGGGCTTTCATTAGATCTGCAAAATCCCTTCACAGCAACACCCAGGTTAGTGTTTGATTAGATAACTGAGAGCTGAAGCCCAGCCAAGTTGACTCATCAAAAAGCCATCCCGTAGAGCTGTTTAGGGTGTGGTCATTGGCCCTTTTGCTCAAAGCAACACTGAAATATTTCCAGTCACAAGAATCAAAATTCCCATCTCAAGTGACTCATTTGGTGGCAATGACTAAACTCTAAATTCATTCTGCACATAAAAGTTTCCCCACCCCCATCCTCTGCCTGCTCCTCTCACCACCCTATTTTCCATATGGAACAGGATGTGCCACATATATGCCAATGGATGTTGTGAAGAAAACAAGGAAAGGGGAAAGCCCAGCACTTCTCAATGCTCATTGGCATTAAAACATAGTGGTACAATTCCTGCTTTTCAGTGGAGGGATCTTGTGAGTCAGACCACGATTTGGCAAACTTTTATAGTTTGCTATTTTGACAGTTTGTTGAGAAAATAGTAAATCACCTTAGTTTTTATTTTTTTTGACTTTCTTCCCCCCCCCCTTTTTTTTTTTTTTTTTTTTTTTTTTTTAGTGACTGGCTACTTTCAGGATCTAAACCTTGGTATTATGTTGATTTACTTTTATTTTTACAAATTTTCTGACATATAGAACACAGAATAATAGAGAATGTGGAGAGTGAATATACCTTTCAATAAGAAGGCACAGAAGCAGCCCAAGTCTGTTTTTTCTGGCTTCTTTGACAATGGCCTCATGATCCATAGATGCCCCAGGTAGAAAAATCTTTGTAAAATGTGACTGCAGTGGTTCCTGCTCTAGGATACATTCGACAAAGCCATTTTTATCAACCTAAACCAAGTGCAATATTTTCCAAAGAGTCTCATTACAACACTCAGCATGATTTCTCTTTTTATCCCGAGCATCTATTGCAATGCCCAGAACCAAGTAGGTGCCAAATAAATATTTGGCGGATAGAATTAAATAATCTACAAATAGCTCCTGTGGTAAAACTTCAGTAAGAGGGACTTTCCTGATTTTCTCTCACTGAACTCATGCCCACTTTATACCATTAAAATTTTAGAAGGACAAGAGTTTACATGTGCCCTATTTTAAATATCACACCTACTTGGATTATTTAACTCACTCAATAAGCAAGTTAGTCCGTCACTTCTTATTTTGAAATTTTGCAAATCTGCAGAAAAGGTGACAGATTAGTTCAGTGAACACCTATACCTCCCTCACGTGCACACAATGGTTGATTGACATCCTGCTACACTTTGGCTTAATAAGCACATGGTGCCTTCTCTGTGAGTATCTCCATACCAGGGCCCAGGGCATGGGGGAGAAGAGTACAAGGATGAACAAGATACAGCACCTGTCTTCAAGGAACTTATGTTCTCATGAAAATTGGCTGTGTACAAGTCAAGAGTAGATATTTTATGATTTTGATTTATATAAAATTAAAACTAATGTATAGTGTTAGAAGTCAGAAGAGCAGTTATCCGTCGGAGGAATAGTGACTAGAAGGGTTTGTGGTGATTCTTCTGGAATTCTGCTACTTATTCTGTGTTTTGATCTGAGTTCTTGTTACACTTTTTGAAAATTCATTGAGCTGCGTAAATATTACTTGTACACTTTTTTATATGTTATTCTTCAATAAAATTCACAACAAAAAAAAGTGCACAGAAAACCATAATATAAGAAAAAAACTGAAATGACTTCTTAGTGAGATGATCAGAAAACGGGCATTTGATTTGGACCACGAGGATAAGTAGGATGTCAACCCTATTCTATACACAGTGGGGGGCCCTTGGATGGTTTTGATGGGGGAGGAGTCACGTGATTGAAGCAGCACTTTTTGGTGGTTAATTTGGGAGAGTGAAGAGAACAGGCAAAGATTAAATTCATGAAGAGTAGTCCCGCTGAGTACTATGGAGGACCAAACCTTCAATATTACCTTATAATAGAGTACCTTCCCGCAAGGTGGATTGTGGATATTGGATCTAAAATGTTTGGAGACTGGTTAATTGCAGCGAAAAAGAGGGGTAAGTCAAAGGTGAGCTTGATATTTTACTCCTAGGTGAGACATCCACTTCCAGTAATGTCTATATTACTTATCTCTCTAGAATACAAGCACTCTTCATCAGTCCCAGGTGTTTGTTAGAGTGCCCTGCCCGAGGGAGATACTGAGAGATTGTGGCCGTCTCTGGATGGTAAGGAGGATCTATAGGGAATAAAGATGTGCCTCCTTGATCCCTTCCCAGGTGGCCACTGCAGAGCCACTTCCACTCTCCTTTTCCTGCCCAGTTTCTTTCTGGGGTGTACAAGGCAAAGAGGCCACAGCCAGCTCCTGGCCATGGCAGGTCAGCCTGCAGATTGACACTGAGCATCTCTATGGAGGGACCATCATCCCAAGACCCGGGTAGTCACCGCTGCTCATCGCTTCACCAGTAATTAAGTATACCTGAGGAGTGGACTGCGGTGGGGGCTGGTGGTTTAAGTTGATTGATTGCTAATCCCTCTGCATTGCCTCTGACATCTGTCAGGGTCTGCTGAGAGTTACCACTCAGTCCCCCATTCATCCTCACCTTGGGCAATCCAGGTGCTCCTGAGTGCTCAGGAGAGTTCTGCCGCCTCACACTGTATTCTAGTGAATTCAAATTAAGTATGAGGCTGACTGTTGGATAGAGATATATTTATTTTATCATGTCTTCCTCTATAGGGTTTTTAAATCAGAAATTAATATTGTATTTTGTAAAACGCTTTTTAGGATCTATTGAAATGATTAAGTGATTTTTCTCCTTTGACTTATTAGTATATTAATTCCATACTAAATAGATTTTCTTATATTTCTACACTCCCAAAATGAATTTCACTTGACTATGGTACATTCACCTTTCAGTGTACTGCTGGATTCTGTTTACCAATATTTCACTTAGATTTTTGCATCATCATCTATGATTGAAATTGACTTACAGCAAAGGTTCTGAAAGTATGGTCTGGAGACCCTTGGGGATCTCCAAGATCCTTTTACAAGGTATGCAAGGTCAAAGCTATCTTCATAGTAATACTAAAGCATTATTGTCCCTTTTTATTCTCATTCTTTCAAGAGTATAGAATGGAATTTTCCAGAGACAACATAACATGTGACATCTCAGCAGACTGAATGTAAAAAGCAGATAGGAAAATCCACATGTTTTCTATTTAGACAGACATTAAAGAGTTTTATGAAGAGTAAAACAATGTCAGTCTCAGTAATTTTTTTTTTTTTTTTTTTTTTTGGAAAATGTACTCATTTGCATAAAAATGTTACCTGTGCTTAATACCTAATTTTTAAATTATATTTATCTTAAATAAATTAACAAATGAATTTTTAAGCTTCTGCTTTAATTTCTAATATGGAAATTTTGATAAATATAACTTACATAAACAAAAGCTCTTTAGGACTGTCAATGATTTATAAAGTATAAAGGAATCCAGAGACCGAAAAATTTACTGGCCTATAGTTTTGTTTTTATTTTCTGCCTTTGTCAGACTTTGGTATCAGTGTTCTTCATGAAAAGAACTGAGAATTATTCTGTGGTTTGTGTACAATTTATAACATGAGAATAATAAATAACACATTTTATTATTAATATATATGAGAATAATATATGATACAGATAAATAATGATGATGAATAATTATGTCATGTAATTATATACACTAAACATCTATTCCTTGAAGGCTTGAAAGTTACTTGCTCAATTTCCTTCATAGTTATTAGTTTGTAGGTTTTAGATTTTGTCTTTTGGTTGATTTAGATAATCTGCAGTCTCCTAGTATAACTATACCATTCAGGTTTACCTACTCATTGCCTTGAGTTGGACAAACCTTCCCTGATAATTAATACATTCTGTTTGGGAGATATTTTCTAGTCTACATTCTTAATTCTCTATTTTTAATTCTTTTTAAAAATTAAAGTAGCTTAGTGTGTTGCCATTTTATAGAGATTCTGTTTTTCTTTCAGAAAACAGTTAAATTTTTTTTAACAAAGCTGTTTCCTTTATTATGTCCAATTGAGGAAGTTTAGCTGACCTGGATAGGTAGGCTGAACAGGAGTGGGGCTGTGGCTCTGAGCAGGCACAACTCTAATCTGTGCTGATATTAGAAGGAAGCTTCCAGATTTAACTGTGTTCCCACTAGAGCTCAACTCTTTGTGTCATGACAGACGATTGCTTTATGTTTCTGTCTTTGTACCTCCTGTATATGTTAAAGAGAGAGTATTTCCTAAAGCCTTGTTGGGCTACTGGAAGCAAAAGGTGCTACTTTCGTTGTGATGGTCAAGCTGACGGCCTTGCTTTCCTTAGAGAGCCATCTGGTAACTCCACGTATTTCAATGAGGCCATGTCTGAAATTGCTTTTCCTCTTACTTTCTAGGGAACAGTATGCAGCTGTCTAGGTGGTGAATCCATGCATCCTTGATTTGGTTAAAGGCCCCCCTCAGATCAGAGGCCTCAGAGCCTCCCTTCTCTCTGGTCAGGCCTGGCCACCAGCATTTCCCTGTGACTGTCACGGCCCCACTAGATCATGCACTTCCAGTGTTGATCAGGGTTGGGTCACGATGTTCCTGGCACAGAATACAGGATTTAGACTGAACTTTTGTTTCTGTTTATGTAAGTAGAGAGATAGGGGAGGATTCAAGAGCCAATTCCAGGTTCGTTAATTGGTCTATGCTTCACAGCAGAGGTCCTTTTCTTCCAGAAACCTGCCAGTGAAGAATATTCATCTGTAGGCCGGCGTTTCCTTGTTCCCCATCCCAACAAGACTATAGAACTCGCAACAGTCATTTAGGAAACACTCCCTGAGTCAGCTGACATCCCATGTGGTGGCATCAGATACCGGCACTTAGAACCATTTCCGCTGTTGGGGGAATTCAGCAGCCCCAGCTCCATGCACCTCTCCTCTTCAGTGAGTATATTTAACTCTCCTTTTGACTTAACAGAAAAGGTCCATCAAGCATGTAATAATCCATCCTGCCTCAGATACCACCACTACGGCCTGTGACTTGTCCCCATAGCAGCTGGCTGAGCTTCAGTTCAATCAGCATGTCCACCTGCACCTGGCCTGTCTGCCTGAGAAAGGCCAAGAGCTCCCTGCTTCCAGGGAGTGCAGAGTGACAGGAGGCGCTGTCTGTGACCAGCCCTCCCAACAGTGTCCTTAGTACCTTACATCTCTGCAGCACTTCACAGACTCCTAAGTATTGACACAACTTCTCTTGGTTCCTTTTCACACTGCCCTGGGGTGTGAAAAGGTGAGGATACTTATCCCCACATTCAGGTAGGAAGGGAGGGAGGGAGGGAGGGAGGAAGGATGGAAGGAAGGAAAGAAAAAGAAATGGGGGCTTAAAAAGTTGAAATGACACAGAGCCACACAACTGCTAAGTGAGACGGAGCTTGCACTAGATTCAGTTTAAGTGCAATGGTCTTTCCATTGCCCTGACATTCCCTTTCTCGGACAGTGAGCCACTAATTCCACACCACTCTGGTGGCATGCTTCCCTTCCCTACCCTATCTGCATATCAACCACTGATCACTTCATTAATTCATTCTTTCATGTGGTCATGTACAAATCATGGATCACCACCTTCTTGCCAGACTCTCTATTAGGACCTTGGAATGCAAAAGTAAATAAAACCCAATTTCTGATTTCTAGCATCAGATTTGAGAGCTGAGTGCAGCTGCCCCCAGTACCAGGTGGTAAAAGCTGTAGTGGGCGTTCAGAAGGAACACTGAGAAGGAAGTAACTTGTCTAGGAGCGCCAGGGATGGCTTCACCAAGGATTAGACATTTATGCTGGGTTTTAAAACAATCAGAATTTTTTTCAGGTAAGCAGAGAAGGAAGGGCATCCCATGCAGAGGAATTGGCATGAGATAAGGATCGGAAAAGCTAAGCAGAAAGATATTCAGGGCAGAGGCGGGCAGTTCTGTGTGGCTGGTGCTTTAACAGGGGGATCTGATGGAAGATTACTTAAAAAATTACAACCTGGGGCCGATTTGTGAAGGGCCTCATTTTGGTGCCAAGAAGGTTGGACTGTATCTTGTAGTCAAGTAATGGGAACCATTGCAGTTTGAGTGCAGGGAAAAAAGTCAGATCTGTACTAAAGAAAAATGAATCTGGCAAAAGTGAAGCGTATAGATGGATAGAGGGAGAGAGTGCAGGCAGGAAACAGTTGAGGAGATGCATAGATACTAGTACAAGTAAAATATGGTGAAGACTACCAAGGTGTCAATGAAGAAGAACCAACAAGATGTGATGAACAATTTTGCTTGAAAGTGGAGGAAAGAAAAAGGAAAAAATATTATTCCCAGGTACTTAACTCAAGTGACTGCATAGATAAAAGTTAATAGTAACAGTTAGCATTTGTTATTTACTCTGGGCCAGGCCTTTGTATGCATCATCTCATATAGTCCTTTCAATAAACCTGAGAAATAGGTACTAATTTTACAGATGAAGAAGCAGAACTTTAGCAATCAAGTCTTTTGCCCAAGATTGTATACAAATAAGTAGCCTAACTGGATTCAAACCCAGGACTGTCTGAAGCCAGAACAGACTGATGCCCCTAACCGTTATACAATACTGCCTCTGCTTCTACTGTTGACCAAAAAAAGAGACTATCACAGCGGTAGCAGATTTGGGAAGGGTGCAAGAGGGTGAAGGTGAGTTTAGATTGCAACTGTTCATTTTTAAGGTACCTGTGGGATATCCAGCTGCACATGTCCAGGATGAAGACTAAAGCATGAGACAAGGCGATTTAGGAGGCAAAGGATAAGAGTGAGGGTTTCAGTCCTCAGGAAGGCTATTTTTAGAGGAAAGGGAGAAAAGGAGAGGAGAACCAAAAGAAAGAGACTGAAAGGAGCAAGATTAAGGGGAGGAGGAGAACTGGGAACAGCGTGGAAGCTGGGGAGAGAGCTTACGTTTGCTGAGAAATGAACATTTTTTTTGTACCTCCCCAAATCTGTATTTTGAAGCTTAACTCCCAATGTGATGGTATTTGGAGGTGGGGCCTTTGGGAGGTGATTGAGTCAGGAGGGTGGAGCCCTCATGAATGGGATTAGTGCCCTTATAAGCAGAGACCCCACGAGAGGTTGCTCCCCTCTCTCTCTACTCTCCTGCATGTGAAGATAAGACAAGAAGACAGACATCTGCAAACCAGGAAGCAGGCCCTCACCAGATACCAGATCTGTTAATACCTTGATCTTGAACTTCCCACTCTCAGAACCATGAGAAATAAATGTTTGTTGTTTAAGCCACCCAGTCTATGGTATATGGTATACACCATATACCATATACCAAGATAGGAGAGAGAAGTCTCAATAATGTAAAATGATGGACAAAATCTAGTAATATAAGAATAGGAAAAGGGGCCTTTGCATTTGGCCATTGGGAAGTTGTAGGTAACCTCAGTGAGTCAGGATTCCTTGGTCCGATTGCTAAAGATGAAAAGTGAATGGGAGGTAAGAAAGGGGCACTGCAGAGATCGGTTTCACTTTCACAGAGAAAGCTCCCCAGGTACAGCTCTAAGCCTCTGGCCTCTGTTGCCTAATACTCTCAGATTTCAGGAGTCGCAGCATTGCAGGTTCTGATATACTAGCATGATCTCAGTAACTATTTCTCAGCCTTAGTCTTCAAGGGACTATAGTTTCTCAAAATCATGTACCATTTTCTTATTCCTACAGCCACCACTTTTTATGTGTTTGGGGGAAAAAATATTCTTGACCACTTGCACAGAAATATCATATCCCTTTTCAGCCACATGGCAATTCCCCTTTCCTTTTGCCTGTGTGGATAACATGCCCAAATGTCGCCTGAAAATATAATCTGCTTTTTTTCTGGATCTTTTTTACCTTAACAACAGAGATTCCCAGCCTTTAAGTTGGAGAGAAGTCCACAAGCTATGGCAGCTTAAAATTCCCATCCTTGCCTCTGAAGCATGCCAGGAGTATTATGTGTCCCTCTCTCCGGGGAGGAGAGCAGTAGGTGCTGGCTTCCCTTTGGCAGAGGCAGGGATTCCTGCTGGGTAAGCTGTGCACCTGCTCTCTCTGTTCCCCCACAGTGCCCCAGGGGGACTGGGGAGCCTCACCCCGTGGTTTGATAAAACAGCCTCTGGGTGGAGCTTCTGTGAAAATCCAGAATTTTCAGGATCCTCAAGGACACAACTGTAGACAATTTTAAGAATCTTTTTTGAAGAATTAAAAGGTCCTTTCTAAAAAAGCTTCCTGTGGACTTTCAGAAATGTTCTACTCCCTGATAGGAAGTAAAGGAAGGGGTTCTCCTTTTATATTTTCAGGATTTTGGTTTCCTTTCTTCTGGGTTCTAGAACTAATCACTGTTGGAGGCAGCATGGGGTAGGACAGGCAATTCGATGGCTTCTAAAGACTTGTCTTATCTTGTTTGGGGATGTGGACTAAGGTCAGTAAGTCATGCAGTCTGTAATCTCCCTCAGTCCTCACCACAGTCATTATTAAATACAGCTAAAGAAGTTAAACTAGCACAAGATTAAATATATCAAGATTAAATCTACAGTTCATACATCACAAGATTAAATCTACAGCTTGTATATCAAGACTAACAGCCCCCAAATCCCTAACTCTTATCAATGGTACTCGACAGTTTTCAGAGAGAGAGTTATGGCATAATCATTTGCTTAAAGTACCCAACCCTCTTAGATCCCACAGAAATATCCTCCTGCCATTTCCCGCACCTCCTTCTCTTCCTTTTCTGGTCCAACACCCCCTGGTCCTGTTTTTCTCCCTTTACCCCCAGTGGAGTAACCTGAACATGTGAGGAGAGCATGTGCATTTAGCCATGGTAAGCACCTAGTACAGCTGCCTGGCCCAGCCCTTTCATATTCTTCTAGGGTGACGCGAGGGACCCTGTGGTCTGCACCCTGGAAGATTCTGGGCACTACATCATCTTTGGGGTAATCAGCTGGGCCCTGGGCTATGGACCAATTCACCACCCAGGTGTATCCACGAGCATTAGTGCTTTCATTGGATCGATCTGGATCATCAAGTTGATGAAACCCCTTCCCATCATGTTCTCCACAAAGGCAGCACTGGCCCATCTCCCCACAGGTCTCAAAGGAAGCCTTAAAGACTTCCTTCTCAAGGGGAGGGAAAACTCTTCTCTCTTTATATTAGTAAGTACATGCAATACTTTCCAGATTGGGATTGTGCTCAGTATAAATTCATTTTTAGGGTTGAGGGTGATTCTTTTTCTCTGCTGTTTTAATAACTTTAAAAATGTATGTTAGTCTTTTCTTGTTCATCATGAGGAAATGGAAAATAGCATACATTAAGTGGAAAATACCATTATGAGTACTTTACACTCATTTCTTAATCAAAACTTCTGTAAGATTAATAATAGCTAATGGTAATATATAC
The DNA here is from genome assembly GCF_027409185.1 of Cynocephalus volans. Classification (NCBI taxonomy): domain Eukaryota; kingdom Metazoa; phylum Chordata; class Mammalia; order Dermoptera; family Cynocephalidae; genus Cynocephalus; species Cynocephalus volans. The sequence goes on along the minus strand of NC_084463.1, from coordinate 108,097,675 downwards.
TTTATTGTATGTTAGGCTCCATTCTGAACATTTTACATTAGCTAATTTGTATAACTATTATACAACTCTAAGAGGTAAGCATTATCATCATCAACATCATCCCCATTTAAAGATGAAGAAACCAAGGTATGGAAATGTTCAGCAATAGTCCCAAGTCAGATCATTTGTAAACTGGTGGAAAAGGGACTCAGACCACTATACCAAAGGCTGGTGCAGTGCTGTGCTGCCTCTTACGTAGGCATATTTGGTGTATCTCCAATTTACAAAATGCCAAATCTGAGTATCAAAAGGATTAAGCCATACAATGAAGATTCCCAGCTGACCTCTGTTAGCAGGTCGGTTCCAAATTCAGTTCATGCCAAAGAATCATTTTTTGAATTACAACCTGGCGTTTGGGTCAGTTTCCTTCTCTAAGGATGTTGGAATCCAGTGAGACCCATGAGGGTTTCCTTCTTCTCTACATTAAGTATAATTAAAATGCCAATTCTGGAAAGTCAGGAAGCAATCAACAAGTAATTATTGAACACCTGTGCTATGCCTAGCCAAGCTGGATAGGTACAAGAGAAGGTATATATGTGTCCCTGCCCTCGAGGGTCTCCCAGTCTCATTAGATACACAAGATAAATGTACCCTGCAGTAATTTGGGAATAGCACAAGATAGAGTATGACCAAGGGCAGGAGCTGTGGCTGGACATCTGGTGGCAGCTGTTCCAGAGCAGGTGGAAACATCAGATCGGAGTTATCTGAGAATTTTGCATGGAGAGGGACTGGGACTGGAAGGCAGCCTATGGAAAAATTTCTGAAAATATGTTTGGTCTATGCAAATATTAATTAACAAATATTTAAGAAACTCATTATGCAAGGTAAAAACTTTTCATAGGTGTAGAGGATATCTTGAATTTCCCCAGGCCTCATCAGCCCATGGATAGAAATAAAATCATCTTGATACTAATGCCCCACATTCCACTTATTCCTGCCCCACCTGTCGTGAAGGATCTCAGCCCTTGTAAAATGGCTGTTCCCCTAACAGGGTATCTGACAGGCAGTTGGGAACAAGTCTGCTCCCATCAGGCAGTGAGGTTCTTACACTCCCACTCTAGGTCTATCAGGAACTGCATTTTCCTGCTCAGCTACCAGCCCTCCTGAGGACCCTTGCCACCATATTCCTCTGTGAGCCACCACTCTTCTACCAGCTCCTCCACCAAGTTACTGGAACCCCAGTGGTGTCAATACTCTTGCATTCCTTGGTGCAATGAGGAAGAATGTCTCTTTGCTTTGTCCTGCCCTCCATGAGTACTTCTTGAGTCTCACTGGTTAAGAGGGACTTTAATGAAATAATTCCTTTAATATTGACTTAAGGACCTCACCCTCGCTTTTGGGGGGGATGAGTTTGGCAGGGTCAAGAATGAGAGACAAATGTCAGAGACAGACACTACGATGTTCTCAGAATTGCACCCTTGACATGGCTAAAATTTCATCACCTCCTCACACTCTCTATGCCTGGATCATTCTTCCCTCAGTATAAATTCTTTCTCAAGAAACTCCTGGGGTCGAAGCAAATAGACTTTTGCTATTTCCATCCTGCTAGTTCAAGCATCACTGGATATGTCGGAAATCCACTTAGACTCAAACTGAGACTGGCCACTGCACAAGAAAATTAACTATATCTTACAGTTAGACCATATGCCATAGTTGTTAGGGCTAGTTCCCACTTAAGATTCTAAGCACAAGATAAAAAAGTAAGAAATATGCTCTTATACACATTATTAAAGCTGGATATAAGAGTCAACTAGAAATATTTCTGTTTCAGGGTGGGTAGCTGGCTTCTCAGGCAGAGTCCTGGAGGTGCTTTTCAGGGTCCTGGTCCTCAGCTCTGTTGGCCCAGAAACTCATCTGTGTTGAGATGCTTGCAGTGAGGAGACTCACAAGAAATGTGTCCCAGACTCAATAAGAGGATATATAAACACAAAGTCCAGTGTATTAATGTGTGAGGAGGGCATTCCTTTCTAGTGAATGAAATATGTGACATGAGACACATACATTCACCCCACCCAACTTCTGCCGCCGGGCTTCTTTGATGGGCAACAAACTTCAGGCATTGCCCTGAGTTGAATATTCCCCTAAAACTTAATCCCCGCTATAACTGTTGAGGGTGGGAAAAACCATTACCATAATTGAAAGGTGGGGCCTTGAAGAAGTGATTGAATTGATGGTTTAAGGGTGGTCATGGGCATCATTCTGAGGGCTTCAAAAGGAGAGGACATAAGGAGCTCTCTCTCTGTGCTCCACCATTTTCTGCCATATGAAACCCCTACATTGCTGTAAAGCCACCACCAAAGAAGACCCTCACCAGATGTGTTCCCTGGACTTTGGACTTCCCAGCCTCTGAAACTGTAAGCAATAAATTTAATTTTCTTATAAATTACCAGTTCCATGTATTTTGTTATGAACAACAGAAATGGGCTAATATAGGCATCACCCTCAGAGATATCTCATCCAGGTGTGGGACAGATTTGCTGAAACATTTCCTCACTCTTATATCTCTTCTTTCAGGTTTCACAAATACCTATTCTATGTTAATGTAGAGGGTTAGAAATCTTGATTCTCAGGGCCTGCTGGCCAGTGGCTCACTTGGGAGACTGTGGTGCTGATAACACCAAATCAAGGGTTAAGATTCCGTTACTGGTCATCTCTTTAAAAAAAAAAGAAAGAAAGAAAGAAAGAAATCTTGATTCTCATTTGATTTTTAGAATAGGGCTTTTAGGTAATGCATGTATGAGACAATTGACTCTGGCCAGGGGGCTAAAGCCCACAGGTAGCACAGTAACAGCCCATCTAATCAACTCTAATCACTGCTTAGGTATGGGATTGTGTGCTTTAATGATTTTAGAGCTAACAGATGGTTGTCATACCAATCCTGTTAAGAGATTTTAAGAATTGCTGAAGGGAAAGATGCGAAAACATGTTTGCTAAGGGCAAGCTGTCTGTTGATGGAAACTTTAGAGACAATTATATTTAATCATAAGAATGTAACTTTTGCTTAAATCATTTGAGTAGAAGTTATATTTTAGATAATGATCGCAGTTTGACCAACTTAGCTTTTCATAAATTCTACTTTGGAATGTCACATTGTTAATTTACTGATGTTACTATTTTCCATTGTTTATACTTAGCCATCAATAACTTTTTTCACACTGCCCATGTCTTTGTGTCCTTTTGAAATGATTGAATCAACTGATTTTTCTGGTGAAACTTCCTTGTCTTTACAATAAAAAACAGAAGTTAACTTTGAATTGGGGCTGTACCCAGTTTTCTCCTTCTAACAGAGGAGTTAGTGAGGTGCAGTCCCTTTGGGCTTCTCATCACATTCATGGTGCTTTGAGTAATACTTTTTTTTTTTTCTTTTTTGTCTCCATTACACAGAGAGAACTGTAACAGTTAACACTGTCTGTCTATCTTCAGGATAGGCTATATAGCTCAGACCATAGATTTCTTAACCATAGGCACACAATAATGTCATGCACAGAATATGGCACTCTAAACAATGTGATCAGACTTGGATGTTCCCTAATACACTGAATCATGTATCTTTAAGTAATGTCCTGGGTTGTAATGAGCCTGGTCCAGAGTCTGCACATAGTGAGCACTCAATCAATGATGGCTAATAACTCTACACTTATTACAGAAAGCTAATCTCACTCATTATGCTCTGATTCTTGATCACTCTCAGGAGTTCTGGGTCCACATCAGTTTGCCCCTATACTGTCAATACTCATCATAGACATTCTAGTTTTCTTAGAAAAATGTATTCATTTTGAACAATGTACATTAAGAAATGTGGCATGTGAAGGATTTGAACTATTGATATACAACTATATCAGTAACAGTTCCTCTCATCCTGAAACCTTTTCTAAGAAGACTGTGGTTCCAAATTGATTTGACCAAAACTATAACCAAAAGGGGTTTGTTGCCCAGTGCGCTGCAACACAATATGCTGAGACACCGACCTCTGCGGCAGAAAAAAATGTTTGTTCGTGAGGCAGCCAAGTGTGGAGATGGTAGAATAATCTCAAATCTGCCTCCCTGATGGCAGGGAGCTAGAGACACTTATGGGCAGTGGGTTAGGGGTGATGAGGATCATGTAGGGCAGTGACTGGATAAGAGGTTTGAGGAAGTTCTTGGTTTTCTGTGCAGGTGCAGGCTGTCTGCATGCCTCTTCGCGGGTTGCATATTCAAAAAATGGTGGCATTAGCATGATCTAGAGGTGGAATTTTTGATCCCCTGATGTCAAAAGGTCACCCACATAGGCTCAGAAGAAAGGTCTGTGGGTACAGTCAGTTCAGACCAGTTTGACTCTAAGGGTCCTGCAAAACGTCTTAGACAAACAATTTGTGACAATAAGTCAGAGAAGTTATCTTAAGAAACAGGACAGGAAGTCTGATGATATTGACTCAACTATTCTAGTTATGCAAGGATTAACAATTTAATGGGTGCAGCTCATTAGTGGAATTTTGCTGGCAAGGCAAAGAGCAAACTGAATGAGAAACAACTTTGATTTCGTAATTAAAAGTCACTGGTTTCAAAACCAAATTGGCTTGAAACGAGATGGTGAACATAATTTAGTTGAAATAATTCTAGTCAAAATGAGTCTTTCTAGCCATCACCTTTTTAAGTATTGATAATTTTAAAACACCCTAGAGCATTTTATATTTCTTTTTGCATCTTTGAAAAGTTTTGATCCATTTTTCCTAATCTAAGGTGGGACATTGCTGGCTTGCTTTTATACTGTTCATTTCTGCCCAACACAGCACAGAATATTAATATCCAAAAATAAGGGTTCTAAGAAGTTGTATTCCAAGGGGCTAGTAGGAATTTTTTGGAGATTGATGGAATATTGGTGTTCATTATGTCCTTCTTAGGCTTATTTCTTCTTTCCTTCAACAAGTAAGTGCTTCTATCTGCTTCAGGCATCTAAGCACAAAGGATACTTCAGTGAGAAAAAATACCAAAAAATGTAGTGGGGATGGGGAAGTAGATAATAAGCAAAGAAATACAAAAAATTCTACCATTTGGTAAGAAGTGATACTATTGACCTAAAAAAGAAAAAAAAAAAAAAAAAAACTGAGGCCAAATACATATAACAAGAATTTATTGAGCCAATGTGATAACTGCACATAGGTCAGGTAGCCCCGAAATGTGTTCCAAAAAGGGCCAGCAGAGGTTAGCATTTTATAATTATGAGAAGGGGAAGAAATCAAAAGGGAGCAGTAGGAGGACAGCCCTCTGAGTCTTTATAGCTTTCTGGCACCATTATGTCTGCTTCTCAATAAAATAGTCTTATGATAACATTTTTTCAGGATAGGTGGATGTGACTGTGTGACTGGTGGCTTATCCCAAATCTCCCAAGGGACTGTAATTTAGCTGATCTGGTCAGAGCATATTTTTTGTTATCATTGTTTCCCCCTTTTGATCAAAAATTTTTCATTTGAAAGCACTGATGATCAACTCAGGTAGACATTTTGGTCCTTCATCTCTGGGAAGGCTCATGACCAGAAAGTTGTGTCACTTGTAGGGGAGAAAATATTAAGCTCTGGCCTCTAGGTCTAAGTCTGAATGTTAAGCAACACAGGAGTTGGGATGGGACCGTATCCAGATCCTTTTAATCTGTAAAGCAAGGAGTTGACTCATCTCTAAGTTATAATGATTTTGGTTTTAGTAGTAGACTAAAACATTGAGTTAACATACAGTATAATTAGCTCGAACACCAGTATTTATAGGAAAAATATATATGACTATGAGAACCAGAATCATCAATAAGTGTTGCCACCAGGTGTCCCAAAATCAGCTCATTTGGTAATTCCTTGTGGGACAGAAAGGGGCTCTCTGTGGCATCAATCTGCCCTGCAAGGTCTTTTAAAATTTGTGTCAGATTGGCTGATTCATCTGGTATACACACACAACTTTCAGTTTTGAAGATAGCAGAGGTACGACCTTGTGAAGCAATTAAAATAGCTAAAGCCATACTATTTTGTATTACGATTTCTCACAATAGAGTCACTTCTTTGTTTAATAGCGCTAAACCCTGTTGGCTGTCATTTCCTGTCAGCTGCCATTGAAGTCCTGTCTGGTAAAGTTGGGAAGGGACTCAATGTGCATAATAACATCCTCATACCCAGAGAGGGAACAAAGAAGGCTGTAAGTTATTCATACCATTTGAAGACAGCAGGAGTCCATCTGGTTTTTAATAAGGGAAGATTAGCAGAGGCTTTTAAAGCATTAAGGAAGTGCCCCTGGGTCCAGGTAAAACCTAGAGTACAATGCCCTAACCAACCAGGAGGCAGCCAGGACCACAATTTTGTTCCATGTAGCCAATGTGTGCCATTTGTGTGGCCCAATAAATGTCTGGGGATTGGGACCAATCGGTAGCAAACAAATCAGAGGCCTGAAGCCATAAAGTACAATTACATTGTTCAGGGGACAACCAACTCGAATCACAGGTATCATTTGGTTGGTTGTTCTTAGTATGGTTTGCTTGTTCCCAACATAAAGGGGTTTTGTTACTTAGATGCCCAAATGATGGTGTTAGCCATATAAAACCATTCTGAATCTGTGTAAACCCATGTGATTGTCTCACAGTTTTGTCAGGTGGGGTTGCAAGCTGTGAGAATGAGACAGCAGAAGCAATTGTAGCATTTTGAGAGAAAGGGAAGCCATATCCTTCTCTTAGTAAGGTATAATTTATACCCCACTGGTATACACTGTTTCTAGTGGTCAGAAGTACCTTGGTCTTTTCTCTCTTCAAGCATCCAAGTTTGTAAATACAGCCAATCAGTGCCCTATAAGGCTAACACCCATCATGGCAACCCTGATGAACTAGATAGTAGCATTTGTCCACATATCCAACAGGAGGATAAGTTGTGCTCTCAGGCAAAAGAATGTGCCCATTGTAGAAACAGGTTGTCTTCAAGGATGTTAGTGAACTGGATGGTGAAAATAACAAGAGAAGAGTTAGGGGCATCTTACAACCTAAACCAGGCGGTAAGTTTTGATTTGGCATAAATTTGGTTAGAATACAAAGCCAAAGAGATGAGAAAAGTGCAAACGCCTAAGACTAAAAGAGTTCCCCAAAGTAAAAGTCTAAATTTTCAGCACTGTCGATCATGGCACTGTCCTCAGGTCAGGTCCAGACTCTTGGGAAAGTGCTGTCTGCCCAGATGCTATCTTTTTCTTGCCTTCCTTGGAAGAGAGAGGTGTCTGGCTATGAGTTACCTTAAGCTGAAAATCTCCAGTAATGGAGGAATTCCACTCAGATAGATTTGCCTTTTTTAAAGGAGAAACATGTATCTGTGAATCAATGCCTTTAAGTTTAGCATCACATGGATTGGTTAGCAATACCTGATATAGTCCCTTCCATCATGGCTGGAGGGACTTTTTTATTTTATGACATTTCCAATAAGCGAAGTCTCTGGGCTGAAGACCACGATCTTTGATGTCTTCATCTCCTGGGAGTTCGCTGTGGAAGGAATTCTTTAATAATTTAGAATTTTCAGTGAGAAGCTTTAGAAGACCTTGGCAGTAATGAAGAATGTTGCCTTTTAGAAGGGCTGTTCATAAATTCCTTCATCTAGGTGCATAGGTCTACCTCTTATTATTACAAAGGAAGAAAGATGATGCTTTCCAAATGGGGTAGAACACAAGTGAACACCACCAATGGAAGAGCCTTTGGCCAGGGAAGGTTAAAGATTTCTGTTAATTTTTCCAATGAGTCATTATTATTTCACTCGTGTGATCCAGAAGTCCAGAGGACTGAGGATGGTATGCACAATGGAAATACTGGAATATTGGCCCTGTACTGCAAATGACCAAATTATTTGGCCAGTGAAATGTGTCCCTCAATCACTGTAGAGCTTGGAGAGAATTCCCCATGATGGGGTAATTTTCTTTAATGGAACCTTACATACTATTTGGGTCGTGGCTCTGCGGCAAGGGAATGCTTCAACCCAGTGAGAAAACATACAGGTTAAAACCAACACATACTTGTATCCTTGAGATGGGGGCTGGACGAAGTCCAATTCCCATATCGCAAAGGGTCCCAGTGATAAGGGGAAATGTCCCTGTGATCCATGGAGTGGTTTTTCAGGATTATATTTGGGACAATCAGTACAGTGATAGTATACCTTTTTAACAACTATAGGAGATGGTCTCCAGTAATATTATTTTCCCCATGATATCGTTTTATCTGGATTCCAATGAGTTAAATCATGAACATACTGTAAAAAGAGTAGCCGGAGTCCTAAAGGGAGAATTGATCTATTATTTAGTCCATACCATAAACCTGTTTCAGGAGAAAATGTACTTCCCCTGTGTTTCCACAGGCTTCTTAGACACTTTTCTTTCTGCTTCTTTTAACAAGGTTTTAAATGGTGGATATACTTATCTAGACCTCAAGACGACTCTTTTTCAAACAGAGAATATCCTTTAGATTCACATTTCTGGCTGCAGCTTCAGCAAAACAATTACCCTTACTTTTAATGTTCAGGAATTTTTATAATAGCCAATGATTTAGGTTTTTGAATATCTTCTAAAAGGTCAGCAACCTCTTTCCCACTTTTGATGGATGGTCCTGAAGAGGTCAGGAACTGGCATTGTTTCCAGAGCATCCTCAAATCAGGGGCTATTCCAAATGCATATCTGCTATCTGTATAAATGTTAGCACATTTATTGTCTGCCAGTTGACAAGCTCTTCTTAGGGCAATCAGTTATGTTTGCTAAGCTGGTTTTGCCCTGGCAGAGGATTGTCTTCAATGACCTCATTTAAAGAGACAGCCACAAAGACGGCACGATATTTCTCAGAGCCATCTTTTAAATAGGAACCATCTGTGAATCAGATTACATCAGCGTTATCTATAGGAGTTTTTTGTAAATACTGTCTGGGAGTGAGGAGTTGGTCAGTCAAGGAAATGTAGTCATGAAGTGTTTCATCAGAAGGCAACAGTAAAATAGTTGCAAGGTTAAGATTGTTACAAGAGAGATGGTAATGTTTTGTAAAGGATAAGAGAAGGACTCCATAAGCACCAGGCCTATTAACAGAGTAATGCTGTGTGTGGCCCAAAAGTAAAAGTGCTTCCCCTGGGGCGGATCCTATATAGGGATGGCCGGTGCGCTCACTGGCTGAGCGTGGTGCGGACCACACCGTGCCAAGGGTTGTGATCCCTTACCGGTCGGGGGGGAAGAAAAAGTGCTTCCACTGAACGCAGAATGTGAATAATAAGTGTGCAGCCCATAATAATTTTTTCAACTTCCTTGAAGATCAGGGCAGTAGCTGAGATTGCTCTCATGCAAGGTGGCAACTCTTTAGCCACTGCATCTAATTGCTGGCTATAATATCCTATAGGTCTATTTTGGTCTCCCTCCTTCTGAGATAGGACCCCTAAAGTGTTTCTCTTATCTTCATATACAAAAAGAGAGAAGGGAAGGTTATAAAAAGAGTGTCCCAGGGCAGGGGCAGTCACAAGACTTTCTTTTACAGTTTGTGCAGCTGATAGTTCTTCTGTGTTCCATACAAGAGGATCTGGCTGGATACTTTTAACAGGGTGTATAAGAGTGGAGCTCTCAAAGAAAAATTGGGTATCCAATTTCAATAGTATCCAGCTGGAACTAAAAATCCCCAGAGCTGTTTTTCTGGTAGAAGTTTCAGGAAACACTAAAATGCTTTTGATTCTGTCTGAATTTATTAACAATCCTTTTTTTAGAAATTAGATGTCCTAGGTACCTTACTTGCTTTACGAAAACTTGAAGTTCATCTCTGGAAGTTTTATGTCCCTTTAAGGCTAATTTAAGAGATACATGCTGTCATGTACAGAAGCTTGCAAATTGGGGAGCAGATTAGTATGCTGTCAATATATGGTATGAGTGTAGAACCTCCTTGGAAGTCTAAAATCAGCTAGATCAGACTTTATTATTTGGGAAAAATAATTTGGACTCAGTGTAGCCTTGAGTCATGATTGTCCAGGTATATTGTCTATCATCCCCAGTGAATGCAACTAGATACATGGGATAATTCGACCGTTCTTGATATAATCTTTTATTATAGGTTTTATTCTCTCGATTGCATCTGATTTTAAATGGTATTGTTTTATATTGGGTAAAGGTTTAGATGGATCTATCTCAACTTTGATGGAAATAACTGAAATTATTTTTCCAATATCTGTGGATGACTGTGACCATAGATGATCTGGCAGTGTAAGCAATAAGTTATTAGCATCATCCATTAGCTCAAAATTCAAAAAAAATTGTTGAATTTGTATAGCTACAGTTTCATCTTTATTCAACTGTTTTGTTGTTGTTGCTGTTGCTGTTGTTGTTGTTCTCATGTTACCTTTTGCTTCCTCATATTCAAATACATTTCCCCCTTTTGAGAAAAGATGTGTGTCTTGAAAAGCTCAAAAAAATCTCTGCCAAGAAGATGAACAGGGGCCAAAGAAGAAGCAAAAGGAATGAATACCACTAAGTGACCCTATCTGAAATTCTAAGGGTTGGGATTTATAAACAGTCATGGGTCAATTAGATACACCCACCATTTGAATGGCTTTTTACTCCAAGGAAGGAGACAGTTGAGTGTAGTTGGGCTGAGAACATAAAGGGTAGCGCCAGTATCGATAAAAGCACAAGTCTATTCCCCATTTATCAACATATTTATTTCTTCTAAGGTGTTAGTAAGGAGAAAGAGGAAGTTTCTCCTAAGGTGTTAGTAAGGAGAAAGAGGAAGGTCCCCTTTGTACCCTCAGGATAGCCCTATTCCTCTTGGGCAGACTTTTGTGCTTGCTGCCATGTAAGTTTTTGGCAATCTTTTGTAAGGTGGCCTGGTCTTTTACAGTAAAAGCAGACCCCTCTTTGGCTGCCTGGAGCAGTTTGTCTTCTGTTAAGAGATCTTGCCTGACCAGATAGCTGCTGAAGTTGTCAATTCATGACCTTAGATGCCTTGTTTTTTTCCTTCTTCTGAAGAGTTTTAGAGAGCTGATCAGCCAAATTAACAAGATCATGAGTCTGGGCAGTTGCCCAATTTATTTGATATTTTTTAACCAAGGCGATTAGATCTTCCTCAAGTCCATTAAGTAAAGTGGAGTTAGAAAGAGTGTTGTTCTGATGACTTTGGAGGTGTTCATCTGTCATACCAGAACACTGTTTAAAGGTTTTTTTCAAGTCATTCAAAATAATTGAAGACAGATTCATCTGGTCTTTGTATTTCTGGATCTTATTCCAGTCAATGCTTTTGGGAAATATTTTTAGTATAGCTTCATGGAGAGCTCTTGCCAGGTCACAAACCTGCTGTCTTCCTCAGTGTTTTTAATTAATGTCTTCCAATGGATTATTCCAATTGGCTTTCCAACCATTCCATGGCTCTTCCGATACCAGCATGTGGACTAACTGATAGAGATCAGAATATACAGGCTCATAGGTTCAGATATTTAAATCCAACTCTTTTGCAAATCCCATAGGGTCTTCAATTGGGTCTAGAAAACCTTTTACAATACTTTTAAGCTCAATTTTAATCCTTTGTTTACAGATTAGAGCCGGATCTTTTTTCCCTATCATTGGCTTTGTTTAAGCGGCAGCCAGAACAGGAGGTTTGGAAGGAGTCTCTGAAATTGGTTGAGCTTCCTCTGATTGAAGGAGCAAAAGTTATGAATATGGAAAGTCAGACAAAGGTGGATATAGAGGTGAAGAGCAGGAGAACGGAGGAACAGTGTGGCAGGAGGAGAAGAGATCTCAGAAGTCTTTTTCAGTTCTGAAATGGTCGCTGATAACTTTGTGTTTGTCTCCTGAAGAGAGACAACTTTGTCTGCACTTCTGTTACTAGGTTCTAAATGCCATTGGAGGTAAATTTCCCATTCAGTTTGTCTGGTTCTAAAACCAGCTTTTTCCCATTTTGTGCATAGATATAATTTAGAATTTTCAAAAGACCTATATTTAGGTTACTGAAATTTAGGGTCTCCTTGAGTAATATGAGCTTATTTTTAAGGTATTTTCAAAATAGAACTATAGGTGTCATACATAAATCCAACTGGGGTTTCTAGAGGAGGTTGTCCCCCCAAAGGAAGGCACAGTTTTTGATGAGTAATTTTCTTTAATTTAAAACTTCTTTCTTTGATGTGTCCAAATCAGGAAACTCACCCCCATGCACTTTTCAGTTGGGAATTAGGCTGAGTTGGTCACAAATGAAAAGACAGATCCAGTTGTAATGTATGTTAAAGCATGCTATGCAGTTTTCGCTCAGCTAAGAAACAAAACTAACCCACACTGGTGGTGTGCCTGTCAGTATCATGACGTTTCCCTTTATACAATCTCCTACCCCCCCCCCGAAAAAAAAGAAAAAGAAGAAAGAAAAAACTGAGACAGTTGCCAAATCGTAACCCTAAATCTCCCACAATGTGGTGGAGCAAAAATGTCAGTACTGTTACCTGAAAGTCCCATGGATAAAGATAGAAACACTTGCTCTTAAAGAGAGAAAGAGAGGGTTAGAAGAGAAAAGCTCAGTAGATCCTCTGACCTTGTATTAATCCTTTTCTGTTGCTTATAACAAAATACTTGGAACTGGGTAATTTGTAAAGAAAACAAAATTTATTGCTTACAGTTTCTGAAGCTGAGAAATCTGAAGTCCAGGGAATACATTTGATGAGAACCTTGGTGATGGCGACAGTGACAGTAGAGTATCACATTGTGAAAATGGTGAAGCAGAGAGAGAGACCAATATCCTCATTCATTTTCCTTTTAAAGCCCTCAGAACCACGCCTCTGACCACGATTATTAATCCATTCACTACTGCACGATCCTACAATCAAATCACGTCTTCAAGGCCCCACCTTTCAATTATCATAATAGGATTTCCCACCCTCAACAGTTACAGTGGGAATTAAATTTTGGGGGGACATTCAATCCAAGGCAGACCCCAACCAAAGAGGGAGAGGTAAGAGATCCAGGAGAACTTTCCCTTCTGTGCTCGATGAAGCCTCTGGAGTCAGAGGGTGCAAAGGACCTTTTGCTGGTACCTGAAACACAAATTTGAGAGGAATGCCATGCAGTCAGGGGAGTTGCTTTGGATCTCTCCATGGTCACCAAATGTTGACCTAAAAAGAAACTGAGGCCAAATACACTAACAAGGATTTGTTGAGCCAATTTGACAATTGCAGCCAGGGAGACACTTAGATCGGGTAGCCCTGAAAATATTCTCCAAAAAAGGCCAGCAGAGCTTAGCATTTTTATAATCACAAAGAGAAGGAGAAATCAAAGCAGAGAGATAGAAGAACAGCTCTCTCCATCTTTATGGCTTTTTGGTGCCATTGTGGCTGCTTCTAAGTAAGATGGTCTTACAATAACATTTTCCAGGACAGGAGAACATGACTGCTAGTTTATTACAAATCTCCCAAGGCACTATAATTTAGCTGACCTGATCAAAGCAGGGTTTTTTGTTATCAGTTTCTATACTTTCTGAATTCTCTTCCACCATAGAAGAAGTTTACACTTGCTCATAATCAAACTAGGCTGTGCAAGGTTGACACCTCAATACAAAGACCCATTTGTGGCCCTTTCCTTCCAAAGCAACATTTACATCTCTTGGCCTTGGCGTTGCCTGCTGAAAAATGGGGAGCTTCTTTCAATTTGAAATTGGGAATTAAGTTTTATTTTGCATGGCATCAAAAGCAAAATATTCTTTATACATTTACTGCCCCACAGGTTGCTGTGGTGTAGGGGAAGAACATTAGGCTGGATTCAGAAACATGGGTTGCATCTCGGCTTTGCTATTTTCAAGCCATTTGATCCGTACAAGGCATGAAAGCTCTCTGAGATTCTTTCTCCAAACGATAGTGGTTGTAAAAAGATTATAGCAATTTCAGAGGGATATGTTTTGTTGTAGAAAATGCTTTGTAAACTCTACAACTCTGTGTAAATTAAGGTTTTATAATTACCCTCAGCATGGAAACTTTAGCTGAGTTTGCTCTATCTTCACTTGTTTTTGCTTAAAAATTTTTTTTTCAACAATTGTGCCCACAAACAAAACTCTTTTTCTGAAAAACTCCTGCTTTGTCCCTGTAAGAGATATGCAATCAGAGGGTGGGGCAAGTTTGTGAACAACCAAAATCCTGGTTGTGTTGAAGTCAGAGTTGGGAATGCTTTCCTTCATTTCTCTTCCTTTGGACATTTTTTCCTTCTCCCCTTCCAGGAAGCCAGCCTTTCTCTTATTATAGGTTTGTGGCTCCAGAATCACACCGTCTTCATGCAAGTGGAAGTCTCCCTGTTGTCCCCACAGCCCAGCTGTGAACTCACAATCACTACCTTCTAGAGGCTCTAATGCAGCTCCTGCCACAACAGATGCTGTTTGGGAAGAGTTAAAGAAATGCTGTAAATATTGGTGGTGAACTTTACTAGTGTCGTTGGCGTAGCTCTGCAGACAGAGCTGCTCAGGAAGGATTCCCCTGGGTGTGGGAGGCATGACAGAAATAGGATTCTGCCAGTTGTTCTTTTGACTCTTCCCAACCACATCGTTTCTAGCAAACTCTGATCATTCCTTTGCCTTTATACAGGGTTACCTCATTAGGCCCATGTCAGCCCCACATTGTCAGGAGTGTGCAAGGTTTTTCATGGCTACATTTCTGTTGCACAAATCAAGGTGCAAGACATTCCAGACAGCAAAATATTGCCATTGCTGCATGCCCATCTGCAGTGCTCAGTGGGGAATTCTGACCAGGTAGCATCGACATACTTTAGTTTAAAATCCTTGAAAAGGAAAACTAAGTAAACTCTGATTCAAGAAATATTCTGCATCGGTCACGGTGTGGGGTGCTTGGAGTGGGCTGAGTGCTCCCTCAGTGGTCTCTTATACAGCTCACCTCAGTCTACTATATTTGTCTGCTGCGCTTTTTTGTTCAGGATAACATTTTAGCAAAATGCGCAAAGGATGAGCCAGAGCCAGGATAAAGAGAAAGAGATGGAGTGGGTGGGCTGCTCATGTGGCCTGGCAAGGATAAAGAGCTGAATACGTGACCAGGTAGTAGGAGACACATTGGATAAAAGACCCATAATCAAAGCAATGAGAGCCTGAGAACTAGGGGCCGTGGTGGGAGAACTTCTGATCCAAGGAAATCTTTTTTTGTTATAAATCCAAGTATAAATAATCCCTATGAGACAAAAACAATAGTTCATTTAGTGCACCAGTTTTCTATTACTGCTGTAACAAACTACCACAAATTTACAGGCTTAAAGCAACACAAATTTATTCTTATATTTCTGGAAGCCACAATTATAAAGCCACTTTCACAGGGTAAAGCCAAGGTGTCAACTGGGACGGTGATGGAGTTTGGATGTATTGTCCTCACAGAACTCACGTGGAAATCTGATCACCAACTGTGGCAGTGTTGGAAGCTGTTTGAGTCACAGGGTCGGATCCCTCACGAATGGATTAATGCTCTCCCTAGGCAGGGGGAGTAATGAGTGAGTTCTCACTCTATTAGTTCCCATGAGAACTGGTTGTTTTAAAGACCCTGGCACCTCCCCTTTCTCTCTTGCTTCCTCTCACCACGTGATCTTCTTGTACTCACTGGCTGCCTGCCACTTTCTGCCATGAACTTTCTGCCATGAGTAGAAGTAGCCTGAGGCCCACACCAGATGCAGCTGTCCCAGAGTCATGAGCCAAATAGACCTCTGTTCTTTATATATTATCCAATCTCAGGTATTCTGTTATAGCAACAAAAAATGGACTAATACAGATAGTTACTTCCAAAGGCTCTGAGAAAAAAAATGCATTTCCTTCCCATTTTCAGCTTCTAGTGGCTGCCCATGTTCCTTGGCTTGTGGCCTTTAGGGACAAGAGAAAGCTTTCCCTTCACCCCTGAAGTTTCACCAAAAATCAACCAGTGAAAATACATATTAATGGATAAAAAGGCATAAAAAATTTTATTTTAACATGCACAGCATGGGAGACTCACAGGAGCATGATTGCCCAATAACCCAATGGGGTACAGAAGCTTATAAATCTATCTTCATAGTGTAAAAAGGGAGAAGGAAGATGGGGGAGGGTATAGGAGTAAATGAATTTCAGGGCAAATGAATGAGCCCAAAGAACAATGTTCTAGGACCAAGTTTCTCTGAGCTCTGGGAGAGGTGGCATCACAGATGAAGAGAGGAAAGCAGTCAGGCAGGGCTGTCTTATTATGCAAATAAAAACACCTCAAATAATCTTACAGCCACCCTCAGAAATAATAGATGATAGACAAGGAAGAGACCTCAGAGGAAGCCTGGCTGTTTCTCTCACCAATGCATATTTCTTTCTCTACACATGCAAATTTTTTCCACAAAAGGCAGCCTTCTACCAATTCTTATTTTCCCAGCCCCTTTGAATTGCCATCTTGAAATATGTCAAAGTAGTATATTTTGGGCTGAAATATTTTGCTTTCCTTCAGGATCCTTCCTCCATCTTCACAGTTCATCACTCCAGTCTCTGCTTCCATCATAATGTTACCAAGCAACGGGCTTGCTATTTGATGTGCACAGAAAGCCAAATGCTGTGACACTGGCCTTTGTGAGAAGAAATAGCTTTACTACATGGCCAACCAGCAAGGAGACTGGAGACAAGCTCAAATCTATCTTCCTGATCTGGGTTGAGTAAAAACTTTTATGGGTTTGGGGGACAGTTTGGTATGTGGAGCACTGGTGGAGCAGGTTTTGATTGAGCAAGCTTTAAGTTTGGCCATTTATGGTAAGGTATGGAATGGTGAGTTTAAACACCAGAAGTGCCTGGACAATGGACCCCCCCATGTCTGAAAGGGCTCTGATGTTTTAGGTTCAGGTCATGTCCTGGCCTCCTTCATTTTGTGGAGAGAAATATTTGTTCTGGGTGTTATTTGGAGGTCAAAGCTTCTACTGCACATGCTCAGGCTGCATGACTTGCAAATTTTTGGCTCTGTTCCATCTGTAAGAATGCTTAAGCAATGGTTAAACTGAGTCAGGTTAGTCATATAGTTGGAAATTCCCACCTTTGGTTGCAGATTCTTTTAATCTTGAGGGAACTGGGTGATGAGTGCTCTAGCTGCTTCCTGCTGATTAGGGGCATAGGTCTAGGTTTGAGGAATAACACTGTTTTGAATTTAACTGTAGATATTCATAGCTTCCACATTGAACAGCCACCTGTTGGACAAGCATTAAGTTGGCAAGGGAAGAAGACTTACAAATACAAGAAAGGCAGCAAGTACAAACCTTGACGTGAAGGAAAAAAAAAAAATCCAACATGCATGGAACTATAATCTCCAATTTAAGTAAACCCTTGAAAATTCATCTTCTTCATGATGGAAATCTTTGAAAACATGTTCTCTAATAGACTAAATCCAGGTTCCTCAGGGGATGCTTGCTGGAGCCAATCAGCTTGTTGTCTAATTTTATCTAGATGAATTTTAACTTCAGCAGAAGAGTTAATGTAAACACAACAAGATGTGCCAGCCACAGCACAAAACCTCCTTGTTCAACCAATATATAGTCTAGCACTATTCTATTGTCTAATACAACTTATGCGAGAGAATTAATTTCCTTTTGTTGGGCCACTAGTGCCAATGCAGTTTCATTGGCAAATATACCTAGAGTAAGAGAAAGATTTCTGATTACGTGTTCATGGACTGCTACACCATACCAAGATAATAAAATTCATCCAAAGAAATATTCAGTGGAGTCCAGCAACCCACCAGGCAGATATTTATGAGGAAATCCTCAAATTGAATCACTATGCAATACGGATCTTTTAGCTGTGGAAAAAAGTTTTAAAGAGCTTGTCCAGTGTTGGATGTCACTTAAGCTGTGGATAGAGAAAGTAGTAGCCAAATAGCCCAATATGCAAGTTCCTCCCATGTGCCAGCTCTCAATACATTCATAGGCTCATAGGGTTCCATGGTGCCCCCCACAAACAATAGATATCTCGTGGGAGCACAAAGAACCCCAGATAAATTATAGGCTTTGAGGTCAACTTCACAAGAAAGAGCCTTGGTGATGGAGTCAAACCAGGGGTCTGTCCTGGGCAGTTTACACAGGTTAGGGGCTTTAGTATATTGTTGGGGGCCAGGATAGGACACTGAAGTGGTGTTTAGTGAACAGGCCTTTGAAAAAGCATAACTGAGAGAACAGAAATTTTGATCACTTGAGAGAAGACCAAAACAAAGCTTTATAAAGAGAGAAGTTCTTATTTTGTTCTTGACATAATTTCCATAGAAGGTGTTAAATAAAAAAATTACAGGAGGCCATTGTTTTGGACTAAGTCCCAAAAGATCAGACGAAAAATCAAAATGGAGTTACCCCTGCTAAGTTCCATGTCACTTAGGCTGTGGTCTGACCTTCCAAGAAATCAAGAGAAAGGCAACAGCCCATTTCCTGAATAGGCCAGTTTAAGTCTTCAGTATTTATGATAATGGAGTTCCTTCTGCTTTAGTCCTTACCTAAAAGAGATAGCATGAAGTAACCGGATGTTATTTTTCTATTGTTCTGTCTTCCTGTCCCCATCTTACAAGGAAAGTAACTTTGATATGACCAGAGTGCTTTTTGTTCTTTGTTTCTGCTTTCTTTAGACATTTTTCTGTCTATAAAACCAAACTCCTCTGCTTGGCTCACTGGATCATTTATCCTACTTTATGGAATAACATGTTGCTTGATTCTAGAATCTCAATAAAGCCAATCAAGATCTTCAACTAAATTTGTTGTAATTTTGTTCTTTGAGAAAGGTGATCCAAAGAAGCAGGGTTCTTAAAATCATGCTGTATATTTATACAATATTGTTGGTTTTCTGCCAAGGATTCAGCAAGATGAGTTTGAGTCTCTTCATGTTTGTCATCGATCAGTTGGGATGCAGTCAATCCCTTAGCTGTACAGGTTAGCATAGGTCTGGGCAAAAGGGGGAATCAAGAAGAAACAAGGGGTAGGAGATGAATACACCCTGTCAAATATTTTAATCTAATAGGTTACATCTATGTGTTTTTTTGTCATACTTACAATAAAGCTCATCACGTGGGAGAAGTCGGTTACAGGAATAACTATGGGCTCACTGTGATCACGTATAGAAAAGTCTTTCGGGTGACATATCCAGCATTCAATAAGATTCCCAGCCTTAGCCAAAACCTGGGAAATTCTTACCACGAAGTTATCTTTTCAGTCCTGGGAGGATTTAAAAGACATAAGTCTGAAAAGAGATAAGATTACTAGCAAAAGAGCAGCAATTTGTCATACATATAAGGCCAGCAGCAGATAGGAGATTAGAATGTCTTTAACTGGCATGAATTACCATGGCAATAATAAAAGGACCCTAAGAACGGCAGGAAAACTGACATAGCCCTTCAGGAAGATCACAAAAGATCATGAATGGGTAAAATATTAAAATAATGCAGGCAAATATTCCACTCAGAAAAGTGTGGTAGGGAATCTTGTTCATTACTTACCTCAAAGCTTTCTTCTGAAAAGAATTTTCAAGACTTCTACTGGTTTACAGGAATACTCTGGAACAGAAAAATCTGCATCAGATTGCATTAGCCACCCAGTACCTGGGTGATTAGTTTGTGAAGCTTCTTCTGACCCAGGGAGAGCATGTCCTGACCAGGAATTAATACGTGGCTGAGGGTAGTCCTGTTCCCCAATGGGGACAAGTTTTACCCAGGAGTGATGGATTTGATATTTCATTGGATATTTTTTATTTTACTGAGGAATGGGTGACTAACAGGACCTCAAAAGGCCCATTCCACTTAGGCCAGAGCTGATCTTCTGAACGTTGACTTTCCCAAGTTTTTAGTAAAATGTAATCCTTGATGCTTAAACAGTTCAAGAAAACATCAGTAGGGAACATTATTGACAAGAAGTATATTTGTTTATTTCCACTAGGGCTATCTCAAGGATTGTATGCATTTGATTGTAGTTTATTCTTCAATGACATGAGAATTTTCAAAACTACAGTGAAGCTCAGTTTTAAGGAAGGGTCTCCCATGTAGCATTTCAATTGGAGCCTGCTTCTAGGGACCACTCTAACTCTAAGAAGGGCAACCATTAAGGCCTTATCCCATGTCAAATTCATTTTATGGAATATTTTAATAAAAGCCTTCTTGGTATAGTTCATCTTTTCAGTCTTTCCTGTAGATCGAGGTCTCCAGGAAGTGTGAGGCTTCCAGTGTATTCCTAGGGCCCCCAAACCTCCTAAGTTACCTTGGCAATGAAGGCTGCTTTATTGTCACTTTGTATAGAAAATGGCAACCCATGATGAAGGATGATTTCCTTGGGTAATGCTGCAGTCACTTCTGATGCTTTTTCCAGTCTATAAGGAAAAGTTTCTACCCATCCAGTAAAAGTATCCAAAAAACTTTTGGTGGCCTTTGATATGTCAGTAAAGTTAATTGGCTGATCTTCTTCTGGTCCTGTTCCTCAAGTTTGTACTCCCTCAACTTTAGGGGGTGCTCCTGTCTTGGAGTTATTCCTTTCATGAGTTAAGCAGTTTAAACCATCTTCTGAACAGTCTTCTGCATATTTGGGTGCACAAGGAAACTTACTTAAACATTGGTAGGTGTTATCTCTTCCATAGTGAGTCCCTGGATGTAAATGAGTAATTAAATGCTCTAGCAAATGCTGAGGAATTTTTACTGACCCTTGTTCATTGCATATCCAGCCTTCCCTGGTGATGTTATATTGTTGATCACCGATGTTTCTAGCCCCATTATGGAAATCCCATTTATCTGACCTTTCAAGGTCCATTTCAGAATAAATGGGCTTCAATGGTGACAAAACCAAGTGGAGAATAAGCATTAGGGACTTAGGAATAAGTCCCCTTTCTTTACAGTATGCTTTGCTGCCTGGTCTGCCATATGATTGCCCTTAGCCAACAAGGTGTAAATCTTTTTGTGTCCAGAGCAATGACAACATGACAGCATCTAAGAAATGCAGGATTTCTTTAGCCTTTTAAATTTCCTTTCCCTGAAGTTTATAACCCTCTTTCTTTCCATATGGCCCCATGGGCATGTGCAACAGAGAAAGCATATTTAGAACTGGCAGAAGTGGTTGCCTTTTTCCTTGATACGAGGAGAAGGACTTGTGTGAGAGTGATGCGTTCTGGCTTTTGGGTGGACATACCTGTTGAGAGCGCCTCGACTTCCAAGACCTTCTGAAGTGTTACACTGCACATCCAGCTTTCTGAAAGCCTTGGTCCATGAGGCTATTTTCTTTTCTTTTTTTTTTTTTTTTTTTGTCGTTTTTTCGTGACCAGCACTCAGCCAGTGAGTGCACCGGTCAGTCCTATATAGGATCCGAACCCGCGGCGGGAGCGTCGCCACGCTGCCAGCGCAGCACTCTACCAAGTGCGCCACAGGCTCGGCCCCATGAGGCTATTTTCAGCTGTAAACATTTCCAAGTCTAGATCCTTTAATGGTTGGCCCAGTAGATTGAGTCTGCTAGAATAAACCCCTTCAATTATTTGGATACAATCATATATAGGTTCTTCTGAAGAGCCTGGGGGTAAGGTGGCTGGGTTTAAGGTAGACAAGGCCTTTAAGTTTACATTTAGGTTATTTAATAGGATGACCTGATATTTGCCTAATCTCCCTAAAGTGAAGCCAATGTCCTCCCTTTTTCTTGAGAAGGGGCCACACACAATGTGGTGTGTTTGCTATGGTTGGTTGGCCTAATGTAAACTTTTCAGCTTCTTGTAAGAGGTCACAGGTTGTGGACACCACTTGGAGGCAGACTGGCCATCCTTTTGTTACTATGTCAAATTGCTTTGAGAAATAAGCAAGTGGCTATCTAGTGTTGTCCAAGTTTTGTGTCAGTTCCCCAAGGCTTGAACCTTGCCTCTCATGTACAAAAAGATCAAATGATTTCCTTAAATCTGTGAGGCCAAGTTCTAGAGCAATCAGAAGCTTTTCTTTGATGATTTGAAATTCTCTATGGTGTTTTGTACTTTAATATAATGGCTCCTGATCATTTTCTTTAAGGGCTTCATATAGGAGCTTGGCCATAAGTACAAAGTTGAAGACCCAAGTATGGCAAAATCCAGCCATTCCCAGAAATAACTCATAGTTGTCCTTTAGTGGTGGGGGCTGTCACCCTGGCCACGGCCACCCTTCTATCTGGTAGTAAACTCTTTGCCCCATAGACAATTCAAGTCCTAAATATTTCATTGATGGCTGGGTAATTTGGGCTTTTTTTCTTAGACACTTTGTATCCCTTGTCTGCCAGAAAATTTAGAGTTAAAATAATATTTTTGTCAGAAGCTTCCTTAGTCTTGCTGGCTATTAGAATGTCATCTACATATTGAAGCAAAATGCCCTTATCCAGCTGCAACTCTCTTAGGTCTTTAGTTAGTGCTTCCCTTAAAATGCTAAGGGCATTTTTAAATCCCTATGCAGCACAGTCCAACAGTATTTTTGTTTCATATTAGTCTCTGAATCATCCCATTCAAAAGTGAACAGTTCCTTTGGACTTAGGGCTCAGGGTATGCAATAAAAGGCATCCTTTAAGTCCAAAGCTGTGAACCAACAAGTCTCCAGAAATAGTGGTGAGTGAAGTATAAGGATATGGCATGACTAGATGTATATCCTCCACAATTTGATTAATGGCCCTTAAGTCCTGCACAAAACAGTAGTCTTTGATCCCCATATTTTGCATTGGCAAGATAGGAGTATTATATGGGGACTGGCAAAGCCAAATAAGCTGGTATTCAAGAAAGGCAGTTATTCATGGCTTTGTACCTTCTCTGGCCTGTCTCTTTATACGGTATTGCCTTGCGTTTGGGACCTTCACACCAGATTGTAGCTTTACCTCTACTAGAGTTGCTGTTCTAGCTCACCCTGGCCTTCAGTCAGCCCACACATCCAACCTCAGCTCTTGAGGAATCTTTTCAGGTATCTGTGGTTGAGATTTCTACTCTATCGTAGTAGTGCAGCTTGAAGAGCACAGGTATTGTCAGGAGGTACCTTAACATCCATCTTTTCTGGCTTGAAAGTCACTGTGCACTTAGCTTAGTTAGCAAATCGTGGTCCAACTAAAGGTATGGGCCTCTATGCTCATTCGGGCACATATGAGAAACTGTGTTTTAAATAAAATTTTTCCCAAATGGCATCTGAGGGGCTAGGGAAAAGGTTTATGAGAAGCTTCTCCAGAAACACCCATTATTGAAGAGGTTTTAGGGGAGGGGGGCCTTATTGTGCATTCAAAACTGAATATGTGGCTCCAGTGTCACTAAAAAAGTCTACAAGTCTTTTTTCCTGTAGTCATCATTACCCAGGGTTCCTTGTGGAGATGTTGATAGAGCTGATGGAATTTAAAGAAGCACCTGGTCTGCATCATTCCTGATCACTCTCTGCAAGTTGTGGCATCTGGTGATTTGGCTTGTGGCTGGCTCTTTCTCCCTTTTCCATCCCTTGGGGATGGTCAGGGCATTCCCATTTACAATGGCCGTCTTGTTTACAGTAGGCACATTATCATGGTCTCGTGGCTGGGTGGTTTTTGTGGCCGGATGGTAGGGGCACCAGGGGTCTTACCTATGGCTGCTTACTTCCTCCAGTGGGCACTTCAGCAGGTGTCAGCTGATCGCATCTGAGAGCTGCAGCCAGCAGAGCAGCTTGCTGCCTCATTCTGTGTTCTTTTTGTTTCTTTTGAATCTGCTTATGGTTATTAAACATCTTTACAGCAATCTCAATTAGTTAAGACATCATCATTCTCAATCCCCCTTTCACTTGTTGCAGTTGTTTTCTACTTCTGGAGCAATTTAGCTAATAAAGGTCATATTAATCAGCCTCGTATTATCTGGGTGCTCTGGATCTATGTCAGCATATTGTCTGCAAGACTCAAAAACCCTTTCAAGGAAAGCAGAGGGATTTTCCTTTGGTGCCTGTAATTCCTGGACCTTGTTTAGACTTTTTGGTTTAGAAACTCATTTCTGCATTTTAGTTATTATACATACCTTGTAGTGATCTAATTTAACTTGGTCTCCAGGATTATGTGTATCCCAACTTGGTTCAGTCCTGGGCACCACATTTGCTGCCTGGGCATTGATTGAATTTATTAGGCTGAAACTTATGAAGTCTCTCAGCTTCCAGATGAGCCTTTTCTAACACCATCATACATTCTTTCAGGGTAAGAAAGATGTTCATGAGGGCTTGAATGTCAGCCCAATTTGGATTATGAGTTGCAAACATGGAAGTGAATAAGTTTCCCACATTTTGGGATCATTTCAGAAAGAAGGCATGTATTTTTCCAGTAGAAAAATCCAAAGTAGAAAAAGGAGAATGCACATAAACAAGTGTTTGGGGTTGGTTTTGATCATCAAGTCCTGCCAGATCTGCCTCTATGAGAATTGCCTTGCCTGAGATTGAGTGCTCCCCAAGCCGAAGTGAGTAACCCTGACAGGTATGGGGTGGGGAGACTGTTTCTGTCTGATGTGGGTTATAAAGCTGAGCCAGCAGCTTCACAGGGGTCATTTATGCTCTTCCTGGTTATTTCCAAAGTCACCTCCAGCATATGATGGGGATGTATCATAGAGTATAACAAATGAGAATGAACAAAGTCATCATCATTTGATTATGGAAGGACAGGATTTTTCTGTAGATCCTCCCTCTGAACCCTGATTTTACATTTTTTGCTGTAAATTCTTATTTTGATACAAAGACATGAAAGGTTGTACGTATGGGATCTCATCCCATTTTTCCTCCTTTTCACAAAATAAGCCTGATTGCAAGATGGTATCATAATTCAGGGACCCATTCTCAGACCATTTCTCACCTGATTCTAATGAGTATTGAAGCCAGGCAGCATTAAAAAAGAAAATTATTTTCTTTCTCTTCATTGTCTCATAAGTGAACATTGCCCAGTTCTGGAGCATGCAGCCTAAGGGGCTACACTTTGGGATGCTATTTGCATCCCCATAATTTAAAGAGAACTTTATCTAAGGTGACTAGAAGAAGGTTTCTTCTTCTAGGGAGTATTTTGGGTCAGTGAGTGCACTGTTTATAAGCATTGCTTCTCTGGATATCACCCTGGAGCTGGTCCGCCCTCTTATATGTTGCAAAGGGTCCCAAAGACTAGGCAGTGTTGAGTTGCTTGAGATGCTGGGAGGTTCAGTTCCTTGTATGTGCCTCCTGAACAAGCAATTGAAAGTTCCTTCTGACCCAGGAAAGGGACATGTTCTTTTGATGAGTATTTCTAAAAGACTGCTGCACATCATGGATAAAGATCCCTACACCTCCACAAGACTCTCACTCACCTGAGAGTACTCCATGGGACTGGAGGGAGCAATGTCTTTTATCTTTGGAGTCCAGAGACTGTCATAAATGTAGGACTTAGAAGGGTTTTGTTATAGTTAACAAAGAATCTAGTCTCAGTCAGCTAATTAAACAAACAGAATAAGATTATTTTACCAGATAAACAGCAAATCAAGCACTCTCTTAACTAAAGCTGAAATTCCAAAGCACATTATATGAACACCTCCATGGTTATAACCTTTTACTTTGTCTTTAATTTTCCTTGGGACTCAAACCCAAGGCCAAGGACTCTAACCTGCCAAGATCTGTTTAGGTTGGGGCTCTATCACATAATTCCCATGAGGTCAGCAGACAAAGGAAGGTATAGGCATATAGTGAGGTTACTCATTCAGTGATGTCTTTTTTCTAGGCCAGTTTTTTTTTTTTTTACAAAAGTTGAATGGGAGCTGAGGGGATTAGTGCATGTAGTGGGAAAATGCAGACCTCACATCCGAGCCTCTGGACAAAGCTCTAGGTGGCCACTCAGGGTCAGTGAGGAAGGCCATCACCACACTAGGGCTACAGTGACTTGGATGGGTGGTCACAAAGACCTATGTCCCATCTGGGTCACCAAGTTATTACCAAGCAATGGGCTCACTGCCTGATGCACATAGAAAGCCAAACTCTGTGACACCGGTTTTTGTGAGAAGAGAGAACTTTATTGCATGCGCAGCCAGCAAGGAACACAGGTTAGGGGAACAATATGGTATGCAGAAGTGCTGGCATGGAAGGTTTTGATTGGGTGTGTTTTAAATTTGGTCATTTATGGTAAGGTATGGAATGGTGGGTTTCAACATCAGAACTGCCTGGACAATGGACTCCTCACTTCTGAAAGGGCTCTGATGTTCCAGGATCTGGTCATGTCCTGGCCTCCTTGGTCAAAGCTTCTACTGCGCCTGACCAGGCTGCATGACTTGCAAATTTATGGCTCTGCTCCATCTGCAAGAAAGCTTAAGCAATGGTTAAACAATAGACTTGGTCAGGTGAGTCACACAGTTGCAATCGCATTACTTCTCCTCTGTCTTATCCTAATTCTCTCTTATAAGGACCATTGTAATCATATCAGGCCCACCAAGACAACCCAGTAGAGTCTCCTTGTCTCAAGATCTTTAACTTGATCAGAGTCTGAGACACGAAAAAAATCTAAATGGTTTTCCTATTCTCTCACTCAACAGTCAACACTTCAGTGACCACAGTTGTATAGGGTTTTCTCCCCATACAGCAAGCAATTCTCCAGCAGATACCAGTGGAATGTTCACTAATTCAGTTAAATTCTGACACTATCTATCTGGAGGTAGCATCAAATCCCACAGCTTGAGGGCTCAGTCCCCAAGACTGCCCCCAATTCAGATGTCAGTTGAAAGGCCAGGCCTTTGGAACTTCTGACTGACTGGCTGTAAGTTGGGGTTATCATGACCACCTCCTCATATTTGATTAATTTCTATGGTGGCTCACAGAACTCAGGGAAACATGTTATTCACCTTTACCAGTTTGTTATAAAGGATATTACAAAGAATACAGATGAACAATCAGATGGAAGGGATGCATAGGGCAAAGTATGTGGGAAGGGGCATGAAGCTGCCATGCCCTCTCCTGGTGCACCATTCTCCAGTAACATCCATGTGTTTGGCTATCTGGAAGCTCCCTGAACTCAGCCCTTTTGTATTTTTATGGAATCTTCATTCTGCAGGGGTGATTGATTAAATAATTGGCCCTTGGTGATAAACCCAACCTTAAGCCCCTCTACCTTTCTTGGAAGTTAGAGGGTGGAATTGAAAGCTCCAACCCACTAAAACCTTGGTGGGTTCCCCTGGCAACTAGCCCTCATCCTGAGGCTATACAGGAGCCTCCAGCAATCAGTCAACTTATTAGAATACAAAAAGATACTTTCCACTTTGGAGATTCTACGGATTTTAGGAGTTGTATGCTAGGAAACAGGACAAGAATGAAAGAAAGTGAGCCGAGATGCCGGGTACCGTTCAAGCTTTATTTAAGAAAGAAATCTGCTGGGCTGTTCTCAGAGCGGCACAGGGCCCCGGGCTGCCCTGAAAATGGGGGACAGCACCAGGTGTGGGGGTGGTAGAGCTTACATAGTGCGCCAAGGGCTGGCTGATACCATCAAGGAGGGTCATTATGCTAATATGGATTGGGGTGGAGAACTGAGTCCTTGTGGAAGCAAAAGGGGTTTCTGTTTAAGTCATGAGGCTTCTCATAAAGAGAAGGGGGAGGGGAGGGGAGGAGGTGGGCGGCGCTATTTTGTACTTGAGCTTGTCTAAAGTGGCCGCTGGTTATGTTGCAGATCTATTAAGACCAAATCTATATTTCACAACATCACACACTGCTACAAAGTCCCTTTTTCCATATAAGGTAGCATTCACAGGTTACAGGGATTAGGCATATTTCAGGAGCCCATATTCAGCCTTCCACAAGGTAGGTTTAACAGCTGGGACTAAGAAATCCTCATCTGTTTAGGGGTGAAATAAGAAAAAATCATTTTCAAGATTATACACTTAATGAAAAGTCCACAACAGCTTGGAAATTGTTTTGAGAGCAAACATTCATTGAGTCACAACTTGGGCAGGGCATCTGATCCCCCAGAGGCAGTGAAGGAGGCTGGGTCTCTGCCTAAGAATTGAGTCTTATGGGGTGAAGTCTCATGTGTGTTCAAGTAGTGACAATAGCAGACATTCACTCTTTTTTTTCAGCAAATATTTGCTGGGAGCCTACTCTTGTCAGGCCATATTCATGCTGGGGATTTAGAAATGTGAGAGATACCCACAGCCTACTTCAGGAGACTAGTGAAATATAAGCCAAATTTGAGGCAGGAGCATGTGAGAAACATGTATGGACCAAGAGAAAAACTTCCTCTTTACCCCTGAAGGTTCACTAAAAAATTGACTGTCAAGATTTCATTAATATGAAGAAAAGGCATAACAAATTTTATTTTAACATGCTGGGGAGGGGAAATTCATGGGGGTATCAATCACAAGAAAGTGATTTTCCCAATAATCCAAGGAGGATGCAAAAATGCATATAACAGTCTTCATAGGGGAAAGAAAGTGAGGGAAAGTATAGGCCCAAACAATGGCCTGAGACCAAATTTCTCAGAGCTCTGGGGTAGGTGGTATCACAAGTGAAAGAACTTGGAGGCAAAAGCTAAAAAGTTAGGCAGAGACTATCTTGTTATGCAGATGAAAATAACTGGGGTAACCTAGCAGCTGTCCTGGGAAAGAACAGATGC
Organism: Cynocephalus volans; assembly: GCF_027409185.1. Classification (NCBI taxonomy): domain Eukaryota; kingdom Metazoa; phylum Chordata; class Mammalia; order Dermoptera; family Cynocephalidae; genus Cynocephalus; species Cynocephalus volans. Next base: position 108,069,133 of record NC_084463.1, on the reverse strand, counting down.
TGGCCGAGGGAGGGGCCTCAGGAGAAGGCTACTGCTTGCTTATCTTTCTCTACAGATGTAAATTTCTCTCCACAGAAAAACAGCCTTCTAGATAATCTTGTTTTTCCTGTCTCTCTGAATTAGCCATCGTGAAATATGTGAAAGAAGTATATTTTGGTCTGAAATATTTTGCTTTCCCAGGAAGTCAGGAGTAATGAGTAGAGAAGGGAATCATTTGCCCTTTTTGAACCTTGAAAGAGCCATCCTACAATACAAGATGGATCCTGAAGTGACTAACTGGGTTTAAATTCAAACTGGAGCCAAGTAGCCACTTACTAACTAGAAGATACACACATACTCTGTTTGGGACTTCCACAACACTTCGCCACCCGAACTTAACCAATGGACTGTAATCTGTCAAGCATTAACTGGCCAGAACTCAGCAAGCCAGAATCCCTTTTTTGCATGATGGACCAAACCAATCAGGACTAAACAACCTTGGATCCCTCATTTGCATAGAGGACCCACCTGGGTGAGAACTCTTGCTATATAAGACAGTCTGTCTCTTTATTCTGGAGGAGTACACTTCAGTTTTGTACCAAAGGTTATGTCTTCCCACTTTGCAAACTGTTCACACAATCAAGTCTCTGTTTATCTCCAACTCCTTTTCCAGTGAATTTTGTTAACACCTCCCAAAACTACTGGGAGCCTAGATAAATGCCTGTCTTTTATCCTGCTCCAAGAATTAATAAAGGAGGATATGCAATCTGCCTCTGGTAACATAAAGGAACCATACAGAGAAAATGAGAAGGAAGAATTAAGGGTAGAGGCAAAGAAATCCCCAGGAGAAAGTGAGGTACCTCTGGATTCCAAAACCAAAAATAAAGACTCCTGAGTGAATGAAAAGGAGAAAATGAAGTTTGTTCATTAATTTATTCATTTGATATGTATTTATTGAGTATGTACCAATTGCTAGGCACTGTTTTAGACTTGGGATACTGAAGGAGTTAAAGCAGATAAAGCAATTCCTGTCCTCATGGAGCTTACATTCTATGTAAACAAATAGGAAATATATGTAGTGATGTAAACCAACTAGGGTTCATTTGCCCAATGCACAGCAAAACCAAAAGCTGAGACACTGGTTCTGCAGAAGAGAGAAGGTTTACTTCCTGATGCCAAGCACGGAGATGGGAAAAATTTTTCTTAAATTCACCTCTTGATGGTAGGGTAATCGGGAAACTTACAGGAGAATGGTTAGAGGTGGTGCAGGGCGTGAGGGATGGTGCTTGGTTAGAGGGTTTGAGAAAGTCTTTCAGTCACACAGGCGCAAGCAAGCTTCATGCCTCTTCATGGGTCGCATGTGCAGAAAATGGAAGCATTAGCATGATCCAAGGGAAGAGTTTTCAGGCCTCTGTTGTCAAAAGTTTACCTATTGGTCACTGGCATAGGTGCAGTCTCCAGGTCGGAGATCAGAGCTGGTTAAAGCCAGTTTTTTCCGCGCCAAAAGGGTCTCCTTGCTTTCTGAGAAAAGGACTTTAAGAGTCTGAGTCATGCTTAAGTTTGGGAGGTTAATTCTTTGGAGGTCAGTTTCAGTATGTCATCTGGTGACATGTCTTAAGCAGACAAATTAAGCAAAGAAGGGGGATAGAGTGCTGATGGAAAGAATTCTTTTTCTACCATCACTGAAGTATATATGGAGCACCTACCACGTGTGCTAAATGCTGCAGGGCAGAGACAAAATCATTTATTCATTCATTCGATATTTATTGAACGTTATCTATGTGACAGTCACTATGTTAAACCCTGGGAAACAAGGTTTCTGCCATAATGGAACTTCCAGACTAGTGTGAGAGTCAGTCATTTAATAATGTACTGTTCAAGGGCTGTCTGGTTGTTCAGTTGGTTAGAACACAGCTTTACAACACTGAGGTCATGGGTTTGGATCCCACTACTGTCCAGCCACCAAATGATGATGATGATAATGATGTTCTCTTCAAAATACATAATTACAAATGGAAGTAAAAGCTATGAACAGAATTTAATTTGTACACGTACTTATATTGGGAGATCATAGCAGGCAATCTAAGGAAGTGATATCTAAGCTGAGTTCCTAAGAATGTATAAGAGTGAAAGATACAAACACTTGTTATAAACAACTGTAACCAGAACAGTGTGGTAGTGCCACAGGGTTCTGCAACTAGATCAACATAAGAGAACAGGGAGGCCAGAACTAGACTCACACACATATGAGAACTGATGTATGACAGGGGTAGCATTGCAGATCAGTGGCCGGGTATGAGCAATTCAATAAATGTTACTGAGACAACACATTAGCCATATGGAAAAAATTAAATTGGATTCCCTTCCTCACATTATACACAGAAATCAATTCCAAATGGTTAAGAAACTTAAATGTGAAAGGAAAAAATTTAAATCTTGTTGGGGAAAATATAGAGTATCTTTATGAGCTTGGGTAGGAATAGACAAGTCATAAAAACCATAAAGGCAAAAGAGTGAAGATTGATACATTTGACTACATTGCAATTACAAATTTCTTTTCCTTTTTTTTTTTTTTTTTCTTTTCTTTTCTTTTTTCTGGCAGTTGGCTGGTACAGAAAGGGATGGAACCCCAAACCTTGGTGTTATCAGCACCACGCTCTAACCAACTGAGCTAACGAACTGACCCCTCTTTTTCTCTTTTTTCTTTTCTTTCTTTTTTTTTTTTTTTTTTTACAAATTTCTATTCATTAGAAGACATCACAAAAAAGAAAGAGAGAGAAGAAGGAGAAAAAAAGAAAGGAAGAATAAGTTACAAATTGGGAGAATACATTTGTAACTCATATAAGTGGCAAAGGAGTACTATCTAAAATACATATAAAAGACTCCTAAAAATCAGTAAGAAAAAGACAACTCAGTAGAAAAACGAGCAAAGACCATGATCAGGCATTTTTTTTTTTTTTTTTTTTTTTCTGAAAAGGAAACTCCACTGGAAATAAACATATGATAGATGTTCAACCTCATTAGCAATTATTAGGTAATGCAAACTAAATTCATAAGACATTATTTTATGATTAGTATTAGTTTAGGCTTATTGTCAAAAATTCAGACGTCTGACAATAATGTCCTGGCATCTGCAGGCTTTAGGGGAGATGTCCACTACAAGTACCTGTGATGATGTGCATTTTGGGGGTATGGGTTTGTGTGATGTTATAGGTTATTGCTTTTCCCCTAAATTTCTGTGTTGAAGTCCTAACTCCCACTACTTCAGAATGTGACCTTTTTTGGAGACCGGGTCTTTACAGAGGTAATCAAGTTAAAATGAGTTCATTAATGAGGGTGGACCCTAATTTAATATGACTGATGTCTTTATGAAGAAAAGAAATTTGGACACTATGAAAAGATGTAGAGAAAAGATGCCATCTACAAACCAAGGAGAGAGACATGGAAGAGATCCTTCCCTCACAGTGCTCAGAAGTAACCAATCCTGCCCACATCTTGATGACTTCTAGCCCCTAGAACTGTCAGACAATAGATTTCTGTTGTTGAAGCCACTCGGCCTGCGCTACTTTGTTCCAGCAGCCCCAGCAAACTAAATCAGGTGAGGGTCTGTTTCTGGGCTTCTCTGTCTTGCTCAGGCCCAGGAGGCAGGGATTTACCTTCTCCGCCGGCAAAGGGTGGGAGGGGAGCCAAGGTTCCCAAACGCAGTGTGAAGAACCCCTGTAACCTCCTGTGCCTGTCTTTCTCCCTCCCAGCTGCTCAGCGCGGGGTTCCTGCCTCTGACGGATGAGCGCTTTGAGTAAATGTCCTTCCTGTTAGACCCCCCGCTTCAGCCCCACCACAAGCACCCGGCCCTGGGGCGCAGAGCAGGAGCTCGTGAGGCGTGTGGCATGAATACATGCCTGTGCTCTTGGAACAGTCTCGAGTTTCTATTTCTTTTACTACCAGCATCCTCGTCCTCCCAGTCACTCAGATACCACCATTTAAACAGGCTGGGGAGATGGAGTCCTCTGTCAAGGATGCACCAAGCGTGCAGGGACAGGGCCAGGATGCAGAGGGGGCCGTGTGACAAGAAACAAGGAGGATCCCGCTCAGGGCGGGCAAGCAGTGGAAGCCGGCCTGTTTTCCGCGCGGCCCTGGGGGCAGGGCTGGGCCAGCGCCAGAGTCACGCGACACAGACCCTTCCGACCCGGCCCCCTCCGGAGTCAGCCGCCGAGCCGGGCCGCTGCCGGGGTCCGCTGCCGACGGGGTCCCGCCGCCGGCCGGTCGGCCCCGCGCCTCCGCCCGCCCCCCTCCGCCAGGCGGCGCTGCCGGGCGGCGCCCACGAGGCGGCGGGCGGCCCCAGTTCAACGACATGTTGGGCGTCTCCCTCCGGGTGGGTTCAGGGAGCGGCGCGGGGCGAGACGGCCGGGCTGGACGAGGCCGGAGGCGTGGGTGCCGGCTGGAGCCGGGGGCGTCCGACGGGGCCCCGGAAGCGGGGGCGGGGAGGAGGCCGGCGTTGGCCCGCAGGCGGGTCCGCGAGGGGCGGGGAGCGGGGCGTGCGCGGCTTCCCAGGAGGCGTGGGGCGGATCCCTGGGCACCGGGCGTCTGGGTGGGAGAAGAGCCAGGGCCGGGCAGGCGGGCCTTCCCCGGGTCAGCCTGGGTCCGGCTTGGGTCTGGAAATGAGCAGGCCGGCCTTGTGGGGCAGGGTGGCGGCGTTGGGGGAGGCTGGCCTAGCCCCTGGCGGGTGAGTGTCAGGCCTCCTTCACCTGCCCCGGAGGATGATGGTGCGTGCGGAGGCCTTAAGGTCATGGAGCACCCCCTCGTCAGATCTACTCACCTCACCCCCAGCCCTCCCTAGCCAGACCGGAACCAGGTATGCAGTCAGTCACAAACACCTTGGCAGGAGGCCGCCCATCCCCTTATCTCGTTCTGTGCTTGGGGACTGAGGCCTTCATTCCAGATTGTGCGTTAGAAGTAATGACATCACCCCTTCCACCCAAGGAGGGCACTCCCAGCGTTTGCACCCTTGGCTGTAGCCAGGATAAAGGCAGATGGGCAGGAGGAGCTTGGTGACATTAGCACTCATAGGTCATGTGTCTGGCCTGGTGCAGGGGGCCTGAATTATCCCGCCTGTGTGATCTGCAGCTGACAGCTCCCTACCCTCTGGTGCACCTCAGGCCCAGTCTGCCTTCCGTGTTAGTACCTTTCCCTTTGCCTCTTTCAGGCACAGCCCAGCTTCCATGCAGTGAGTGTGGAGAGGGTGTGTTGTGCCTGAGAGCTGCCCTGCCCAGGGCAGGCAAGACCTGAGGTGTTGTGCTCACATTGTGTTTTCCAGGACCCGTCCCTGCTCCTCACCATCAGTGTCATTGGTGTCACACTGCTCCTGTTGGCCCTGAAGAGCATGAACTCCAGAAGGAGACGCCTTATCACCTTACAGGACCCTGAAGCCACGTACCCACTGCCCTTGATTGAGAAAGAGGTAACAGGTCAGACCTTCCCCTCCCCTGTCGGTGGGTGAAAGAGAAGAACAAGAGCGATGGGGAATATGCTGACCGGGAAGGCAGGGCAGTCAGTCCCCGCCTTTGTTTGTTTGGCTGGGATAGACCCAAGCGGAGCTTTTTCCCCAGGCATCTGAGCTGCCCAGTAAGGCTTCTAGAAAGCTGATAGACTGCCTTTGTTTTGTTTTATTAGCACATCACCCACAACACCCGGAGGTTCCGCTTTGGACTGCCCTCGCCGGATCACGTCTTAGGGCTTCCTGTAGGTGAGCAGGGTTTGGGGTCCTCACCAGGACTGGGGCCTTTGTGAGCGAGGCACTCTGCTCCTATCAGAAACACAGGTTTCCAGCCTCCCAAAGTGCAGAGGTGCCCTGATAACTCTTCCCGAGCCATATGAGCTCGGGGAGATAGAGAGATGGACTTGGGGACAGTGCATTCCCTTTCTTCATTGTTCCACTTGGGCTGATACAAAGTGGTACATCAATGAGCACTGAGAAGAAGTGAGCCTAGTGTCAGAAAGACTAGGATCTCATCACAAGCTCCTTGCTGGGCAACCTTAGGCAGGTCCCTCAACATCTGTAAGCTTCAGTCCATGAAATGGGATTTCCCAGGCCTGTCTGACTACCTCATTTGAGTTGTGAGGATAAAGTGATTGATGGATGTGAAAATTCAAAAACGGCAAAGTATTATGCCCATGGGAGGGATGGGAGGAACTGATGTTCACCTACTGTCAGGAGCAAGGTCTAGAATGTGTGGGTATTCTCTGCAGGGGCTTCAGACTTACACAAGGAGGCACTCATTGTGGATACCGGCCCTAGCAGTCCTACAGTGCTGAATTAACCCATTTCCAGCCTGTAACATCACTAGACAGCTGAGTCACTCTTAGTGAGATGGAAAACTTCTGCTAGCCCAGGGCCCAGGGATCCAGAGGTTTGTACACACCGCTAGTGCTGCTTAACTGCTTGCCTGGTGGAGAGCCTAATCCATGGCCTACTTGTCTTATCTGCATAGGACAAACCCTTGACCTCACCTCCCCCAGGCGATGAAATTACACCCTGGACAGCTAGCTGGGCTCCTGAGCCTCCTTGCTGCTCCCTTCCTCTCCATGCAGGACAGCTCAGTGTCATGCTGCCTTCCAGCCCCCTGCCTGGCCTCTCAGGCCAGTCCTCGCAGGAAGCCTAAAAGAAAGAAAAACTTTGAGAAATAATTTTTTTTTTTTTTTTTTTTGTCCTTTTTTGTGACCGCGCTCAGCCAGTGAGCCAACCGGCCATCCCTATATAGGATCCGAACCCGCGGCGCGAGCGCTGCTGCGCTCCCAGCGCTGCACTCTCCCGAGTGAGCCACGGGGTCGGCCCGAGAAATAGAATTTTTTAGAAGTTGCCTTGACTCACTCTCTCCTCAGCCCTGGTGTAGGCAGTGCAGAGTTAGTGGGACTAGGTAATTTTGAGGCTTTCAGGAGAGTCTGATATGAAGGCTCAGAGATTGCTGACTTTTCCCGGCCCGGCTGAAGTGAAACCAGTTAGAGATGGGGCCGAGGGACCAGCAGGGCAGCTGCTTTTTCTGGGGACACGGCCAGGCCAAGCACAGATTGGCTGCCTCTGAAATATCCTTTCCAGGTTTCCAGTTTCAGGATAGTTCTCCGAAGGAAGTTGCCTTGGGCATTTACTCCTGAGTATCCATTGGTGCCCAGCCAAGCCATGGCCAGAGTCATTAAGCCTGTTCTGTCTTAGCCCAGAGAGTTTGCATCTCAGGCTTCAGGGCCTCCTCAAAGACTTTGGCTTATGCTCCTGAAACAACTTCAAGGACCAGTCCCTCTAGCCCCTACTCTACCTCATTTTCCTCTTTTCCTTCCTCCTCCTCTTCTCTCTCTGTCTCTCCCTAGATCTGTTTCTAGCTGCATCTGTGTTGCATCTTCCTTCATTTGTCAACTAATTCCTTGTGCACACTTGGTTTCTACTCCCTTGGATGCTGGCACAGAGCTCTCTTGCCCCTGGATCTTAGCAACTTTTGATTGTAGGTCCTGCCTTCACCTCTAATTGCCTTATCACTGAGCTTCCCATTTTAAATCCAACAGAAGTCTGAGCAGCTCAGCCCATCGTCTGACACTGGGGTGTAATCATGGTCCATAGGTCTCTGGCCACACCTGGTCTATTGAATTCTACTCTTCAGGGGCAGAATTACATGGTTCAGAACCTCACTGTTGCCCCTCAGCAGAACTGTGGGCCAGGAAGACAATGCTATTGCTTCATTTGGTCCATGGGTGTCCAAATCCTGGGGCCCTGCAGTATCTGTGAGCCCAGGCCTGCTCTGTGCCTGGCACCAGGATACAGATGGGATCACTGTGACTTATTCATAGGCCCCAGTGATACATCCAGTTTAGGAAGAAATGAGTTTGTGAAGTCAATGTATTTTTCTGTAGTTTTTAATACTCACCCTCCAACTTTAATTAGCTCTTCCTGCTGCACAAAGCACTTAGGCTGTGATCGCAGCTGGACAGGTATATCATACCCATTTTACAGATAAAGAGACCAAAACCGAGAGAGGTGAAGTGACTTGCTGAGGTTAGTACAGAGAGTGTTGACTGCAGGCCTAAGATCCAGGCATGCTGGATTTGGGCTTCTTTCCTGCCTGTCCCCTCCTCATCTTACATCCTACTGCAGTATTTGCCCCCCTCACTGAAGCTCAGTCCTTAACAGGATTCCTGCATCCTGTTCAGGCTGGCCATGCTCAGACTTAACATTTCATGCCTTTTTTGTAGGTAACTATGTCCAACTCCTGGCCAGAATTGGTGATGAGATGGTGGTCAGGGCTTACACGCCCGTCTCCAGTGATGATGACCAAGGCTTTGTGGACTTAATTATAAAGGTAAATGATGCCAGCCATGTCCAGCTGCCTCATGTTCCCAAGCCGATTGAGGGTGGCTGGGTGGAGGTGCAGTGCTTTTACTCTGAGGGGACACCACTCTGGACAGGGCTTTTCAGCAGTGTCATTTAGCAGTGAAGCTACAGTTAACTTGTGGTGTCTATAGGAATTGCTTATAGCAGCTGTGAGAGCAGACCATTTTCTCTGCAGGACTTCCAGTGGCAAATGCATCTTCTAGTTGTGTGTGGCTGTGGCCTTAGGTCTGGAGGTATGAAAACTATGCTGCCTTGTTTTTCAGATCTACTTCAAAAATGTAAACCCCCATTATCCACAAGGGGGGAAGATGACTCAGTACTTGGAGAACATGAAAATTGGGGACACCATTCTTTTTCGAGGGCCAATTGGGCGCCTGTTCTACCATGGGCCAGGTACTGGGGCATTCACGCTGGGCCTCCAGCTGGGAGGAAAAAGATTCCTACAGTGGTTCCATTGTTCTGGGACACTTCTCAGATTTGTCACATGGGCTTGTCCTTAAACTGTTCATACATTCATTCACACACAAATTCATTTATAACCACACCTATCACCTTTTATACACCCACTTCACGTGACTATAAGCTTCATTAAAGTAGGGAAGTGATCTGTTGTTTCTCCATCACTGTATCTCCAGCACAATGTCCTATACATGAAAGGTGCCTGATAGTATTGAAAAATGGAGGGATGGATGGTGTCCTTCCTTGTTTGTTTACTCACATGTTCATCATTTACCCACCGATTCAGTGTTGTGGTGAGAATGTGCTTTGTGGCTCCATATGAACTTTAGCTTGCCTCTCTCTTTCCTCAGAAGAAAAGGCCCGGCCACTTCCTGAGGCCCAGGCTGTATACCAACTTTGTGCACTGGTGCACCAGGGCTGGCTGAGGAGGCCACCCTGGCCTGCTTCTCTGGTTTAAAATGGTGCAGCCAATCCCTTAGGTGGACTTACCTCCTGGGAGTCCCAAGGGAAGCCATTGATCTTTTTCAGTCTCTCAGGCAAAGCTGCATTCGTAAGAAGCAGTCTCTGTGTTTCCAGGGAATCTTGGAGTCAGACCAGACAAAACGAGCGAGCCTGAAAAAAAGCTGGTCGATCACCTGGGAATGATTGCTGGGGGCACAGGTAAGAAGCTTTTGGGGGCCTCGTCCAGAGAATGAACACTGAGACCATTCTGACTTTGGAGTCATTTGATCCTAGAAGGGATGACATGAGAGAGTCCTCCTCTAGCTGTGGTAGGTGGGAACGAGGAGTCAGTGACAGGTCCTGAAACTCATCCCCTGTGCCCTGCTCCCCATAACCAACATGGTGGCTGCCCGGGAGCCATGGGGAGCCTCTCAAGTCAGACTGGAGGCCCAGCCTGCACAGGCCGCCCATGGTCTTCCAAGAGCTCCTGGATCTGTTTCAAGCCTGACTCTACTCATCCCTTGAAAATGAAGACCTGAAGGAAGAGAACAAACCCTTAAGGAGACATACAATGTTCCAGGCACCATAATAGGTACTTTTAACATGATCACATTTACTCGCCATTAATTCTGTTTTATAAATGAGGACACTCAAGAGCAGAGAATGCTCTTTCCATCTTGCCATATGAAAACAAGAAAGGGCTTTGGACTTAGTGTTGTGATAGGAAAACCCAAATGAAGGGCTGTTCCCCACTTTTAGTTTTGGGGACAGAAGCACAGAAAGCATAACTGGGGCCAAGGAAAACTATTAAGCTGCAGTGGGCCAGGGTCTGTGGGCATCAGAGACAGGGAGAAAGCTGGCCTGGCTGCTACCTGTGTTCTAGGCATTACGCCCATGCTGCAGCTCATTCGCCACATCACCAAGGACCCCAGTGACAGGACCAGGATGTCCCTCATCTTTGCCAACCAGGTCAGTTCTGCTGAGTCAGCCCTGAGCTTGCAGTGGTAGGATGGAATGTTTGCTGAGCTGGGGCTCTGCTTGCATTCCTCCCTATTGACTGAGCTTGCACTGCCTACATGCCTGCAACTATGGGAGTCTAAGCGGGTTCAGTGAGGGCCAGGCAGCTGGAGCAGTGGAATTCAGGCCCAGTTTTTGTTTGTTTTTGTTTAATTCTTCAGTCTCCCCAGCCAACCCTGAGCACCGAGCTTTCCTTCCCTTCTTAATACGTATTTCTATGTTTTTGTGAGTATAAAATCGTAGATGCCTGCAGTGGAAATTTTAGAAAATACAGAAAAATATAAATATTTTTACTTTTTTATCTTTTTTCTACGCATCCTATATATTTACAATTATAAATGTGTGTGTATAGGAGGGTACTTCAAAAAGTTCATGAAAAAATGGAATTAAAATACAAATCTTTCCATGAACTTTTTGAAGTACCCTTGTGTGTGTATGTATATATATATATAGTTTTGCTTTTTTCATTCAGCATCACCATGCAGGCATTTTCTTACCATTAAATGTTTTCCAAATATTTTCATCATCGTCCATATGCAATTGCACCGTAATTTGCTAAATATTCTCCTACATTCAGGTTGTTTTAGTTTTCACAGTTATGATATGGTGATGAATAATTTTGCCTAGGATTGATTACTTTTAAGTATTTTCTTCAACAGAATCCCAGAAGTGGCATTACTGGGACAAGTATCATGAAGAATTTTGAGATCCAGGTCTTCTGTGCACTGTCTCTGAGCCTGTGACAAGTTATTTTTGGCTTTGTCTCCCTTTTCCCCACAAGGCTCTAGACTGTTTTCCTCTCCTGTAGGTCTCCAGTGCTGTTCTTCCATATGACTTCCTTTGCCCCATACATTCCTTACAATTGGGTTTGCTATTCCTGGAGCTCAGTGTGGATGCTGGCAGTGGGGCTGGGACCTCTGAGTGAAGCCACCCCAGCCAGTGCTGGGCCACAGTCCTTCCAATTGGAGGCAGGCACTGCAGCTCTGCAGGGACCCACACCCTCCCAACAACTCCGTGCATGAAGGAGAGGGTTTGATCTGTAGGAGCAGCAGTAGAACTCCTGTTTTCCCTGGGAGTCAGTGGCAAGCAATCAAGCTAGAGTGGTGGCAGCTTGGGCAAGAGTGTGCTGACCAATATACTAAGTCTGGGGAACAAGCAGGATGTCCCTGCAGGGGCTTTGCTAACGTTGCTTCTTTTCTAGACAGAGGAGGATATCTTGTTGAGAAAGGAGCTTGAAGAGACTGCTAGGACTCACCCAGACCAGTTCATCCTGTGGTACACCCTGGACAGACCTCCTGTTGGTAAGATCCCTGTTGCCCTCATCCACCGTGGTCAGCTCCAGCTCTTGACCCACCTCAAACACTGGTCTCTGTTTTTTAGTATTGTTTTGTTTTTTTGGACTGGGCCTGGGGGTGAGGTCTTGGGCTGTGGCTCTACATGGGAAATGCAAAGATTTGAGGGAGAGAGGATTTGGGATGACCTGCTTGTAAGGGCAATCAAGGGCAGGTGTCCCACATCTCAGCAGCACTCCACACACTGCACTGAACATCAAGAGGGACACTGAGCCACTGTGCTACTCTGAACACCCATCCATACAGCCATCACACACATGCATCTAATGTGGCCACTGCTCACAGCCCCCTCCCCCCTCACCACCCACCTCACCTGGACAGCAGTTCTCACAGGCTGAGCCCCAGCCAGCACCACGCAGAGCCATCATGCCTGAGGCACATCTCCCACACTGCGCTGAGCTGTACCTGTCTTGTCATACAGCTCCCTGCTCAGCAGAGGGCGCCACCTGATCGAGCCGTTCTGAGTGGTTCCACAAACACCACACCCACCACACCACTCACAGCGGGACAACTCCAGCTCAGTGTGGCAGTTCACACCACACCCTGGTACACCTCCCTGTGGAGTTCATCTTCGTCAGTGCTTACAGCATGCAGGCACTAGTGGGGGCCTCAGAGCCCCAAGCAGTGGGCCTGGAATCTGGGGTAAATTCTGCAGAGGGCTGAGACTCCCATATCCTCTATTTCTCAGGCTTTCTGTAGGGAATACTCATGCAGAGACTTCTAAGCCTTTGTACAGCAGCTTTACCTCCCTCTCCCTGGCTTGAGGGAGGGTGGGCAGGAGGCCTGGGGTCAGGGACTTAACCACAGTGTTTGTCTGTCTGCTTCATTTCAGGCTGGAAATACAGCTCAGGCTATGTTACTGCTGACATGATCAAGGAGCATCTCCCTCCTCCTGGGAAGTCCACGCTCATCCTGGTGTGTGGCCCCCCACCCCTGATCCAGTCAGCTGCTTGCCCGAATCTGGAGAAGCTGGGTTATACCAACGACATGATTTTCATCTACTAACACCTCCCATGTTCTTAGCAAATTCGCCTGGCCACTTTCATCTGAGTTTGGCTTCACCATGTTAAACTGTTTTCAGAAGTGCCTTGTCCCACACCCCTGGGGAACATACACTGGTGTTCCCCTCCTTTGGGTGTGAGCCTAAGAAGGGTTCAAAGGGCTGGAGGCAAAGTGGCTTCTGAGGCCTCCTTGCTTGGAGGCTGGAAGGAGCTCCATTTCAGTCTCTTTCTCCTTGGTTTGGTGAAATAAACTTAAGTACAAAGCAGGGAGCCCATGAAGTATGGCTCTGTGGGGACCCGCTGGGCAGTCAGGAGGCCTGCACTGGACCTGGCTCCTGTGTGCCCATGGTGGGTAAGAACTGATAAAAGTGCAAGAGCAGAATTTCAGAAAGATCCAAATGGGGTCACATCAACTACCAATAACCTTTCTTGACCTCTCCTCTCCGGTGTTCTGCTTTTAAAGTCAAACCTACTAGAGGGCTTAGGACCCTTCAAGTGTACTCTTCTCTTCTGAGAGACCCTAGAAATGGTATTAAAAACACACACGTCAGGAAAGTAGATTCACAGGGTAGGTGGGCTCAGGGATTTCTTTCTAGACTCCCTGCACTTCGCACAGCAGATGGAGGCAAGGAGTGCATTTTTTTAGCATCCTCTCAATGCTAGGCTGTCTCCTGGCATTAGGGGCCAGGGTAGGGGTGGTCACATACAGAAGCTTCTCAACTTGCAAAGTTATGTTCCAGAAGCTACACCTTAAATCCTTTGTATCACTAAACCCAAACGGTGCAAGTGAGCACCATCACCATCTGCTGTTTGTGGCCGGCATGAACATGCTGCTTTGTGTTAGGTCAGTGGGTAGAGCCACTTCTGCACTAGTTCATATATGAATGAGCCAGACACTCTGGGGATTTTGTTCTCCATGTTATAGTTAGGAGATTGAGGCTCATAGATTAAGTTTCTCATCTCTTCAGCCAGCAGTTGGCATAGCTGGCTTTAAACCTGGGTCTGTTTAATTCCAAATCACCCCCCTTTTCACAAAAACTGGCATAACAGCAACAGCTGTTAACTTGGAGTTACTGGATTACTTACTGAATGTGGATGTGTGTGAGAGAGAGAGGGATGGGTATACAGGAGGAGAGGAGAGGCCATGGCTCTAGGAAGCTCTCAGAAGTACTGCTGTGTCTTGCCCCAGGGTGGCCAAACACAGGGATAGTCTCAGAGGGACTATGGGGTGGAGGGAGGGGGTGGCTAGCTTTCATCCATCCACCTGTTCAGCCCATCCTCAGTGAATCCCCTGCTCATGGAAAGATACTCTGCTGGCCTTCACAATAAGACCCTGCCCTCAGACTTTTTCATACATGCAAATCTGACCATGCTTGTCACCTCCTTTAAACCCTTCACTGCTTTCACTGTAGTCCCCACCCTGGCCACCTCCAGGACATATTCCAGGGGACTGACTTACAAGACCTTTCTTGATTTGGCCCCTGCTAACCTCATCAGACATTTCCTTCTCTAGCCCTCCTACTCTGACCCCATTCTCTAGCCCAGTGGTTCTCAACTGGGGGTGATTTTGCCCCCCAGGGAATATTTGACAAAGTCTGGAGACATTTTGGTTGTCACAACTAGAAGGGGAGTGCTACTGGCACCTAGAGGGTAAAGACCAAAGATGCTGCTAAATAAACATCCTACAGCCCACAGGACAGCCTCCATCGCAAAGAATTATAACAGTGCAGAGGCTGAGAAACCCTTCTCTAGTCTTACTGACTTTTGGAAATTCTTAGGATGTGCTGGGCTGTTTCAGGTGCATCTGCCTGGAGTGCCCTTTCCCTCCGGCATACCTGGGGAAGCATGATTCATCTTTCAAAATTCAAGTCTCACCTCTTCCATGTAGCCTTTTCAGACTCTTCCCCAAACCATCATTAAAAATGACAACACACTCTTCTTGGCTGCAGACACTTCTACTGGAGCATCTGTAACTTTCAGCACACTCTTGTTTGAAACAGGTCTGTACTCACCCCCTAGAATGTAACTACCTTCAGGTAGGGACTTGGCATTCATGCCTGTCTGTAGCCCCTCCCTAGCTCAGGCATGGAAGATGCGCGGCACGCGTGTGTGGAGGAGTGGGTGGACGGGGAACTTAGCAGCATAGATCGCTTGAGCAATCTGAGCACCAGGATTGGATCCTTCTCCTATCTCTGTGAGAGCCAGCCCACAGCAGGTGCTCAGTCAATTTGGGTTGAGGGTGGGGATGGTAAGACGGCACATAACTTCAAGGACAGCTCAGGTTTAGCGGTAGATGGCTCTGAGGGACAGTTGACCTCCAAGTGGAACATGAGGGAAAGCTTCCTGGAAGAGGTAGTATCTGTTCTGGGCCTTGGCAGCCAAGATTTGGCCTCATGAAGGGGATTAGGAGAAAATGCATTCCACAGTGAGGGAAGGTCCTGAGCAAAGACTGGAGGGAGCAAAGACTAAAGAGCGAGTACATGAAGGCTGAAGATGCGAAGGGCCGGGGATGCTCCTCTGTGGTCATTCTGTAACTGAGGAGTTCTGAGCCGAAAGGTGAGAGGAGTAAACCAGTGCTTAGGGAAGGTCACCCTGGGGATGGAGGGGACCAACTGGAAAGGTGAGGACCAAGTAGGAAACCAGCTGCAGTATCAGATGGGAGATGAGGCCTGAACTAGAGTGGTGGAGGTGGAGGGGAATGAAAGGAAGGAAGGGGATAGCTGGGGAGTGGACTGTATGACTGGGAGCTCTGTGGGGCCTCTCACTGAGGCGGGAGACACCAGAGAGGGAACAGGCTCCCCTGGGGAGATGGTGAATTGAGGTGGAAACATATCGAGTTTGGGGTATCCAAAGGCCTTCCACTGGGGGGAGCTGTTGAGTCAGATATTATACTTAAGGACGGTGAGGCAGAGGCTTTGGAGACTAGAGATTGTGTGTGCTCTCTGGGTCAGCTTGGGTGGAGGGAGAGGGTCCTGGGGGACATTTCTGCTCAGGTGCTGGAGGCCCAGTAGATACCCAGTGTAGATGAGGGCAGCCAGGGTGGTGGGAAGGAGTCTCATCACTCTTTCCCTGCTCTCACCCTAAATACCCTCATACCACCAGACCTGTGACTGGAAAGACTGCTCCTGAGAAGCAGCCCCAGAGGGAGTTCACTCAATTCAGGTAACTACAGAATATCAGAACATTTTTTCAGAAATTTTTTTTTCAGCAGAGGTTTTATGAACTAACAGCTCTTCCCCTTTGGTGTAAGAGCCTCCTGGCTGTCACCAGGAACAGCATGAGCCACTGAGTCTCTGTGCTGATCTCACTGCCCTCCTGACAAAAGTGGTCTGCAGTCTGTGTATAAAAGTACAAAAGGTATAAAAGCTGCTGTAAAGAGTGCAGCACAGTTGAAATCACACAGGGATGCTGGGGCCACCTCCTGGACATGTGTCCCACAGCTCTGCTTTCCTTGTTCCTACAAGCACCCATGTCAAGTTGTCCCACCAGCCCCGATCAGGCTCTGCAGATGGCTGTGCACTAGCTCTCTGCTGAAGCAAAGACTGAGGGCCCCTGCACGTGCCTCTAGTGTTCTCAGCCATGAAGAGTCATCTCCAGTCATCAGAGTCAGGAGCAGCCAGGCGAGAGTCATTCAGCAGCTTGTCCTGGCTCAGCATAGTCTGCAAGTACACAGCCAAAGGGGCAGATTAACAGGGTCTGGGTCAAGGCTGACCTGCAGCAGCCATGTGGAAAGCAGAGGGGCACTGGATATGGTCTACATCTGACACCAGTGTCCTGTATGTTTATGGTGTCTCAGAGACTCTCAGTATAAGGTCAGAATAGACAATACTATTAAGATAAAAATAAAATGCTCATCTTAGAGGTAAAGTTGGTCTTTCAAGGCCACCAAAGGCCTATTAGAAATCATAAGGGTAAGGTTGGACGGATTCATTTGAGTGTGTGAGCCAAGAAAAGATGAATAAAAGTAATCCTGCTTGGATCAGGGAGACTCTTGTCTTGTTCTTGGATACAGTCTTCTAAATGTGCCTCAGTAGATCAGCAAGCAAAGTACACTGTGGATATATGCTACAGCCAATGAGCCCAGTGATGGGATATCCAGGAACTAAAGAGTCCTGGGAATTATGGGGTGCAAAAACGAATTTGTGGTTTGTGGCTGGTCTTTTACTACCAGTTCTAGTCTGCCTATAATCCTTGCAAGGAGGGTATTAACAGCCCTGCTTTATAGATAACTAAGCCAGGCTCTGAGAGAGAATGACACATCCAAGGTCCCAGAGCCAGTAAAAGACTTGAACCAGGTATTCCTCACTCCAAAGCTATTCCTCATCCCCTGAGACCAAGTTGCCTCCCCATGGTATGATTGTCCTCTTTGGGCATGCCTTTTATATCTACAAAGTCAGAGGCATGATAGAAAATGCAAGTCTCATGGGCTGAGATTGCAGAACAGTGTCCACCAGGCCAGAGATGAGGCCTGGGCTTTGGACTGACTAGACAGGTAACCCAGAGCAGCTTGGTTCCCTCACCAGCTCAGAGACTGGGAAGAGGACCTGAGACCTAGCATGCTCTACCTGGCTTTAGCTAAAGGTTCATGAGCTTGCCTGATGTACTTAATGGCAAGGCCCAGCAACAGGCCAACAGAGAAGGCCCCTGGGCTGCCTTCTGCCTCAGGGATGGCCCAGCACCTGGCACTGTCCTTTGCTCTCCCCCAGGCCTGGTGCACCCACACCAAACTCACTGGGCCTCCCCGGTACCAGTCCTACTGTGGGGAGGGGGTCGGAGTCCTACCGTAAGGCGGTGGATGTCTTGGGAGAGGAGTCCTATCTGCGTCACAGTGCCTTCCGAAGGTGCCATCTGTAAAACGGGCAGCAGTCGGGTCAGCACACATGGATGTGGCTTGTGATTGGCAAAGATGACATGCAAGCCCTGTTCTGCTCAGGCCTGGCTTCTCCAGGGCATGCTTTCCTGGAGGGATGGGAAAGGAGTGGGCCAGGCCCTGAGGAGTGACAGATGGGTGGAACACATGCTGCGTCTGTCCTGGGGAAAGCACCGAGGGTCCCACACTGCAGACACCAGCATTCAGGGTACACAGAGGCAGGGCCTGTCAGAAGCAGCCCTCTGCACATGTTCAGTGTTCCAGCTCTCTTTAGGAGAAGACAGCAGCATAGATGAAGGCCTTCAGGATGCCAAGTGGACTGACAATTCTCAGGCATCAACAGGACCACAGCCACTAATATCCTGGAATAGATGGGCATCCCCAGGAAGCTGCTGATGGAGCCTCCTCACTACCCAGGAGTCTCCCTCCCATACCTTCCTCCCCAGGTAGTGCTCCTTTTCCCCTAAACCTACTTAGATGCTATAGATTAGTAGAGCATCAAGTGTTTTACTGGTGGGATAACTGAGGCCCACAAAGGGAATAGGACTTGCTTGAGGTTACACAAGACAATTAGTGGCAAAACAATTGCATGCAGGGTTTGAAAACAGGCGCATGCAGAGATTCTCTCAACAGGACATAACAAATAAGAGACAAAGTCTGCCCTAGCTGGCTGTACAACAGCAAAAGCCAGGTATCAGCCTGAACGAGCTGCTGCCATTCAGGGGCTCTGGGCACCAGGATCAAACACCGGTGTTGCCAGCTGGAGAGCTTGTGCCTACATCTCTCACCAGCTGGGCTTTAGGGCAGGCGGTGGCCTGAGGGAACAGGCTGTGCCTGAGGCTGCTGGTAGTTTAAGAAGCAAATCTTAACATCACCTCCATCTGGGACAGAATCAGAGAGCCACAATGGGGTCATGAGGTCCTGCCCGGCCAGCAGACAGTTATGACTCTGCTGTTATTCTTCTGTAGATGAGACCCGGGGACCCAGTAGAGCCAATAGTTGCCCTGAGGCACACTGGAACCTCATGAGCAGGAGCCCAGACTGACGAGACATGTCTCTCCCTCAGTCCCTGGCCAGACAAGACCCATCTGGAGGACCCATTATCAGTCACTCAGCCTGTAAATCAAGAGGACAGATCTGTTCCAGCTGCCAGCCCGGCAGGCCAACCCCCACAATAGTTACAAGCCCAGCTAGGTCAGTAACAGAGAAGATGGCAAAATCCAGGAAAGAACAGAGTCCTTCCAGCAAGGCCACCCTTCTTGTTTCCCCACCACCACCTTCACTAGGTGGCTTGTGCTGCTGAAACGGAAACCTTGGGGTCTGCACAACAGATGTGACACATAGCCAGAATGTGCGTGAGACACGAAGCTCCCCTCTGCTTCACAGTGGGGCAGAGCCAGAGGCAGCAGGCCCACAGACCTCCTCTGAAGGGTATGGGATGGGGTGGGGGGATCCTCCTTGCTCCATTCCCGCTGTTGAATCCTGAGTGTGCACCCGGCCAAGGGCTGGGCTCAGTGCCACTGGCTCTCACACTGTGCAATCTGTAGGACACCATCTTCAGCTACGCCCAGCTTTCTTTCCCCAACAAGCGTAAAGATATGTTGAACTGTTTGCTTTCTACATAAATATTTTATTTATTACCAGAAAGAAGCGGCCACCTCTGTTGTGAGGCACAACACAATTACACTGTCACTGTGGCAAAAATCCCTGCTGCTCATCCCTTTGATCTCAGCCAACACTGTGGCCCACAGGCCTAAGGCACTTGAGCTGTTCCCTCCACTGAAGCACATGGGAGGTGCCTGACAGCTGAGCCCCTCGGGATTGTCCCGGTCTCTGGACCTGTGTCCAAGTTCATGTGAGTCCACTCGTGCTGAAGAATTACTAAAACTGTAAAAGCGTCTTTCTTCCTGAGTCCACCTTTGGCAACAGTCCCCAAAGCCTGGTGCTTTAGCAGAGATGCAACTCCAAATCCTGGCCATCCTCAGGGCTCCAAGAGAGACTGGCCCAGGAGTACACAATTGCTGGAATGTTCTCTGCGAGTCATGCACGTGCAGAGGGTGAGGTGCAGTTATAAGGTGACACACACAGTATTACTGTGAGCTCTCATGGTGCACAGAGGGGGCAGGTGACAAGGGCATCAGCTAATCTGTCCCACCTGGTCCAGCCCATCCAGTTCAGGGGCACCAAGGGGGCTGAGGCCCCGGTAGCCACTGTAGACCCTCTGACTGTCATCAACACCATCACTGGGCTCCATTGGGCAAATGTAGTCTGTCGATTCATCAAACTTCTTTTTTCTTATGTTTCCAAAATGTGAAAATCCTAGTTTTCTTGGCTAAAATACAGCAAATACAAGATTATGAGAAGGAGATTATCAAGACAGTGTGCAGATACAACTGACAACATATTTAAGAAGAGTCCTGTGAGGAAAAAAATAAGGTAAACTGCTTCTAGAAAAACTCTCTGAACAAAACAGAGCTTCTGTAAGCAATTATCTATGCTGGGGGAAAGCCAAGAGAAATAATCTTAACGAGAAGAGCTGTTCCTTCGAGGCTGTGCCTGAGATGCATGCCCGCTGCCCCGCTGGACGGTGAGTTCCTACAGAATGCCGCAGCCTGTACTCACGGCTGAGCACAGAGGATGTGCCTCCCCACAGCTGCTGGCACCACACGGGAGCACGTCCTTCCCCTCTCCACTCAGCACCCTCAAAAGCCACACTGGACAGCCTAGGTTGGACTCCCTTCTTGCCCTAGCTTCACCCAGTACTGTTTCTGCCTGACTCCCCCAGACACATTTAGGATCCTTCTCCCTCAGGGAAGGAGGTCCGTGTGTGAGTTGCAGCTGGACCTGAGGCATCCACATGCTTCTGGGGACAGGGCCAGCCTGGCCTCCGGAGATTGTTTGTGTGCTGGCAGTCTGGGAAGGATGTGGTCTGAGGACAGTGTGGCTCAGGCAAGTCTAAAGGGCTTTGTGGGATTCCCAGCAAGTGGGGCTGGTGCCTCTGGACAGCTGCAAGCTGGCCACCTCACAGAGACAAATGGGACCGGCTGCCAACAGGAGCACTCCCTGTGCCGGTAGGACAGCTTTGACCAAGACCCCATAGATGGGCTTGACTGAAAGGAACTAAGACTTGAAACTCGTCTGCTTGGCAAGACGAGTCTCGGCAGCATGGGGGTGAAGGGCAAGCTCCTAGCCACCTGAGACTTGGTGCTTCCTGTACATAGTTTCTGGGTAAAGGAACCTGAACTCTTAGACTCAGACTGGCAGAGAACTGGCCTAAGGAAGACTGAGAGAAAACAGGACCGTAGCAGAAGCTGCAAGAGCCTCCTCATCAGGCTGCACATGCTGTTTTGGCTCCAGGAATTGAGCCAGAGGCTGTGCAACATGAGGGTCAGAGGGCAGGCCCCTGTGGCCCACGCAGAGAGGGTCTGGCAACCTACCCGGACTTTGGCTGTTGTGGTCAGTGGTGTGTAAGCCGGTGAGGCCATTTTCTCTCGCTTTTCCTGTTCAGCCTCAGGACCAATCAGGGCATTGAATTTGGTGGTCAGGTGGCGTCTGAGGAGCGTCTTTTGTGGTGGGATATTGAGAAGCATAGCCAGGGTGTCCCCAGTGAAGCGTGGCTCCAGGATCTAAGAAGGAACCACAGACAAACCTAGCCAGGGGTGACCACAGATGGCTGCAGGTGGGTGATGCTGAGAAATTGGCCCAATGGGCCTGGGGTGCCTCCAGAACAGGGGCTGAGGCTCACCCACTTGCTCTGTCCCACCCCCCTCTCTGTTCCTGGCACAAGGCCTGGCTCTGAGCAGACGCTAGCACATTTGTTGACTGGCCACCTCATTTTCACAGACCAGCAGAGAACTGGGACCTCTCCACTAAGGCTGCTTCCCAGAGTATCCTCTGGACAACGTCCAAGCCACCCCTTCCTCATTTCCCTTTTGGCTTTGCCACTTGACAGATCTGAATGGGGATTAGGACCACATCACGGCAAGCAGGAAGTTACATTTTGACAGCCTCCCCCTCCCATCCCCAGCCCCCATGTCATTCTAGGAACAGGTGGAGTTGCCTTGTTAAGGGTTGGTCCTCATGTAAACCCAGTGTCCTGGCATCCTCTGGGTCTGTTACTAGGGGTGTCATACCAGAGCCATCTTGTTTCCATAACACATGTTAATTCTCAAACACAAATTATCGAAATACTTTGAAACTTCAAATTATGCAAGGGTTTTGGCTGAACTTTCTATTTCCTCACTAGAATTTATGTCTGGCCCTTAAGAAATCAGTTTCTGAATACCCCAGTTTGCACCAAGCCAGGTGGGTTAGTCCAAGGAGCCACTCACAATGAGACCTCCATGGACGCCACTCCCTCGAAGGTTGGGTGCGTACTCTGCCAGGTCCACAGATCGCAACCACTCCATCACCCTGTGGTTGGACCACTGCACAACTTCTGAAGGAGAAAGGTTACTCTGTGAGAGGGAGAAAGAGAGAGAATAAGTTAGGCTTAACTGGCCCCACCACAGTCCTCGGCAGACTCAGTCCCTGTGAGTCACCCCAGGTGCCTCATCAGGAGAGAAGACCCTCAAGCAGGGAGACCCAGAAGAGCCAGACCATCTGCCTGAGAGCCTTCCAAGTTTCCAAAAAATAGAGCTCTAAGTCTTACAGGATTTTCCACACTGAGATATCTGAATCCAGAATCCTGTTAACTCCCTAATTTTCCAGTTAACTTCAGGACAAATAAGTGAAGGCATATAGTTATTTATTCAGTGATTCAACAGATCATTAAAGATATTAGGAGTCAAGTGTTTTATAGACAAAAGATCTCCCTGGTGTGGCCAAGCTTTTTAGGGGAGCACACATTAAGATACCTACACCTAAGTGCCCACACGTGGCATCCTGGTCTTCAAAATGCCCAGCACTATATTACACCTAAGTGCCCACACGTGGCATCCTGGTCTTCAAAATGCCCAGCACTATGTCTGATGTATAGAAGGCATTCAAAACATATTTGTTGAATGGGGAGAAAGTAGGAGACTGAAGGCAGAAGTAAGCGCTTTTAATCCCTGAGTTAATCTTACAACAGGGTTAGACTCAGTTCTCAGGAACACAGGACACAGGATGTGACTGACAACTCTTCAGCTTTGGGGCCCACCAAGAACTCTGAGATTCAGGGAACACGATCAGGTACTGCACCAGGACTTGAGGTTTTGTTATTTACCCACATGATTTCTTCTCTAGCAAGATCTGCTCATGGATCTCCTCTACAACCTGGTCTTGCAAATCGGTTAATGTTGAATCTACAAGTAGGGAAACCCATTCTGCAATGTCTGGTACCTTATGGGCCCCTCTTCCCATCTCCTCCTCTGGCTCTTCTCCTCTCCTCTGTCAGTGTTGACACACACCTTTCCATTCTGTCTTTGCCTTCCCCTCTCCTTCACACCCTCTCCTCATCTCCTTTAATCCTTATGATGCCTTTGAAAGACTTGCTGACACTGCCCTCTGGCCCACAGTGTGTCTCCTCCCCAAGGGAAGGTGGGAGCTCAGAGGTCTGGGGGCTGCCGTGGGACACAAAGTACAGGCAATCGGGGTGTTTGGGGCACCATGAAGCACTAATAAGGTGAAGAATCCCAAGCACCGTGACCTGAAGTGCAGCCATTTTGTGATGATGTCATCCTTGTCTTCCCACACCCAGGGTTTCAGGTGTCCTGCCCTCACCTCATCAGCTGGCCGCCGATGCAGGCAGTGGGGGTTGAACTTGTTGACATGCAGCACATGAATGGCGCATTTGATACTGAGATGATGTAGTTGGCTGGTGACTTTTAAGAAGAGTAGATCATTCTGGAAGAGGAAAGTCTTGGTTGATTAATCAGTTCCCAAAGCAACAAAAGACCCCTGAGGTCCCCTCCCAGAGCAACATAGATAAGTCTACCACATCTCAGGAGGGTGCACATGGATACACCAACAGTTTCTCTTACCATTATGGTTTGGACTCTGCTACACGGGACCTCTTATGTGACAAACAGCACTATTTTAAGGCCTTAAGAACATGAGGGAGGAGGTGGAGTCAAGTTTTAAAAACCACCATGGGTACACCTGAGCTGAGTGTTCACAGGAAGAACTGAAATATTTAAAGGAAAAATCTTCACCACAGTCAGGTATTGCAGCATTCGTCCATCAACTCTGGATTCATGAAATTGGTCTTTGTATTGGGGCAAGCCAATATCATCCAGCCACCCTACAAATACAGAAAAAAACAGATGTGTCAGGATTCATGAGAACAGGAGAATGTGGATGCCAAAAAATAAGAAATGCAACAAATTATCATTTTGAGCTTCCAGGTTTATTCGCCAAATGGTTTGGTAATCCATCTCTCTTTCACAAGGAGACAGCTGTCTTTGCGGCACAGATTCAATGGGGAAATTCTTTCCACTCTTAGGAACTGCCAGAAACATACTTAATGTATATATGGCCTGTCCTTACGTGTCACCCAGATGTGGTCTAACAGAGCAGACTTCTCCTCCTGCTTGGTGTTGATGGCTTTCACTGCTAAAACCAGCTTCTTCCTGTGAAGAGGATGCTTAATTCCTAGCTCCTGAAATTAAAGATGGAGACCAGATGTGAAATTTTGGCAGGCAATTTGGCCCTCAGGGGATGCCCTGTCTGGGTGCAGATGCCCTGACAGAGCAGCAGCAGATTTCTGCATAGCGCTTGGAGAAGTCAACCTGCAGCTACCGAGGGAAATTTGGCCTCCTTGCATCCATTCTCCTGTGTGTGTGGAGGAGTGCAGGACCCTAAACTCCCCGTGCATTTGTTTGCCAAGAAATGGGAGCCTCCTCATCCCAGGCACATCCTTACCTTCTCCATGTCCTGAGGGGTAGCTGTCAGTAACGTGTGGCCAGAAGACACCCACTGCCTGGCAAAGATCACGTACTGAGCCAGGCCAAAGTCCTCCAGCCACGCACACACACGCTCTGTGCTCCACTGGGCAAAAGGGGCATTGGTGTCACTGGGAAGCAGGAAAACAGCATGTTCCTGTTAGTGGGAGAGCCTGGGGTTCTGAATATAACAGAGCCTCACAAAAAAAGGAACTATTTTTTAAAAAACAATGCCACTCATGGAATCTAGATGAACAAAATTCTACTACAACATACCCATTTGAGGTAGATTGTAGAGTTTCCTTGATAACACATGGACTGAATTTCAAACCTCCTGCTACTTAGAGCATGAGGCAGCTTACATGATCCTCCTGAGGCCATGTTTACATCCCACAGGCCCAGAGCTGTGGCCCCATTAGGATGAAGACTCACAACTGAATCATCTTTCAACAAGTTTCAGCACTATTTTTTAGGAAAATGCTTAGAAAACTAGCAAAAGAGAGTCAGTTCTCTAGCATTAAAAAACACACAAACAAAAAAACCAAAACAAAAAATCCTCCAATCAACAACAGCTAATACCTTATTTATTAATGAAATACTAGGGGCATTCACATTAATGCCAATAATAAGACAATATTTTTTTTTTATCAGTACTAATAACACTGGTCTGAGAGTTGTAGCCAGTGTAAGAGATAAAATAAGAAGTATAATCATTAGAAAGGTAGACATAAAAGAAATTATTGTCAGACGATAGGACTGCTTACCTAGAAAACCCAGTAGAACTCAGTAAGGTGGCTAGTTATAAAATACACACACATATATATATACATAATACGTGTAATACATACAAAAATCAACTTTCTACAAATCATCAATGCATAGATACTAACACTTTTGTTAAAACAATTAAAAATTTCCACTCATGGCAACGAAAACTAGGAAACATCTAGGAATTACCTTAACAAGGAATGTGTGGGCCCTGTGTAACTGGTAACTATGTGTGAGGATTGAGGTGGGGGAGAGGTGGAAACTACAACATTAAACTGAGCAACATCAAACACACACACACACAAATGAATGAAGAGCTAGATCGTGTTCCTAGACAGAATGGGTATAATAAAGCCATCAATTCTTAAAGACATAAATTTTTTATTTAAAGTGTGCTATAATGGCACACTAAAAATCCCAATAGTGTCTTTGGAGGGTGGGGGAAATGACAAAGCAACTTTATATTCATTTTTAAAAATAAATGGGGATTTATGGAATATAGAAAACTAGATATTTAGAAAGATTCCTTCTGGAAAAGTATCCCTAACATGCTGGATTTGAAAAATATATATATTTTTTAAAGTTTTTGGCTGAGCTATTCTTAAAGTGAAGAAAGTGTCAC
The DNA here is from genome assembly GCF_027409185.1 of Cynocephalus volans. Lineage (NCBI taxonomy): Eukaryota > Metazoa > Chordata > Mammalia > Dermoptera > Cynocephalidae > Cynocephalus > Cynocephalus volans. The sequence goes on along the minus strand of NC_084463.1, from coordinate 108,043,387 downwards.
TCTAGAACAAATGCTAGAGCTGAAGTATACACTGGGGTAGATGCTGACCGTTCACAGCCTGGAGCCTAGGTTTCAGTGGGTCCTGAATAGGTGCAGATCCAGCTTTGATGAGGCCTAGAATTTATAAAATTTGGGGTGTCCTCTTAAAGAAAAGCACAAAATTTGAATATAGAATTAGGAACATGGGCCGGCCTGTGGCTCACTCGGGAGAGTGTGGTGCTGATAACACCAAGGCCCCGGGTTCAGATCCCTATATAGGGATGGACGGTTGGCTCACTTGGGAGAGCGTGGTGCTGACAACACCAAGTCAAGGGTTAAGATCCTCTTACCGGTCATCTTTAAAAAAAAAAAAAGAATTAGGAACAAAGTGAATTTTTATTTAGAATGAGAAAAATCACACACAAAAATATAAATTTGGCCAAACTGAAAAAAATCACAAAACCAGAAAAATTAATATTTTTATTAATTAATCTTAGATATGCCTCCATAGCATGTTTTTACCTTCATATTTTGGGTGCATACTCTTTGAGTGTTTCTTCATATGTCCACAATGCTAAAATATTTTCTACGAGAACAGAGGGTTGATTCAGTCTGTCTTCTAGCATAACTGATCAATATTTATTTACTATGACTTTAAAGAAATGTTTTGGCTTCACAATGTGTAATTGGTATTGTCATTGGCATTTTTAGAATAATCATTTAAATTCAGGAAAACCTCTATCAAGTGTCTTTTATATGTGAATGTTAAAACCACATATTAAAACCACATTCAAGGGCCGGCCCGTGGCTTACTCGGGAGAGTGTGGTGCTGATAACACCAAAGCCATGGGTTCGGATCCTATATAGGGATGGCCAGTTAGCTCACTGGCTGAGCGTGGTGCTGACAACACCAAGCCAAGGGTTGAGATCCCCTTATCGGTCATCTTTAAAAAAAACAAAAACAAAACAAAACCACATTCAAGTTTCCTAGTGCTGTGGCTAATCTTAAACATTCTTTAAATTGACAATATTCACTAACCAGTGTGTTGTCTATGTCCTTGTGGTGGTAGTATGAATATTATGTTATCTTCGTTGATGTCAGTATATTATATAAAATCAGCAAAAATTTCATTTTTCCAATTTGTTCATATGATTCACTTTATATGAATAATAGTCTAGGAACCTATTGCCTAATTCTGTTTGAAATTTATCTCTTGCTGTTAGCAAATTACTGCTTGTGTTATGACCTGAAATTTTTTTGTTTATAATTTGCTTCTTAATGTGAGAATAATTTTTCTCAGTTTCAGTGGCCATTTTATCACTTGTGTTTCACATGCTATTAGGTTTTTATTTCATTCACTTTCTTGTATCTGGAAATTAGAAAAAAAACAAACATTCCATATATGAGAGAGACACTGCAGTTCTGAAGGGGGAACTAAGGGTTTTTGAGACCCTAATTTGAAAACCTCTGACCTGTAGACCTTTTCAAAACAACCTAGAGCTGTGATCCTCATCCTCTGTATTCTTCCCATCTCCTGTTTTGTGACTTCCCTCCTCCCTCCTAAGCTCTGCGTTGTTCCCCAGTATCAGACCCAGCTTCTGCATCTCCTTCGCTTCTCTCAGTGCCAAGGTCTCCCATGCCCTCCGCCAGGGCCATGGCTGAACATGCTAGGAAATAATTTAGGGATAACAGAGAAGATACCTTTCATATACAGCAAAACCATTGACACTTTCCAAAACATCTCTACAAATTGCAGTTAAAATGATCTAGGGGGACAGCACATGGCACATTTATGAGTGTACATACTTAATCAGTAAGGATATTCCTGACAGGAGAGAACTTCTGTTTTGACAAAGTATCCAAGAGAACCAAATCCTCCTTAGGACTTTGCAAATCTGATGACTGGAAAGAATTTCCACAGACTAGGTGCGTACATTTCAGATGTTGTTTCATTTCCACTACCCCATACCTCTGGTAAGAAGTTCCAGAGGACACATCCATACTGGGACATGACCTCTGTGCCTATCAACACATTGACCGGATTCCCTCTGGATCCTGGAATGGGCCCAGACTAGTAAGGGCCCTTGAAGCTTAAGCTTCCTGACATTCATAACAAACTTGATTCTGATTGCAAATGTGAGAAAAAAGCAATAAAATGAGGCCTGAGGCAGGGAGGCAGTCTTTGTATCAGTGTTCTGGGCAAATCAGCATAGTGGGAAGTAGGAGAAATCCTGGAAGCCATCTGCACACTAGGACAGCTAGTTAACTACGCCTAACTGAACTAAACATGAATTAACTGCAAACCTCATTCACACATCCCACTACACCCAAACTACATGGATTTCCAACTTAACTTCCCTTTAGCCAGTCCTCAAAAATCCCCATGGCTACTCCAATAGCATCTGTTATAAGAGAAAGCATCAGCAAAAGGAAAAGTTGGAGTAAAAAGAGTCAGCAGTCTTAAAATTGTGTTTAAAATACTTCATCTATGCAAAATTTTCAAAACACTTATGCCTGTCAACATACTGATGGGATTCTCTCTAGACCCTGGAAGAGGGCCAGACAAGTAAGGGACCTTGAAGCTTAAGCTTCCTGACATTCATAACAAACCTGATTCTGATTGCAAATGTGAGAAAAGGGCAGTAAAATGAGGCCTGAGGGAAAGCAGTCTGGCTAGAGACCCCTCTTGAAGCCAGAGTCCTGAAGGGCAGTATCCTCAGTAGGCAAACTCAGAACTCACCCCCTGCCCTCCCCAAAGATGAGATCTGGCATGTGACTCTAGAACCTGCCTGCCCTAAATTATACTTTCCTACCTTTTCCGTGAAATGAATAACTCATACTAAACTCATGTACTAAAATAAATTTCTAGGGGATTCCAGTCAAGACGGTGGAACAGACAGTCTCCAACATCACTCTCTCCCACAAATCAACCAATTTACAACTATAAAAAAGCAACAACAGCCAAGCTGGGGCTGCTGGAGCTCAGGGGAAGAGGAGGAGAGACCTGTGGAGTACATGAAGGTGGGAGAAGCCACAGTGAGAGAGAGAAAGAACAACTCCAGTCATATTGAGCCATGGCCACTTTAATGCTGGAGCTGCTGAGCACATGGAGCAGGAGCTAGCAAAAGACACAGCTGTGCCCTTATTTGCCACAGCTGTGCTGTTCCGATGAAGTTGCTTAGAGGCAGCAGGGGAGAAGAGGGCCTTGGCCCAGGCCAGCAAGATCACTAATAGGGTTCCTGTGGACCCACATAGGAGTGAGGAGCCAGAACAACTGAATAAAAGGAGCCACTCAGAGGCCAGTGAGTCATCGCAAGGGACCAGTGCACAGCCCATCCCACAGGAAGTGTTTGGAGCAGGAGCAATGAGGAAGACGGGCCCACTGGGGGAACACTGGGGCACAGCAAGGACAGCTGATCTGCATCCCAGTCAGTGTAGGACCACTCAGAGGAGACTGGTCAGGAATACAGAACTGCATGGGGTGCAGTTTGATGAAAAGACTCAGGCCCAGACCAGTGTTTCTACACAACCCAGGTGCACCAGGTCTCTGGAGAATGGGAAGTACCTATAAAGTCAACCATTAAAACCTGAGCTGCACAAAAAGCCTTCCCTAGGGAAACAGCAGCAAAGCAGCAATTTAGCTCAACCACACAGCTCAAGTACTGGTTCCCACAGGAAGTTCCTCCATTTTAGAAGTAAGCAAAGGACAAAATATTAGTCCCGGCCCTGCCTGGGGTACTGAGGCATGGAGTAGGGGACCGGACCCCCTTCCCATAACAAGGCACACTGCCAGCACAAAGGAGCATGCCGAAAACATCACCTCCATGTAGGTGGCACACCACAGCCACCGTGAAAACGACTAGATGCCACAACCACCGTGCAGATGGTCTGCCAGCCACTGGAGTGCACTGACACAAGGAGAGTCACCAGAAGAGACCACAGAAAAGAAGAGGATGTCTCTCTCCACAAAGCCCATTTCAGAGTGATAGAAGAAGCATCTGCTCTATGATAATATTGGGGGACCTGAACACACCTCTCAGCATTGGACAGATCATCTAGGCAACAGATCAACAGAGTAACTATTACTCTTTCAGAAGGAGAGAAGAAATCTAGGGTAATTAGAGGGGGGAGGGGAAGAGATTGGAAAAGGGGCATAAAGAATAAAGACAATTTGTAACAATATATATGTGCTAGTAATATTGATTTGATCAACATATGTTGACATATGTATAATCAATTGTATGAATATGTATAATCAATTATGATTCAATAAAAATTAAAAAATAAATTAAATAAATCTCTAAACACAATATTCAAACACAGTTTTTATACGTAAATATAAAGATTCCATATATCAAAGTATCAGAAACAAAAGTAAAATTCTGCCACAAACCTAAAAATACTTTGTCACAATTTTTAGACATGGCTTAATATTTTAATATACAAAGAACAGGTAGGAATCTATAAGAAAGACATCAATAATTAAATAAAAATGGGCAAAAATTGCAGACAATTTACAAAAGAAGAATTAAAGTGACAGAAAAACTAAATTAACAATAAAAGTGTAATTTTGGGGAGGGCTATAAAAGTGGAGAAATTTAAAGAAAGAAAAATTTTGAATACTTAATGCTGACGAGGATGGGGGTATAACGGGCACTCTGTAGAGCAGTGCTGATTGGGATATAAATCAGTAAAACCTTACCTGGGGGGGAAGAGACAATAAAATTTGTTCTTGCATAATCTGAGAGTGACAACATTTTTTTAAGGCTATACCTAAATATCTATAAACTATAAATACAAGAGGATATTAGCATGTAATTTATATCAAATTTCTGCTTAAGATATAAAGTTCTTTTTTTCCTCCAGCAAATTAACTTTTGTTACCACAAGCACTACTCTGTTAAACATAACAATCTCATCAGGACTTCTTCATTCTTATTCGTTTATCATCCAGTTATGGTTAACAAAGCACAAAGGCATTCAAACAAAGCAGCCCTGTGTCTGGAAAGGCAGCTTTTTCCTTTGGCAGAGAAAGTGCCTGACATTGGTCACCCCATACCCTACAGTGACTGGCTGAATGCAAGTGGGATCCCTAAGCATGCATGCAGTCCTACTCTAGGAAAAATGCCTGTGGGTCTTAGAAAGGTTCTTATACCCTGACCCAGTGATTTCCCTTCTGGAATCTATCCTTAAAAGCCAGAATTAGAACAAAGATTAATCACTCAAGCTTACTGTAGCTTTATTTGTTTTATCTTAGAAAAATCAGAAACAATAATAATGCCTAAATTAAGAAAACTTTCAAGTAAATTAGAATACCTAAATTATGGAATATATGAGCATACTTCACTATTATCTTTCAATTTGATTGTTCCACAAGCTTTTTGAAGTACCCTCAGATAGGTAAGCTTGCTTTGGCTCACTTTCTAATGGCTCTGAATTGGTCTTTGACTTCTCAGACTACGTCCTTGGATTCTCTGGCCTCTAAAAGTTCACTGAGCTTTTACATTTGTGATTAAAAGTGTGAACTTCACCCTCCTTGATCCTGGGGGCAGCATGTACAAGAAGTCTATCCATTCTCCCTGTCTTTTCAAGGCACCTGGAGTATAAACATAGTTCTGGGGATACCCATGAAAGCATAAATAAATCTAGAATGGTCCTGTGTCTCATACATCAGGAGGACCTTGCAAAGCCTCAAAACCTAAGGTGGCAATCCATACACAAAAAAATCTATGGCTCCCTTCCACAAGGGATGCAGGTCTGTGAACAATATGATGCATTTAGGGAAATGCTCTTCTACCTTAATTGGACTCTAGATTTTATCATTTCTGAAAACTAATATTTCAGTTGGGCGTACCTTATCCAGTAATTATCTGTACTTTCCACCAGTGCATGACAATCTCCAAGGGATTAAAGACAGTTAAATCTTACTTTCCAACTTTTGGTAGTTTTAAAATGTCACAATCCAATCCTGCAGAATTACTTATCTTGGTAACTTTAGGAGACATTCTGCTAGAGATGAGGTATTTTAGGGACTGCCTGATGGGACCACAGGATATGCAAAGGAGTCTCCTCAAAACATAGGAGTAAAGATTCACCTGCGCTGGTGTGAAGGGGACACTCTTTCTCAGAGCAGAGAGATCTAAAGCAAGGGTGGGTAAAGCTAGTAACTGGAGGGTGTCCACCAGGAACACCTCTGGAAAAGTTAAATGTCTTCTGTGCTTTTGTATCAGAGCAAGATGGGAACAGTCATGTGAAACATACCATTTTTATTCCAACACCACACATCCCTTTGCAATGTCTAGTTAAACACCCTTCGGTAAAGGGTAAATGGGATTGTGAGGGATAATGGCAGAAGTGGCCTCTCCATCAACCCCCTTTGGCAGAGTCTGTGTGGAAGGAAGGGTGACCCAGTGGCAGGTAAGAGACATGATTTCTTTCCCAAATATACCTAGAGGATGCTGGCCCTTGAATGGCAGACAGCTGCTGCTTGGGTTAGATGTGCAGTATCTTGTGTAATCCTCATAAGAACTTTTTAATAAAATACTTGTTTTTCACCTCTGCTTTACAAATGAGGAAATGGAGGAATAGAGACATTAGATGACTTGCCTAAGCACTCACAGCTAGGAAACAGTTGAACAGAGATTCCAGGTCTGGGATTCTAGAATATGTGTTCTTAATGGCTGCACCAGAGCCTCTCAATCCAGTGTGCAAAGCTGCTGGTGATTTATAGGTGAGCAGAATATTGGGGTGCTCAGGGCCCAAGGGCCACCTCCAGCTGTGTGGAGCCTCTTGCATTTACCTCAGTGTACCTATAAGCACGAGCATATCTACATGTGTCAAACAGGCACATTGAGAAGCTCTGCACTAAGGACTCCTGCCTTCTATCTCTGAAGGCTCTGGGACAACCAAAGCCCCTTCTCCCCACTCTGTCCTGGTCAAGATCCCTTACAGTTCTTTGTAGATGGATTGGAGGGAGCCTTACCTTTTCTGTCCCTTGGAGTCTCTCGTCCTAGAAAGTCTTGGCCCGGCGGTAGCCCGGAGCCCACCTCGTCGAAACTCTGCCATGCCTGGTGCGTCAGTGTTGAAATTTCCTGACTGAGTTCTTCGGATTCTGCATGGAGAGGAATCCAAAGAGAGACTGTCAGGGCATACCCCCTCCTTTGCAGGGCCATGCATGTCAGGCCTGGGACTCTGGGTGGCACTGCTCCCCAGGGCCTCCCCAGAGATCAAGGATCACAACCTGTGACAGTTTCTCGGTCAGTCTCAAGCCCCAATTCTAATCCTGCCTCCAGGATTTGGGCCACTCCCCATGGGGGTCAAGGTGAAGGCTGATGCCTGTAGGAGGCCCCAGTTTCTGCCTCATTTCACAGACTGAATCTGCCGGACCAGCAAGTATTCAGCTTTCTGTCTTCAAAGACTTCTTAAGACACAGATTGACCCCTACGAAGGAAGAATCCAGTCTCATCTGTGTCTCTCCCAAAGCCCACGTTATGTAAACTGCAGAGAATGTGCTTAGGGTGTGTGGGACAGACAGATGCCTAGAATGAATGACATGGAAGGCAACTAGCTGTATTTAATGGGAGCCTTTCATACTTCTTCTCTGGGCCCTGAAAAATAACTCAAATACTTCTCTTTAAAGAGAATCATTCTGTTTTTACTGCTGTTCCAATGTCTAATAGACCAGGGGTTTACAAGAACTCTTCTCAGTCAAGAAGAAAATCAATTCCAAGCAATATAATTACACGATCAAAACCACCAACTTACTTGCCCCAGAATTTCTTGATTCCTTTGGGGCTCCGTTTACCATCTGGCGTCAGAGGAGACTGAGGACTGGACTCAGTGCCCGAAGACGTGGATGAGAGGTCATTGACCATGGCAGTGTCGTCCCAGCCACTTTCTGTGTCTCCTGTGTGAATGAGAGTAAGAAACATGACCTTTGGAACTCTTCTCCCCCAAGCTTGGGCCATCCCATGTGGGAGTCTGGAGAATCTGTCCAGCTCTGCATTCAGGGCAGATCTCCACATTGAGATCCCAGAGACCAGTAGGAGCTCAGGTACACTCCAGTCTTCCTCTCTGAGGAATTAGTGAGCTCAATGTTTCAAATCTGGATGAATGAATGTCTTCAAATTCTAAGGGCTTGGGGCCCAAGTACGTGGATTATTCCAACAAGGAGCTTGTTCTCTCAGAGGCAGAAGCAGGAAGGTGGGCAGGAGGGGACCTACCGAAGCTCAGAGTTTGGGAGGGGGAGGTATCGGGGTGGGGAAACAAAGGCATTCTCACTCTCCACCTCACCTGGAACAGGTACAGTACCTAATACGGGGGCACTGACACTCCGGCCACGATCTCCAGCCAACCAAGAAGCAGAGAAGCCACATGAAGAAACAAGAGAGGCCAAAGTCCAGCCCAACAGGGTTATGGGAAAGCAAAGAAATAAACAAAAGAGTGTCATCAAGCAAGAGAGAAAAACTTAAACAGAAAGAAAAATAATCCCAGGAAGAGACTTGGGGTAAGTGGTGACTGAGCTCAGCCCATCGGCTAAGGGCACTGAGACGCAGCCTCACGTGAAGAGACCAAATGCTCCCAGTGCCTCTTCCAGGCAGGCTGAGGTGTCCACACACGGGAAGGAGAGGGAGAGCAGCAGAGGCTGGGTACGCCACCCACTTGCAGCTCAGACTAGAATGACCCCAAACTGCTGTGAGTCCAGTCTGAGTGTCACTGGACACACTCATGCAAGGGCTTATCTGGAACTCCTGCAGCCAAGGGCAGGAGTGATCCTCATATGGCCCACACATGGGTTGGCCCAGTGAATAGCAGGGGCTGAGGAGTCAGGGGGAGGGAGAACTCTCAAGACCAGAATGTTCCTTCCTGGGCCCCAGTGAATCTGCTACTGCTGTTGGTTAAAAATGGCCTCTTTTGGCTGAAAAGCAGCAAATACCTCTGTGGTCTCAGGTCCTAACCACCAAAAGGATACCTGTGGACTGACATCCTTGCCCACTGGCTACTGACACCATTTGCCTAAGGAAATGCTCTCACTTGGAGAAGCACATACTATCATCCTATGGGGAAGAGGGAGGCTGCAGGGGGAAGGCAGAGACAGGAGAGAGAAAATCAGAATGACAGAGGACGGAAGATGAGGGACAGGGAAGGGGTGTCTAAGAGGCAAGGAATGAGGAATGCTGGAAAGGACAGGAAGCGGCTCCAGAGAGGGGGCATGGAAGAAGAGGGAAAATGGGGTAGGAGTAACAGTGGGAAAGAAGTATGTCGCATACACACTCTGGTTTTCTTGGGCTCTGAAGTATGTACCTTAGGAAACATCTTGCCCAGACAGGGAGCCTCTGGAAGTGGGACCACCCTGAGGTACAAATTGTTCCAGTACGCACCCCCACCATTCTCCAATCACAGGCTGTGGTGCAGGTGCAGGGATCTCGTACAATAATTGTTAGGACCAAGGGCGCTGCTCCAGAGGCCACCAGCCCAGGGGCTGGACACTCACTCAGCATCAGCAGGCTGCTCCCTGTGGGGTCAGGCTGGGAGGCGGTGGGAGTTGATCTGGCCGCTTCTCCATTGGGCGTGGCTCCTGAAAGCTTCCCAGGTAGAGTCGGGTATTTGTGCTCTGCCAGGAGAGGGCTGTCCTATTGGAAGGGGAGAGAGAGACAGAGAGTGAGTCTGAATTAGCTGTTAGTCTCAGGCCCAATCCCAGTGAGGAAATTTTGGGATACAGAAAAAAATCTCAGTTTTTCAAAAGCCATTTTTCACTTATGTAGGCTCAAAGACCCGTCGAAGATCATTTAGCCTAGGCCAGGAAAGGGGACCCGAGTTCCCAGAAAGGAAGAAACTTGCCCAAGACCACAGCATAAGACAGGGACAGAGTCAAGCCCAAACCCAGGACTGACCGCACTACCTCTAAGCAGGCAGTGGAGGTGTGCAAAGGGGACCTTCGCTACTTGGCCTAGTGCTCAGGGGCTTAATGAAGTAACAGCCGTGAATGACCCTTTGAGCTGTTTGAATATATAAACTGGAATTCTAATAAAAGCTACCTAGTGCTCTTTCTCATACATACACATACACACATACACATATATACATGCGTGCACACACACACATGCTTGGGCCAGAGGGCAACAGGCCAGCTCCCTTAGGAATGTAGGGTCCTACTGTACAAGAGGTGCAGCCTGTGTTTGAACCCTGGCCATGGAAAGGATCCTAAAGAAACAAGCAGAAAGAAGAAGAATAGCATTAATTTGGTCAAGAATCATATAACAGTCCTTAAATCTTCAAATCTGAGGGAAACAAAGTGGAATGCATTGTGAGAGTGAGAATAAAAGAATAGAAAAATTGAAGCAACATCACTGAGGGAATCAAGTGGACCATTTGATTGGACCTAGAAGAAAAGTAACATGAAAGACAAAACAGATTTCAAGACTAGTTAAGTCAGAACAGCAATGGGAGACCCTGTGATGCAGACGCCTTCTGAAAAGCCAAGTGTCCAATACATTTCTGAATTCAGTTTGCTTATGAACATATGTCCTAGATACTGTTTGAAATTTAACTCATTCATTGTACATTGAATACAACACCCTATAAATAAGCTCAGAAAGGAGAGATATGGGGAAAGGGGACTAAATTCTTAAGAATTCTGAAAGAACTGGTTGGTGAAATAGAAGTCATTAGAATCTTGAGAGAAAAGGACCATGAGATTTTCAAGCTGGTGATGACCCATGAGGTAGAGGTTGGACATGATCAGACATGATCAAGACCAACAGTTTCCAATGCTCATTCATGCACCGACTGCTTGCTTCATCATAATCACCTGGGGCACTGGTATGAATTCCCAGGTTCCTCCCTGGTCCCATGAATCAGCCCTATGGAAGTGCACCCCAGGAGTCTGTATTTTTAACAAGCATCTCAGATTATTCTGACACACAGCCAGACCTGGAAAATATGAGAGGGGAAGGGCTCTTAAAAACAGGTGTCTGGTGTTTCATGACACATGTCTCCCAAGACAGGGCAGAGACAGCCAAGGACATGATGTGGGCCACTTGGGGAGTGCCCTGAGGAGCTGAGATGCAAAGAAAACATGCATCTAACCCAAGCACAGGGTTCAAAAGGCAGCTCAGACCTGTATGAAAGATAGCAAAAGAACCGAGGGCAGTGCAAAGGGCTCTCTGGACTCTGTTCAGGCCGAAGGAATGACTCACTGCTGCAGAAGGTAGTACAATCTTGAGACATGACAAGGAGGAAACAGGATTGCTCACCTCCAGTTCTGTTCCTCCATCTGCAAGAATAATAACCCTGACTATGGGGGAATAGAAACCCCAGCCAAGGGAGCAGTGTAGAATTGATTACCCAGCTGCTTTACATTAGAACAGAGAGGCAGCACGCCAGAGTGGAAAGAGCCCAGGCTTTGGATCAGACTGACTCTGGCAAAGCTTTCTCTTTAACCTCACAGAACCTCTGTTTTATCATTTCTAAGTAGGGAATAACAATCACTGCCTCAGGTTTGATGTGAAATAATACATATACAGGGTCTAGCACACAGTAGACAGTGGATAAACAGAAGCACAGAAAATATCACATGCCCAGGCCCTAGAGGGACAGCAATACAGGAGAGCAGTCCCCAGATCAATACATTGAGAATATCATGCTCAAATCTGTCCAGGGCACACTGAGAAACTAGTGCTGATCCCAGGAAGACTGAGAAACTCTCAATGCTTGTGGTCCATGCACATGAGAAGGGGATGTCAGAGAACAGAGCACTCAGAGAGTGTTTGAGGGATTAAATTCTAGAGCTGTCAGGAGTAGGGGCCATTGACTTATTCCATGAGCTCCCCCCATGGAGAGCCAGAGTCAGTGGATGCACATTCTAGGGAAGCTTGGAAGACATGTCTAACAGACAGACCTGGAAAAGAATACAAAGGTGTCTTACAATGTAACGAGCTCAGTCACAGAAAGCAAGGGCCAGACACCAAGGTTAGGGGATGCTGCAGAAAGATTCTCAAACCTGTGGAATGGTCCTGGGTAGGATAATGGGGTGTGTGCGGGGGGAGGAAGGGGTGGCCATGTTGAACTAACTGAGGTTGTACAGGATTCTGATTATGGTCAAAGTGGTATAAGAATTAATCTTTTAACCCAGAATATTTTTTCTTCTTAAATAGTCCCACATCACCCTATTTCTTGGTAATCAAGTCAGTGTCTCAAAGATTGAGCCTAGCAGGTGGTCACTTACAGATATGCTTTAGAAACATCTGTGAATGACCTCTGTGAGGCCAAAGAGGGGAGGGTGACTGCAGAGTGAAAGATGTAACAGAGCAGTATCCATAGGAAGAAATTCAATTTACCAAGGGACACACGAACCCCAGGCTCAGGGGACTGTGTGTCTAGGGCACCTGGACAGGGGAGCAGGCAGAAGACTTTTACTATATAGTTCAGATGGCCCAAGGAATTGCTGCCCAATTGAAGCCCCGACTGCTACATATATGGAAGTGCAGAGAAGCCCCTGACATAGATGCGAAGGTGCATAAAGGATCTTCCTCTTACACAGAGCTGGAAGGGCAGAGATGGTCCATTCTGACATACTGATGTGAAAAAATTAAACGATCATCCTACACAGAAGTCAGCAAGCAGTGAGGCGCCATATGTCATTTGAACGTGGAGGCAGAAGACAGAGAAGGAACATGCCATTGGCCTCACAGTAGATTTCCCATGTAATGTTATAAGTGGTGGCTGGGTGTGGCTAAGATCATGCTAATTATATGAAACTTCAGTTCATCATGGGCTCAACATTTGTACGCTGACCTAGAACCTTAATCCTCTTCCACAGCAGGCTTCCTAGGAGAAAATCGGTTCTAACGGAATTTTTATAACATGGCTTGTTCATCAAAGGGGGACTAAGTGTAGTCCCATGTTTTTAACCATGACATTATTAGCACAAAAAGGATGAGAGCTGTCATACTCTTCTAACTGCACCCTGAGATCATAACATCCCTTCCCAGTGATTAAATCTGGATTGCTTTTTTAGAGATTAATTTCTCTCAGACTATAAAATGGAGGTGATAATAATAAATCCTATCCCACAGATAATGGCAGTGAAAGCACATTATACATCTGGTGCACATAAAAACAAAATGGGTGGGGGGAGTTTTGTCTTTCCTCTTACCCTCTTACCCCTTATGGCTAACTATTTTAAGGTTACAAAAGCAATAACTCGGTAAACAAAAACAGTGCAACCACATATAGGTGACAGGGACATGAAGCTAGCATACCTTGGGTTCTACCACTGGGAAGAGCTGGTTCCCATCGACACACTGTGGAGCAACCAGAGGAATTTCAATCATGTGGAGAAAAAGAGAGCCATGTGAGTCATAAACAGCAACCACTCAGGACCACCTGCCTGCTTAAATCTGAAAGCCTGGCTGCCCGGTTAGCTCGGCTGGTTAGCACATGGTGCTGATAACACCAAGGTCCAGGGTTCAATCCTTGTACCAGCCAGCAAAAAAAAAAAAAACAAAAGAAAAAAGAAAAACAATCTGAAAGGTTCATCCACTCCTTCCCCATCCTCATGTCAGGTAATCCCCATCCATGGCAGGAAACTCAGGTCCCTGTCCAACTCCATGGACAGATATCCTGGGCAGTTGCCAGCAATATGAAAAGGGGAAGAAATGCCACCAAATAAGCCCATGGCTCCTGCCTACTCCAACCTTTATGATTCTCTATTATATCATCAGGGAGGCTGGCATATTGCTGGAGACCAAGGGATGGTGTGCAGCATGGGCTCACTGAAGGCTGTCAGGGCAGAATCCCTTGGTCTGTAACAGCTAAGCTCAAGAGCCTGCGAACCTCCTCTCCAGCACAGGGTCCACCCACATGTACAAGGACTACTCTCATATAAGATGCCGCAAAATCCTCCTTGTATCTTTCTAGACTCTTACTACAGCTCCCTCTCGAATCTTCTAAATTATCCAATATCTTACTCCTGAGATCATCTCCTTTATCCACATTACTTCTTCATTCAAAATCTCTGCAATGCCACCAAGTGCCCTGGGGGGACAGAGCCAGTATTCAAGATCTTCTCTGGCTTGATCTGATTTTGGGTTCTGACCTTATTTCCTTCTGTCCCCTACCATCTCACAAAACCTGTCTGTGCCCACTGGACTCTAACCAAGACTTTGTCCACTTCAATATATTCTCTCATCAACTCCAGGCAGTATTTCCTACTTGCCCTGCATTTAGGATGCCTTGGCCCACACCTAGCTGGTTTTCTCAAAATGTTCATGTAATTCCTGCCTCCCCAGCAACTTTAGGAAAGCCTCTGTAAGGTAGGGACCAGGACCTCGCCTGTATATCCCTCCACTGTGCTGGGCCCAAAGTACCCAGTAATATTTCTGGATAGCTTGATGAGCTGACCTTATCCACAGATTCACTTCTCAAGTCTTCTAGACTACAGGAGAGTTTTTTCTGAGCCCTGGACAAACAGAAAAGAAAGTAAAGATATAGTTACAAGAGAAGGAAGTACATGGTATCATTCACGCAGAGAACAATTCAAACGCTTATCCAGTTGCCTGTCTTGGGCTTAGGGACAAGGTCAGGGAAAAAAAATCACCTTCTCATAATAGCCATTACATGTAAGATGAGACTGGCCCATCTTGGGGGATAGCGTAGTCTGACAATGTGTTGGTGAGGGCATCACTTAAATCCCAATAAAAAGTCCTCGACATTGCTCAAAATGCTAGAATATACTCAATTCTGTTGCATTGATGGGAGGTGACTATTGTGTGATCATAAAGAAGGCCAATGTCTACAGAGTCAAAGGAGAGGAAAAGCAATGGTATTGGCCTGTCTGTGAGTCTAAGAGTAACCAGGGAAGAGTGAATTGGGGCCTCTTTAGAATGGGGATGAGCACATCAGCCAGTCACAGCTCCAAAGTATCACCTGCTAGGATCCCCCAACCCTCTGCACTGTATTCCTTGAGCAGTCTGCTCAGAGGAATTTTGCTTTCTTGGGGGCTATTTTGCAGAGAAGGGAACCAAATGGGTAGAGAAGAGGCAATACCACTTGTTCACAGGGTAACCTTGGGCCAAGTCTCCTCAGCAGTGATATTTCTCAGTTTATATGAATAAATCAGCATCTGTTTATACAGTGGTCTCTTGTGAGTCTGGTCAGTATGACTTCCTCAGTGCTGACTTTCCCTGAGTGAACTCATAAACCAAATTTATTGTTCTGCAAAACTAAGACTGGCCAATCACCCTAACATTGCCATTTTTCTCTGGGGCTACAGCCTCAGAGAACAACCATTTTCTGGAAAGTGGGCTTTTAGAATATAGGCTCTGGAGCCTCAGCACTCTTCTGGGGAAGCTTCCATCATGCACATGGCTGTCTTCTCCAGGCACCTTAGCTGATAGCCTGTTTCATGGTGCTGATGCCTCCATACCTCCCTTACATACAAGGCCTAACTTGGAAACATGTTCTAAAAAGCTGACATAGGGTACCAGACATGGGTTCATTTTAGAAGGAACTAGACAGGTGGCAGCCAAGTGACCCCCCATAGACCAGCCCATTATACGCTCATTCTTACATAAAGTGTCTCCAAAGCAACTGCACCAATTTCCCTGTAATGGCCCTCCCCAGAGAGCCTGGGTGGTCAAAGGGCTAGATTCACCCCCAGGAGTAGGAAGGACATTCCACAGGGCTGTCAGAAATGACTGACACACATCATGGGATGATCTAAGCTCCAAAGAGCCACCATAGGGCATGGATGAGTTGGCCAGGTCTTTTCCTAGTGACAATGATCCAGACCTTTAGCCTGTGGAAAGGGAAGCACCTCTATGGCCAGAAGAGTTAGGTCTGGTTGGTGATTGTCCTGATGGAAGGGCAAGTGTACCCAGGACATGATGGGAAGGGAAACTCCTCTGAGCCAGGAAGGGTAGGCTTGGTTGGTGACTACCTTAATAATGGGAGGGTAGGGGTACCCAGGACATGGTGGCTGTGCTCACCATGCACAGCCAGTCACCATCCACTTCAGGAGCCCCAAGAGGAGCGTGAGAGCTCCAGAGAAATACTCAGCCTCCTACCTGGTTTCCAGAGATTTCTGTGGCAGTGGAGGAGGTGGCCCCACAGTGGGAGAGCTACATCTTGGAGGCATCTGCAACAGAAACAGAAGAGTCACCATAGAGGACAGTTACTGTGTGGGTGCCACCCGCCGTCCCTTCCCCTTCTTTGGACAATTTCTTTGCGGAGTTGCATTTCTGCCCCTGAGTACAGCCATGGTGGATATGTCAATTTGGGTGCTTTGCTCTTTCAAGATGCCAGGGAAGCAGGCATATTGACCCATCTGGGCCTGCTTGCCTCTCCTTCCTGAGCCCCAAGTCATATCCTAGCAATAAGGCCCTGAGACCTGGGTCCCTGGGCTTCATTGTTCCTGCCTTTTCTTGGTTCTTCAGCTTTTCTTTTCATTCAGAGAGGCTCTGCACACCTTTACAAAAACATTTCCTTTTGGCCTAGGTTAGCCAGAGTTGATTTCTGTTGCTTACAACGAGAGAACTCTAATTAACATAGTCACTCAACAAACATGAGCAATATCTGCTGCCTGTCAAGCCCTGTGCTAGGTGTGGAGCAAGCATTCCCTACCTCTGGGAGGCAGATAAGTGAACCAGTATAAAACAACAACGCAACGTGTCCTTATGGTATCGACTCCTATAACATAACATGGGAAGAGAGAGGAGGGAAGAGCTCCCCTTGCTGGTGGAAATGTTGGGAAGGCTTCAGAAGGGACAGCGCTTGAGCTGAATCTTGAGAAATGAGAATGAGCCACAAAGAAGGCAGGAAAGGAAAGAGCATCACAGATGGGGGGACCATGAGCTAACAGTAGCATGAAAGAACACAGTCCTATGTTTCCAGAATTGCACAGACTGCAAAGAGCACCACTTTTCTCTAGAGCCCAGAGTCTTCTTGGTCTACTATAGGAAGAACCCTTACAGTTGTTAAATACCTGGGCTTTTTGGTCAGAGAGACCTGGGGTCAAGTCCAGGTTCTGCTACCTACTTGCAGTGTGACCTAGAGTAAATTACCATCTCTGCACTTCAGTTTCATCACAATACAATAAGGATCCCAATGAGGCATCATGAGGAATAAATGAGGTGAGCCACATATAATGCTCATTGCAGTGATGACACAGAGGTACCGACAAGTCTCGGTTACCGCTATTCTATAACTGCCAGCAATCTGGGGTGCTTGTTCTTACTTGATAACTGGGTCATTGAATGACACTTTTGATCTTCCCTTCATTAAAAGGATTGAGCTGGACCACTAAGATCCTTTTTAGTTTGACCATTCTGGAGTTTCACCAATCTTTTGGACCCTAGGCTTAAGCTCCTCTCCTCCACCTAAGGTCTATGTCTATGAGCTTGTTTGCTCATTTGTAGTTTGCCAGAGAGATTCATACAATAGCATCAGATTTTAAACAAACAAAAGAGAAGAGAAGGAAAATCTTTGTGCTGGCTATAGGGGTTGGAGGAGATATCTGTGAAGCAGAAATATATCACTTGAGAAGCTGCAGTTATCCCTCTAAATGAGCAAGACACATTCATTCATTAAACAAATATTTGTGGAATTCTACTGGGTATCAGGCATTATTGCAGACTCTGGAGAAACCTGGTAAATAAAACAAATACCACCTTTGGTCTATGCTAACGTTCCAGAGAGGAAAGACAAAAATAAACAAAATACCCAATTAAAAAGGAAATATCCCATCCTTGAAAGTTCCAGTATCCACCATGCTGTCTCCCAACCAGAACACAGGCTCCTGCTCCCTTCCATTCTTTCCCCAAAGCCTGAAGGCCACTCCATTAATGTAATTATTCACTGGATCAGGATGTGTTCCTGATACATGCCTCACCAGATCCTCCCCCAAGCTCAGGGCAAGCTCTGAGGACATGATAAAACCCTATATTATGGGTGAAAACACAGTACCTCCTGTTTAAATAATTCTTCGGGGCTTTTATTTGCAGTGTTCCACTTTCTGAAACTTCCCTCCAGTTCTTCTGTATTGATTGAGAGAGATCTCTCTGAAGGCCCTAGTAGCATTAGTGCAAAAGGGGTGATCACTATTGTGTGAATTGTTCATAAACTTAAAACTGAACCACAAAATCCTAATGCTGTTTCTCCTTTGTTAAGAAAGACTAAACAATATATAAAGGAACATTAAGAGTGTGATTCAGAGGATTCTTCAGGGCATCTAAGCAAGGGCTGTCCTGAGGGTCACTTCAAAGTCAAAGCTCATCTGCAGAACAGAGGTAAGCACCCCCTGCCTCCAAACTTCTCACTCCTTGGCCACAGGCAATCAGACCCTGAGAGTGACTTGACCCAAGATCCCAAAAGATTAGAGGAAAAAGGGCTATGACCTATGTCTGGGGGCTGGCAGAGGCCCTGCGCAGTGACTAGTCAGCCACAACCCCAGGGGAGGCTTGGCTTCTTCACAAGAAGAGGCAAAAGCTCAGCCAGAATTAGAGTTTCCTGAATATCCTTCAAAGCAGCTTTCTCTTGTGAAACAGCTGCTTCCTCAGGATCTCTGATGGAAGCCCAGGTCAATGGTATGAACAACAAGAAAGGCAGCTTGACATATGCACCACCATGCCCATGAGATCACCAATGCTGTCTGCATGTATTCAGTCTGGGTGGCAAATATGAAACACACCAGCTCTCCCTGTCCTGTGACTTCCTGCAGCATCCCAGGTACCCAGCAACTCAAAGAAGGCTCCCAGAATGCCTTCTGAGTCTGCTGGGAAGCTTTAGATTCTCTAGTAGCTGGACAAGCTCTAATACCCAATGAGAGTACTGAGTTGATTTTTGATCCAGTTTTGACTCCATTCACTGCCTCTAAGAAGTACCCCTAGGAAGATGCATAGGAGACCCTCCAAGCATGGGAATTCCCAAGGGCTAAAGTTGAAGGCTTTATTTTCATGGTGATCTGGATAGTCCCCAGAAGTTCTGAGCTTACCACCATCTAATAAAATTTCTGGAAATCCAAAGGTGCCAATTCCCCACCATCTAGGACAGTCTAATCTGCTCCATTCCCAGTAGGGGATCTTCTCCAAAAGGAGATAAAGAATCTTCTAGCAGAACTGCCCCTGGATTTAACATAGTAGATGGAATATCTTCGGGAGAAAATGGTAGGATCCTTGCTCTTACCTTGAGTTGCCATCACGATCTCCTTTACCCTTCGATACTGGTTTAATAGTCCCATAAGCTCCTCAATCCGACGGTCCTATCAGGGTACGAGAGAAGATTTAGATTAACACCACTGGTATTTCAGACAATTTCATTTTGGGGGCCAGGCTATGTTCTGGGCACAGTGAGAAGAAAGCCCATGTGGAACCTGTGGAGTGTGCATAAAGCAAATGTACTTCACAGGGCCTGGTTTTCCAAGGCCTTGCAGTTTCAAATATTGACCTTGCAAAACACAGGAAATTTTCCCCAGGCTATAGTCTCTCTTGTAAGATAAAGAATTGTAACACAGCAAGGTTTCTGGCTCAAAGACAGACAGGCTACTGATTGATATGTAAAGATGCTGGGAAATTGCTGTAAGAAGAGAATGTTTGCTAAAATCAAGCTTTTGTTGCAAATTGCATTGTGGAATGTGACCTTGCCTGTCTCACTGAATGTTACCAGCTTCTATTGTTAAACTTTTAAAACTATACTTAGCAAAAACCCCACCTATGTTCTCTTCCTGTAACTTCCCAGTCTGAAGAATAAATGTGGGAAGAAAACCCCCAATTCGTGGTTAATTTCCCAAATGGAAGGAATGCCTCTATCTTGAGGGTTCCAGGAGATTAACCCCTTTTTTGGGCTTCTCACTGCTCAGAAGAGATGGGCTTTGAGTAATCTTTGGTGACTCCGTCACCCACGGGAAAAGAGGTGACAAATCTGTGGGAGGCAAAGCAACAGAACCTATGGCACACTCCCACAGGGAAAGTGTGTCCGGAGCCCATCCTGTAGAGGTGGGGTCTCATTGGTCTGTTAACTGCAGGCACTCAACGACTCTACCTAAAGCTGAGTCAACAATCCATGTCTAATATGCCATTCATGGAGCCGGTTTAAACATTTTCAGAAGCATGAAACTCACTGGCTCCCTGTCCTAATGAAGTAGTCATTGAAATCCACCTCCTGGTCCAGTATTGCCCTGTGGAGCTACACAAATAAAGGACTAAAATAAAGATGCTATATTGCATTTATCCTAGTATCCTGACTTGTTCCTTAGGAGTTTGAGACACCTTATACAACAAAGGAAATTCCCAGAGAGATCATTTCTTTCACGGCATTTCTTTCCTCCTAGGGACTTGGGAGGCCACACAAATCCTGAAGTTAGACAGAGTTGGGTATGAACCCTGGCTCTGCTATCTACTGGTTACCTGGCCTTAGGCAAAATTAAGCACTTGATCCCCAGAGACGATGTTTGTAACAGGTAGGGGCTCTGTATTTATATAGGTGACTATTTTATGATTATGCAGGAATTAGATGGGAAAAATGTAAGGCAGCAGGGTAAACTGAGGCACTGCATTGTTCCAAGTGTCCTGTGATGTTTCTATCACCAGATCACACACATCCAAGAGTGGGGAACTCTTCCTGAGTTTTGCTAGGAGTCTCAGCAGGAGCTATGATATTGGTAGTAATCACAGAGCTTTTTTTCCCCCAGACCAGCATGAACAGGCAGGAATTTGAGTGCTTTTGGGAGATTCCATTTAGGCAAACTTCCCAGGCATCACAGTCAAAAACAGGTAGCTGAGGCCAAGACTCTTGGAGGCAGAGGCCATTCTCCTGATACATTCTTGTGCCAATGCCCTGATGGGCATGGCCCTGTCCAGAGTATCAGAGACCAGCAGGGACCAAACACAGCCATGGATGTCAGCAGAGGAAGGACAGGGTGCCCAATGACCATCTTACCTTATCTTCATTGGCAACAAGCAAAGTTTCCATCCCCATTTTCAGACGCTGAATTTCTTGGTCTACAAGAATTTTGGTATAGAAAGCATTTATATAAATGCAAAGAGCTATGAATGCATGCTAAGATGCTCCCCAAGTGCAAACTTGAAGAGTTTCCAAGTGAATGTGGGCTCATTTATTTATTTAAAGAGCCCAGGATGGTGCCTGGTATAGTCGGTCTCATTAAATATTTGTTGGACCACCAAATAAAGAGACCTAGTATTTTGCCTTCTCCTTACAGATATTTATGGGCAAAATAATGCCATTTACTCAAAGGTGACACAGGGGAACACCAAAATCTTTCATAACCAACATCTCTTAAGAATAGAGACATTCTTATCCTTTACAACTCCAATAGGCATGTACCTGGGCTGCTGATGGGTTTTGGAGAAAATCATACAATTTCACAGACTGTAAGCAGAGAAGAATGTAAAATGAGGAAAAAAAAAAAAAAGTCTACAGCTGAATGCAGGCTGGGGAAAAAGTGATTATGTAAAAGAGCAGGGTACTTGGTTTAATTTTAAATGGTACAGTCAGAATTGACTAACAAATCTTTAGACACATCTATAAATTTATTAAAACAAACTCTACGGGTAAGGGAAAACAATCTTATTTCATCATAAACCTACAGAATATCCCTGTGGGCCAAGGGATCTGTGTCAATCTGTGGGAATTGTCAATATGGTGGGAAATCCATAGCCTTCTCTCACTTTGGATCCGATAGGGACTCTCTTGACTTCTTCCCAGACTGGTCTAGAGAGTCAGGTCAAAGGCCAATGCCTAAAGAAGCTGGAGGTCATTCTGCCAGATACAAAGAGGTCTAGGAATTGGCACATACCTAAATTTTCCAAACAGGAAACTACACCTATCCCCAAACTGGGTACTGCAAAGGGAACAGGAATATCTACATAAGAAAAGTACAGGAGACAGGAACGAAAGTACAGGTATACCGTTTCCTTTGGGGATGCTTGTGACATCCAATAAGAATAGCAACAACAGATCTATGGACTTTCCGTAAATTGCTGTGGGGATTCATTTTCAGAGTAAAGTGGAGAGTTCTTGCTCATTATCTTAGGCTCCTGGAGGCTGACATCAGCTCTGTAGCTCAGTTTCCAGGGGCAGGGTGGCAAGCTCCAGATAAAGATTGGCATAGCTCAATTCATTGGTCAGAACCCAACCTGAGCAAATGACCAATGGATCAGCTCCAGGAGGCACCTGATGATGGCGTGGGGTAGGGTTTGGAAGGCTTGGACTATGGGGAAGCTAGGGGTACAGGGGGAAGGCTGCCTGGCCTAAAAGTCATGACATGGGGTGCTCTCTACCCAGGTTTGGCATATCAGACAATCCAGGATATTTTAGTAGGACCCTACCTCCACAGGTACAATGTGGCAGGTAGGTGACACATCTAAAGGCTTGGGAAGATGCTGAGAAAGGTTAGGGGAGGGATGAGCAAGCTGATCACTATTGGTCACTAATTTCCCTCTCTGGCCTAATCCATGGCTACATGGCTTCCCCACCCCAGCTGGGGACACATGCTAAGCAGTGCTGAGGCCAAGATGAGACCAGGTAGTGGTGCTAATCCATAGTACTATATGATCTCCAGCACTGCTCTGCAGCCTAGTGGTAGGTGGACAATTTGGAAGATGTGTGATCATTTTGTATACGTGGCAAATAGCTGTAAATATAAACTATGTGTTAAAAAGAGTATTTGACAATTTATCCTCTATTTTTAACTAACAAGACATGAATTCCTCAGGAACCATTCACCATCCTTTCACTTAATCAGTAAATATTTCTTAGGAGCCTACCATGGGCTGAATACTGTGCTGGGCTCTGAAGATATGTTCTTAAACAAGACAGATACCGTCTCTGCCCTAGAGTGAGGATGACAGTCTGTGCCATGAAACCTCCCAAAATAACACACCAATAAGTTATAATAAGGGCTAGCAAGGAAACAAGAAGGATGCCAAGTTAGAAAATAATAGGACTGGAGGGATCTACTTGTGGTAGGGTAGCAAGGAAAGGTTTTCCTGAGAGGAAACATTTAAGTTGAGATCTAAAGCATGAGAAAGAACTGATCTGTTTCTGTAACCTCGGGGTCTTGTACAAGTGTCAGGCAGGTATCCATGAAATGACTGAATGAATTACTAAAGCCTTCCCTTTGGTGATGACACAGAAACGTGGCATTTCAATCAAATGAAAGAGTCAGGTATTTCCTACATTCTCAGTAAAAACTCCAGAAGTGGCTGTGCAGAGTTTCAATTAACACTGCATCTGAGAAAAGCCTTCAGAGCTGAATCTTCTGGTTAGGGGAGAAGTCCATAGCAATGATTCTAAATAGAGCTGAGCTTTAAAGGCTTGTGTGCACATGTGCACACACACATGCACATGCAAACGTGTGTATCTACTCACTGGGACATGCTTGCACACATACGCGCATGTAAGTGCATATTAGCATGTGCTGTGGATTGATTGAATTATGTTCCCCAAATCCATATATTAAAGCTTTATTCCCACTGTAACTACTGAGGTTGGGAAATCCTATCATGGTAATTGAAAGGTTGGGCCCTGAAGAGGTGATTAGATTGTTGGACCATGCCATAGTGAAAGGATTAATAAGGTCGTCATGGGAATGATTCTGAGGGCTTTAAAAGGAGAACGCATGAGGAGCTATCTCTCTCTCTCTCTCTCACTCTCTCTCTCTCTGCTCCACCATTTTCTGCCATGTGAGACCCCTAGGTCACTGGCGCCACCACCAAGACCCTGACCAGACATGTTCCCTGGACTTTGAACTTTCCAGCCTCCAAAACTGCAAGCAATAAATTTTGTTTTCTTTATAAATCACCCAGTTTCAGGTATTTATGTTATAAGCAACAGAAATGGACTAATATAGCATGCCTACTCACATAAGCATGCACACATTCATTCATAGACACACACGCCCTCTTGTTAGAGTGGGCCCAGAGCCCAGGACAACTGCATCCCGTTACAATTAAGCCAGTTACCTCTCTCTGCATGGTCACTGTGGAGGGCTGTGGTCCGGGAGAGCTGGCTATGTAGACGCTCAATTTCTGCATCTTTCAGGGCTACCTGCTCTTGCAGCTGGGCTACCTCAGCCTGGAAGAGCAACAGAGAATCTTACCAGGTTAGAGAAACTGCCAAACCATTTGGAAGTGCCTTGTGTCAGAGCCCAGAGCCCACCGGGCCCTATGACACATTAAGAGTAGAGGTGAGTAGTTAGAGGGGCTTGCAGCCCTCCCCAACAGGTGGAACTCTGCTGAATGAACTCACTCTTCCTGGCCATTCTGGCCCTGTCCACAGCTCTGATCATCAACCTGCTCCTTCCTCTGCATCCTCCTACCTGACTATCTCTCTCTTCCCTGCCCTGTAAGGCCCAGATACCAGTGAGGCCCAAGGAGCTGAGATTGTGTGCAATGAGAGGGCTGCCCTTGGTGCACAGGGGGATATTCTCTTTTGAGACTTGGTCTTTCTTCTCCCAAGATATTCATGCAACAGCACTTAGATAACACTGCTGTAACAAGTTCATGTAGCTTTCATTTTTGCCCATGAAGGAAATACAGTAGAAATCAAATCACTACTCGTGGATAAAGGGTGAGCCAAGGGCTCCCTCCCTTATCACTCTCCCACTCTTTGGGAATAGTCACTGCCTCCGCCCAAACTCCAGACATGTGTGCATGCTCACCCACATACACACATATATGAGGATATTTCAAAAAGTTCATGAAGAAATTCATATTATCTTTTAATTCTATTTTTCCATGAGCTTTTTGAAGTACCCTCATACAAACATTCAGGTATGCTTAGCATATATACTTTTGCAAAAAAAAGCATGTAAGCAGAGAGCCACACAAGTGCACACACACATTCATATATGCATACACGGGCAGCTGCACTGGATGGTTTCCATGTCTCCACTAAGTACAGCAGGTTAAACTTCAAAGACAGCACTAGGTGGTGTTGTGCATGCCTTCTCATACACATTAGAAAATCTGTGTAGGACCCAACTCAAGAGGCACCTTGGCTTTGGAGTCAAACAAACCTGGCCAGATTCTCTCATTTCCAAGCTGGGTCACCTTAGGCAAGCAACTTAACTTTTCTGAATCTCAGCTCATCTACAAAATGAGAAAAATAGCACCTACTTCATGGGAAGTGCAGTGAGAATTATGTAAGATAGTGGTTATGAACAACTTAGCCCAATACTTAGAACATGTTAAGTGCTCAATAAATGCTACTACTATTACTCCTCTCGTTATTCCTTCCCTTATGGATAATCAGCTCAGTTCTCAGAGCATCAAGCCAAATAAAAAAGAGGTTGAGAACTGTCCTCTAAGTCAGTCAATGAACACACAGAAAAGGCTTCTACTCTGTCCACCCCCTCCCCATGTGGTAGCCCAATCATGTCCCTCCTTCAGTCCTCAAGATTTTGACATGAGCTGTCCTTTCCCACAGAGGTCCAAGTTAATCTTTGAACAACCTCAAATAACCAAATGAACACTGGTCCTGCTGGTGACTCCTCTGCTGCGTTCAGTTCCAGCACACTGACTGGGCACCCACACTGTATCAGCCCCTGTGCTCACTGCTTTCTTATGTCAAACCTTGCTTAATCCTAACAAGAAGCCATGGGAGGAAGCAATATTTCCACAAGTCACTGGGAAGAAAACAGGAGTAGTACAGGAGTCAGTGTTAAAGTCACAGAGCTACTCAGTGACCAGAATGGAATGCAAACCCTGCCCTGCCTGGGGCTCCTCCCATTTCCGCCTCTCTGCTTCTGAGTTAATAGGACAGATGTGGGCCGCTGTTATGGGGTCCTCCCATTTCCGCCTCTCTGCTTCTGAGTTAATAGGACAGATGTGGGCCGCTGTTATGGGGCTCAGGCTCCCAGAGCCCACCTTGAGGGTTTCTGATTAAACCTCCCCTAACATCCTCCAAATGGGACAAAGATAACCAAGTAAAGGAAAAAGAGATGACAAGCGGTAGGATTTCCTTACTCTAAAGCTCACTGTGAAGCACTGCCCCTCGCTCTGGTCTCCACCCAGAGGCCAGAGAGCTGGGTCTGTCTGTGCCAAACTGCCTGTTGAGACATGCAGCCATGGAGCAGCTTTTCTAGCTCACTCAGGGCCCTACGTGACCATGGGCTTATGATAAATGGTGACAGTGGCTTCTGAAAACTTTAGCTTTGGGACACTCAACCCAAATGCCTCTCATTTCTACAAGGGCCAGACTACCCTTGGAACATATTCTCTTAACCTTTCTTGCACCACTCCAAGCCCATCTCTCCCTTTCTCTGCAGATAGGATGGGTACTGGTCTCTGTTAGAAATCTGGACGCCTGATGCTTGTCTGCTGGTCCCACGGTTAGGCTTCAGTGATGTGAGCCTGTTGAGACAGAGCCCAGCCCCTGGCACTATGAGTTCATGTCTCTCTGAGGCCTGCCTCTGGGTGAGATCATCTATCTATGTACTATGAAACCTACGGACAAGTGACCAGGCCCAATCCTCTTGTGCCAATTTCTACAGAATAGGTCAGAAACTACGTATCTGCTATCTTTAGAGTGGTACCTGTCCCCACAGCTGAGAAGGCCACCAACAGGCCAGAGACCCTTTACCTGATTGTGAGGGCAAAGCATGCTACTGCCACCACTTCCACGGCCACCAAAGCTAGAGTTGTGTGGCAAGAGGTCAGAGACAGCCATGCAGACTGGCAGCCAGGGAGGGATGGATGATCTGAGTCCCTGCAAGTGCTGTGCCTCATGAAACCCAGGGACCATGCCATACTGCTGCTGCACTGGAAGATGAATCACCTTTAGGGACTGATAGAGTTTGGATGTGTTGTCCCCCCAAAACTCATGTGGAAATCTGATCCCCCAATGTGGCAGTGTTGGGAGCTATTTGAGTCATGGGGGCAAATCCCTCACGAATGGATTAATGCTCTCCTTGGAGGTTGGGGGTAGTGAGTTCTCACTTCATTACTTCCCATGAGAGCTGGTTGTTTAAAATGACCTTGCCATCTCCTCTCTCTCTTTCTCTCTCTTGCTTCCTCTCACCATGTGATCTGCTTGTACCTACCGGCTACCTGCCATTTTCCACCATGAGTAGCAGCAGCCTGAGGCCCATGCTAGATGCAGCTGTCCCAGAATCATGAGCCAAATAAACCTCTGTTCTTTATAAACTACCTAGTCTCAGGTATTCTGTTATGGCAACACAAAAACAGACTACTGTAGGGACTGAGAAGCCTTAAGCAGAAAACTGAAGAACTTCCAAAAGCAGTGCAGGATTTTACTGCAGGGAATCATGATGATATAGGAAAGAGGCATGAGAATGTGGGAGAATGGGAACAACACAGACCCAGATCTGAACGTCACCTGTCTACCCTGAGCCTCTGTTTCCTTACTAGTAAAATGAGAATAAAATATACCTGAGTTATTTTATGAATTAAATAAGAAAATGTGTGCAGAGGACTTGGTTCATTCTGGCACATAGGAGGAGCTCTAAACCTGGCAATTATTAAATAACCCTTAGCCTCTCAAAAGTCTACATGCCAAGGCAAAGAACTTAGATAATTTAAAAGAAATTTTAAAAGAGTTATTTGGTTTTACACAGAGGGTGGTATGCACAACTTCAAAGGTTTCACCAAGACAGGACTTGCTTGATTGGAGCACCTTCATGGAAGGTTCTGAGCTACTGGACAAAAATAATGCTTCTAAAACTGGTGACTGTCCAGCATAGCACATACAACGTCCTACTCAGATAACAGACCAGTAGAGAGATGGCTCTGACTGCCCACAGTTGGTTCTGACTAGCCATAAGATCTTTGGGAAAGTTACTTAATCTCTTTGTGTCTCAGTTTCATCATCTGTAAAATGGTGAAGCAAATTATTTTACATGTATACATTAGAATATTGTATAGATAGTAACATCTTGTTTAGCATTTTATTTTAATAACATGGGAAATCATAAAATTTTAGATGAATAAAGCACGATATAAAATTGTATATAAAATAACCAATACCAGAAATTGAGACAGACAGAGAGAAACCCAAAAGAAAGAAAGAAAGAAAAAATAACTGGAAGAAAATATTAACAATGGTAGATCCTGGGTAGTATGAGTGCTCTTTATTCCTTTAATTTTTTATGGTTTGAAAATTCTCTATAATGAGTGTTGTTTTTATAATCATTAACAATTAACTTGTAGAAAAAGTAAAAATACAGATTAGACATTAAGAAAGCTCTAATAAGAAGTATTAAAAAAAAACTCTAATAGGAAGCAGAAATTAAAATGACTACAGGGACCATTTGGTAACCCCCTCGGTGGCACTGCAGAGACTGTAGGGAGAGACAGGTGTGTGCTTACCCTATGGGGCAGCCTCGGCCCAGGCTCCCTCAAGCAGGAATGTGTTCCAGGGTTGTTAGAGCTTCCTCCCCCCACCCTTCAAACCTGCAAAAGAAGCCTAACTGTATTTTAATGTGATATCTCCTCATGTTTAAATAACTAATTTGACATTTTTAAATACCATGTGCAGGCCCAAATTTTTTAATCTCTGCACTTCAACTAGTATAGGGGAAAAAAAGGAAGAAACAAAGGAAGGAGTGGGAAAAAAAGAATTTATTCTTGGTGCCCTTTAAATAGTAAGCTCCCCAGTTTAATAGAGACATGACTTGATGGGAAAAAAAATTCAAAGTTTATATCATTTTTAGGACTATCTTCATTGCCAAAAATAAAGCATGCCTATTTTTTGAGAAACAGATCATTAAAGGAACTGCTAAATTTAAAATGAAGCACCCCACAGAATGCTGACCTTCATCTGCATTAGGACTGACTCATCACCGGCTGGCTGCCAATCACTGGCTTGCTCGCTCACACACGCTCTCGCTTGCTCGCTCACTCACAGCCCCTTCCTGGCCCAACTTCAGCTAGGTGCTGTGGGGTGCGGCGAGAGGGAGACTAAGTTACTACACTTTAGCAGCTAATAATCTGGCAGGCTCTCCCCATGAGGAGTGTTTCTGGATCAAATCTGTCTGCTGCACTATGTGGGCACTGTCGCATGCCCACACAGCAGGGATGATTTGCATTTTTCAAACTTAGGCTACTGGAAACCCAAGTTTCCACAAAGACCCTCCCCACAGGGCCTCCATGCCCTCTCCATGAGCATCAGAACCACCTTTTACCTTAGTGGCCTTCAGCTTCCATTCATACTGATTCCGTTCATTTTCTAACTCTTCCACTTTAATTTTGAGGTGCTTCAGCTCTTGTAGTAACTCCTAGAGGAATGAGGAAGACAGACAAAATTAAAGGTTAAAGGAGGTGCCCTTGATCTACAAACCTGGTTAAGTTCATGCACAGAGGATGCCAGGGCAGCAGCAACTGCATCAAGCTTCACAGCGCAGCTCTTCTCTTTAAACATAGTCCCTGTTTCAAAAAGAGCTGTGCGGCCATTTAAAAACAAAGGCCAGGGAGTTGCCGATTTAAGAAACAGAAAACCTTCCTCTTACTCTTAGAAAATGAGTTCTGATGCCATTCTTTGGACAGTAGGGAGCCATTGAAGGTTGCTGAGAGGGAAAGTGGTATTTATACAACTTGCCCACGTTCATGTAGCTAATAAGTTGTGGAGGTGGAATTCAAGCCCATGCCTTCTGACTCCAGGAAGGGTCCCTGCTTTTTTAACTACCCCAATAAGGAAGACACCACTAAGCACTGTTGTCTTGAACAAAGATTCCTTTCACAGACATTGGTCCTGCTGACTAGCGTCTATCAGAAGAACTGGCATAAAAGGCAATTACTTCCATAGGCTTTCTCAATGCCAGACTCACACAACAAGCTGCCTTCTTAGCATCCCCACGTGTCTGTCACATAGGCACCCCAGGACTGTCCTGTCTCAACTGTAATTCTTCATTCTCCCTCTTAATTATCCGTCTCACTAAACGGCATATGCGTCCATCTAATTGCCTGTGCCAGAAACTGGGGATCCATCCATGGGATATCCTTCTCCCTCTTCCCTATACATGTAATTCATCCCCACGCCTTATTAATTCTACTTCCAGGAAAATAACTTGAATGGCTCATTTCTCTCCAACTTTACCACCACAACTCTGGCCCAGCAATTAGTGTTGGCAGCCTGGACAGTCTATTCACTGGTTGCTCCTCTGTTGTCTTGTTTCTCTTAAATCCACTGACCCTCCTGACATCCAGGGGAAGAATATGATTAAAACACAAATCCAGTCATGGCACTCCCCTACTTCTCAAAACTCATAACTTTAACCCATAACCAATAAATCCTGGCCCGACCCAGCTCCCTGCCGGCCTCTTGTATTACTCTTTCTCTAGAGATGTGTCTAGATGGATGCATATGCCATTTAGTGAGACAGGGATAATTAGGAGGGAGAATGAAGAGTTACAGTTGAGACAGGACAGTCCTCGGGTGCCTATGTGACATACACATGGGGATGCTAAGAAGGCAGTTTGTTGTGTGAGTTTGGTGTTCAGAAAGCCTAGGAAGTAATTGCCTTTTATGCCAGTTCTTCTGATAGACGCTAGTCAGCAGGACCAATGTCTGTGAAGGGAATCTTTGTTCAAGACAACAGTGCTTAGTGGTGTCTTCCTTATTGGGGTTATCCAGTTATGCTCCAGCCACACTGGATAGTTTTTAGTTCCTCTTTCCATCTTGACTGTCATTGTCCCCCCTATCCTTTAATGTAGCAGGAAATCTTCCCCACCTAAGCCCTACCCCAGTGACTAAGTTTAGGGAGATGTTTTCAGTGGGGTCTGTAACTGTGTATGTATTGAAGTAACTTCCTACAGAGCAAAAGTACCCTCTGCAGTGCTCATAGCTACTGTGACCTTGGCTTTTCTTTTGGGCTTCCAGGTCCTTTCAACAGTAGGTGTTGGAGGGACAAACTTTCACCAGGCATCAGCAAAGGCACAGGGAACCAGCTCACACCAGTGTGAAGGGCCAAGTCCAGAATCCTGGTCAGATACACTCCACATGGCTCAGAGGTCATGAAATCACCCTGGCGTGATTGTGTGGGGGAATTTTTCCTGGAAATTCAGATGATGACTTAACTGTTCACTGCAAATGGAAACTTGTGTTCTATAACCTCAGTGGGGTAAACCTCTTTAAAATAAACTTGAAAGGATTATTTTTCATGATGCTATTTTTCTTCCTAAAAAAAAAAAAAAAATCAAGCAAAATGAAGCTTTACTTAATCTTCCAGCCCCAGAGAAGGAATCAGCATCTGAATCATACACCTGGAGAAAAGAATCTTGAGGCTTCCTTTTGCACAAATTCCCCAACACACAGAGCACTCGACAGACCTCATTCCCAGCCCTAAGGGAAATGAGTACTGCTACCTGTCCGAGGGCTGGCCTCACCTGCTCGACCCTGCTCAGTGAGGGTCCCAGAGGTCACCTCACATCCTGAGAGGAGTGAGTTTAAGCTCTGCCTGGAGGTAATAACAGATCCATGCTAAGCAACCGCACTCTGTTCTGGTTAGGAGAAACCCCAACCCCTCAACCAGTGCAATGCCCCGCACACGCATGCTCTGATATACTTAAGTGTGGTTCCTACAGGTGACCCCTCCCAATAGGCACAGTCCTGGCTGCAGGGCTGGGGCTCAGCCGCATCACCACCAGCCACCACCTCTGCAGGGTGGTCCCTACTGAGTGACAGGCGCTCTTGAATCTGCCTGTGGATGTCCAGCTGCAGTCTACACATCTGTTCCTGAAGCTCACTGATCACATTCAGAACTGACTGTGGGAAGGAAAAGAAAGGAGAAAAAAGCACTTAAGGTCAGTCAGCTCTCAGACACAGAACTCCTAAAGAGAGCACCACAGAAGGAGGAAAGTGTTCAGAGGGTGGGCAGCAGGTGGCACCCAGTGGTCACTGCCCAAGGCCCCATCCACTTTCTTCACAGTAATCAAAAGACATGGTATTTTTCCTGAGACCTGCCTCACCCATGGGCCCATCTTGCAGTTTGAACAAACTCCCAACAGCTCCTTTGTACCATACTGGATGGCCATCTTTTCATGTAACATCTGAGACACAGAGTCTTGAAGAAACCAGTCACCCAAGCAAAAGTAACAGCAGAAACATGCTACACACATGTCCATGCTACACATGCCAACTCCCCCACCCAAATACCCTACCCTAACGTGTCAACACCATGCACAGGTGATGTATACATGGCACACTTATACATGATAATATGTCCCCAACCCTAAATGCACTCAGATGCCAATATGTCTATGCTAGCATTCATCCTATATTTCTCCATCTGTCTACAAGATCAACCCAAGCCATGCTTCTGCAGTGCCTCAGTGAAGTGTGGATTTACCTGGTCTACCATCACAAGACATTCCTGACCGAATCCATGAGGTCAGTCTAACGTGACATACTCTTAGTGCACATGGGTTCCTACCCTGTCTTCTAGCTTTTCACACACCATCATAGGGTTGACCTATAATCAAACTCAATAGACTAAATTTTATAGAACCTATCTAACTTCTTTTTTGCCATTTTGAAAATCAAGAAGAAAATGGTTCATTTCCAGTTTTTTAGAACCACTTGATTTTCCTGATTCCTTAATTTTCATTTATATTAGTTTGGGAACTGCTGTCCTGAGTTCTCTGTACTAGTCAGAGGCATCAGTGGAATCAAGCCCATTCTTTTTTTGATCGTATTTAAAAAGGCTTTCCATTGTCCTCAGCATCGCCCTTTTGTTTGGAGCTTGCCCTTCCTGATACTGGTCATGCAGGTACACTTTTACTTGTCCTTGGTTTACATCCTTTCTGTCTTTTGTACAAGCGCCTTTGAAAACTAGTTTCTCTCAAGGTACTGCTCATCTCTTCCTTTTTACTGGTATTATTTGTAAGATCGCACAGTTGGAATTACATTATTTTCAAGCAGTTCTATATTCCTGAGTCATCTTCTCTTCTAGAGTTCCCCAACCATTTTATTTCTAAATTTTCAAAGTTATAATTTACCAAAGTCAACAGTGCGTGCCTGTCCACGCCCAGCTTTTCTCTTGCTCACTTTCATGAACTTTCATGTAACCATGCCCACTTTCTCTCAAGGTACCTACCACTTTTACTTCATAAACTAGTATCGCCCTTGGCTTCAATATTAGAGCTAGAATGGTAGTTTTCCCAGTTTTGTTTTCTACCCTCTAAGTAGACTGTAAGCAATGAGAAAAACAAATAAACAAGCAAACAAACTTTCAAATACTTGAGTGCTCAGCTGGAGATCTTTAGGAGCTGTCCGAGTAGTTGCTGCTCCCGCCTGCCATTACTGCCCGTTGTCTGCACCAACAGTTGGGGATCTGTACTGCAAATGCAGGTATTTTCCTCCCTCTGCTCAGTGTACCTCAGCACGTCCAGGCCACTCTCCCTTAATTCTCCCTAACCATATGTTGTTGCTGTTTTCCAGTATGTGTGTATCCTCAGGCTTGGTATTTCAACTTAGCTTTATAATGCTTTACCTCTGGGGCTAGGCTAGCCTATCTCCTTCTCCTGACAAATTTGTTTCTCTCTCACAGGGCAGAGTAGATCCTCTTGTAGCTCTGTCCCATTCTTGGGTCCCACAACATAAAATCCAGGTGACATTAATGAGATTATAATTGCCGTTCTGCTTTACTAATCCTGCTTTGCCAATCAAAGTTCTTTTTTATGATTCTTCTCTATGTGAAACTACTGGGCACCTCCCATAATCACAGTCTTTCCCACCCCATCCTACCTGTTCAACTTGTTCGCGATTTTACTTTGTTCTTTTTCTCTCTCTTCCTTCTTTCATGCTCTGGTTAATATTGTCCTTGCACTTGTATACATTACATTGCTGGTGGGAATATAATCTCTGTACTCTATATGGGGCAATTTGAAAATATTCGTCAAAATTTCAAGTGTGTGTACCCCTTGACCCATCAATTCCACTTCAATATCCTCACACACCTACAAGATTATTCACTACAGCATTATTTGTAATTGCAAAAATTTGGAAACAACCTAAATGTCCATTTAAAGAGAACTGATTAAATAAATTAGGGCATAGTCAGATAGTGGAATAATATGCAGACATAAATATGAATGAGGAAGTTTTTTCAATGTATTTGGTATGAGAAGAGCTCCAAGTCTGCTAAATTAAAAAAATAAAGGTCTAGAATAGCATATATTTGTACAAAAATAAGGGAAAGAATGTATGTGTGTGTGTGTGTGTGTGTGTGTGTGTGTGTGTGTTTATGTACATGTATATAAGAATATACCCACATGCTTGTCCATGCATAAGACAACTCTGGAATGATACAAAACAGACTGACAGCATTGCTTCCTGACTGCTGGCAGAAGGGCAGATGAAGAAAGAGATCTTTTGCTATATACCCTTTTGAAATCTTAGTTTTTGAATT
Organism: Cynocephalus volans; assembly: GCF_027409185.1. Classification (NCBI taxonomy): domain Eukaryota; kingdom Metazoa; phylum Chordata; class Mammalia; order Dermoptera; family Cynocephalidae; genus Cynocephalus; species Cynocephalus volans. The sequence continues at coordinate 108,009,026 of NC_084463.1, read as the reverse complement.
CTAGGAGTAGATTTCTTATACTAATGAAAATAAGTAAATAAACAAAATAAATAAAATAAAAACAAGAGTAATAAAACTCTCCTCAGCAGATCAGTTCATCTCTAAGCACACACAATCTTCCCAGCCCTTGCTCTGTACTCTAAGTCCATCATTGTGGTTGTCCCAGTTCAGAAATCAGAATCTCTCCCTTCCAAGGTCCTAACTGCAGGAGGAAGGAAGAGAAGATGGCACCATCACCTGTGCTGCAAGACAGTCCATTTTCTACCAGGAAGTCCTAAAGACTCTTTCCAGTTCTCTTCCTGCTCATATATATCCCTGATCAATTGGGCTGCCTACATTTCCTAGCACATCCTAAACCCTTGTTCCCCTCTTAACAGGCTGCTCCAGGAACTACACACAGAACCCTTAGGTACCACAGTGGGATCCAGCTGCAAGCCTCCTGCACCCCCAGTGCATAGGGAAGCCAGACTCCCTTCTCTGAGGAAGATTCTCCTGAGCAACATGTCTCTGATCTGGCATGCCACAAAGAGGTTTTCCTTTGCCTCCAGATCTCTTTCTTTCATGTTCCATCTTCTGAATTCTGGAATTTACTTTCTGTGTCAATCACTTTTCTGCAGTCCTCCTTTTCAAGAATAAATCTAATTGTCTCAATCTTGGGTACCTTAAAAGGGCCCGGAATCATTGCAAAATGCTGCTGAGAAAAGATAAAGTAAACAGGAAATCCAGTGTTCACCCGCATTTCATTTGGGCCACTACCGATTGACTTCTAAGCAAGGCTGGTCATCAAGAAACCAGCACTTCTTACAGAATGACCACTAGTAAGCATTTTCACAACATATGACAGGCAGCAGGACACGGGCTTAAGGTATGATCAGAACCAGAGAAGGCTCGTCTGCCACAATACTCTTGTCAACAAGAAACATAAAATGGAATTTGAGGATAAAGCCTGACTACACTGAGGAAGTTTATTTCAGAACTGGCTACCTCAAAAATAAATAAATAAAATGGTCCTGCTTTTTACAAACCACAAGCTATCAGCCCTTAGACCAAGTAAATTCACTGGAAAAAAAACAGCAACAGTATAATAGAGAAGCAGCATTCCCTTTATTCACGAAATTACAACCTCTGATGACCTTAGCTAGCAAAATGTCTCTCAAAATAAACATCTCCGTGCACATGACAACAGTGCAGCTAAAGCAACACTCCATAGTTTTCAGTCCCTGGTGCTCCAGACAGTTACAAATAGAGGTAGAGGTTCTGGGCATACCAGTAAAGATTATGTTCAATTACAAGAATGAGGAATTTGTTTCAGGTCATGTGGCTGCTCACTGATTATCACAGGTTTGAACAGCCTACAAAATTCCTCCGCATGGAAACCTAATATTTGTACTAGCAACTGGGAAGGGCTATTCACTGGTAGAACTGAGGCAGAAGCTCAGGATATATGTTGCTGCCTTATGCGTGAACAGCCTGACAGAAAACAAAAACAAAAAACTCAGATTTAAAAATAGTCCCTCAGAAAAGCAAGCAAGCAAATAGTAAAATGACTGCTTTAGTGATACTTGTTCCAGAAGTGGGAGCTCCCCTTCCATCCCGTCTTCTTTACACAGGGACTGAGTTGTCCCAGCTCAGTACTAACTCGGCATTCTTCCAAGGAAGAAGTGACTCACACTCACACACACCCCTGTGCGTGGGTACATGATCCCTACAGTGACTGGCATAGAACCAGGCATGTGACCCAAATTGGCCTAATGAGATGCAATCTTGGGGCTTTTCCTGGAACCTTTGAGAAAGAGAATCTTTTTCTCTGCAGGGGTTGCCAGGCTGGCAGAACATTGGTCTAGAGCTGCTGATGGCCATCTTTGTCACCACTTGGGGAGAACCTTCCTGACAATAAGACTAAGATAGAACCAAGTGATACAGTAAGACTGATTTCTAGTGATACCATGAGATTACCTGGATCTAGTCATATTAAACTTTTTACTTAAACCCCGAACTTTTCAAGTTGTGTGACCTAGTAACTCTCTCACCTCCCTTTTTTCTTTTCTTAAGTGGTTTTAAGTCCCCTCCACTTTAAGCCTTCTCACAGAGTTTATTAAATTCTGCCCCCAAGGCCCTACTGTATGTTCACATGTAATCACTGCCTGGTTCAACGGGCAGTAAACAAGGAGAAAATTTGATCACTTCTCTCTGAACATTTAAGAAAGAGTCCATTCAACTAACACTTCACACAAATCAGCTTTCAATCTGTGTGACCTTCGCAAGTATGTAAATAATGTATCTATGTCTACATTTCCATTTCCAGCATGCTTAACAACACTATCAGTAAGTGATCAATAAAAGCTAGCTACAACTATGTGTCCAGCACATTACCTCATTTACTCCTCAGAACAACCAAAGAAATAGGAAGTGTTACCATCTCCATCTCATAGAAGAAGAAACCGAGGTTTGGGAGGGTTAAATTACTTAGCCAAGATCACAAAGCTGCTGAGCAGCAGATCTTGGAATAAGGCCAGTAGATCGGATTCAATAGCCTGCACTCTTCATCACTGTAAGCTCCTGTCCTCAGCTTACCAGACATATATTCTTTTGGCAACTATACTTCTTACTAATGAACATGTTCTCAAAAGCAATGCAAGGAATATGGCCCACACATTAGAAGTGTTCCAATCACCAGTGTTTACCCAACAAACACAGAAAAATGGCAGGTGTCAGTGCACGAAAATGCTGGTACTTATCAGAAAGAAACAATATCTATCTTCAGATTTTGGAAATGCCTAAGCGGAGGAAGGAGATGAAGATAAACCAAGTACCTATAAAATGCCAAATACTATGACAGGCACTTTACTTAACTTTTGTGATTTTATTTGGACTTTACCACACAGTTATCCACTTTACAGATAAAGAAACTGAAGTTCAGAGAGATTAAGTAGCTAACTTGTTGAAGTTCATTGAGCTATTAAGCAATAAGGTCAGTAAATGAGCCAAGTTATTTCTAAACCTAGAACCTATTTTCTTTCATATCTCACATTGCCAGGCATGAATGAAAGGACTTGGAGCTAGAGGCACACAATCATCGTTATCAAAGTTTAAAATAGGCTGCCCTCAAATAAAGGAGCTCTGGGCCTACAATTCTCTAAACATTTATTCGAAAAGGAGTCTGACATGCTCTAGCCAATGGCATATGGAGCCTGAAAACAACAAAAACAGGAAAACATTCTTTAAGAGAAGGCCTGCACATGGGCTCACATATATGACCTATCAGGAGAAAAGAAGGGTCCCATCTAGGCATCAGAAAATGTCTCCAGACTCCTTGGATATAGTGACAATGGCCTGTTCAAAGGCTTCATCCCAGTACATCATCATCATCTTGGTTCCCACAGAAGACATCTTGTGTCCTTCCATGTTTTGTCTAATCCTTCCCCAGCAACTGCTTCCTTTTCCATCTTTGTCAGCAGTTTGAGGGAGGATAAAGCATTAAAGCCAAAACTGGGTGGTTTGGGCATTGCTGAAATTTGCAGCCACAGCAAAACTTGATAACTTGGTATTAACAGATCATTGCGTCTCTAGTGCATAGATATTTCTGGCACCCAAAGGCTGCCAGGCTTGGGGTTGACCAGATGGCCCGAGTCCAAATTAGGCTAGCTTCCCCAAGTCTGAGCTTAGGACAGTCCCAGTCCCCCCAGAATCTGGTGTGTCATACCCACCTCTGCTTTTCTCTGCTTCTCCTCCTGTTCTCTCTGCTCCTTCTCCATACCAACCAGCTTGAGCTTCAGCTCAGATACTTCAGACATCAGATCAAGCTTCTGGGTCTCAAGAGATGTGCGGCTTAACAGCTCCTGCAAGCAAAAACAGATCTCGAAATCATTAAGCACCATGGCAACAAGGACAGCTCTAGCTCCATCTGTGGCACATAAGTTGTATGTTGGACAACACAGAACTGAAGCTGCTTCATATCAGCCATAGGTCTTTTAAGGATGGACCTTGGCTGACACTGGGTCACTCAGGGACAGCACAACCCCTGCCATCACCCACTGTGCTTTGAAAGACAATATGAGCTACATTCCTCAAAAAACATGTGCCCATAGAAACCATTATTAATTATTTCCAAGTAGAGAAAAATGAATGGGTACTCTCAAAGAACCAAATTTATCCATCTCTGTTTTGAAGGCAAAGCAGTAGGTCCTCTCTACCAAAACAAACAAAAAAACTTGGGTTAACAATATATTTTTCAAAATCAAAATTTCCGGATCACCTCCTGGGCTCAATCAATGCTCAGCACAGTCTTCAAAACATTTCAATGTAAGACCTCACCACAGTGAACCTCAGTGGGAGTTAGAACATAAAGGAGATATTCACTGAGTATTTATTAAATAATTATGCAGGAATCTATGTGAGATGGATCTTTCCTGGTTTGTACCAAAATTACAATTTGACCATGATGGGATGTAAATAAGAAGATTGTTCATTCATGATTGTGAGGACAGACCAGGGAAGTTAATACTAGTCCTGCCATCACTAGAACAGTGGCAGACTACAACCAGATACCTCAAGTCTTCAACAACAAACCTGTTATTAATACATACAATTAATAAGCATAAACAAGGTAAAAAAACAAAGTTGATAAGCAAGACACCTGCTTAGGACTACTAGGAATTATAAAGGACCTCAAAAACTAGGAGCATTTCCCAAATTCCAAGGCAACATATTTTTCTATTGGCAAATGACAATGTTCCATGATGCCCAAAATCTTGGAACATGGTAGACACTGGCTATACAGGTCCTAGCAAGGAGAGTATACACAGCAACCAGGAGAGAAACAGGCCAGATAAACAGATGGAAAAGACACAATATCCTTGCCATGGTCGGAACATTTTGTATCATCTCGGGCAACCCACCCCCAGTTCAAGAATGGTGATCTCAACATTCTGACCCAGGAGCTCTGAGTTCACAGAGTCGGAACTGTCCTCAGATCATGAATCAAACCACACAGGATGGAGATTTTGACTCGGAATACATGATTACCTAGCTCAAAGTCCCCCAGTATCTGGGAAAGTGAGGCTACCAACTGTTCATCTGCCAGTCTATGGGGACGGGTGTCTAGATGCCCATCAGCTCGGCACAGTGAGTTTCCTGAGCACCGGGCCAGCCAGATGTGAAGCCGACTCACAGGGCAAAGGGAGCAGCATCAGAACTGCAGGCTACTTGGCCACAAGGAGTCAGCCAGATGAACATGTTCAGTATAATTGGTGGGACTTAGATTTATTGAGTGCCTCTTCTGTGCCAGATACTGCTAGGCATTTCTACATATATCCTCTTAATAAATGCTCCCAGTGACTTGGCAGTAAATTTTATCCTGATTCTACAGACAGACAAACAGGTCCAGAAAGGGTAGGTAAATCTTTTGGCCAAGGACACATGCCTATCAGCAGCAGAGTTAGTCATCAAATCAAGGTCTACTAGACTCATTTCTGTCTAATATATCACAATTGTTTCCCAAACAGAGAAGTCCAAGAATTTTAAGAGATATTAAAAAATAAATGCTGAAAAAAGGTAATCAACTAATATTCACTGAACCCAGGAAACACCCATTCCAATTGACAAAATTTCATTGAGCACATACTACCTACCAGAGTTGGTGCTAAGGCCACACAGGTCATCAGGGTCTTGAGTAGTTCTTCCCTGGGTGTGAGGGCACACAGAGAGGATGAGTTCCCTGGGCCTGGAGTACTCGAATATCCAAACACATAATCCTCCCCTGCACCAACTACTCTCTCCCATACTCTCCCCTTTCCCTACCTCCTTCTTGCCCTCCACCACCTCAATCTCTATCTCTTCATCCTTTCTTGTTCCAAAAATAATTGCCTTGTTCCAAAAATAATTTAAGGCAGTTTGAAAAATAGATATTTCAAGTTAAAAAATAAATCATAAAAGGTAAAGTAGGTAGAAAAAAAAATGGAAGCCAGAGTTACAATTGGTAGAAATCCCATACCATAAAGTTCCATGAACAGCTAGAAATGGTTGTATATGTGAGTTTTCCAGTTGCCAATGCAAAGAGGAAAAGGAACAAATGTACAAATCAAGGTCTGTAAGATATAAACTATTTCTTTAGAGTATTGAGATCTGAGAAGACAAATTCTTCCATTAAACTTCACTTATTCAACAAATATGTTTTTAAATACCCACCAGATGCCAATGCCTAGGGATATGACAGTAAAAACACAGCCCCTGTTGAGTACTTGAGTGTCTTAAGATGATATTCATGAAGTTTTGTCTAGTGATCAGCATTCAAAATAATGCTTTGGTGGGATTTAAAAAGGTCTCAGAATGTATCTCTCTTGAAAGCTTAGAGTCTACTCCCATTATTGCCAAAATCCCTCCAGCTGTTTTAACTACTAGGTTGTAGTTGGTCATACCAATGCTCCAGCTGATGTGGATAATATTTTAATTGGTTCCAACAGCCATTCCAATTGGGTTGCACTAACATTCCAAGTGGACATTCCAGATGGACACACAAACTTTTAATTGGAAACTTGAGGTTGCGTAATTTCATATTGTTTACTACTAATAAAACTTTTACTTACTCTGTCCTACCTTATATCTATGTGCTTCTACCTTTCATGATTATCTCTGCCTCGTCCTTGTCATTAATAAGTACTGTTCCAAGCCCTGAATTCAAAACCAGCCTTCAATAAACTCATCCCAATCTAGCTCTACTTCCCTGTCTCCAGACCCAGCAAAGCCCTGTCATCTCTATAACATGTGTCTTAATAGAAATTAACTACCCTACATCCTCCATCGCTCCTTCTACTACCAACGTAAACTGAATCTAGGCTTTTGCACAATATGACATGTTCTTTCCAGTCATTTTTAAGTGGAGACCACTCTTCTTTCACCAACCCAAACTTGCAAAACACCTTTCTCCCTATTTCAGGCCCACTTCCAAAGCACTGTTTGTCTTCATTTATCATCCACATGTATACTCATCTTCTGGTAGCACCATTCAGTTATATCACATTCTCTCCAAATATCCAGAACCAAGACAGTCTCCCACTTTGGTAGAGGCTTTTGCCTTTTGATCAATAGCTTTTCTACCAACTTGAGGAGCATTTCATCTCCTCAGTAGCTTCAACATCTTGTTAATGACTCTTCCATTCAGCCTCCACTCTTTGACTTCAGCTCCAACAGGTTTTGCTTCCACTTTGTTCCAGCTTCTCAGCACGGCCACAACTTGGCCCTCACAGAGAAACGTGTTGGCCCTGCTTCTAAAATCTTCAACTCTGAAATTCTCTCCTCTGGCCACAATCTTTTCACCTTTCAACTGTCCTGTATGTTTACTCAACCTCTAATTTCTTTTTCTATGACTGCTACTTACTTAATACCCCCCTATTTTCCTGGTTTATCAACTTCCTTTAAGCAATGCTTGTCTCCTCATCCACTATATACCTTGAGGTTAGTCATTCCAATTGTACCCATATCTACACCAGAAAATCCTTCACTCGACTCATTCCTGCCCTCATACCTGATGTACATTTGTTTACCAGAGCCTAGCCCATGCTAAAACTCATAGTCTTTTGTCCATATTTCCAAACCCCATGGCCTGAGAATTGCTAGTGAAGGTCACTTAATGATTCCAACTGGTCTCAATACAAATTTACACTACCTAATTACAGCTGATCTTTCAACACTGCTGGCAAAACTTGTATTCATCTCTGGTTGATTCCTTTCAGGGATTGTTCCAAATCTTTTCTATTCTCCTCAAGCCCTAAACCCCACCCTGGCCCCTCTTGTTCTCAAGTAACCTCTTCTCATATTTACTGAAAAGGTAAAAATTATCTAATCATTCACTGAACTTAAGTTCTATTTCAGTGTTTCCCGGAATTATCTCTCATTCATATCTCTTAAATCCCTGTCTTAGAGAAAGTGAGCCCACAGCTCCTTTCCAAGGCTAATTTGCCACAATTGAACAATGCCACCTTCTCTGTCAGGTTCTTTTACCTTTATTAACTTTTCCCTAGCCCAGTAAGCTTCCAGGATGCACATAAAAAGTATATGTCAAAGGATACAATCCTTCCAGAATTTGTTCCTGAAATGTCCCACCTGACTGACCTTCCTGTTTCTAGCCATTTCTCAGTTTCCAGGCTCTTCACACATCCTTGCATAACTTGGTAAAACTTAAGGTTACCTTCGTGGTTAACCAGTAGCCTTCAGCTTTGTTCCCTGAGTTCTGGTCCTGCTCCTCCTTCTAGTTGGAAACTCAGAATGACTCGCTCTCACCTCTGTACTGCCTTTGAGGAAGTTTCCACCAAGCTCTGTGCTACTCTAGGGTGGAATCATCAATCATCCACACTGACAGGCATTTAATCTCTCCCTCACCATCAGCTCCCATTCTATAGGCTATAAACATGATCAAATTTCTGACATTCTAAAGAAACATCCTCCTTGACCTTGACTTTCCCCTCAAGCACCACCATCAACTTCACTGTCCTCTTCCTGGGCAAGTGCATGGTGGTTGGGTGGGTGGGTATGTGTGTGCGTGGGTGTGTGTGTGTGTAAGTCTTTTTCTGTCCCTTCAGCCAAGCTCTTGAAAGAATAATGTACCCCTACTGCCTCATCTTCCTGTCACTTCTCAGCAAGATGTCTGCCTGCCTGCAACCCAGCTTCTGCCTTCACCAAGTAGGGCACAGAAATAGTTCTAGTTATGGTGACCAATGTCCAGACTTTCAGATGCACCTTATACTTCTCAGCTCTTACCCAATTCCTCATCATGCACTCAGTGAAAGCTCCTTATTGCCATCCCATCTTCTTTGTTCCGGGTTTTCCTGACCTTTCTTCTCCATCTCCTTTGCTGGCTGCTTTTACTCTATCTATCCTTTAAGGAAAACATTCTTGGATCCCTAGCTTAGCTCCCAAGCTCTCATCCCCAAGCTCTCAACCAGTCAGCTCTGGATCCAGCCAACCTGTCTGGAGCACCAAGGTCCTTGCCAGGCAAGATTTGTCCCCTGGAGGCATCCTGACCTTCAGGGAGGGCCCCTGCTAGGAATTTCTTAGAGTTGGGCAGCCACCAGAATGTGTGGGGAGGGAGGTGTAGAGAGGCACAGGGCTAAGGATAAGGGGAAAAGTGTCACAAGCAGCATTCTGCTTTTACTCCCAACTGTTTCAAGGTTGCCTGTACAAATGGGAGAGTGTGGGGAGAAGGAGGGAGGGGTATTGGAGGAGGGTGGCTTGTTTTACTCACTGTGAAAGCCATGAAACTGGGTAATAAAGCTTTAGGAAAAAACCAATGGACAAAATTATCACTCACCACTCTTACTTCACCACTACCACTAACCTATTCCAGAAGGACAAATACATCTCCTTTCGTGGAGATGAAAGGAAGCTTACATCTCAGAGCAACCTGTCATTTCCTTTTTCTAAAGCTCAGGATCTGACTGGAGCTGATAAAAATATTTGCCTTTCAACTTATTCTCTCCTTAAAGGGCCACATCTTGAAGCAATTACCTCCATCTTTAAGTGTGGAATATGACCCAGGGAGTTGCTGACCAAGGACAGAGAAATGCAGCCAGACTGGCAATCTGAAACCAGAATGAAAGAATGGGCCATGGAAAGACATGAAAGGAAAAATATGTCCCTTTACCCTTTGAAGTAAAAGGCCAAGGCCTTGCTGAGAAGCTTCTTTCATGAATAACATAAAGCAGAGAAGACGGGCTTGTACTCAACTTGGTTTTGAGTCCAGATGCAGTCTGCACTAACTATATCATCTCTCTGAACATCAGCCTTATCTGTAACAGGAGTTAAAGTATCTGCTCCACAGTGTGGTCTAGAGATCCAACATCACATGAGGAAAGTAGTTGTTTCTGCCTCGTAAATCTTCCAGAGGGAGTTTTAGGGAATATTTGCCAAATTTTGGTTTTCTTCAGTTGCAACTCAGTGTCTCTTCTCCCCAGATTTGTGCTCCCAACAGACCATACACATAGCTCTGTTGAATGCTGTGAGACAGAAACACCTGCTCAAAGGTTCTCCTGGGAAATTTATCAGCCAGGTGCAGGGTCTGCATGTCAGGCCCCATAATCTACACTCAATGTCTTGACTTATACGGGCCATTTGTGTGATAATTCATTTTTAACAAAACTGGAATAACTTTACTAAGGGGTAAGAGATGGGCAATAGGGAATCCACATTGTCACCCCCATGCTCTACAAGTAAAAAAAAAAAAACAGGTTTATTGACTTTCCAGACCAACTGCATGTGGTCAATCTACAGAAACTCATGTCCACTGAATCCCAGCCCCCTACGTTTGTCCCTCTCCACACCTCACCTAAAAGGCGGCCAAAATAATGAAGATGACTAAATCTTGAAGCTCTGGGTCATGTGGGAGCTGCAGTCATCCAAGGTTTCCCCAAAGCAGGGCTGTGCCTCACAAGGAGGTGTGCATCCTTTCCTTTCCCCACTGTGCTCCCTTACCCTGTGTTCCTTTTGACACTGAACATTGTTTCTGTTTTTGACACTGATTATATCCGTAAATGGCCAATCTCTGGGAAATATTCCATTTGGCTGCCAGCTTTGTGTAAAACCTCTTATGCACTGAGTAGCATTATCTTCTTCCTTGAGGTTACCACTCTCTAGAGAAGGTTCAGTGATCAGAGGCAGAGGAGATTATTGTGCAGGAACCTACCGGACCCCAGGGAGCCCACAGGGGCCACGTTTTTTAGAAAAAGCTCCTACTACCAGAAGCCAAGAGCCCTGTAGCCCAGGATATCTTAAACTGGGCAAGTTTCTACCAGCCCCCAGCTCAGAGGACTTGTATGTACTCCAAATTGTAGATGGTACTAAATTAATGCTGTGGTGCAAGAATCAAGTAGATTTCAGGAAAGCAATAGCATGCGCAGCCAAATATTCAACTTGGGAATTGGAGCTGGGAACTCAAAGATCTCAAACATGTCATATGACATGAACTCACAATTTGTCAAGAAAGGCGTATTGCACACTCCTATCGTTTTACCCTTGAAAGATTGAGAGAATCCAGGGAAAGCTTACGGGCATAATACTAACATGGTCAAGTTCAGGAAGATCTTTAAAACCCAGAAGTGGCAAATAAAGAGCTACTATACTCCAAAATATTCCAGATCAAGACATCTCCCTATATGGCACATGGTACATGCAAACCACAAATCTGATACCTCACTCGTAGCACACAAGGGTTTAGAATAAACAGGATATAAAGGGTACTTTTTAAGACTTTTTAAAAAGTCTAAAATGCCATCCATGGGATAATGCTTAGAGGGACAAAAGAACCTCTTCTCCAGGTGGTGCTGGGCACCAACATTAGACTCCTTGACATAGAGACTCTAACGATGGAGCAGAAATCTGCCAGAGAGAGATGCAGAGCAGTCCTGGAAGAGAAGCCAGGGCAGGCAGTTAGATAGACCGAGTACCACCATGCAGCCATTCTCTGACCTCCAATTATATTGTTACTCATAAGCCACCACCTCCTGAAATATCAACCTTCTGACATTTTTTTGCCACGTTCCCTTCCACATCCAAATTTTCTTGATCTCTTTCTGAATTGTTTACAACACTCCATCATCTTCCTCTCTTACCCTTCCCACCTCAAAACCACACCTTGTGCAGACTTAAAAATACCATCTAGTGGGCAGTTTCATGCACTCTTTGTGAAAATGCTTTTCTGTCATTTGCGATCTTTTCCATCAGGCTATTATCTTTCCTGGGTCTTCAAAAAAAAAAAAAAAGATTCAACTTAAAGAAAAAAAGAGGCTGAACTCCTATTGCTACTCAGATTTTGAGGGAATATTATGAGCAAGAGAAATGGCATACAATCTAAATAGAAAATCAAATAAAGCCAAGAATGTGATAACATGAATCATCAATGAAAAGATAACAAACAACAGTATCTAAGCTGTTGGAACTAGTTTTTATGAAGACATATGCATTAAAATACTGACTTTTTAAGTTCTTCAAATACACCCAGAGAAAACTAACAAACATTGGAACTAAGACGTTTATCCTAAGACCAAAAGTAAAATGCAAACCCCATGTTCATTACTATACTGCCAAGAAATCATTTGAATATTATGCAGATCATGACAATTAAAAAAAAATGTTAGAGCTATGGGGGAAAAGATTATAAGCGGTCATCTAACTGTATCACTCATTTTAAGGGACTGACTTTCATTCTTTAAATAATCGGTGGGCATCTTTTTATGTGCTAAGTACTATACCAGGAGCTATAGGGAATACACACCCAAACTTCAGTCATGGTTTAATTTTCAAAAAAAACTGAATGAATGAATCTATTAATTATATATATCAGTTGATTTCAATAAAAAAATCTAATTAGCTTCTCAATAGATTCTAAAAAGACTTTTGATAAAAATTCAGCACCCTAAAAATTGCAGCTTATTATTTACAATACAGTAAAATTATTCAGGAGTAGAAGAACGGTTAAGTCGATTATGATACTTTAAAAAAAAACTATTATAAGTGATAGTAGAGATGACTATATAGAAAAATTTAAAAATGAAAAGAAGTCACTATATGATATTAAGCATACAAAATCTGAGGACTAAATCACATCTCTGGTGTGACTACAGCTTTGAAAATTATATAAGGGGTCTTGAAAAAGTTCATGGAAGGATTCGTATTATCTTTCAATTCTATTTTTCCATGAACTTTTTGAAATACTCTCGTATGTACACACAATGACAAGTACGGAAAGGAAATGAGAACTCATTATCTGAATGGGAGGGAAGCAGCTTAATACTTTTTTTCATTTTGATGTCTATTAAATTATATTAAAATATTATTCACATAATTTTTATCAGAGAAAACTACACAGAGTAGGAGCGAGAGTGGGAAAGGGGCACAAAATATACTGGAGGAACTGACTTTGTAAAACCCCAGATGCCACCCATAGTCACACTGTGGATGGGATGAGGGTGAAGTTGCCAGCTGCACCAGGCCTGCAGACAGTGCTGCCTGGGAATCTGTCTAACCAGCTCGACAGGTTATTCCTCTCAGGCCAGCCCTTCCCCCCCCACCCCCCCTCCTCTGCCACTCTCAATGTCAGGCTGGTTTCACCTGCTGTATAAACACTATATGCGGAGCAGCCAATCCCACCTCTCAGGCAGGATGGGAAAGTAAGCAGTGAGAGCTGTCGTCTGGGCACAGAAAGGGACTTCAACACATGAGCTGCTTCAGACCCTAATGGCCCTCAGCCACACCCACCCTTACCTGTTGAAGCATCTCTTCAGCAGCATTGAGCTTCACCTGGTGTCCTTCCAGACATACTTCCAGGTCCCGAATCTTCTCTCCTTGGGCTTCCACTTGGTCTGTGAGGACACTCACCTGTTCCAGGAAATAAAGCAATGGTGGAGGAACAAGGCATCTGTGTGGCCAGGAAATTCTCCCCACCCTATGTGAGCTTTGAAACCACAGCACTGACTCTCACATGCAAGGAATAGCTTCTTTTTGGTGAGTGGCAGGTGAGGGAAGTGTCCTGGATGAAGGCAATTTCAACTGGATTCTTACCTTACCAGGGAGTCTCGGCCACTGCCTGAATCACGTTGGTCATGTTTCCTGCTCTTGATAGACTCAAGAGAAAAAACACCCAGCAGCCAGGAGAGCTGCCTCTGGGCTGGACTCCTGCTCTCTATTCGTCTTACAGGGCAGCCTGACCTCAAGGCATATCTCAGCTGCTTGCCAGGGCTTCTGCCACCGCATGTGGAAGAGCAATCCAAACTTCTACAGAAACTAACCAATGACCTTTCCTCTCTCATAAGGGTGTGAGGACTGCTTGCCTATCAGGAGAGTGTTTTGAAGCAATTAAGGAATGTGGACGTAAGGGGCATGTATTAGCACTGACAAAACTTGGCTCCAGAAAGGTTTTTGTGCTTCACAGGCCAAAACATGACTCTAAGTCATAAATATACAGAAGCCACATTGCACATACAGAGGTAGAAACAAGTCATCTTTCTGAAGAACCCTGAGAATCTCTACTGAAAATATTAATTAGTAAAAACCATTTACAATAAGTCATTTAAACTATGCCCTAAGTGTATAGTAAGAGGGTTTTCACAGCCTTCTCTATTAGCAAAATGCCAAGGGTCCTTTTTCTTTTTCCTTATTAAGAGATAGCTCAAAGCAGGAAGATGAAAGAGAATGGGTGGCCTCTCAAAAGAAATCGATGGCTGGTAAATTGAGATCCTTTAGACTTTTCTGGTTAGAGTCATTGCCATTTACACATAGATTATCCTAAATTATTTCTCAGTCTGTAATGGAATGATAGTTGGAACATGAAAGAGTCAATGTAAATTCATTTATGAGTGTTTAAATAAATTTTATAAATTATAAAGCACTTTTTAAAAAAGGAACTAATCTAAATTAACATGGCTACTGTAAGCTTTCCATTTTTATGTTCCCAAATGGTGAATGAATTATTGAAACATATTCCTGAAATTCATGCATGGTACTCTAACATTTCAATTTTAATCGAGAAAAAATCCAAACCAAGCCCATCTTAAACACAAACCTTTATGGGTTTTTGTTTGTTTTTAATCCTTACTGCCCAACACTATCAGCAGTCCTGGCCTTTTCAACTAACTCTACTTTCCAAAGAGTAGGATTTGGGGGGGGGGGGGGTAATACTCTGCTCCCTGGATATAGATATTCTGTTTGGGAAGGATGTGTATGGTTAATCTTTTACGGTCTGCACCACACCTCGGGGCCATGTGCTGGTGGTACCTGGAGGAATAAAATATGGTCTCTAGCATTCTATACCTCACAGTTCAGCTGTACGTAAGACTAAAAATACACAGGACTGCAGGGGCCTTACAAATTTCAGTACTGACTACGTATTATGAATGGGGAGGTGTAGAAAACTGAGACAAAATGTATAAAGATCCTAAAATGTGACCTTCATTCAATAAAAACAAATATTTTTTGAGCCCCTACTACATGCTAGGCATAATTTTAGGCACGAGGGATACAGAAGTGAGGAAAAAACCCAAAAGGATGAAAATCCTTGCCCTTGCCTTAAGAAGTTACTTTACAATGAAGATATAAAAGATTTCATTTTTATTTTTAACTAATCCTAGAAACAAAGTATGTTGTTACATGTGATTTGCTTTGTTCTTCTACAAGCAGACCCAGGAAAACATTCCGAGCCAAGGGCTCTAATTAATTCAGTCTGGCTAAGCAACTGTGTGAATTAAGCAAGAGGCTTTACTCTGGGGAGGATCTGTCTAACCAGCTCCATGGGGCCACTACTGAACAGGAGTGATCATTTTAGAGCAATTCAGAATCTATCCACAAGCTCCTGGCAGAACAGAAATCCCTAAGGTTAACTTCTGACTTTACCGGTATCTTCTCAATTGTGTAGGATTATTTAAATAGAGATCATTCAAGAATTCCAAATTTTTTAAAAAACATCAACATGAAAGAGAGCATTATCACCTAGGATTTCTTTATTAAATTAAAATCCTCCCTAAATAGGGATGTGTTATTTCAGTCACGAAGAGTCCTGGTTCAAAAATTTGTGATTTCATACTGTTTGCTGCAAAATTCTAAATTGGATACTCTTTCATTAATCATGTTATTGTGACGGAGTTTCAAATTATATATCCCTCGAAACCTCTGCACTACAATGTGTTAGAAAATGTGGCCCCTGCTACCTCTTTGAAGGCAGTACTTGGGCACCATCCCACTTGGGCACAGACTCCAGCTACGATGGCCCCTTGCTGTTCTTCCCACACACCAAGCACAGTCCTACCTCTGTGTGGGCTGGATTGACCACCTCCTCCACCTGGAATACACTCTTCAGGTACCTGCAGGGTCCCCTCCTAGCTTCTTCCCCCTGTCAGGGAGGTTTTCCCTGACTACACAATCATTATAGTGCTTTATTTTTCTCCCAAGTACTTATCATGCCTGAAATATTTTATGTATTTGTTTGTTTATTGTTAAAACTAACGCACACGCACACACTCTCTCTCTCTCTCTAAAATGGAAGCTCTACAAGAACAGGGATTTAGTCTGTTTCGTTCACTGCTGTCTTTGTCCGACAAGTCATGGACACTCTATTTTATAAATGAACAAATCAATGAAGAAAAAAACAAAATTAGGATATAAAAATGTATTTTTAGTATGAGCTCAAATATTTAAAACAGAAGCAGGGTAGGAAAAAAAACAAACATTGGGAAAAGGTCAAGATGTTAATCTGCTTCTTTAAAATCTTTTAGAATTACCAAGGTGTCTAAAATCATTCAGTACTGTTATGTTCATAAAATAAAATGAAAATACAAAATAAATAAGGTAAAAGGAAAACAAAAAAACCCCAAAACATACTGCTGCCTCACAACCCAAGTGCTCTTAACTACAGCCCCCAGCCTGGGGAGGGTGCCAGACCCTTTCTGTACCCCCCACCCCCATTCCACCACCAGTCTTATTCATCACCCTTGAAGCTTTTTAAGGAGCTGGGATTAGGATATTAATCTTTGTATTCTCCATATCATCAATTAATATCTGATGCATACCAGACCTTGAGTAAATGTTGGCTTAAACGATTTATGCATTTGAGAACTAACAGCAAAGAGCTCTGGTCTCAGCAACAGGCTTTCTATAAGAATGCCTAACTTTAAGTCTACCAGGAACACGAGCTATCTTTCTTCATGAAAAGTTTTGAATTCCTCTCTTGAAAGAGAGCCATCAAAAGCTTAGCCTATGTCACCAGCTCCAGGGGATTTGGTATCAGAGTGATCAGTCTAGATCGAGCTTCAGACAATTTGAACCTGATTCCATTAGCATTCACCCTTAGGCCCGCATCACTCCCGGCTGTTTTATTAGTGACATTAGGGCATACATTATCTCCCTTACAAGACTCAGGTCTCCTGGAGGACAGGGCCCATTGTATTCATTCTTAGCACCTGGTTATAGGTGTGACCACAGGGCCTCCAGTGTACAGAGACAGGAGCTTGGTAGTACGCTTAGATGAATGAATTCACAGCCCCCAAAAAGCCCAGTCCAGAATTGAATTGTGCCCCTCAGTTACTTTCTACTGTGTTTCAGTAAAAGTCTTTTTTAAAAACATACACTTTGGAAGCAAAACAATTCCAACTGAGAAAACCCCACGTGCTCCCCTCCCTCTTAGGGTAAGTTACAGAGTGGGAGGTAACAGGATAATCTGGTTCCCACCAAAAAGGACCCACCTGTAATATGAGGGACTCTTTATCTCCTTCTAGACGTGCCAAGCGTTCCTGGTAGGTTTCATTACTAGCAGCACTGTGGTGATTTACCTGGGACTAAAGGGTGGGGAAATAAAGAATACACTTAAAAGGTTGGAAAAACATCTTACCAATTTCCATATGGAATATGTAATGTATATAATTTGTGAGGACAGCTCCACTGATTATATGTATAAAACCACCCACTGAAACAGGAAACCACAAGATTTCAAAACTACTACAGGGATGACCAGACCACATGCCACTGAAAGGTGTGCCTTGGAGTTGACACAACCACCTCCTGCATGACCTCACTCTTGGCCAGTGGGCCTGGATAGAGCTCTAGACCCAGCAGTGCTTGACTTGACTGGACATGCTGGTCTGTTTTGCTGGAGGCACAGCAATGTGAGGGTCTGTTCTTTGAGGAGACCAGACAGCTGGCACCATTCACCAAGGAACTATGGGAACAACTTCTGCACAGACCTTGGTATCTCCTAACTCTCACTCCAGGGTTCACCAGAGCCAAGGCACACCTCGCAGCATGGAGGCCCATCCTGAACACCACAGTGAGCATGGAGGATGGGGAAGGCTAACTGCAAAGCCCTTCATCTACTCACTTATCCCTTCCCATCCCAAT
Organism: Cynocephalus volans; assembly: GCF_027409185.1. Classification (NCBI taxonomy): domain Eukaryota; kingdom Metazoa; phylum Chordata; class Mammalia; order Dermoptera; family Cynocephalidae; genus Cynocephalus; species Cynocephalus volans. The sequence goes on along the minus strand of NC_084463.1, from coordinate 107,991,155 downwards.
CCCACCTCACCAAGGGCTTTGGCAGCCAGGCTGGCAGGTCATGTTCCTGCAGTGCTAGAGCTGAGAGAAGCAAGCTAAGTTGAAACATCTAGGAAAGAACCTAAACAACGGCCAAAAGGATCTCAAAGGGCTAAGTGGAGGAAAAACACAGGAAATGTAAAGGAGCCAGCAACTATAGAAAACAGAAGAAAGGGAGAGGATGTGAAATGGCAGGGGAGAGGAAGAATCTTATGAAATGCCTTGAACTAGAGACAAGAGCTGTCACTTTCCAGGGTGTGTCTGACCTGGGCAGGGAGGAGGGAAGGACCTGATAATGGCACTAAGCTGGCCCCAATACCACCAATGCTTGCTTCCTATGTGCCAAATGGAAGACTGAAACCAGGGGCCCACAGTAGGCCAGCCAGAGTCTTGGCTGTCTGAAAAAGTAGAACTTATTGCTACATGGGGAAATGATGATGATGATAATCTGGGCTGGCCCAGTAAGATCAATGCTCCAATATTCATGAAGCAAGTGTCCATAATCATGATAAAAATCATGATTGTGCAAAGGGGCAGGACGGAGAGGCTCAGAATTGAGCCACCTTGCCCCGAGTCCACTCCCCACATTTCAACTTTTAGAATGGGCTCTCCGACCTTCCTCTATGAGAAAGGGCACTTCTTTCCTCCTTTCATCCCACCCCTTCCCAACACACTGCCTAGGTGAGGGTAGGTGACAGAGCCACACCCAGTTCTAGAACAGAAACAGGGACCAAGCATTCTGCATGCAAACTCTGGAGTCTCACCAGTGAGAGAAGCACTGGCTCTTTGTGGAAGGTACAGTGGGAGGGCAAGCCCAGGGCCATTTCCCAGCACGGGGGTGCCAGCCAGTCCAGATGGCAACCAGCGCGCCCACTCCCACACTGCTGCCTTCTACTCCAGCCTCTCTCAAGCCTGTGTCTTGTCTTGTCCATTGTTATGAAGGCTCTTTCATGCCATAGACAAAAGGCTTTAATAATTACAAATGACTTCTTTGTTGGTGGCAGTTTATTGTTGTTACATTAATTAATATTCCAGTTCTCACATGGCCAAACTCTCTGACTAGCATAAGGATATATTATAACCTACATTTTCCCAGAACCTGACAAGAGAAGATAGGAAAATAATCCTTAACAGCAGGTCAAATTCTTCTCTGTCAAAGAACGCACACAATGGTAATTTTTAGTGGATGGAGAGAATAGAAAAGTGAAGCTCTGCACATCAGACCCCAGTGCCAAAGTCAGCATGTGCACGAAGTCACCCAGCATGGGTGGCTGCCATGTCTCCAGCAGGAAGTGAAGGAGAGAAGACCAAAGGGAACACTTCTGCAAGCCACACCAACTGTGCCTTCTTCAGATGGTGTGCATATGGCCCTCATTATAACGACGGTCACCCATACAATCACCCAGAGGGGCAGCTGTTTTTACTAGCTGACAAAATAATAATAATAGGGTAAGAAAGATGAAGCCATAAGTTCAATTAATATACAAAATGTATGTCATAGAGTCCATAACACGTGCTAGGAGTGGATCAAAAATCTGGATCCACTCTAGCAGCAATGGAAAAATAGGAGCACGACCAGTTAAAAGATGCATGGATCAGAATGGCAAAATCAGATTGACTGCCTAGGAGAAGCATAAATATTCCATGCAAGGGAGAAACTCGTTTTTAGAGAGAGACTTTGTGTAATGGGATAAACAACATCCATGACGATGTTTTTATAGTAAACAGAGCCCAGTACAACTCACTGCTTTTGTGTGATGTCCTCAAAACAGGTCAAAGGCTAATGGGTAATATGGTCCAAAGGCCAAAGAAATTCTACAGAGATTAATACAAAATAGTCCAAGAAGGGCTGGCCCTGTGTCTCACTCGGGAGAGTGCGGCACTGCGAGTGCCAAGGCCGTGGGTTCGGATCCTATATATAGGGATGGCCGGTGCGCTCACTGGCTGAGCGTGGTGTGGACCACACCGTGCCGAGGGTTGCATCCCCTTACCAGTCAAAAAAAACAAAAAACAAAAACAAAATAGTCCAAGAACAGTGCTATAAACACATGGCAAGCACTTATGTAAGCTCAACACGTGCCATGCACTGTTTAGAGCACTTTATGTGCGTTAACTCAGTTAATCTTTCCTGCAACCCTGTGGAATGGGTACTATTCTTAACCTCATTTTACAAATAAAGGATCTGAGGCACAGAGTATATGGATAATTTGCCAAAGTTACTATGCAGTAAATTAGTGTGCTTTCTGTTGTTACAGCTTTCTTACAGTTTGTTTTCTGTTGCTGTATATAGAGAGGCAGATCAAGTACAAATTTTGTTTTATATATTGGGGTTGTATGAGAATTCACCTAAAACAAGATTTTAAAATGCTGTCTGAACTTAAATGTCTATTAATAGTGAAGCAGCTAAATAAAATGCGGTTCATCTGTATTATAGATAATTTGTAGCATTTTAAAACATGAAATAGATATTTATGGACCATCATAGAAATATAAGATATATCTGATAGTGAAAAAAGCAAGATACAAAAGAATCAGTGTGATACTAGAAAATAATACAACTCCACAGTTATTTACATATGTACGAAAATAAACAGAAAAAGTGTCTGGAAGGTTACATAGCAACCCCTCAATAGTGTTCTCTCTTCTGGGGAAGGGTCCAGGCTATAGGAGGTTGGAGGTGGGAAGTGTGGTCTAGGGGGGACTTTAGCCAAAATGTTTGAGTTTCTTACAAAAACGTTTATTTTGTTGAGTAGTTAAAATATATTTTAAAACTAGAAGCACCATTTGAGTACCTAGAACAGTGGTTTCTGGTATTTTTCCCTCCTACAATAGACTTGAGGGGCCAGTCCTCTTCCAGTGGTCACAATGGCCCAAAGGGCAGTGGTGTTCACCGCAGAGGTCCCTCCCCTCCCCAAATCATTGTTCTAGAGGTAAAAGGACCATCCTCTCATATAAGTCCTCCAAAATCTCTAGCATGCCTTTGAAAAGTATTAAACAGCAGTGAAGCAGAGGTAATGTTCCAGACAGAAGTCTGCAGTGTCGCCATCCTTTGCTTTTGGTGAAGTGCAGAGCCATATGTTTTCATGATCTAGATAAGACTGGCATCTTCTTAAGAAAACTGCAGTCGTTCAGAAGGGCACAGGCCAGGATCAAATGCCACCTCCACCTGGAGAAGAAACTTGAAGGCACCTGAGAACAGGGCCAAGAGGAGGATTATTCTAGAATCATTTTGTTGAATGACAATATTCATCAGGCAAAGGTAAGGATTTGAGTTTGGGTGAATATGTACACTCCTTATTCTAGTAATCGGAAAACAGGTTCAATCGTGTCATTTTTGCATTATAAAGTGGCTGCATCATCAGGGCATAAAAAGTCATGTGGTTCTTAAAATGTCATTCCAATTTATTCAGAAATAAAAGACATTTCAGACAGTTTTGTTTTGTTTGTCTTTACAAAAGCTTGTTTTATCAGAGAATACACCTACTTTAATTCTAATAGTGGAATTGTAATAGACGACTTGGATCAATACTGGGATCATACAACTGGGTCCCTGCATGATTCCAGGTTTGGGAAGTCTGAAAGCTCTGTCCATATTCTCTGTTAGATAAATCAGTGATAGAGCAGTTGCCCAGCTCTCCATACATAAAGTCAGACTGAGAGAACCATGCCCATGTTCCACTGAGAAGAAAGTCAAATAGAGGTTTGAAGGAGACTACATGCTAACTTTCTATTCCTCTCTGGAATGGCAAGTGAATTTAAAGGACAGCATCCTGTTAAGGACAACTCATCCCATGGATGAATATAAATAAGAAAGTGAAAAGTTTTACTCAACCAATGATGTTGGCCCCTAGGCTAGACCTGTCTGATGGACCACTGATATACTAAGCTTTGTTACACATATATTTGATCAAATTTTCTCCTCTTTTGTTCTGATGGCTACTGCTACAAATGTTACAGAGGCAAATCTCAATCTTCTTACCCAAACTTTTCATTATCAGAACTGTTCCTATTACTATAATTCAGGCTAGTTACCTAAAAATATTGTGAGGGCCAAATGATCTGTTTATACTATGGAAGTGAAACATCAATTTCAGACTGATATTTCCATATCCTCTTGCATTTTGATTGAAGAATGCCACAGTGAAACACACTGTCTCTTGTGTACTGCAGAGCTGAATCAGGACGAGGTCTTCTTGAATATATATTGTCAAGAACTTGGAATCTGTAGCCAAGATTATTGAAGCCAAACCACCTTCGTCTCTATCAAACCTTTACTCTCAAGAGGCTGGGCAAAGTCTTAGATAGAAGGAATCCATCCTCTAAAACCTAGATCTCTTGGAGGCAAATATAAAGCATAGCTTAGAGTTGTCATATGAAGGTCTTCCCCAGGCCTTGAGAGTGATGTTCCAGTGACAACTCAGCTCCCTGACTCTCACAGCTTATGGGTCTGTTTCTACAAGACCCGAATTGCTATCACTGCTGGAGCTGGGCAGGCCTAATACACAGATCAAGCAATCAACAGCCTAAGGTGGACCTATTTTCTAAGCCATCCTTAAGTGGGAGAGGCTTCAGGAAGATGTAGCAGCTGTACAGGGTTTTCTATGGTTGGGGCTCCTAAAGTTAATCATGATAGTCAATCAGCCTCAGCAATTAGGAGAGGAGGGACAGTGGACTTTGTGTAGCCAGGAGGGATAGGACTGACCAGCAAGATTCCAGCAGGGACAGGATCTACATAAAGGGCAGTTTGGCCTATACAAAGACAATAGCCTAGTCTAAACTGAGTCCTGCCCCCACCTCTTCCACCTCTACCTTGGTCCAGTAAGGAATTTACTCTTGATAATTTCCTCATGCACAGAGAGCTGGATGCCGGCAGACTCAAGAAATAAAGTAGGTTTCCACATTTTGGAGGACACTGCATTTTAATTAGTGATGAGATTATCAAGGGATATTTAAGGCCCCAAAAGGACACCTTATCATGAATTGCAGAGAACCCCAATCAGTTTCCCCCATTGTCTGTCCAGAGCAGGCTGGATCATCATCTTTACTGTAATCACGTGGCACAAGTGAGGGCCGCTATCTTCTTAGAGATATCCTCATCTCCCCATCACCTGAGCCAAGCTTGGCTGGTTGGAATCCTTCCTCTGAATTTTTAAACTTGGGAGCACAGCATGGTAGTGGTGGTGCTAGATGGTTCTGAGGTTGTCAGTGGCCATGTCTTCCTCCATGTGGAAGAAGCTGATCTGCACCAGGAATCAGCTGTGAAGCCAACATGCACAAAAAAGCAAACAAAAGGCAACAAGGAGACTGGTGGCATTCTCGTCCCTGGTTCATGCTGTCTAAAGGCAGAGATATATCCCTGCCCTTCCCATTGGTCCCCTCTTGGTCTAGACTAGTTTGAACTGAGTTTCTGTTATTTGCAACCAAAAGTTCTGGCTAACACATTTGTCTTAAAGGGTGACCAAATGACCAAAATTTACTCCTTTGGAAGTAATCTTCCAAGAAAGTATTCCTCCTATTTGGATATAGTACTGAATTACAAAGGAATCTGCCTATCATTGCTTGATTTGCTTGAACTGGCAATTTTTAAGACAGGTTTGTCACTTCTAAGCCAACTATAGTTAATACCAGGATTAACATCAAGGGCTCATGGGGGAGGGACGGGGATCTACTTTGTGGCATAGGGTGTGTCTGCGTGGGATGTACTAGAATAAAAAGAGCTCCAGTCTCCTTTATGTGTGGAATGAATGGCTTTCTCTCCATCACCTGTTTCCCTCCATTCTTATTCCCCACACAGAGCAAGAAGGTTAAGACAGGGGATGAACACAAGTGAAGAAAGGCCCACAGACATCAACGGGGACAGAAGGTGGGGGAGGATGTGGGATAAGAATAAATAAGCTAAAACAAAACAAGAAATAAACAGGGGCTAAAGTCTAAAAAATGTAAGGATGAAAGGGAAAATGAAAAAATGAAGGGAAAATAAGAACATTTCCTATCTAACTTCTTTAAGAAGTTATGTGGAAAGAATTACATGTCACACACGGCTGCACAAATGCCAGGCCTGGGAGATGGAGGCTAAGAGCTCCAGGTTCCCTGTTCCCCACTCTCTGCTCAGCTGGACTTCAAGTCAGTGGATTCCTGGAGACTTTGTTGGGGAGGTTCCACATGCATTTACAGAATTCCTACAGCATTCTCTTCCCCAAGGGGCAGCCTTCGCCACATAAAGAGGACAAACCAGGAATGATTAGGAGGCCAGGGCTGCACATAACTATGTGTAATCTCAGGCTTCCCATCCTCTCAATACCTTACAGAGCAACAGAGAGGAGCAGTGAGGTCAACAGACATGAAAGCACATGGGAATAAAAGTACACAATGCTCTTTATAGCAGGATGCTTTATGGAAATCATTTAAACAGCTTCATTTAAGCTAAAAGGCCAAAGTCTATTTACAGGCAGTTCATCTCTTCTACTGAAAGTTTTAATTAACTCACTCTTTTTATGCAAGAGAACAAAAGAGACAATATTTCTGATCAAGACACCTAAGAAATATTTATAAAGATCTGTACAAACAACCCAAGAGAACAATAACCAAAATATTTTTAGGCTGGAAAGGGAAAAAAAAAAAGCCTAAATGACAGTACAGAACCCACTGTTGCTAAAAGCCCAGGAATCATAACTTTGGCACACACAGGTAAAGATGTACTCACTTTTCCACTGTCCCTGAAAAGATGCCCATGTTTTGGGTCACATCCTCATGGTCACAATTTTTTCCTCCTTACAAGTGTTTTACTACATACTGTAAGTACTATGTACTATATACATGTTTATAATAAGTACATTGAGAAATCCAATAGCTGGAAATGACCAATCATAAACACTGAAATTTCTGTTTCTGCTCCAGTCTAGAAATTAGGTCAAATTTAAGTTAATCATGAGCTTTCCAGGCAAATCAACCAGGGCAGCCTCCTCAAGGCCATCACTCTCTGACTGTAGCTGCTGGTCAGATCCCATGTTGATCGCTCACTCCTGGTCTGGCTCCTCCACTGGAGGTTGACCAAGGGAAAGCCACATTAGGCTCTCCATAGAGTTCTGGATGGGATGTGGTGCTTGATGCCACAGCTGGGGACAATGCAGAATCCCAAGGAGTGAGACTCCTTTATAGCCTGGCTCCCCCTTCATGTATGCTCTGACATACTCTCAGGGATGCTAGCGAGGTTAGTTGCAGCATTCCCTGACTGGCACATCCCAGGAGACCTCCTGTCAACACTGCACTTCACTGCACTTGGGGAAAGAGTTGGTTCCAGAGCAGAAAAATGGGGCAACGGAGAAGTCACAATGGGGGTGTCATTTGGTATGCAAGTAAGAAGTGTGGGAAAATCCTAAGTCAGCTCCCCAGTGTGACAGCTCTAGCCACCATGCTGGTTTTCAGAGCCAACAGTTACTTCTCAGAGCTCCTTCCTTGGAGTCCTCAAAATACATCTGCCCTCCTTTTTTGATATCAATGTCTGTTGTCTTGGCCAGGTAAAAAGTCACATTTCCTTCAGTGCTTCCAATAAACTATAGATTCCAGTTCCTTCAGGATTCTGGCCACAGTATACACAATGTCCCAACTGGTCAGAGCATGTTAAATTATATAGTGGCTCTTTGACTGTAAATATGCTGAGATTTTTGAACACAACACACTGGGTAAGCCTGGCCCTAGATAAATCTTAGAAAGGTTCTCCCTTTTTTAGCCGCTTAGATGACATGTGTTTTTAGCTGAATGAGAAAGAAAAAGAAAATATGTGGTATTTACAGGCTGCCTGGTCAAAGAGATCTTATCAAACCCAGAAAACCAACTGCAAGTGAGCCATGGCTGCCAGGTACAGAGCTTCAGGGCAGAAGTCAAAATCACTAAGGCTGTATATCTCAAGCTCAGAAGCACCACTCACATGCAAGCCTTTTAGAAACTTCAAAAACATAAACCTTAAAAATAAGGGGACTAAAGTAAATAAATAAAAGTAAATGGATCACAGTGGGTACAGTCAATTCCTGTTACATGACTCAGGTTACCCACCACCAAGAGATCCAAGGATTATGAGTGTAGGCAAGTGCTTGTAAATAGAAAAACTTCCCCTGCATTCTTTGGCTAAGGAGTTTTAGGACTTTCTAGCAGTTATTATAAACCCAACTGTTCCCAGGATCGGTTCTACTTTTTCTAGATGAAGGACTGTCAAGCCAACTGTCAAGGCTTCAACAGAGTTAAAGAAGTTTCTTCCAAATGCAGTGTAAACAGAGTGAATCAGTGTGAATGGAGTGCAAATCAGGTGTGTTACTCTCACTCCAAATCTAGCTCCCTAGGAAGATCAGTTAGGACTTAGATTAGAGAGTAACACATCTGATTTGCCAATATCTTTCTCCAAAGTTATAGCCTTGGCTAAGCTTAAACCTTGACAAAATTATAGCCTGCTAGATTATCTTTAACAGGTGGCTGGATACATAAGGAACTTAGAGCACTGGGCTGTAGAAGTGGTATTTGTAAATGTGCTGGTGTCCTGTGAAGGGATGATGTTAAAGCCAGGAGGAGAGTAAAGGAAGAAAACTCTCGGAAGACTTTTCCTCATCTTGCCAACTTCAACAGATGTACTGATTCATTATTATTGAAAACATCTTCAGAGAAACAGCAGCAGTACTGGATGCTGGAGTGAGGGTGGAGTTGGCTCTGTGACTGTTTTAGCTTGTCTGGAGACATTAGTGTTAACTTCCTAGTGCCTCTCAGACTACCTAAATCTTCCACATGAGGAACCAGCAATCAAACAGGCATAAAAGATCCATAGCTGGAGAATGAAGAATTAAGCAAGGGGTAGAGTGAAGAGATGCTCTTTTGGTCACAAGAATGCTATTAACCCTGAAAAATTCCCAAGTGGGAATGAATTCAGGGGACAGTTGATAGAAAAGGTTACTTGAGAACTAGAGGCAGCAAGAACATCTTTATAGAAGAAATTTTAAAGATGACTGTAGGGACAAAGCCAGTGTGCAGTGGGTTTGGGAGTGACCAGGAAGGAATAGAGATGGTGAGCTTTTAAGGCTACTCTTTCAGGAATCCTAACGGTGAAAGGAAGGTAAGTTATTAGGCAGCACAAAGTCAAAGATAGTTTTGTTTTTTCCCTAAGAATTGAGAAGAAGCACTTTCTGCAAAGGGCAAGGGACACGTAGGCAGAAAGGAACTGAAAGAAGAAACAATCAGAGGAACAAGAGGAGCTGGAACAGGGTTGGGTTAAGAGAACATGATACTAGGATAACCTTGGCTGAAAGAAGAGACTTGTAGCCAGTGAAACAGGAGTAAGTTGAAAAGTGATAGCTGTGAACACAGTTACATTTCATGGTGGAGGGGAGGAAAAATGAGAGATTCACCTAAGTTTGGCTTTTTTTAATGAAGTATGTAGGGAAATCAGTTGAGAGGAGAGTATAAGGTTGGAGACAAATGGAAAATTGTGGAAGGGTTACTACAGAGGATCATAGAGACTAGAATGCAGGAATGAGTTAAAGGATTCCCAAGTGCTGTTGCCAGCCCAAAAAACTGCCAATTGCTGTGCTCCTCTGCAGGACCCATGAACTACTCAACAAATGACCCTGGTGTGATGCCACTTCATTAAACCCCACTGTGTAAAGGAGGCCCAAGGGCCTCTCTTCAAGGAGCTGGCAGACAGGAGTCACAGGTGGTAGGGATTAGAGATGGCAAAATCTTAGCTCCTAAATTATACTGGGAAACAGGATGGGCTGGCATTTTGGGTGTGTTGGCTAGAAATGGGAGGTACCTACAGGAAATTGAGGACAGCTAGAACCGCCCTTAAATAACCATACCCACCGTTGCCCTCCTCATGGGCTTGAAAAACATCTCTGCTCAGAATCAAGGTTGGGTAGATATCTCTGGAGTAACCAGAGGTTGTCAGTTGTGGCTGATGTTATCATCTCCATAGCTAATACTTATGAAGTGCTTTCTAAGCACGTTACATGTATTGAATTATTTATCCGTATTTTACAGTCAAGGAAATTGAATCCTAGGAAGGTGAAATAAATTGTCACAGAGAGATGACATATGAACCGAGGAGTCTAGATCCAGGATCCACGTTGTAAACCAGTAGGAGCTTTCACAGAAGCTACTGCCTACTTCTCCAATATTCTCCACAGTCCAGCATGAATGCAAGTCAGAGTCTGGAGCTAGGATGCCTGTGTGTCTATTTGCCTTTGCAGCTCTTCTGGCCCAAGTGGCTAGGCTACTGGATCAACCATCTGAGCACCAGATGACACAGAATAGTCTCATATTACCAACTTGAGTTCATTTCACATTCTACTGCAGAACCCAAGCCAATTGCATGGTGATTCCATTTTCTTTGTGATTTTCGGTTGGAATTCAGCTTAAACAGTGAGAGTGCTGAAAGCTAGGGAGCATTGTCAAGATGCTGACAGTGCTGGGATTTCTGTTCCTGGGAAAATGAACTACTGCTCAGACGGCAGTGGGTAAGCCCCACAGACCCTGGTTGGAGCTAATTTTAGAGGCTCTTTGATGGCTGTGTGAGTTGATACACTGACCTCAACACAGGACAGGTGTGAGCTGTTTGTGAGTCAGTCAGGAACCAAGTAGCTGAGGGGGCTGAGAGTTCCTCTGGATACTTGTGGCAGGAATTACCTTATCCCTAGGAGAATGAACTGGAGAATAGGTTCAGCCTGGTCAGCCTTCACTCAGCAACCACAGCCAAGCTGGCCACAGCCAGCAGCCAATGGGGCCTCAGGTTACCTACAGTGGGTTAGGTACAGCTGCCTCTTAAGGACTGAACAGCCTGAGATGTATTGCTAGGAGAGAACCACCCTGCTCCCACGTGTTCCTCTTTCAATTTCTCCCTTCCTGGTAAGCCAATAAAAGTTAATAGAAAACATGTTATTGAATGTTTCCTACATGCATGGTACTACACTAGGCATTTAATAAGTATTATCTTACTTAACCCTTATAAAACCTGTGTATGGCAGGTACTATTATCTTTCTTATTTTACAGAGAAAGAAAGCTAGGCCTTTGAGGTAATCGACCTAATATCACATAGCTGGTAAATGTGGCAAAGCCAGGATTCTAATCCAGGCCTCATTCCAAACTGCATGTTCTTAACTATACTGGTACACATGATCCCTTCCCACACAGGCCCCAGAGCAATGTTTCTCTTCTGAGAAAAATTTCTCATCCTACTCTGTTCCTCCTTGAACATAGGCATCCCCCCTTGCCCAGAGGCATAACCTTCTTGGACTAGTCAAAGGGCCACTAACCTGTGCACCAGGTCACACCTCACCCAGACATCTCTTCTTCTAGAAGACATTTCCTCTGCACGGGGGAATGAAGAAGACAGTGCCTCCCACCTCCAAAAAAACATGGGTTCAGGGAAACCTGCTCCCCAAGACATCTCAGCCTAAGGAAACATCTGAAAAGGGGTGGGTGACATGGGCAGACAGGAAGTGCTAGAGACACGGGCTGGAGGAGCCCACAGGGGGGATGGGGTCAGCAAAGGATTTATAGTAAAGAAGGGGCTTGATGGAGCCAGATGAAGTAGGTAGGAATTAGAGAGAACATCTAGGGTAAAAGCTCAGAAAAGGAAGGGAGTATTCTTGGGTACTCGTTGGGGTAGATATAAAAGATATAAATCTAAAAAGGTAAGTTGAAGCTAAGTTGCAAAGGATCTTGAAAGCCAAGAAAGCTGAAGAGCCTGAGCTTTCTTTTTCAGACTAAGTGTGAGTCTGGGGGGCTCACGATCAGGGTCACAGGATGAAAGGGAATTTTTTTCTTAAGTAGACAAGAAATCTGGCAGTACATTTAAAGAACAAGAAAATAATGTGATTACACAGCCTGTAACACGTCCAACATTTTGTGCTTTGTTTTTTGTTAATGCTCCTTAAAATTCTAAAAGAGAAAAATATCTGTTTTTCTATGAGTCATCCTGGGGGGTTCTGAAGTCTCCTTTCTTAGAGTTTCCCACTGTCCACAAGAGTCAGAGCTCACACCCTGGGTCTCAGGAAAGAAGGGGCCTGACATGCAGAATTAGTTCCTCCACAGACAGAACTTCTCCTGGACAGGGTACAAAGTTGCAGCATCTGCCCCAGGGGGCTGAGACACAGCTCTGATGGTCCCAGGCACACCATGGCTAGAAGAACCTTCTACTAGTTAAAAGCCTCATTTTGGATATGGGGAAATAAAGACTAAGTGACGGGAAATAAACTTCTTACCTATTTCTTCCCAGAATCTCCCCAGTGAGGCTTTTTTTTTTTTAAGATTGCAGTTCTGGCCAAAAGGCCACAACTGATTTTTGTATGTTGATTTTGTGTCCTGTAACTTTATTAAATTTGTTTATTTACTAAATTAGTTTATTTTAACAGTTTTGTTTTGTTTTGTTTTTTGTAGAGTCTTTAGGGTTTTTTATGTATAAGATCATGTCATATGCAAACAGGGCCCAGTGAGGCTTTTTAAAAGCTTAAGATGATGCAAATCTTCACCAAAATGTGTGATCATCTAGGCATGATGCTCTGGTGGCTGCGATTCCCCCATCCCTAGCTAAGCAGGGCTGAGCACAGCCAGGATTTCTGCTGGGTTCTAAATGAATAATTTTCTACATATTTGGCAGAAGAGATGAAGAAAGAGAACTAGACCACAGGATGGAGAACAGGGTTCAAGACCAGGCTGCACCACTAACAGCTATGACACTAATGACCATGAAGTTCTTAGCCTCTCTTGGCCTTTGTTAAATGATGGGTTTGTACTACTCGATCCCTACAAGTCCTCCAACCCTATAATTGTGCTCAGCTGCCTCACTTTCCCCACTGTAGCTTACCATATGCCACATCACAGCTAAAATAATTTTCTTAAAATACAAATTGGACCCACGAATGTATCCCATGTCACTTCCCCAATACAAGTCCCCAGCATACAAACCACATCTCCCACAACCCTCACTGTGGCCTCCCCCATCCTCTGTGATCTGGCATCCACCTGCCTCTACCTGCCATCAAGATCGGCCACACCGGCTTTCTCTCAGTCCTGAAACTCGCCACTCCCTCTTGCTTCAGGACCTTTGCACATACCATCCCCTCTGCAAATGGAATGTTCCTCACCCATTGTTTCACCTGACTCACTCCTACTGCTCTTTCAGGTTTCAGTGAAGAGTTATTTCCTCAAAGAGGGCTCCCTGACCCCTCCTTCTCAATCAAGTCTTCCTGAACCTTCTGTTGTTCCTCCTCACTGCCCTCATCTGTGTGTAATCCAGAGTTTATTTCCTGGGACACTTTAACCTACACCTCCTGCATTAGATGGAAGATCCACAAGAGACTGGTTCCACTCTGCTCACCACTGTACACTCAGTACCCAGAACTCAATATTTGCTGAATGAGTGCCACAGAGGGCATGCACAAAAGCTGGCCAGCCCAGTGTTTGGGAGTTGGGGTCCCCAGACCTGCATGTCCCTTCCAAGCCAGATACTTTCTGGCCCTCCTGTCCTTCTGCAGTTACAATGTCAAATCTCTTATCTGTCAGCTGCTTTTGCCCTTCCTGCCTCTGAACAACATGCAGCCTAAAAGTCCTCTGAAAATAAATGCATACCTATCTTAGCAGATTTAAAGTCAGCCACAAAAGAGCAGAGAGCCTGAGGTCTGTATGAGCACGATGCCACTCTAGCCCCAAAGTGTTCATTCATTCTTTGCTCACACCACACACTCAAGCTCATCCCCTAAAGGAAGGGCATGAACAACTTGCAACCCAAACCCTCAGCTTCAGGCCATTCAAAACAGAACTCTCCGAGAGCCTTCCTCCAGCAACGCAGAAGCTTATTTGGCTGACAGCAGATGTACCCTCCACACAGGATAACATCAGAGCTGAGAATGAGTCAAACAACTTCCGAATTCAGTGCATTTTCCTCCGTGTCCTCAAACTGAAAAGCACCAGACATATTTTGCTGGTCACTAGGAACCTCTGACTGTTTAAGTGCCAAATTTAAAATAGCTAACTTTGCTCACTCCATTCTTGCCTTTCTGTACAGAGGCTCATTCACCAGAATGTCAGAGGAGAAACAAAGACAGCTGGCTGTTTTCTCCCCTGGTGTCTATAATTAGATTCTCATGAAGAACTTGGCCACAACAGGGCTTTGCCGGACAAACACCTCCCCCTACAACACGCACACAACACCCCAAAGTGCCTCTCCCCACACTCAAGTCTCCACGGAGACCCAGACAAAACAGCCAATCACTTACCCTCTTCAGCCACGAGAAATGCTTGTAAACATCAATGTCCCCATCCATGCTGGGCACCCATGTCAGCAGTTAGATTCTTTGGTTGAAAAAGCCCTTTTTCTGGCCAGAGGCCAAGTTCTCTCCTCTTCCTTGCCTCTGTCCCCTCCCCACCTCAGGAATACCAAAGCTGTGTTCAAATGTCCCCACTTCCCTGGCCTGTGTCCTTCAGCCTTTCCCTAAACAGTTCCAGACCATGCTGCTCCAGTGTCCTCCCCTACCACCCCCACACACAGAGACACACACACACACAGGCACCAGGACTGGGACTCAGAGCCCTGTGGAGCAATCAAACTTAACAAAAAGGTGGAGGGAGAAGAGAGAGCCTTGCACAGGAGCTGCGCGCGCACACACACACGCACACAAACGCGGGAACGTTCTTCTCAGGGATAATACCGGAGCCTGCCAGAGGGAAACAGTCCTGAAGAAAATTCCTTGTCTGGCTTCCCCCTTCTGGAGTGGCTGGAAATCATTACCAGAGCCCCCGATTTCCTGTCTCTGCTTCACTCTGCATTTACCCACAGGCTCCCAGCTGCTCTCCGTTTATTTGGGACTGGGGAGAAGACTAAAAATAAGTGCTGCTCTTGGAGGAGCTTGCTGGTTCCCACACAGTGCCTGACCCCCGCCCCGAAGCCCACGCCTACCCCTTTTCCAGGCGGGCCACGGGCTGTGCCCTGAGGAAAGTCGTCATTTCCAAAAAGAACAGATTCAGAACCAGCTCCCATCTGGGTTCTTGGGCCTGCAGTGTACCCGGCTCTGTGTAGGGCGTTGGCTGTCCCTGGCACTGGTGGCACTATCCACAGAGACCAACTGTGGCAACCTCAGAGACCTCTGCTGCTGGCTCAGGGAGTCTGGCTCCAGGCTACTTTCTGGCCACCACCACCACAGGACTCCCTGGGGCCACATTCAGGGGTGGGGGCGGGGGGGTGGATTACTGCTTGTCAAGTCCCTGGCTGTCCCACACTGTAGACCACCTGCTTTAGAAACCAAGGAGGTGGGAAGGGTGAGGCTGTTCCACGAATGTCTCTGTGATACTCAAGGAGCAGATCTGGTAGGAACAAGCCTTTAAAGGCTGGCAGAGGCGGGGAGCCATGTCTGTTTCCCTGTCAGTGGTCACAGGCTGGCTTTCCAGGGTAGCCTCTCCAGCACTCCCCAGATGCCACTCCCACCTCCTCCTCCTGCTCCCATCTTCTTTGAGAGCTCTCCTAAAAACAGCTTTTCTTCCTCGCACAGCCCTTCATGTGTGCCTCTGACACTGATTACGAAAGTGATGTTTGATGTGGGTACAGTGGGAACTGTGGTCACGGGGAAAGGTACTGGGCCCTGCTGTGGTAAGTGACCTGCAGATGCACATCTTGTGACTGCGTGAGCATTCCCAGTGCCCTCCAGGGGATTTCCTGGAGCATCTAGCCTGAAGAAAAGGTTCTTCTCGGTGTCAGCCAGCCCCTCAGCAAGGCATCAAGTTCACCATGGCTCAGAGCAGGGCCCCAAAGAAAGGCAGGGCAGAAACAACACCCGGCAGCACAGCCCCCAACAGGCTGGCCTGCCTGGAGATTGCAGAGGCAGTGGGGAGAACTCTGGCCAGCAGCTGGCATAAGGGAGGAGTAAATTCCTGGAGACACACCCAGATAGAGGCCAGCAGGGAGAAGCAGGCTCTGCTACCCACACAGAGCTCTAGACCCTTCTTCCTCACCTCTGGCATAGTTCCACCACATGGCCTGGACCCATCTGGCCCAGGTTCCCTGCCCAGACTATGATAGGATGTGTCAGTAGAAAACATCCCTAAGGTTGCGGGGACAGGTAGATTTGTTTGCTTTTTTCTGTCTAAAAGCCTGGGAAAGTCAAAGAAATTCATTCAGTCAACACACATTTGCCCAGCATCCAAGGCAAATGAAACTGACTTCCTGCCCTGGGTAAACAAAGAATTACCACATAGTATGTAATAAAGGTGCATCTGGGGCCCCAGAGAAGAAGATGCAGGAGAGCTGGTTTGGGAGACTGGGGGTGGGTGGGAGGCGGGGCAGAGTCCCAGTCCCTGCAGAATGGGAGAAGACCCCGCTTTCCTTGAAGGAGCTCAGTGTCGTCCTTTGGGTTCTGGTAGAAGAGAGGAGGGGGTGAGGGGGGGCCACTGTGGCTGCTTCTCATCAGCCTTGCTAGCTCCCACCTGTCCACAGAGCTGTGGCTCAGGTACAGTCCCTCTACCCCTCCTGAGTACCCACATTCTCTTCTGCTTCACCACTTGCCCTGCTGTACTGAACCCCAGCTGAAGGGTGACATGTCTGTCTACTGCACCAGGCTGCAGGAGGGTGCCTGATTTCTGTGCCAGGGTGCCTAGCACAATACTTGGTATACAGTAGGGAACTTAAACATTCTTTGAATGAAAGAATGAGGCTCAGGTGGTAAGACCAGCAAAGCAAGACTAAAATTCTACTTGGAGAAAATAGAGACTTAAAAGTCTGTTTCCCCAGGGTAAAGATGCTGAGCTCAACAAGGAAAAGACAGGGCTGATTTCATCTATTATTAGCTTAACTCTTGTGTTGAACAAAGTTGGGGTGGGGCAGGGGGAGAGAAAAGGAAAGAAGAGGGACTGAGGGAGGGAGAAATCCAGACAAGCTGCAGCTAAATTCTTGACATATTTTTATGGTATCCTCAAGTGGCAATTCTTAGCTCAGCCTTTTTTTTTCCCTTTATTAAACACCAAAGTACATTTTATATTGTAATTCAACTCAAAAATCCATAGAAGAGATCTAGGAGCAGGGCATGTGAGTGTGGCTGGCAGGAGCGAAAGAGATGGGGGTGAGCAGGATGTGATGGTTTCAGAAGCTCCACTCACTAGTCCCCTGGGGCAGTGGCCCTGTCACAGTTCCCTTACCATGGGGGGGGGGTGGGGAGCCAGGCCCAACAGGCTATCCTGGCGAGGGTGCCTCACAGTGGTCCACAGATGGGCTCCAGGGGATCAGATAAGCCCCTGAATATGTTCCTAAAATATGTAGAAAGTAACATTTACACAGATAAATATATTTCTCTGAAAACAGTTTTTGTCAGATCAAAATGGTCCATCAGTCCCCAAAAGGTTAGAAACCTGGGCTTTATCTGGCCTAAGCAGTCACTGCCAAAGGTTTAGGCTGCCCGTATTATCGGGGGCGGGGCACTGGGCTTCCTGCCTCTGGTACACTGCTCCTGTGAGGTGGAGTCTCAGGCACCCACTGGACCCATCTCTGAAGAGAGAAGTCCTCAGGAACCACAAGGGGGTTCACCCTGACAGCCTTCCCGGAAGCACTTCACTCACCTGCAACCAGACTTGACTTACTAGTATTTGGAATATGAGGCAGCCAGCTGAGGGCAAAGGGCAGGAGACTGTGAAACTGAGCGTTCTGGGAGTAAACACACAGCTCAGAGACCCGAGTGTACAATTGGGGAACCCACTGTAGCTTGCCCCCACCCCATTCCAGGGTCTAGAAGAGAACCTGAGGATTGCCACCCACCTGGCTGGAATTGCAGGTCCCTGAGGTTTTACCCCTGCTGGCTACCAGGAGTCAGCAGCATCTCACTGGGCAGAACTACAGACTGAGCTCATGGGTCATATGCCTTTCCACTGACCTATCCCTTGCATCCTGGGCACAGGAGACAGCTGCCAGGACACCCTCTCATAAATCTTATACAGGCTTGTCGTTCAATAGATGTACCATACAGTGGGAGAGAAGTCCCGATCACGAAGCAGCATCCTGGCCACCGCAGCCCACACCCCCACAGTGCACAAGCACTGAGAACTCACTTCCAAAATGTGTTAGGACAAGGGTCGGCAGACTCTTCCTGTAAAGGGCCAAATGGTAAACACTTTAGCCTTGGTGGGCCATAACATCTCTGTTATACTTGACTCTGCTATTGTAGTGCAAAAGCAGCTACAGCCAACATCTAAACCAATGAACACGGCTGTGTTCCAGTAAAACTTCATTTATGAACACTGAAATTTGAATTTTATATCATTTTCACATCACAAAATAGACTTGCGATTTTTCTTCAATTGTTGAAAAATATAAAAATCATTCTTAGCTGACAGGGTGTAAGAAATAGGCAGCAGGCCAGATGCAGGCGTCGTTTACTAACCCCTGGGTTAGGACAATGCTTCCCCATCCATAATGAATCACCTGGGCTGGAGGGTTCTAGTAGAAATGCATATTCTGATCCAGAAGGTTGGGAATGGGGCCTTAGATTGTGCATTACTAACAATGCATCCAGGTGATGCTCACACTGCCAGTCCTGGAAAACACTTGGAGTAGTAAGCAATTAGGAAACCACTTTCAGAAGTTCCTAGAAACACAGGGTACCACACGATTTCACCTGGAAATTCCCTACAGCCTGCCTCCCTGGGTGCCCGAAATGGCAAAGGCTGCCACGGTGTGGCTCTGGCAGGCCTTCTTTGCGGATGGAGGGTGAGTAGTGTCTACATGCTCAGACCTCAAGTTATGCTGACCTGGCAACATGACCCACCATGCACCATCGATCTAGAGCAGCAAATTTAGTGGGGAAGGATTTATTTGCTCTTTCACCAGTGTTTGCACATTCTTGGTCATTTATAAACATTGGTTCTTAGGGACTGAAATGTCTCTTTAGGTCAGGTCTGAAAGGACGCTAGAATTTAGTAGGGTACAATTTACTTCAAGCGGGGGAAAGAAAAATCAAAATCCAGGAAAACTAAAACTGCTAAATGTGAAGTGGCTGAAGGCCCCCAATCTAGAGTGTTGTGCCAGGAAAAAATGCATTCGAAAATCCCCCAAGGCACAGGAAGCTTCTCCAGGGCAAGCCTGCTGGAGGGGAGAGCGCCGTCCTACTAGTGTCCCAGCCAAAGGCACCAGAGTCAAGGAGTTTAGAGAGGTTTTTTTGCCATCCACAATGGAAGGTCAGGTCTATGCTCTCAGGAGCAGCCCTCGGCCCACCCTGTCTCTTCTCCCCCACTCCAGTGGAGGCCTCCCCTGCTTGCCCTTTGTCCACTGGTTTCCAAGAAAAATTAGGAAAAAAAACTCTTTGCCAGCTGACTCATGTGTACTGTCCAGAAGCTTCAGTAATGGTAGGTGCTTATGTCATCTTTCTAACCTAAAAAAGAAAAAAAAAAAGCTATTTTTCTTATATAAAGCCCTGATCTTATTCTTCGGGATTTGGACTTCCCAGCATTTGTCCCTGACTCCCACCTAGTGGCTTCTTCTGGTAATGCACAGGGACAAAGAGCCATCGCCCATGCCCCTACCCAGGACAGGAGTCCCTTGGGAGCTGAGCACAGGAAAGTGCTGACACCTACTCCTTTCTCAGCTCTCACTCAAGTTCACACCTGTCACAGGGGGAGGTAAGAAACACAGTGGAAAATGGCTCACGTGGGCTCTTTTTTTTTCCTTGAAAAATAGGCACCAAATTTCCCCATCAAAATGAAGATCCAGAAGAAAAGGTTTTCCTAAAAAATTCCTGTCTGTAACTTGCAAAGTTAAATGTTCAACACGGATATATCCAGACCTGTCTTTTGTTCCCAGTCCTGGGTGGAGAATGGATACAGAAATGAATCACATGGCAAGAGAAACTCAAGCTCATATTTTATAATTCATAAAACAGCTTTTTCTCCCCACCGTTTTTTGCAGCCCCTCTGGCTTTTCTATATGGTAAACAGATTTACCCCTTTGGCTGGAATGAAGGATTGCAAGCTGAATCTGGCAGGAATGCATGGGCTTTGTTTGAGGAGCTGCCGTCTGTGACAAGGTGGTTTGGAGCTGATGAGTGGGGTAGCTGTGCTCCCTCCTGGGCCTGGCTCTTTTTTTGTTCCTTGAGAGACTAGTTAAAAAGGTAACTGAGGGCACCTGAACTGACTGGTGGGATATCAGCAGTGAGAACATACCCTAGAAGCAGCTTTGCTCCCCAGCCCAGCAGGCCCAACAGAGGCTGCCCATTCAAAACAGCCCTCATCTCTGAGCCCTGACACAGGCACAGCAGCACCTAGAGAGGCTCCTGTCTCCACTCTGGAAACCAAGAGGTCTGGACTGAGGGAGGCAAAGGCTGGTGCTTACAAAAAGGCCACTCAATATGGCCCCTATAACAAACTGCCAGATTAGAATGCTTGGCCTGATCTTGCAGACACTGTGAAAATCGGCTGTCATTTCCAATAGAGAAACTGCATCTCAGAGGAGAGAAGAGGCTCACCCGAAGACACATACAAGTCAGTGGCAGAAGCAGGGTAGAGCCCTGGTCTTTTAGCTCCTTCCTACCTCACCCTGGTTCAATTTGTTTCCACCTGCCTAAGCACACTGACCAGGACACCTGTAATCTTGCAAAGGAAGGCTTAGGCTCCTGCTGGGAGGCCAAGCCTGCTCCATGTACTCCAGTTGCAAAGGGAGCCCAGAGTACAGCCCCTCTACAGGGTCTCTGCCAACCACTGCCCATCACCCTGGATGCTGTGCTCTGCCCTGATGTGCCCTCATTCTGCTGCTGCTGGTTTTGCCTTCCCTTTCCCTGACATTATCTTGAACCAAGGATCCCCATGGCCCATATCCAATGTATTGAACACCAGGATAGACTGGCTGGTAGGAGATGAGGGTGGTATATGTACCAGGCTGTTAGACAAGCACCATAGCTGCTCCATCTGGAGACTCTGCTGACTCTGGTACCTTTTGGGCATCACCCAAGACCTGGAACACTAATCAATACTCTGCACCAGGATGGGTCTACTCTCCCCAGCTAGTTGGCTGTCTCCAGCTCTGCAGAGCCCGATTGAATCCAGCTGGCTAATCTCTCTATGGGCTCAAGAACACAGCAGAGGAAGAATGAACCCCACTCAAAAGAAAACACAACAGCCTACTATGCTGCACTAGGACTAGAAACTCCCTCCCCTTTAAGACAGAAAGAGGGGGGCATTTTGGCTGTTTAGCTCAGTTGGTTAGAACACAGTGTGTAACACCAAGGTCAAGAGTTTGGATCCCTGTACCAGCCAGCTGCCAAAAACAAAAAACAAAACAAAAATTTAAAAAACCACATAATGGGAGGGCCCAGAGTAGCCTGCTACCTGTCCTATTCTACACATCAATCTCTCCCTGACATTCATCCCCACCACTTCAGCAACCAGTTGTCTTGTGGATCACAGATGCCTTCGTGCCTGAGCAACAGCAACACTGGAAGACCACATTTCCTGCCATATGCTCCTTCTTCTCTGGCCACAGGTGACTGGCCCTTGGGTGGACACCTGACCCCAGGGCAGCTAATCCACAACTGTGCTTAAATTAAAGGCTTTTATTTTCTATGTCTTTGCACATAACATTATTTATTTATTTATTTATTTATTTGTGGGCCTGAAGGATGTCGCTCAAATATTCCTGGCCATTGGGACTAAATGGAAGTTTACAGGAAGGTTTCAGAGGAAGACTTTCCATCCTGATTTAAAAAAACTTGCCTACTTCTGGACATGGCCGTGTAGTTATGTCTATGTGAAAACACATTGCCTGGAGCTCCAGCAGCCATCTCACAACTGTTAGGGGACATGCCTGAGGAAATGCCAATCCCCCGAGGATGGTGGGGCAGAAGGATGGGAAGAGCCAGAGCTGCCCTTGAGGTCCTCCCAGGGCCACTGATTTAACCCTGGCACTGCCCATCCTCTGAACTGTTTGTTAGTGATATTCAAACTTCTTTACTGTTGATATTGCTTTACTGGAGAAAGTATGTCAACTGATAGAGATGTCATGAGGCAGAGCTGGACCACATCAGGCCAGTGCTATGACAAAGCAGTAACTGTGAGGTACGTGACAAAGTCAACATGTCCGCAGAGGAGAAGGGAGTAAACAGGCGAGGGATGCACAGATGCTGTGGATGAGAAAGCACTGGTTGGTCCTGCCTAAGCCCTCAAATGGCCCTCCCAGCTCCAACTCCAATCTGAATCCATATGTGATTTTTTTTTTAAATAAATAATTCAAGTGGGTCTCTATGGTTTAAAGCAGTGCTCCTTAAACTTTAGTTTGCATAGGCATCACCTGAGGATGGTTCAGTAGGTATGGGGTGGGGGCCAATACTCTGCATTTTCACAAGCTGATAGGGGATAACAAACTGCTACAGGGGATACCAAACTGCTGCACTACAGATCAAAATTTGACTAGCAAGGGCTTCTAACTAAAAGTACCAATCTAAAACACTCAGTAAGTTTGTTTACTGCTCTACATTCAATTTCCACATAGATAAGACCTAGTGTGGAATGTGTGTACAGCCAGATTGTTAACATCACTTCAGGTCTGCAAGACCTAAAATACAGACAGGCTATCTCTGTCCAGAATCAAAACCTTAACATCCAGCCCTCACATCTCAATGTTTATATGAACTTCTGACCCCCTAAAAGTACACCGTTCATAGGTTGCTAATGGCCATAATTACTCTAAAAGATTTATGAATGCAATAACTTTTAGAGAAGTCTTCTCTCCAAAGGAAGGCATTCCCCAAACCATTGTAAATAACCCCAAAACATATCTGCAAATCTGAAAGCAAGCTGTTTTCTGCAATGCATCTTGCAAAAAACCAATTTTTAATTGCTTTTGGATTAAAAATATTTTTAATAAAGTTCCAAAAAATATTTTTAATAAACTTCCAAAAATATTTGAAAAGTCAGACCCATTTTTCACAGCATACACTAAAATATATTGTTGATGAATTAGAATTAACCATAAGATAAAAATCAAACCATAAACCTGCTGGAGGAAGATACAGGTGAATAGTTACCTGATCTGAGGTTGGGAAAGGCCTTTCTAGGGCTAAAAGGAAAAGAAGAAACCAAAACAGGATTGAAGGAGTTAATTACAATCTTAAAATTCTATACCTCAAAAGTACCATAAATAGCATTTAGAAACAAAGTGAGGAAAATGCATGCCACAAATAAAGCATAGGACTAATAAAATGTCATTCAGATACATAAGAAAAGAACTAAAATCCTAATACGAAAAAAGAGCACAGAATATGAGACGAGGGTGGGGCAGGTCTACCCAAGGGGCTCAAGGTGATCTCTAGAGTGTATGGGAAAAAAAAATAACTTTTTTTTTTCTTTTTTAAAAGATGACGGGTAAAGGGATCTTAACCCTTGACTTGGTGTTGTCAGCACCACGCTCTCCCAAGTGAGCTAACCAGCCATCCCTATATATGGATCTGATCCCGTGGCCTTGGTGTTATCAGCACCACAGTCTCCCAAGTGAGCCATGGGCCAGTCCTCAGAACTATTTTTTAATCTATCCTTTAAGAATCTTCTATTTGGGGTTATTTTTTATAATTTAAATATAGTAGCAAAATACTGCATATCTGAATATGTATATATGGAGAATGAATTTCTTTCTGATAGGGTACAAGATCACAAGTTTAGAGATAATACAGAATGAATACTAATGAACTAAAAATTTAGCCTTCCTACTGAATAAAAAAATGCAAAATGCTAAAATGACAGGAAAACATTGTCTCCTATGAAATTAGTAAAGCTGTTTTCTAGTCTTAGTGATTATTGTTGATCAGGATGTAATGTGATAGAATACCTCAAACCCTGCCAATAAAAATATAAATGAGTAAAATCTTTCTGAAAAGTGATTTGGAAGAATGTATCAAAAAGCTTAAAGACATTAAGCCTTTTGGATTAGAACTGCCAGGTTTAAGAAACAGCATGGGGCATACTTATTAAATATTACTCATTGCTTATCTAAAATCACATTTAACTGGGTACCCTATATTTTTTCTGGCAACCTACTTGAACTCTATAATTCTACTTTTAGAAAATACCTAGAGATAAGAGTGTGGTGCTGATAACACCAAGGCCACGGGATCAGATGCATTTATAGGGATGGCCGGTTAGCTTACTTGGGAGAGCATGGTGCTGACAACACCAAGTCAAGAGTTAAGATCTCGGGCCCAGCCCGTGGCACACTCGGGAGAGTGCAGCGCTGGGAGCGCAGTGACGCTCCCGCCGCGGGTTCGGATCCTATATAGGAATGGCCGGTGCACTCCCTGGCTGAGTGCCGGTCACGAAAAAGACCAAAAAAAAAAAAAGAGTTAAGATCCCCTTACCGGTCATCTTTAAAAAAGAAAAGAAAGAAACAAAAAGAAAAGAAACTATCTAGAGATAAGGACAAATATTTCTGGGCAAAGATATTCACTGCAGCAAATGCCATATATTAATGAAATATTAAAAATCACCTAAAGTCAATATTAGAGAAATGGTCACATAAATTAATGTACATCTGTACAAGATGACTAAGGAACATCCATATTCATTGTCAACTGTACAGTGAAGAATAAAAACCAGCTATTTTCCGTACTATGGGCAGATTGGACTTTTGAGGGGGAAGACACGTCAGTGAATCTCTTAGTGATATGACGGTAAGGACCCGAGCAGAACTGAGAGGGAGCAAATAAAGCGCCGCACCCTAATGAAAGGGTTCATGGACGATAGCGAAGGCTCTTACAAAAACCCTTGTGATTACATTGGGCCCACCTGGTTAATCCAGGCTGCTCTCCCTATTTTAAGATCAGCTGATTTGCAACCTTAATTCCATCTGTAACCTTTCTCCTTGCAGTGTAAGGTAACATTCATAAATTCTGGTGATTAGTGCATAGACATCTTTGGGGGGCCATTCTTCTACCTACCAAACTGTGTAATAAGTATATTACACAGAACACCAGGCAGGCAGCCTATGTAACAAAAATATCAAATACCACATATAATGAAGAATTGTTTAGTGTTCAGAGGAAGGCATGTGGATAAGACTATTGACGGAGGCCTCTGGAACAGAAAGTAGGCTGGGACATAGCCTGTCTAATCACAAATGACATGGCCTCTAGACAAGAGTGTCTCAACCTCTTTGGTCTGTGGTCTCTAACATCAACCCCTCCCTCTCAGTTTAATGCTCTTGTTCCTGCCCTCCCACCTCTATGCATAGTTTCCAATTTTGAAACAGTCTGCAAAACTCTAGTATCCAGTCTTCATCCTCAAACTCAGCCCCTGTAATCACACACTTCCTTCCTCTGGCTTCCCTGTATCCTCTCTCCAGCCCTCAAATGGTTGCATTTTAGATCATCTTCTCAATGAGCCATTCCCAGATATTACTAGTCTCTTAAAGTTGACCTGTTGGTCTCCACGGGGAAGATAACATATTTATGGCTTTGGTTACTATAGAGCTCTTTTATCTGCCTATAATCCTGCCAACTGGGCCAATTGTCATGCTAGGGCTGGGTCTGAAGCTCACAGATCCCTCAAGCCCATTCACAGACTGGGTCACAAACCCTTCACAAGCCAGGCTGGGTCACCAGACCCCTCACACACAGGTCTATGAGCTAGGTAAAGAGCAAAAAGGTCCTTGGAAGCCACAGGTTCAAGAGCACGGTTGTGCGGGCAGACAGCCGAGGCAGTCAACACCAGCCAAGTTGCAGCTCCGTGCATGTGCACTAACTCCACCCACACACAACTTATT
Organism: Cynocephalus volans; assembly: GCF_027409185.1. Classification (NCBI taxonomy): domain Eukaryota; kingdom Metazoa; phylum Chordata; class Mammalia; order Dermoptera; family Cynocephalidae; genus Cynocephalus; species Cynocephalus volans. Next base: position 107,965,383 of record NC_084463.1, on the reverse strand, counting down.
TACAAAGAATGTGCCGCACCACCCCCAACCGGACCTAAGGCGAGGGAGCCTGATTAAATTATTCTATTTTCCCAACAGTTACCCATCTGCTTCGCCTAGAGACTAGCAGGTCTGTGGGTCTGATCTAGAAAGAGCAGGAGAAGGAGGTTAGCAAATCTGCATTCCACCCTAGGGACAGGAAGTAGTTCTAGGGCAAGGAATAGAGGCAGAAGTAAAGACATGAATGAGGTAACCAGGCTCTAGTTTGTGGTAAGAAAGAAGGGGTAGTGGGATCCAGCTTAAGGGTAGAAACTCCAGCCAGGGATTATGACTCAGTAAGTAGTACATGTAATCCCGGCATGGGGTTGGGGACTTCCATGTTTGCCCTTCTCTGGCCCAGAATTTCTTCCTCTCAGGAGAGAGCAACTGTAAAGTACAAGAAGGGACAGTGTACAGTTTAAGTTGCTTGACTGGGCTCTACACTCCTGCTGGGAAGGACCACCCAGTAGGGGTTGACCAAAGCCAGATGGGAAGCAAGAAAAAGCTGCAATGTGTAAAAATGCATCAACAGCCCTGGCCCGTTGTTCCCCAGTCAGGCCATGGGCCTACTCACCATGCTGTCCTCAAACCACTCCTTTATGTAGGCAGCTGTTGGGCCTGGGATCTGGCTCAGGAGGGCTGCTCTCTCCTGAGGAAGTTCCAGCATCTCCAGGGCCAGCCTCAAGTCCTCGATGAGATGGAGTACTGGGAAGGGGTTCACATAGGAGGCCGGGGAAGACAGTCCAGGTTCACAGGTACCATCACTTATATCTGCACCTGTTTTAGCTCCTGGAACAAGAGAAAGAGAGCCAGGAACCTCGGTAAGAAGGGTGGACTTGAGCAATGACCTAGGAAAGAGCAAAGGTAGTGAAAGGAGAGAGGAAAGGAACAGATGAGAAGTCTGAAGGGCCACTTCTGCCTTTGCAGAATCACTCACAATGTAACCTTTGCAGAAATTATCTTTATCTAATCCTGGGCTGGGTAGGAAGAGGCATATCAGAGGTGGGTGGCTGTGTCCACTGAGATTGACCTGCAAAGCTCACATATGTAGACACTGGGGAAACACAGCCAGCCCTCCACAGTGACCAAAACCATGCTTGTTATGACAATGAGATCCTATTCTTCAGCTTTTACATGATAAATTTGTTTTCAGGTAATACAGTAGATTACACAGATGGCCACCAAACATTCCTCCCATTCCTGTATGTGCATTCCTCTCCTCTCATCAGACAGCAAGTGTATCTTGACTTGGGCTGGCCTGGTGATTCGCTCTGACCAAGAGAATGCACTGGAAGTGGCTCTGTGCCAGTTCTGGGCCTGATGGCTTCCACTTTTCCTCTGTGACTCTAAACCACCATGTAACAAAGCCCAGTTACTGTTCTAGAGAGACAGCTTCAACTGTCCCAGCCATCCCAGCTGTGGTGACAGACACATGAAGGAAGCCATTTCATATCCTCCGGCCCCAGATGAGCAGCCCTGGCAGATCCCATGTGGAACAGAGATGAGACATCCCTGCCGAGCACTACCCAAATCACAGAATTATAAAGAAATAAATGGTGGTGGCTGTTTTAAGACACTGTGTTTGGGTTAGTTTATTACATAGCAATAGACAATTATTACAGTATTCATTTTGGTGAGGGTTTAGTGGACTGGAGTCTTTCTGGATCTTCCCAGTTGTGAGAGTTCTATATCCCCTTATATGCTTAGGCTTTTAAATTTGTATTAATTATTATGTAACTCATCTCCCCACTATGTGCCATGAAGTATCTGATAGCAGAGTTCACGTCATATTTACCTGAGATCCCAGCATCATGGCCTCTGCCAAGTAGACATTGAAGAGGAATCTGACTGAATGCCTGCACACACACTTGAATAGCTAAAAAGAAAGAGTGCTTAGATTTCCTTAGAGACCTGGGATATTGGGTCAGCTTCTTCTAATTTGATGTGCCCCAAATGGGACTGATTTTGCCTTTCTGAACCCCATCATTTAAAAATGAAAAAAGTCTTCTTTACATAAGTACAGTGATATATTTTTCAAACCCAAACTGGGGCAACACAGTCTAACAAAGGACTTCTTGTGCTTTAAGAAATATGGTTTAGACGGTGAATTTCTAGGGCATTTGGATTATTTATAAGTCAAATAGGATAAAATATTTGAAATCAGGACTCTGCTAGAAAATGTGAGCTGTGGAGCCACCACGTCCTTGGATATACTGCAGGCCGGACATCTAATTCCAGGCCCCTGTCCTCTTCTGAGAGCCAGCTTCCTACTTGCCAGGCAGTCTTGGGAATGAGAAATCCACACAGAAGGAAACAATTACCATTTGATTGCCAGTTTGCTTTCCGAAAATGCATGATAGAGGGAATCATGGATCACTGTCCACAAACAAGTCAGTGGTTCTGGGAAGCGAGGAAACTGCCCAATAACCCACACTCTGTTGTGTGCTCAGCACCTTCTGGCTCCTACAAATTCAACTTAGAGTTGACGGGAAAGAGTCACAGCCAAACCTCAGGTAAGAACACGGACAGAAGTAGACCAAGACCTCCAGTATCCAAACAATTGTTGAGTAATCCCTCTTCGTTCTGGATACACTCTAATTTCAAACATATCCATTCAGTTTCATTTTATATAATTTTATTAATGCAGATAAGTCAGGTTAGAAGTCCAGGTGAAAAGACCAAGGTTTTCATTAACTTTATATCATCTTGTGGCCTTAGAGAAGTCTTTTCCTCTCTCTGGGACCCTCCCTGATCTAAAGCTTTAGGATTCTTCCTTACTATTAGTGTATCTGTGTCTATTTTTGTAGATGTGTGTGTATACATAATAGACTTTAATTTCTATTTCTTTGCAATTTATATTTCTTTTACTACTTTATCAAAATCAACAGCCAATAAAATGCTAAGATGAGAGAAGTGAAAAATTAATACACAAGTGATCATTTGCCCCCAAGCTAGTTGTAATGGCAGTGACAACAAGGTCTCAGATGATAAGCTCCACTTGATTTTAAATCTAAGAATTGAATATAGTCATACTGAGGTAAGAAGAAACTTCCAAAGCTACCTTTGGGCTTGGGGATGTAAATGATAAAGTGATATTGAATAGGAAGGCATCTATACAAGGGACACAGAATGATTCTAAATTTCCTCTCCTCGAGAAAGAGCGTGGTAACCAGCCTCCAAGAGGCCCCCAATGATCCCTGCCTCTTGATATTCATATTCTTACACAGTCTTCTCCCACATTGTATCAAGGTTATTCTGTGTGACCAGTAGAAAATGGCAGAAGTGATGGAATGTCGCTTCTAAGGCTAGGTCATAAAAGACACAGTGACTTCTGCCTTGTTTTCCCCTACAGATCACTTGCTCTGGGGGAAGCCAGCTGCCATGTTATAAGGTCACTCAATCATCCCTATGGAAAAGTCCATGTGGTGAGGAACTATAGCCACCTGTCAACAGCCATCAAGGACCTGAGCCCTTCTACCAAAAGCCATGTGAGTAAGCCATCCTGGAAACAGATCCTCCAGCCCCAGTCAAGCCTTCAGATGACTGTAGTCCCAGATGATGTGTTAACTGTAACCTCATGAAAGACCCTGAACCAGAACCACCCAACCACTTCTGCATTCCTGGCCCAAAGAAACTGAGTGATAATAAATGTTTGCTATTTTAAAATGCTATGTTTTGGGTAATTTATCACACAGTAAAATAAATAATCAATACAAATAGCTAAGAACATACTGAGAAGCATAATTAAAGGGAACTTGACCATACACTACTAAAATATGTTCCTAAAATTACTCATACAGAAAAAAAGATCTTTATTTTACACCATACACAAAAATAAGATAAAGATAAAGATTATACGTAAAAAAAAAAAAAAAAAAAAATTAAACTAGGGCTGGCCCATGGCTCACTTGGGAGAGTGTGGTGCTGATAACACCAAGGCCACGGGTTTGGATCCCTATATAGGGATGGCCGGTTAGCTCACTTGGGAGAGTGTGGTGCTAACAACACCAAGTCAAGGGTTAAGATCCCCTTACCGGTCATCTTAAAAATAAATAAATAAACAAAAAATAAACTAAACATAAAAAAGGTAGATCAAACTAGAGTTAGAGAAAAATTTCATAGGCACAAGAGCAATTGAACAAGACATGAGAGAATGATAACTCTGACTATATAAAATTAACTTCTGGAATATTAAAAACAAAATAAAAATTAAAAGACATTATAGCCTGAAAAACCTACTTGTAACAACAAAAGATAGGTATATCCTTCATATAAATCAATAAGAGAAGTGCCTTATATATCAATAAGAAAAGTGCCCAACCTACTTCTCTCACAAAAATAGGTATAAGGTTTTTATATGGGCAATTCTGGAACAGAAAAACACAGGTAAAAAATAAAAATATGGAAAGAAAATGTGTTCTCACTAGTAAATAGAACATCTTTGATGTTCAGTTTTTCACCTGTGAAATTACTGAAGTTGAAAATATAATATTCCATGTTGGCATGCAGTGAGAAGGGTACCCTCACATGATGTTAATAGACACAAAAATTGGCCCAATCTTTCTGAAAAGCATTGTAGCAAGATACAGTAAAAATATTCATACCTTTGACCTACCAATTCCAATTCTAGAAATGTAACCTAAGGAAATATAATCAGACATGTAGTCAAAGATTAATATACAAGAATGATGTCAGCAGTGGGACAATTGTGAAAAAATAGGGAAAAATGCCCCCAAATAGGTAAATGTTTAAATACTTTCTGGGACATTCAAAGAATATAATTCATATAGCTATATCAAAAACAATCATCCAGGGTTTTCAAGATGGCGGTGGCTGCGGCGGTTGGCGCGGAGTAGCTGAGGTGGAAAAGGAGGCCACTGGGCCTCAGGCAGCCGAGAAACTTGTGGACCTTCCTCTTGCCATCTCTTAAGGGAGGACCGCAGCTGCTGGCCAGTCGTGGCATTCATGAAGAGAAGACCGCCACTTTGCCCCCGGCAGGAGAGGCTGCCTCAATTACAGGCAACAGCTTTGAAGTGTGGGACAGGAAAAGAACTGTTTCTTAGCTGCAAAAGCGAGTCTCGAATCAGGGAACACGGCGCCGGGGCTGCTGTGGATGCAGCCAGGATCCCGGAGGCAGGGGCCGCGCTGAAGGCGGCCAGCTGTCCTATTCAGGATTTGAGGTTTCAGGCCGGCATTAAAGAAGATTCCTGGGAGCGCACGAGCCGCGCCGCGACTAAACAGCCCGAGGCGGCAGCGGCCGAGAACGGGGAAGGCGACAAACCAGAGGCAGAGAGTGAGCACCCGACCTCGCACAGCCCTGTGAGTGATCCCTGGCCCAGCCCTGTTCAGGGGGCTGACGCCCACCCGGCTCCCGCCGGCATCACCGGTTCACTCACCGCCCCAGGGCTGCCTCCATTTTCCCAGGTGCTGGCAGCTCCGCCCGGCTCGGCCGTCACTGAGCCTTCCCACTTGCTTGGCCCAGCGCGGGGATTTCCGGAGCCTGCGGGCCGGCCTCCCCTCCCACTCCCTCCGCCGTCCTCTGGCGGGGCTGGTGGCATGGGGCGCCCCCGGCCAGTGTCGGGAGGGCAAGGAAGTACGGGCGGGGCCAACTGTCACTCTACCACACCCTGGACTCCAGCCCCCAATAAACTCTCTGATACTGGGAAGCAGATACCATCTCTGCGGCCACCAGTTTGGAAAAAAGCCTAACGAATTTCTGGTTGGGAATAGTGTGGTAGGAGAGTTCCCAGGTCTGCTTGAACCTGCCGGAGAGCTGGCTGCAGGTGGCCACTAGATTCGGTCTATGCCAGGGGGATACAAAGGTGAACAAGTCCCGAGAAAGATCTACACAGTGCTACAAAGGCACCCAGAGCAACCGGTCGTCTGTGCTTACCAGAAACCTGGCAGACTTCCTGGGCGAGGCGGTGCCGAGCAGGGTCTTGAAGGCCCAGCTGATAGACGAGGGGTGCAGAAGACACGCCCCAGCCCAGCACAGTGAGCACACACTGGGGAGACGTGTGGCCAGGGAGGCGGAGACTCGACAGAAACCACACACCCTGTGGGGTCGCCACTGCACGATCCAACAGCCTGGGCCAGAGCACATGGAACAGGGAGAAGTCCTGCACAGGAAGTGAAAGCTCAACAGAGATCACACACCCTGTGGTACGTGATCCACCAGCCCAGCAGAGTCCAAGCTGACCAGAAAGGTGGCTCCCCGGAGAAGCCCAAGACCCGAGGCAACCACACACACAAGGCACTAGAGGCCAACTGAGCAGTCACGGAGGGAGCCATACGAAATTGGCAACCACAGCAACATCCTAGTTAGTCATTAGTCTCAAACCGGTGGACTGTGAAACCCCCTGCCACAATGAATAAACACCAAAAAAAAGATACCAGAAATACAAAAAATGAAGAAAGTACACCACCAAAAGTTAATAAATCTCAAACTCTAGATCCTATAGAACAAGAAGCCCTTGAAATGACTGACAAGGAATTTCGAGTGATAATTCTAAGGAAACTGAATGAGATACAAGAAAACTCAGCTAGACATCATGATGAAATGAGGAAAAGTATACAGAATCTGAAAGAGGAAATGTACAAAGAAATCAATGTCCTGAAAAAAATGTAGCAGAACTTGCTGAACTGAAGAAGTTATTCAGCGAAATAAAAAACACAACGGAGAGTTTAACCAGCAGGCTTGTCGAAGTTGAAGAGAGAACCTCTGAACTTGAAGATGGGCTGTTTGAAATAACACAAGCAGACAAAAAGAAAGAAAAAAGAATCAAGGACATTGAAGAAAATCTGAGAGAGATATCAGACAACCTTAAGCGCTCAAATATCCAAGTCATGGGTATTCCAAAAGGGGAGGAAAATGGAGATTCCATTGAAAACATATTCAACAAAATAGTGGCAGAAAACTTCCCAGGTATAGGAAAAAATCACAGATCTTCAGATCCAGGAAGCTCAACGATCTCCAAACGTCTTCAACCCAAAAAGGCCTTCTCCAAAACATGTCATAGTCAAATTGGCAGAACTCAGAGACAAAGAGAGAATCTTAAAAGCTGCAAGAGAGAAGCGTCAAATCACCTATAACAGAGCCCCAATCAGGCTAACATCAGACTTTTCATCACAAACCCTAAAAGCTAGAAAGGAATGGGATGATATTTTCAAAATACTAAAAGACAAAGATTGCCAGCCAAGAATACTCTACCCTGCAAGGCTATCCTTCCGAAATGAAGGGCAAATAGTATATTTCTCAGACAAACAAAAACTGCAGGAGTTCACTACCACACGACCACCCTTACAAGAAATCCTCAAGGGAGTACTGGGTTTGGTTCCTGAAAAATAACTACCACTGCCATAAAAACCCAAGAAAAATCAATACCCACTAGTATAATAAAAATGGCATTCATGAAGAGAAAACAAGCAAACAAAAACGCTATCTACAACCTAAGGAACCAACAAACACAGAAACCAAACAGTAAATCAGAAAGCAAGGAACAAAAGACACCTAAGACAACCAAACAACCAATAAAATGCTAGGAATAAATCAACACCTTTCAATAACAACTCTTAATGTAAAAGGCTTAAATTCCCCAAATCAAAAGACACAGACTGGCTGACTAGATCAAAAAGGAGGACCCAACTATATGCTGCCTACAAGAGACCCACCTCACCCATAAAGATTCACACAGACTAAGAGTGAAAGGATGGAAAAAGATTTACCATGCAAACAGAAAAGAAAAACGAGCTGGAGTAGCTATTCTTATATCTGACAAAATAGACTTTAAACTAAAAACCATAAAAAGTGACAATGAGGGACACTACTCAATGATAAAAGGACTGATTCGTCAAGAAGACATAACAATCATAAATATGTACACACCCAATGTTGGAGCTGCCAGATTTATAAAACAAACTCTATTAGACCTAAAGAAGGAAATAGACACTAATACCATAATAGCAGGGGACCTGAACACCCCACTGTCAATATTAGACAGATCATCTAGGCAAAGAATCAGTAGAGAAACACAAGATCTAAACAAGACTCTAGACCAATTGGAATTGGCAGATATCTACAGAACATTCCACCCAACAACCTCAGAATATTCATTCTTCTCAGCAGCACATGGATCATTCTCCAAGATAGATCACATATTAGGTCACAAATCAAGTCTCAATAAATTCAAAAAAATTGGAATTATCCCATGTATCTTCTCAGACCACAATGGATTAAAACTAGAAATTAATAACAAACGAAACTCTGGAAACTATACAAACACATGGAAATTAAACAGCATTCTACTTAATGACATATGGGTCCAAGAAGAAATCAAGCAGAAAATCAAAAAATTTATTGAAACTAATGAAAACAATGATACATCATACCAAAACCTGTGGGATACTGCAAAAGCAGTATTGAGGGGGAAATTTATTGCATTAAACGCTCACTTCAGAAGAATGGAAAGATGGCAAGTGAACAACCTAACACTTCACCTTAAAGAACTAGAAAAACAAGAACAATCCAATCCTAAAGTTAGCAGACGGAAAGAAATCATTAAGATCAGAGCAGAACTGAATGAAATTGAAAACCAAAAAACAATTCAAAAGATCAACGAATCAAAAAGTTGGTTTTTGGAAAAAAATAAAATTGACAAACCATTAGCATGGCTAACAGAAAAAAGAAGAGAGAAGACTCAAATAACCAAAATTAGAAATGAAAAAGGCAATATTACAACTGATTCATCTGAAATACAAGGAATCATTCGAGACTACTATAAACAACTATACGCCAACAAATTTGAAAATCTGGAGGAAATGGATAAATTTCTGGACACACAGAAGCTCCCAAAACTGAACCATGAAGACGTAGAAAATTTGAACAGACCAATAACAATAAAGGAGATTGAAGCTGTTATCAGAAGGCTCCCAACAAAGAAAAGCCCAGGACCAGATGGATTCACAGCAGAATTTTACCAAACATTCAAAGAGGAATTGACACCGATTCTTTACAAACTATTCCAAAAGATTGAAACGGACGCAAATCTCCCAAACGCATTCTATGAAGCAAACATCATCCTGATACCAAAACCAGGTAAAGATATAACCAAAAAAGAAAACTACAGGCCGATATCCTTGATGAATATAGATGCAAAAATCCTCACTAAAATACTAGCAAACAGAATACAGGAACACATACGTAAAATTATTCATCACGATCAAGTGGGATTCATCCCAGGGATGCAAGGTTGGTTCAACATACACAAATCAATAAATGTGATACACCATATTAATAAAATCAAACACAAGGACCATATGATCATCTCTATAGATGCTGAAAAAGCATTTGATAAAGTACAGTACTCATTCATGACAAAGACCCTCTATAAGTTAGGTATAGACGGAAAGTATCTCAACATAATTAAAGCCATATATGCCAAACCCACTGCCAATATCATCCTGAATGGGGAAAAGCTGAAAGCTTCTCCTTTAAGAACAGGAACTAGACAAGGATGCCCACTCTCACCACTCCTATTCAACATAGTGTTGGAAGTACTAGCCAGAGCAATCAGAGAAGAAAAGGAAATAAAGGGCATCCAGATTGGAAAAGATGAAGTCAAACTGTCCCTGTTTGCAGATGACATGATCCTATATGTCGAACAGCCTAAAACCTCTACAAAAAAACTGCTGGAATTGATAAATGATTTCAGCACAGTAGCAGGATACAAAATCAACACACAAAAATCAGTAGCATTTCTTTTCTCCAATAGTGAACATGCAGAAGGAGAAATCAAGAAAGCCTGCCCATTTACAATAGCCACCAAAAAAATAAAATACTTAGGAATTGAGTTAACCAAGGAGGTGAAAAATCTCTATAATGAGAACTACAAACCACTGCTGAGAGAAATTAGAGAGGATACAAGAAGATGGAAAGATATCCCATGCTCTTGGATTGGAAGAATCAACATAGTGAAAATGTCCATACTACCCAAAGTGATATACAAATTCAATGCAATCCCCATCAAAATTCCAAAGACATTTTTCTCAGAAATGGAAAAAACTATTTAGACATTTATATGGAACAATAAAAGACCACGCATAGCCAAAGCAATGCTGAGCAAAAAAAATAAAGCTGGAGGCATAACACTACCTGACTTTAAGCTATACTACAAAGCATAATAACCAAAACAGTATGGTATTGGCATAAAAACAGACACACTGACCAATGGAATAGAATAGAGAATCCAGAAATCAACCCACACACTTACTGCCATCTGATCTTTGACAAAGGCACCAAGCCTATTCACTGGGGAAGGGACTGCCTCTTCAGCAAATGGTGCTGGGATAACTGGATATCCATATGCAGGAGAATGAAACTAGATCCATACCTCTCACCGTATACTAAAATCAACTCAAAATGGATTAAGGATTTAAATATACACCCGGAAACAATAAAATTTCTTAAAGAAAACAGAGGAGAAACACTTCAGGAAATAGGACTGGACACAGACTTCATGAATACAACCCCAAAAGCACGGGCAACCAAAGGAAAAATAAACAAATGGGATTATATCAAACTAAAAAGCTTCTGCACAGCAAAAGAAACAATTAACAGAGTTAAAAGACAACCAACAGAGTGGGAGAAAATATTTGCAAAATATACATCTGACAAAGGATTAATATCCAGAATATATAAGGAACTCAAACAACTTTACAAGAAGAAAACAAGCAACCCAATTAAAAAATGGGCAAAAGAGCTAAGTAGGCATTTCTCTAAGGAAGATATACAAATGGCCAACAGACATATGAAAAAATGCTCAACATCACTCAGCATCCGGGAAATGCAAATCAAAACCACATTGAGATACCATCTAACCCCAGTTAGGATGGCTAAAATCCAAAAGACTCTGAACGATAAATGCTGGCGAGGTTGCGGAGAAAAAGGAACTCTCATACATTGTTGGTGGGACTGCAAAATGGTGCAGCCTCTATGGAAAATGGTATGGAGGTTCCTTAAACAATTGCAGATAGATCTACCATACGACCCAGCTATCCCACTGTTGGCAATATACCCAGAGGAATGGAAATCATCAAGTCGAAGGTATACCTGTTCCCCAATGTTCATCGCAGCACTCTTTACAATAGCCAAGAGTTGGAACCAGCCCAAATGTCCATCATCAGATGAGTGGATACGGAAAATGTGGTACATCTACACAATGGAATACTACTCAGCTATAAAAACGAATGAAATACTGCCATTTGCAACAACATGGATGGACCTTGAGAGAATTATATTAAGTGAAACAAGTCAGGCACAGAAAGAGAAATACCACATGTTCTCACGTATTGGTGGGAGCTAAAAATTAATATATAAATTCACACACACACACACACACAAAACCGGGGGGGGGGGGGAAGAAGATATAACAACCACAATTATTTGAAGTTGATACGACAAGCAAACAGAAAGGACATTGTTGGGGGGGGCGGGGAGAGAGAAGGGAGGAAGGTTTTGGTGATGGGGAGCAATAATCAGCCACAATGTATATCGACAAAATAAAATTTTAAAAAAATTTTAAAAAACCCAATCATCCAAAGATTCAGTAACATGGAAAATACTTGCCTTATACTATTAAGTAAAAAGAAAATATGAATTAAGAAATACATATACATGCGTATATACAAGTATAAACAAACATACACAGAGAAGAAATACAAAAATGTTGACAATTATTAATTTTCATTACTTTTATAATCATTTTAAACTTTAAATTTGTTGTATATGAAAAAAAAAAGCTGCCTGCACAGTGCCCAGGTGCAGACCGGGCACACTCTGGGGGCACAGGAGCGGGCGCACTGCCACAGACTGTGTGGGCTTGAGGAGCAGATGTCTGCGCTGAAGGGACAGTTGAGGAGCTTTGAAGGAACTCAGCAACCTTCTCCCCACCCTCCAGCTACCCAAAGAAATTAGCCTTTTCCCAGCCAGCATCCTGGAGAGAGGCCCCATGCCCGAGGCAGGAGAGGGACCTTCTCTCCACCTCAACCCACCCAGGCTTGGTCCACAGGGGCACCCAGAGCTGCAGTAAGGGTGAGTAAGAGCAGGGTGGCAGTACTGAGGCACAGGGACACCAGCTCCAGGCCAGACCTGGCAGTGGCTTCCCTGTGGGCCCCACCTCAGCCCAGCCCCTGGGATGAGCCACTCTAGATTGTACAAGGTCCTTCCTGAGAGGCCCAGCTAAAGCAGGGGTCAGGGAGAGCCCTTGTCTCTGGCCAGCCCCACAGCAAGCCCCTGGAGCATAGGCTATGGGAAAGAGAAGGGGGGGCCCTGGGCAGGGGTCAGAGACCCAGGCCCTGACCTTGACTTCCCAAAGATCTCTCTGCCTCAGTTCAGAGTGTTAAATTCCTCAGATCTCAGAGTCCCTGTATTTTTATACCTTTTTACACTTAATTGTTCAGAATTGTTATGGATTTTTGTAACAAGAAGATCCCATTTTCTTAAAAAAACAAAAACAAAGTGAAAGGTTCAGTTTTTACATTTAGTTTGCAGAGGTACTCTGGGTTCTATTGTGCTTTGAAAGTCTCCATAGGATGCTAGACAGCAAGGGAGGATTCAGGCCCTTCTTTGGGCAGGAAATGAGTGAGTAAACACAGACAGGTTTCCTCTAGGGCCCATGATTAGCTTTCCTTCTCTCAGCAATTGCATAAGTGAAAGGGAGGGGGGACTGATAGTATTTTCACAAATCACTTCAGAAAATCTCAGAGTGGGCATCATGATATGCTAGAAAAAGCATGCACTGCTTTAAGGGGGAAACTTCTGGCAACAGGACAGACCCAACCGCCAGGAGTCCCCTTTACCCACAATGAACAAATAAAAAAAGCTAAAAAATACTTTTTTTTAAACATAGAGCCAATCTTGAAAGAAAATGAAAACCTTGGGTGCCAGAAACAAAAAGGGACTTCAAAGGTAAAATAAATTCAAGCTGACTCTACAGTAGCCCAGGGGCAAAGACCCAGATATAGAAAGGACATGGAGCTGGGGCTTGGATTTTAATGCAACCAGCAAAAGCAGTAAGAAGAAAGCGAGACCTCCACAGAAAGACAGTACTCCCAAGTATTGCCTGTTCCATGAGGATGGGTCTGAGAAAATTCACTGAATGGCAGGGAAGGTTACAGTGTGCTAGGGAAACTCCTGAATGTTTATAAAACCACACAGATCCATGACACAGCCCCTGTGAGAAATCAAATACAGGTCTCTGCATACCACTGCTGTAGTGCTAAATTTCAACTATTGCAGTTACTGTAAAATCCCAAACCAGAAATGACACACACACACACACACACACACACACACACACACACAGATGATTATTAGCTCCTACGAAAAAAATCACAACCACAGGGGGAGAGAAATCAAGAATTACCAGATACAACAAATAAGAAAATGTGTACCCTAATAACTGGGATTAACAGAATATAAAACAGACAAAGAATTAATAGTGGATAGGCAAGTGTTCCCCTCCCCTCAAATTACTTCTTGGGGGCACTCTTTCTATTTGTTTTTTTTTTTTTTTTAAAAAACAAAACAGCACTCCTCAGGGAAGACAGACTGGAACAAAGGTTTTCAACTTTGAATGCACATTGAAATCACCTGGGGATTTTATGAACTACAGATGCCTGGGTCCCACCTCCAGAGATTCTAATTTAATTGGTCTGAGGTATGACCTGGGGTAATAAGTTTTCCAGGTGATTCTAAAATGAAGCCTAAAAATAATAATAATAAAATAAAATAAAGCCTAAGTTGAAACCACTGCACTAGCGGGTCCCCTCAATTAATGCTAGTTTTTGGTTCTTATGGAGGTCACCTGAGAATTTTTTTTTTAAGGCACAAAACCAAAATTTAATATAAGGGCACTTTTAAAAAATTCATAGAAAGAGAATTAAAAGATAATATGAATCTTTCTATGAAGTCTCTGAAGTACCCTCATACAGATTTAGTAATTATTTTTGAGGATAAGACCACATAAAATACAAGTATAGGATTTTATTGAAAGCCTTTTAAAGATCGCTTTCAAAAGCACATAAGTATGGGTGTGGCAGTCATTAAGGTTATTCAGAAGTATTTTCGTTCTTCTCCATTTGAGCTCATAGTAGCATTGTAGTTCTGCCTTCTGAAGTTACTCATAGCAACACGGCTTTCTTTGACCAACAAATATGAGAAGTGACTGGGAGAAAGTCTAAGAAGTAGTACGCAATTCCCCTTATCTCTTGTACCTGCCCTCGCCTCTGGCAATGGTGGAGATAAAATCAGCCCCTGTCCCAGAAGGCAGATGACATGGGCCAGAGCTCTAAGCAGATCTGGGAGGAACTTGTATGTGCAAGAAATAAGCCTTTGTGTTTCAAGGTATGTACTGACATTTTAGGACTGTTTGTTATTGCAGCATAACTTAGCCTATCTTCACTCATACAAAGTATAGATGATGTACAATTGAAAAATATAGAGATACATACAAGATAAACTTTTAAGAATGATCTTTTATCATGCAAATGGGTTTTTTGACATGAGATGAAATATGTGATGACAGAATCATATGTGAATTTAAAGAGTGCTATATTTAAAACAACTTACAAGTGAGGATGATATGCTCTAAAACCTTGCCACTTAAAAGTGGGGTCCACATGAGAAGCATTAGCAATACCTGGAAGCTTGTTAGAAATGCAGAATCTTAGGCCCCACCTCAGACCTATAAATATGAATTGGCATTTTATCAACATTCCCAAATGCTCTACAACTGCTCCAGAATGCCGTTATTCAAAGAGTAGCTCTTAAAATGACAGAAACAATCTGTTAGAGATAAATATAAAAAGGTTGAATAAAATTATTTCACACAATGTGCCAGTGAGACGAGAAATTTATAAATTAATACATTATTTTACATAAGTGCTTATACATACATATACATATAACCAAATCAATACATTAATATAAGTACATATTTGTCTGGAAATGTATTTGGGCATATGTATGTTTTACATAATTAAAAGGAAAAAGAAACAAATCTTAATGAAAGAAAAGGAAAACATGAGAAAATGTGAAAATTTGAAAAAAATATAAACTGAGATAAAGAATTTGGCCAATCAAATTAAAAATTAAATGGACAGGTTAAATAGCAGACAAGAGAATTATTGGAGAGAAAGATGGACCTGAAGAATTCATCCAGAATGCTGCATGACCCAGCAATCCCATTACTGGGTATATACCCAAGGAATGGAAATCATCATGTTGAAGGAATACCTGCACTCCCATCTTTATTGCAGCTCCATTTACGGTAAGAGTTGGAATCAATTCAAATGCCAATTGACAGATGACTGGATAAGGAAAATGTGACATATATACTCAATGGAATACCACTCTGCTGTAAAAAAAAAAAAAAAAAAAAAAAAAGAATGAAAAATTCTGCCATTCTCGGCAACATGGATGAACTTAGAGGAAATTATGTTAAGTGAAATAAGCCAGGCACAGAAAGAGAAATATTGCATGTCCTCACTCATAAGTGGGAGCTAAGGAAAGAAAGAAAAGAAAGAATGAATCACAATAATATATTAAAGTTTAAAAAAAAAAAGAGAACAGAACTGTGGTTATTAGATGTGGGACGGGCTGGCAAGAAACTAGTTAAGGGTCACAGAGATTATGTTTTATAAACATGAGTATAGTAATTGTCCTGATAAGATCACCACTTATCGTACACATGTAATTGATATTTGATTCTGTACCCCACAAATATGTCAATTCTTTTTCAATAAAAAATTGTCAAAAAATGGAAAATATGAAAGAGGAGTTAAGAGACTCAAGAGAGAGTGACGAGGTCCAACAATTCTGCAGGACTCCAAGAATATAGAGGATGAAGCATAGGCAACAATCAAACAGAAAATGGCTATGAATTTTTCAGAATGGAAAACTTGAGTCCTCTCAGTTTAAAGACACACACTGAGTCCCAAGAAAAATGGGTCAAAACAAATCCACCCTAGAAAGAACACAGTGAAACTGAAAAACACCAAAGATAAAGAAGAAATTCAAAAGCAACCAGAGATAGAAGAAAACACAGATTGTCAATAGAATTCTCACAGCAGTTAAGTCCTGATGAGCACAAAATAATACCTGCAAATAGCTACCAACCTATATAAGCCTATACAAGATGAGCTATCATTCAAGATTAAGAACATTTAAGGACATTTTTCAGATGATGACTAATGCAATTTATTACTGACAGACTATTACTGGAAGAATTTTAAAGGAAGAAAGAGACTGCACCAAGCAAAAAGGAATGGATGAAAGCAGCGACTGTGATGGGAGAAGTTAATAAAAGTGTTGGTTAAACACGATGAATGCTGTCAATTTAAAAACAATAGCAACAATAATTTGGGAGATATAAATTAAAATACCAAAATACTGAACAAAAATAACATGGAAGATGTGCCAGTGAGAGGAATTAAAGTTTCTGAATCAAATATTATTGAAAAGAAAGAAAAAAAACACTATTCTTTAAAGATATTTATCTATAGCCTTCATTTTAAGGGATGCATGTTAAATATAAGGATGAGCATTAAAAGAATAGAAATAGATATTTACCTTCCCAACAGATTTAAAAACAACTTGATGACCAATGCTACAGAAGCCAGCAAGGTAAAAAAAAGTTAAAAATGACAAAACATAAAATGGAGAAATAAGTACACACATACCTGCATACCAGTAATTACAGTAATGATAAATGTGTTAAACTCACCTGTTTAAACTAAAAAATTTGAATAATGGAATAAGAGATCCAGTTCCTCGATGTCATTAAAAGAGACTTACCAGAGACATACAAAAAACTATAACTCTGAAAATATGACTGAAATATAAAGTGTATGAAAAGATAAAATCAAGATTCCATTGGAGTAGGTACTTTGATTAAACTGCTAAAAACAGCCACAAAAAGTAATTGCTGGTTAAAATAACTACAAACAAAAAATCATATGAACAGTCCTATAAAGAAATTGAATCATAGTGTAAAATTTTCTCCACAGAGAAGACACCAGGCCAGATGCTTTTACAAGTTAATTCCATCAAACATTCAAGAAGTGAATACTTCCAATATAACAAACTATTCTATTTAATACAGAAAATGAGGGAATCCTCTCCAGCTTGCTTCATAAGGAGCGCCTACTGCCCACCAGCACAACTTTTAGATCAGAGTGTGAAGGGTGCCCCCTATAACTGTACAATCTGGAATCCTGGTGGGTTACTGAAGAAAACTACAGGCTGTCTCCCTGATGAATTTAAATATATAAATCCTAAACAAAAATTAACAAAACCAAACTCCACAAAGTGTAAAAAAGATAACATATAATGATCATCTATCTTGGGAAATGACAGATCAAGCAGAACACATTAAAAAATAAAAAATTAAGTGAAGATATTTCGGAACAATGAAAGGCGTATGAAGAACTATGCCCCAAACAATTAGAGATGGCACATTTTATTCAAGCACATATCATGTATTTTTTTCAAAACTGGTCTATACTAGGCCATACAGGAAGTCCTAATTAAAATCTAGAAGTACTACTAGGAGGTAATATTCCTGTCCTCATATTTCTATGGGAGGAGAGGGTGGTTTCCAGTAAAGCCACATTTGTAGCATTTCCCCTCTCCCTTTACTCAGTTTTTCCCAAAAGAAGGAATCCTTCTGATTAGAGATCAGGAATAAAGAATTCTCTCTCTCTAGAACAGCCTGTCCTCTGAATGTAGGCATTACACCTGGGGGATGTTTTCTGAGACCAGCTCTGTGGCAGTCCGTTGTTAAGTTCAATAAGGGTGGGTGCATGGGTGGGTGGGTGGGTGTGCGTGCATGTGCATGCGTGCACGCACATAGAATGGGTGGTATTCAAGATCCTGATTGTAGCTTCAGGTCAAGCTAACTTTTCAAATCAGTAATATAATACAGCTGATATTTTGATCTCCATCTGTATAAATTCTTTGTCTATTCCTTAGTTGGTTTAAAACTGAGGAGAGGAATAAAGAGATATTATTTATTGATATTTGTGATAGACAGAATAATAGCCCCCCAAAGATATCCATGTCCTAATCCCTGGAACCTGTGAATGTGTTTACCTTACATGGCAAAAGGTACTTACAGATGTGATTAAAGCTAAGGATCTCAAGATGGGGAGATGACCTTAAACTATTAATCACAAGAGAGCTGAAATCAGGAGAGAGAGGTAGAAAAATGGGTCAGAGAATTGTGATGACAGAACTTGGCTTACCATTGCTGGCTTTAGATAAGAAAGGGGACTTTGAGCCAGGGAATGCAATAGCACTACAGCAGCAAAGGGCAGGCAGTAGACTAGTTGTACAGAGAAAGTCCTCTAAGAACACCCACAGACACAAAAATACACACACACACACACACACACACACTCTCTCTCTCTCTCTCTCTCTCTCTCTCTCTCTCTCTCTCTCTCTCTCTCTCTTCTTTAAGCAAATAAACTAGAGGAAGCCCTCAGAGCTCAGGACCTTCACAGTAAGAGAGCATTTGAGTTGGTGCTTGCAGGCCTCTGCCAATTCCCTGATGACCTAGTAACTGGGTTTTAACGGGTCACTTGAAGGAGACAGGAGACAAAGCTTAGGGCCTGAGCAAAGGGAGATTGGATGGAGACCTCTGCAAAAAGACAATACACTCAGTAAATCAACTAGAAAAAAACCCACCCCACAGAAGGAAACTTGGCTTGGATCTGGAATAAGAACACATGAACTATTCAATGTTTTAAAACAATGAAAGAGGGGAGGGGAAAAACACAGAAAGACTGAGACCAGAAGAAATGAGTAAAATAGAAAAATGTTCAGATAAATTAGTAATCAAAATAAATGTGCGTATACTAAACTGGCCAGTTAGTTAAAAGACAGAACATTGGCAAACTGGTTAAAAAGTAAAAATTAATCTATATTCTGTTGGCAAAAGATCCACCTAAAACAAAAGTACATTGAAAGCTTGGAAGAAAAAGGATAGAGGATAATACCAAGAAAGAACTGACTAAAAGAAAGCTAGAACAGCTAGATTAATATTATATTAGGTAAAATGCTCTTTAAGGCAAAAAAGTATTACTAGAGATGAAGAGTATCACTATATGATGATAAAAGCTTCCATGCAACAGAAATTCATAATTCTAAAGGTGTACTGATGTAATAAAAAAATACAGCTTCAAAATATACAGTCATCCATCAGCATCCTCAGGGACGTGGTTTCAGGATCCCCCACAGATACCAAAATCCTCAGCTGAAGTCCCTGATCTACTTATAATACCCAATACAATGTAAATGCTGTGTTAATAGTTGTTATACTGTATTGTTTAGCATTTGGATTTTTTGGGGTTTTTTTCCGTAATATTTTCCACCCGCAGATACGGAAGGCCAATGGTATGAGACAAAATATCCAGAATTATATGAAAAATCGACTCTCTAGCAGAGTAATTCTAATATGCATTTCTCTGAAACTAAGATCAAGGAGACAAAAAAAGAAATCAGTAAGAATAGAGAAGATTCGAACAAGTTAATTAGCAAGTTGGATATAATGGACAAATACAGATCACTGCACCTAATGAGTGGAAAATGCACATGCCTTGCGTGCACGCAAGGAACATTAATAAAAAATGGCAATGTTCTAGTCTAGGCCATAAAGCAAGTATCAGTAAATCTCGAAGAATAAGTATCATAGACCACTTTAACCACAACACAATTAAGTTAGAAGTCAATTTAAAATATATATTATTGTTTGATTTTTAAAGTTGGGTTTTGAAAGACAACAGATACAAAAGTAGAGATAAAATGATAAACAGGTATCGAAAAAATGAATATGGACATATATAAAGTATAGATACATAATGCATAGATATCTATACATATATATATTTACAGAATAAATAATACCCACACACACAAAATGGAGATTGATCAAAGCCAAAACAGCTCTTTGAAAGTAATAATTTCTGGTAAGACTGATCAAAAAATAGAGAAAAGGCACCAATAAACAACATTACAAACAAAACCAGGGACATAAGTGTAGGAGATCTTAGATAAAATACAGTGGCCAACTTTATGCTAACAAAATTGAAAACTCAGTAAAATGGACAAATTTCTAAAAGAATATAACTTGCTGAGACTCAATTAAGAAGAAATTCAAATCTAACTGTCCATAACCATTAAAAAAAGAAAATCCTCCAACAAGAAAACACTAAATCCACATGGTTTTGCAAGTAATTTCCCATACTTACACCTATAGCAAGCATTTAAGAAACAAATTATTATAGTCTTACCCAAACTCTTTCAGAACAGAAAATGAGGCTACACTCCCATTAAGGAGTGGGAGGTGGGCTCTGCCAGTGAGGGAAAATACAGAAAGATGACTGTTCAACAGCACTTGCCTCAGTGGTCCACTTTGACCTCTTCACACAAAGGGCAGTGTTTACATTTCAGCCCTCTTGACACCTTTAAACCTCAACTTCGACTCTCTCCTGAACAAAGTAGTAGCAGGGCTCCCTCAACCTAAATCCTGAATGGAAGCAGCCAAGTTTAGGCTCTGCTCCTCAGTTCCTGAGGACTGCTATATGCTGGTCCACCTCAGAGAAGTAGTGGACAGGATCAACTAAGGAGTCATCCCCAGCTTTTAACACCACAGCTGACATCACGCATGGGCCAAGGCAGATATCTCAGTCTTGATCAGAATTTTCTCTGCCCCCACACAATTTTTTTTTTTTTCTTTTTACAAACCCAGACACTGATTTGGCAGAAAGACCCAGCATAAAACAGACTCCTTTTAACTATTCCTCAATGAGAACAGCTTGTAGATAACTGTATGAGTAACCTCTTGCCATAGCAAAGAGGAATAAGAGGCCCTCTGTGTCCTGACCACGTAGCCCTCTGGTCCTACTCCAGAAGTGGCCTGACAGAATAACCACTGAACCTGTTAGTCCACAAATTAAGCCCTATGCAAAATTAGTGAAAGTAGCATTTGTGTCAATTGCATGGGGCCATCCGGAGGGATGTAATTAAGCAATACATAGTTCTATTTCAACTGTCAACAGTGTAATTCAATTACAGTGCTATTTGCAGGCAGAATCAGGGACTAATCAGTAGGAAGACTAGAGCAAAGATTTAACATTCTACTGGAAGCTTTAATGATGGTCTTTTGTATTAGAAACAAATCATTATTGATATCAGTTCTAGGATCGTCAAAAGCCACCTCTTCCCAACTTCCTGATATAACATTCTGGGGTTCCAATCAAGTACAGTCACACCTAGGATACACCCATTCAGATTTCAAGAAGAATTCAGCTTTACAAGGAGTTTCATTTAATAGTCCCACTTCTGCTTACAAGGCACTTCTCTTTGCATTTTTCAAGAACTGATTTCTCTCTCACATCTCCCAAACTGCTGACCGCCCTGAGATTAGGGTCATCACACTGTGGATCTGGAGGGGTTACTTGCCTCCTGTGCATTAGGATGTCCTCCCAGAATACTCCTGGTCTGATGGTTTGGAGAAGTGATCATCATCCACATTGTTTTCACTGATTAGGGGAGGAGGACAGACTTTTTTTTTTTTTTGCATTAAAGGCTTAATTACATGAACATTGATATCACATGCCCAACGTACACTCTTTTTGGAAAGAGCTTTGGGAAATGAAGAATAACTAACACTATAGAGTAATTAATAAAGGGAAATTCCTTGTTATATAGTGCTATGATTATTAATAGTCATTATTGAAGGAACTCAGTCCATTGTAGTAGGAATCAGTGTTCTTGTTGTTGTTTTCTGTATAACTGGCTACTATGTGGGAAGTACAGAAAGGCTGTGAAAATTTATTCCATTGAAATAAGTGGTAATTGTGTTTTCAAAAAGTGAGAGAATACAATGCTTAGGTACTTGTTTGAGTACTTTAATAGATGCAAAAGCAGTTGTGTCTTGGTAGTGGGGGTAGTGCTACTTGACATCATTCAGTCTCAAATTAATAAGAGAATATAAATAAAAAGAGGGGAAAAAGTGTCATTTCTTCAGGCTCTGTTGTATCATGATGTGGTGCCACAGTCTGTCAAACTTTCTTTTAGCTTTGTCACCCTTTAAGCAAAGGAACTCTTGCATGGAAGGAATAATGTGTAAGAGGCAAGAACAAAGCCACACTGGCTAAGGATTTGCCGTCAAGAGCAGAACACTATCCTCCTCCCAGTTAACTCTTTTCTCCTATAGACAGCCCCACACATCAACACAAAACCAACCCAGGAGTAAAAGGAGCCTAAGGAGCCCTAATATGTGGGTACTCAGATGGCCCTGGACTCAAATCTCAGTTCTGCCATTTACCAGCACTATGACCTTGAGTGGTAAAAATAATAATAATATTATTATTATTACTAACATCAAAAAAAAAATACACCAATTGAGCACTTATTCTAAGTGACTTATTTGCATTAATTTAATCTTCACAATAATATGAGGATACTTCAAAAAGTTCATGGAAAAATAGAAGTAAAAGATGATGCAATAGAACAGAGAGCTCAGAAATAGAACCACATAAATATAATCAACTGATCTTTGACAAAGGAGCAAATACAATGGAGAAAAAAAATCCCTCAAAACCATCCAAGGGGCTCAATGAGCCTTCTCCTAGGTCCCTGGCTGGAGGCTCAGAAGTAATGATCATATCAGCCAGTCTGAGGGTCTGACCCTGTGCCTCTTATCTCAATGTGCATGAGCTCCTGCAAGCTTCAACATACAGACTGCTGAGAAATCCACTGTCTTGACTGTTTCTTCTCAATAGGGCATTAGGGAGCCTATCCTAGAATGGAACATCCCAATCTATGGAGCCTCTGAAACACAGGATATTAGTCATGGCCTCTCAGGAGCCCTCGGTTCACTGAGAAATTAAGAGCCTGACAGATGATGGCTAGAACATGTTATAGTGCCACTAATAACATGGAGAAGCTGCAAGACACAAACACCCCCACCCCCACCCCCCCAGCTCAAACAACCAGAACCCTCCATGAGTCAGTTATATCTCTGCAACTGAAAGGCAAAGGAAATGCCAGAAAGGGGGCAGTGTCAGGTATCCTGTGCACTTCTTGGGGTCTCGCCACACTCAGGCCAATACCCTCCTTCCCCATCTCTTCCAGCAGTAGCTCATACAATGAGCAAAGTCCTGAAGAAGCAAACCCAGTCCACAAATAAGGCCACTGAACTGTATCAGATAAGGACAGGAAGAAGATGTGGGACCTTTTGAGAAGATTTTCTACAACAGGTTTGTTATAACCAATATGGTTGCCCCTATCAAGGGATTAATCAGCTAGAATATCCTACTGGCAGTTCTTTCCAATTAACCATTCCTGGATCTTTTCTAGAGAAAAGTCCCCTACTGGCTACTGCAAGCATTAAAACCAAACCGTTGAGATGGATAAAAAATAATATGGCATAAAGAATATTCCAATCGTTAGGTGAATCAACACAAAACTGCCTCCCATCTCAAACACAGTGGAGACCAGCTGAGGAAGTGAGCTGTCACCGCCATTAGGTGGCAAAGCCTGCTAGATTTTGAGTCTCAGCTGGGCTGTAATAAGCTATGATGTGCTCTGAAATTTTTACAATAGAATCAATTTCATTGCACCTGAACTTCCTCATAGCCAGGATCCAAACTGTAACAGGGCTCTATATATGTACACAAGGTACATACCCACTGTCTCAGCAGAGACCTAGATTCCCACAACAGGCAAAGAGTTCTACAAGTCTGTACTTTAAAAAAAAAAAAAAGAAAAGAAAAGAAAGGACATGCACAATAAAACTATTTAAAAATAAATCTAACAAGAGGCTTCTCTATGATAAAGAAAATAAAATGAGGGAGAATGTTTCTGAAATGCAGAGGCTGAGATATCATTTGGGGTGTCCCGAGTGTACCTGCAATGATGCCATCCATTTGCTCCAGGGCAGCTTCCAGCATATGGCTAGCATCAGAAGCCATGACTCCTTTTGCCTGCTTAGTCTCCTCCTCCTCTTACTGAAAATTCAAATATAAAACAAAGGGAAAATTACAGAGCATTCCACGCCATGCACACAAGACCACAAAGCCCTTTAATTCCATCGTCATATGATGCACTTCTATGAGAATCCTAGTAGCCCATGCGCAGTTTCTGACATCTCTCTGGGTTCTCCCTCCTGGCATGAGTGCTCTATTTCCACAAACCTCTAGCACATGATCCCATTCACGTTTGTAATGACAAGTCACCAGGCCTTTCCAAAGTCACCTGCAGCAGCAAGACAGCAATTGTTACACCTTGCCAAGATGATAATCCCAGGTTCCAGAAGTTCCAACCTCTGAGTGGTGGGGGAAAGCAGCACAGTTAATGAAGAGCCTGTGGGGGTATACTCGGCACTGCAGCAGGGATCAGGACAGTCACCACAGGCATTTAACTGTCTTATAGCTGCATTTTCCCCACACCTGCAATGCTTTCCTTGGGCAGGTGTGAACCACGCTGAGAGACCTCAACTGCCACTTTCACTCTTCCAAATGGGCTCTGAGGTAGAGAGAGCACTGTCCCAGGAACACTGTATCACTATATCTGACCATTTAGATCCACTCTACCCAGTACCATTCATGGTTCAGAATCACATCCTCTCACGGCTGAAGAACATCTCCAAAGATACACAGTCCAGCCGCTCCCTAACTCTGAATCTCCCCTCTAAGGGTCCTCTGTATAGGGATGGAGAACTGCATAACCCCAACTCTGGGGCAAATGCTTCCATTCCTGGAAAACTCTGCTTCTTAGAAAAGTCTTCAAGTTAAACTGTCTTCCTGCAGCCTCTGCTCATTTTTCTTGCTTTCCACCCCCAACCTGGGTAGCAGGGCAGGACTTACAACAGCATTTGTGATTCTAAGAAGAGCCTTAGCTCACATCTGTCAACTGGGAGTAGGAGTCATCTTTTGCTTGCTCATTCAGCAAAACCCATGCGTGAGCCTAACTGGCATAAGTGCTTTGGAAAACAGAGGCATGGTGCCCACACCCAAGCACGGCCAGGCCAAGAAATGGATGGTTCCAAGGGTCTCTGCTTGTTCTTCCTGTGAAGTTGGACCTTTGGAGTGAAGAGGGGAAAGTGGGCACCACAAAAGAGTGGCTTTGGAGACGCCATGGATAAGAATTTCAGGACCACAAGGAACCACCAGACTGTACCAGACAGCAACAGTTAAATTCACAGGCCTTAGAGTTAGGTAGCCCCAGTTCAGACACAGCTCTTCCATTTACTACTGTGTGATCTGAGTCTCAATTTCCTCATCTGTAAAATGGGATAATAACATCAAACTCATAGGATTGATGTCATGATTAATTATTAAGATTTCAGAGAGGGGGCTGGCTGGTTAGCTTAGTTGGTTAGAACATGGTGCTGATAACACCAAGGTCAAGGGTTCAATCCCTGTACTGGCCAGCTGCCAAAAAAAAAAAAAAAAAGATTTCATAGAGAACACTAAGTACATTCTCTTGCACATAGCAAGCGTTCAATATACGTTAGCTATTTTTGGTTTTGGTTTTTTTAAGTAAGTAGATAATCTCAGGACACATTTTTGCCAGGACAGCTCATTAGATGAGACTTTAAACAAAACTAGGGTAGGCTCAGGGAAAGAAAACCTACCTCTTGAGGTAGGTCAAGAGGCTGGTTCATTTGGAGGAGGCAGGCATGGCCACTATGCATATGAGGGAAAGAGGGTCATGATTCCAAGTGCAAAGGCCAAGGAAGGTTCAGAAATAGGCATGCAGCCTGGGGGTCTGAGAACCATGTTTAGTCTGCTCAGAGGGAATGAGAATGGGAGCCCACAGAGGGAGCTGGGGAACCTCATGGCATCAGAGACCTGGCAGGAGGCAGAAAAGACTAAAACAAGGAACAGAGCTGCTCCAGGGTAAGAAAAGCAGCCCCGACTGCTATAGAGCAAACATGGTGTGGAAATCTTGGGGTCTCAATGGGAGCAAGCTTGGCTCGGGATAAAATAGGCAGCAGGAAAAGGGGAGGTAGCAGAAGTAGAGCAATAATCAGCAGATTCTCATCTGTTCAGCCATAAGCGACACAAAAAATTTGAAATACTTCCCTCCAAAAACTTTCCACTGCTCTTGGGAAAAAATCCAAACTCCTTCCTGTGACTTATGAAAGAGGAGCTACAGGATCTGGCCAGGCCAATATCACATCACTCTGCCCATGACTCCTTATGCTTCAGCAGCATTGGTCTCCTGCCTGCTCCCCAAATATGCCAAGACCTTTTCTTCCTCTGCAAGCTTCCACCTGCCATGCCCGCTGCCCTGAGCTCATTCCCCAGCTCTCTATCTACACAGCTGATTTATTCTCATCCTTCAGGTCTCAGCTCCCAAGTGTCTTCTCTGAGAGGCCTTCCCTGCACCCCATCTCCCACCCATCTAAAGCACCCCCTTTGAAAGAGAGCAATTCCAAAGTATCTTGGCCATATATTTGTTTCCCTGCTGACTGACCACCTTCTCCATGCAGGCAGAAGGACCCTACACTGTTTACCCCTGTGTTCCCAGTGCCTAGCAGAGGACCTGGCACAATGAATAAGTACTTGTGAATAAATAGATGGACCCATGCAGCCCACATACCCTGAACCCCTGCTTGTGCTGAACACTGAGGAGATATTGATAAATCAGACCTAGTCTCTTTTCCCATGGACTACATGGTCTAGTGGAGAAGACAGAAGAATGAATAAATAATGATGACACAGTGTGAGATGTGCTGATAGCGGCAGGTATGCAGTTTCTCTGGGTCTTGAAGGATGAGCAGGAGCTTTTTCAGAAGATGGGGAAGAGATGCTCCAGGCAGGGAAGCATGTAAGGGCAGGATGTAGTTGGCAAATGTCAAAATAGTTGACGAGATTATACAGGAGCATACAGCTGCTCAAGATGAGTCAAAACCTTTCACAGAATTCATATAAGCTGGACCAGGGCAATTAATGAGAGGAGCTTGGGAATACACCCACTACACTTCAGGGGTCTGGATAGCAGTGCATAACAAATCAAGTGACCTCAGATGCAAACACAACAGATTTTTAAAAGAAAGATCCTATATTTCAGCAGACTGGCCCCATTTGGGGCCTTAGTATCAGGATGAAGGTGGGAGGGCAGTGAGGGGATGCCAAGCCCAGAGGGCCCAGACTATGTCCCCCAGCAATAGACAGCTGTAAAAGAAGACCCATGGGCTGAATGCCCAGCGATGAGATTGTAGTTGGCAAACAGCAAGCTGGGTGGACCCATGGGAGCTGGCCTGAAGTGAAACATGAGTCAAAGGTGTATCCTATTCACAACTCAGGAGCCTGGGGCCAGTGAGATTGGGAGAGCTGAGGACCGGGAACCTGCTTTGGGTGGAGCTGATGAGCTCAGTTCTAGACCTACTGGGTCTGAGGTGACAGCACAACACCTGGGCAAGAAAGGGTTCTTGCTGGTTCTGTCTCAGGGAGGCTGTGAGGAACCAGTAGTGTCAGGTGTGGAGGAGACCTCTGAAAGGCGGAACATGGCACAGATGCAAGGCCGCCTGCTCATCTGTGAACATGGATAATCTTACTGGATCCGTGGAGCCAGGAGATCACTAGTCATTCCCATTCTGGCAGCTAATAGCCATTTTCTTCCCTCAAGACTATCTGTTAGAGATCTCCATCAGCAAGGAACATAGAATGTGACAATCCTTGCCCTTGAAGAACATGAAGTTAAAAAAAGCAAAACTTTCTTCTACTCTGAACACTTTGACAACAAACGTGCGGGTTCCCCCCCACACACACACCAAGCAATTGTCCAATTCTCTATGGACTCAAACTGGGTGTCCTACAATTCAATTCAATTCTAACATTGTCTACACGGAGTTAGCATCACAACCACGAGTTGAGGGCTCAGACCCACAAGACTGCCCCCACTAATGATGCCACTCACAAGTCTAGGCCTCCCTTCTGACTAACCAGCTATAAATCGGGAGTTCCTGCAACTCCTTCCTCAGGCTTGATAATTTGCTAGAATGGCTTAGAGAACTCAGGGAGACACTCTACTTATATTTACCAGTTTGTTATAAAGGATACAACTCAGGAACGGCCAAATGGAAGAGATGCAGAGGGCAAGGTATTAGACAGGCAGGTGGGGGGATGCATGGAGCTTCCATGCCCTCTCCAGGGGCACCACCCTCCCAGCACCTCCATGCGTTCACCGACCCGGAAGTTCTCCAAACCCTTTTATTCAGGGGTTTCTAATGAAGGTTCCATTACATAGGAATGACTTATTAAATCATTGGTCATTCAGTCATTGGTGATTCAACTCAATCTCCAGTCCCTCTCCCCTCCCAAGGTAGGGAGCGGAGCTGAAAGTTCTAACCCTCTAATCCCAGCAGTTCCTCTGGTAACCAGCTACCATCCTCCAGGAGACACTTCATTAGCATAAACTCAGGTATGGTTGAGAGGGACTTTTTATAAATAGTAAAAGTTGCTCCTCTCACCCCTATCCAAGGGATTTAGGAGCTCTGTGCTAGGAACCTGGAAGAAGACCAAATATACACAAGGGGCCTTTAAGAAGTTCATGAAAACATTTGTGTTATCTTTTAATTCTATTCTTCCATGAACTTTTTGAAGTACCCTCATATTTCTTATTATATCACAGTATCACAGGTCTCAGAGACAAACGTATCACATGACAATATGCGGTATGTTTCGTGTCTTCCATGCCTATTCCTCCCCACCAGGAGACAGCATCTCTCTCAAGAGCCTGGGTTCATCAGGGATGTGGGGCTAAAGTGCACAGTTTCCAGAAGTCGTATGCCAGGAGGCCTTCTGCAGAGAGGTAAGGTGAAGAAGCCAGAGTGAGCCTCCAGAAGAGGCAATAATCCAAAGAGGCTAGGAAAGAGAGCCAGAATCCAGGTCAAAATCCAAAGGGACAAGTGAAAAATCAAGGTGACCTCTAAGCAGATGGTGGAAAGTGGAATTTAAGTCATTTTCCCTACCAATGAAAGGGGAGCTATAGCAGCCACCCAAGTAAGTGCCTGACACAACACAGACAACAGAGAAATAATGTATGCCATGGGGACTCTAAGGAGAGTCACCCTGCTAGCCAAGGAAAGAGTGGAGCAGGCACAGAGAAGGACATTGATCTTAACATGCTCAATACAGTGACAGTTGTTATTCTGGACAAAAGCAGTTTTCATCCTCTCTGGACACTTAATATAGCTCTGCATTTGACCCTGATGAGCAGGCAGACTTCTAATACCAATAAATTGCTCATCCCTAGCCACAAAGATAAGGTAGAATATGTTGTTTAAAAAAAAAAAAAAAAAAAGGTGTGGTCCATTCAATCTTCCCTTCGCTCTCAGGCCTCCATGGATGCTGTCATATTCCTATTTGTGACAGTGTATGAAGTTCCTGCTATACAGAACTTTACCCTTCTCTTTGCTACCATGTAGGGAAAAAATGATTCCATAGCCATAAAACAGCCAATGAAGTGGGAACAGCCATGTTTCAGTTCATGTTTGCTGCAGTTCATGGGGCTATGACATCTAACAGATGAACCGTAGCACCCAAAGGCCAGTTTGGCATCTTGAAGTTGATTAGGCTGCAATTTGTATGTGCCCTAAAATTTAGAAAGTAAGTAAAAATTTAGAAAAGACCACTAGCTATCCATCACCTGGTATGTTCTGAGGCAGACAGTGATTAGATACTATGTTAACTACTTTCACGTTCAGCAAAAGATCAGAAGTAGGTAGGAACTGCTGATTAGGATGAGTCTGAGGCAAATAAACCTTAACTTACCCCACCCACACTGAATTGCAAGCTTCCACTCCATTTTCTAAACTATTTTTCTCTAGTAGAATTGGTTAGGGTTGCAATTGCTGTTTAGGGTAGGCGCACACAGCTCCAGATGGAGGAACAAATTAGGAACAGATCTAGGTGTCCCCGGTATCCCTGCTCCTCCAGGATCTACTGTGTCTTAGAAACAGGTGAACCAGAGCTGACTCCTCAGCAGCTGCATCCAGACAGGGGCCAGTGCCCCTGCATAGAAGGCCAGGCTTAGGAAAGGAACCTTCAGCCAAGAACCCCCAAAACCAACCCAGGGGAACTTGGATTCATTTCATACTTCTCCCTTCTCCAAATGGCCAACAGATGATAAAAAAGTGTCACCTTATCACCAGAAACCAAAGTCTTTTCCCCATAAACTTATAGGCCTCGCATAAGCCACAGCTACTCTTAAATGGTTTTTTGTTTTTTGTTTTTTAAGAAATACCTTTTGCTATTCCGAAGCCTGAGAGACAGCCTCTTAAAAACATATAAGAAACTTATCTCTTTGCTATAGTAGAGCAAGAAGCCATTTGCAGCATCAGAAAATAAATAAATAAAAGAGAAAGACAGATATGAAGGAAGTTGAAGGTGGTGCCTAAATTCTCAATCACATCCCATATTGACCAACAATAACTTTCTTTTTAAAGGACAAAGAAGAAAAAAACATAGGTTCTATAGCCAGAGAGGCTTGATTGATTTAAAACCTAGGCTATGCTGCATAATGGCTGTGGGTCTTTTGTGTATGTGTGGTTCTCAGAGCATTATTTTTTAAATTTTTTTATTAACATATTCACTGTTACAAATCATGCTTATTCTTTATGCCCCTTGGCTGTGGGTCTTTAGACAAGTAATTTAACCTCTTGAGACTCAATTATCTCATCCATAAAAGCATATGAAACCAATCTCATTGTTATAAGCAAAAATAAACAAGATAGACCTCCGGTAAACAGAGCAGATTGAACTTGAACATCTAATTTAGCTACTCATTACAACAACAATAGAGGAATTTATTTTGAAAGATATAAACTTGCAAGGACACAGAGAATGTGATAGGAGGCATAAGAGACGCCTAAAAAGGCAGCTGGTCCAAAAGCTCTGGGAGAGATTTCTTCAGTAAAATGAAACCAACAGAACACCTGATGCATCTGAACATCTTAAAAGATTTATATAGGGCCGGCCCGTGGCTCACTCGGGAGAGTGTGGTGCTGATAACACCACGGCCCCGGGTTCGGATCCCATATAGGGATGGCTGGTTAGCTCACTGGCTGAGCGTGGTGCTGACAACACCATGTCAAGGGTTAAGATCCCCTTACCAGTCATCTTTAAAAAAAAAAAAAAAAAGATTTATATAATTGGGGAAAAAATTGTTTATTATCAATAATAAGACAATAGAAAACCAAGCAAATGACAAAAAGAGCTCCACAGAAACCAAAAAGTAAAAGTAATCATAGTCCTTACAATAAAGCACCACATACTGATCTCACCAAAATTGCCGTGGCAGGATGGGGGAACAGAAGAGTGCTTGTAGGTGGTGGGGTACAATTGGAAAGAAAGCTCAATCCTCAACTTCAAGAGTGGGGACACATAAGTCACTAGATAATGACAACTGGAAGAAAAAAGGTTGCAGAAGCAGCATTTTTAAGGAGCTACAGAGAAAAATACTGGAAGAATTTTAAGTAGCTGCATCTGAGGAAGAACAGTGGGGGTGAGTAGGTGAGGAGATGGCTGTTTTAACAAATCATGTACAATTATTTGACTCTAAATTGTGTAGATATACAGTAGTGATAAAAATTAAATCAATCAAAAAGATTAAAGGAGGCAATATGTGTGGTGTGCCTGGCACAGTGCCAAGATTCAATCATCGTGTACTTTTTCCTCTTTAGCTACCCTATATTGAGCTGCTGGTTAAGGATTTAATCCAATATTATCTCAATTAATCCCTACACACCAGTTAGAAATTATTCCCTCCCTATTACAGATGAGAAAACAGATTAGGCAACTTGCCTGAGGATGCATGCCCTTCCTCCTCTCGTTCTTTCACTTTTCTGGGACACTAACCCATTTGGAGGGTTTTGAGCACAAGGGAGAATGATCTGACATCTTTTGAAAGGATTACTCTGGATACTGCTTGGAGAACAGACTTCAGTGGCCCACTGGTGAACACAAGAAAACTGGCAAGAGATGAAAGTAGCTTAGACCAACAATCACGGTAGATGTTCTAATTCCTGATATATGTTGAGGGCAAAGCCTGTAACATGTACTGAGAGACTGGGTATGGCCACGAGAGAGAGGAGTCAAGCATGCCTATAAGGTTTTTGCCCTGACCCTCCGGGAGAATGGTGAGGCCTGCAGGAGTGATGATGAGAGGTGTTTGGGGATCGAATCAGGAGACTGGTTTTGGAAATGTCCAGTTTAAGATGCCTAAGGACATCTAGGAAGACACACAGAGTAGCCATTTGGAAATGAGTCTTGATGTTCAGAGAGAAGTCTGGGCTGGAGATACCTATTTGAGAGCCATCTGCATAAAGATGGTATTTAAAGCAACTACATGAAATGACTTTAGAAGTGGTATAAATTAAAAAAGAGAAGAGGCCTCAGGACTTCCTGGAACATTCTAACATGTAGCTGTCAGGGAGAAGAGGAAGTAACAGAGGAGATTGAGGACGAGCAGCCAGAAGTGAGAAAGGAAGGGTTCAGGATGCAGGCCACAATTGG
The DNA here is from genome assembly GCF_027409185.1 of Cynocephalus volans. NCBI lineage: Eukaryota > Metazoa > Chordata > Mammalia > Dermoptera > Cynocephalidae > Cynocephalus > Cynocephalus volans. The sequence goes on along the minus strand of NC_084463.1, from coordinate 107,932,779 downwards.
GTGTGCCAATGCTGCTAAAGAGGACCAGAGAATGTCTCTTTGCCAAACTCAAGCTGGTGGTGTGACCTCACCTGCTTCTGCAGCCTCACCTGTCCCCACACTACTAGATGACTGCTCATCCTAGATGACTACAATAGTCTCCTACCTGGTGTTCCTCCCTCCAGGCAGCCCTCTCCATTCACCCTACAGTAGATTCACCTGCCTCAGTGTCCTCAAACTTTGGTGTTTAGCAGAATCACCCAGAGTTAATTAGGCACAGAGATCCAGCTTCATGTTAAGTAGAAGAGGGCCTGAACTTCACAGCTGACTTAGCCATTCAGGCGATTCTAAAGCTGACAAAAGTTGAAGAACCCATGATGGAATGCCCATACAGCCCTGAACCAGGAGGCACTCTTCTTAGAAAATCTCAGGGCCTCGCCACCAGCCACAGGGTAGTTCATAGCCTTTCATCATATGGACTCAACCTGCTTGGCTGCAACTTTAACTTCCATCATACCCCTTGGCAGATCTCTGCCCCATCCCAATCAAATGCCTAATTAGTGGGCTGATTCTAATTGTTAGTTAATTGGCCACACCAGTTACTTTCCTGCTTTTATGCCCATGCCAGCAGCTTTTCCTGCTAAACTCCCATCTTCCCATCAAGCCAATTCTTCCAGGAAACTGTGCTCAATCCTGCCGACTTAAATGAAATGTCTCCCCATCTCTTTCATCCTGCAGGAAAGGGATGAGAGCAGCTGTTCACAGCCATCTCCCTGCAACCCTGCTGTGTGTCTGGGCCCCTGGGGGGGTCCTCCATTCTGTAAGCCCGGGAGAAACGCTTACAGATTTAATCGATAAGATCTGATTGATAAAATTGCAAACTGATTGTTAGTGCGAAACTAAAGTCTGGGAGATAACAGGGGCTGAAGGGAGGTGGCAGCAGGTGCCTCTACCCTAACTGCCTCTCACCCCGACACCCACCTCCCTCTCCATACCCTTATGGTGGGGCTGGGGGGCAAATGTTCCCCATTCCACCTCAGTGATGCCACCACGATCACCAAGCCAGAAAACTGGGAGTCATCCCTATGTCTTCCCTTCTCTTACTCAAATCTAGTTCACCAGGTCCGGTAAAGTCTCCTTCCTCACACCCTCTCAGATCTGCTCCTCATCTTCACAGGCCCTGCCATTATTTCTCAATAGAATGACTGCACTGGCTTTTTAACTGGTTTTTCAATCTCTGGCCCCAAACCCACACACCCTCATCTTCAACACTGCTGCCAGAAAGATGGCTCTCTCACATCTAACCAAGGCTCCCTAGCTTGTATAACACTTCACCAGCTTCCTGTCACCCGGGAAACAAAAGGATGCCTGGGGATGCAGAGAGGAAGTTGGGGACGCATGGGGTAGTTAAGAGTGTGGGCTCTGTAGTCAGACCTGCATGTGGATCCAAGTTCTTCACTTCACGAGCTGTGTCCTTGACAAGTTCCTTAACATCACTGGGCCTCATTTTCCCTATTCATAAAATTAGGGTGAAAAATATATTCACTGTGGTATGATAGGGATTCAAAATGAGATGGGAGTTCACAGCCACAACAGTTATAATTCTCCCAGCCATACTTGGCTCCCACTCTGAGCAACAACCAAGCTATTGGCACAGGCCTGCTTTTGCTCTTGCGGCTCCCTCAGTATGTAATGTGTTAGCCCAAGACCCTCATTCCACCTGCTCAACCTCCCACTTCTCTTTTGAGGCCCAATTCCAGCATCATCTTCTCTGAGGATCCTTTCCCATCCCCCAGATGGAAGTGACTGCTCCTGACTCAGTCCTCCTGTCGACTCCCACAGACCTCTCTAGCACTGGCCATATGTGTAAGACACCCTTGTCTGAGTGGTAGCCCTTCCTGTAGAGCCCGGAGCTCAGCTCACCTATGCTGAGGAAATAAACAGAACCAAACAGCTGCCCAAGGGAGGCAGCTGGGGGCTGACCAAGGGCAAGTTATCTGCTTCCAACTACAATGGTGGAATAGGCATAGGATAGACATTCCCATTCCAAAAGGGAGGAAATGAACAAAGAGGTCACAGGTCTACACTAGAGAGGCTGCCAAGGATAGCAGGCCAAGTCATCCCCACCTGCCAGGGGCCACAGGCTGTACCTGTGGCCCTGAGGGTCCATACTGTCCTGAGGTCATTGCCCCCATAGGATAAGGCCTCATGGTGAGGAGGAGCAGCACACCTGGGCTGAGAGCCCCACAGAGTAATGGCAGAGCCTGCAGAGCCTGCAGACACTGACTTCGTATCATGACTGATAGGCAAGGCCACAGCATTACCTTGCCATCAGGACAGAGGAGCCAGGCACCATGAGACATCCTGCCATCACAAGGAGGAGTCACAGCAGGACAGAGGCACCAGCCTGAGAAAGTTGCTATCAGAGTTGCTGAAAGCCTTTAGTGAACATCTGAGTCTAATAAAAGTGAGGAGGTGGAGCTTTGATTTCTTTTGTCAATGAATAGAAGCTTAAGTAGCCTAAGAAAAGCTGAACAGGAGAAAATAAAAGAATGCGACCAAAGGTGAACAAACATGCTTAACTCGTCCCAGTCTAATCGTAGTATCAGTAACTCCTAATAACAAACATTCGTTTAAAGCTTTACAGCATCAAAAATGTTTCATATTACAAGCCTTCTTGTTCCTACCTAAACAGCCTAGACCAGGCTGTTCATCAGTCAGTCAAGCAGAAGCTGGTGGGAGCTGAGGTCTGTCAGAATTTAAAGGGCCCTAAACCTAGGCACAGGCTGGCAGAGTCGGGTGGCGGCAGGGGACAAATGCGATAGTTCCTGCTTAGCATCTTTTTCCTGCTGTACCAGGTCAGTGACTTGTATGCACTGGGCATTCCCAGCCACACCCTGTTGGGCAAGTTGCAAGAGATCCCTAGGAACATTCGTACTGGAGCCCAGGTCTACCAAACCCACTAGAAGGATTCCTTTTGCTTTTTGGCCCTTCCATTTAAAATCCAGCCCAACTCCCATCATGTGTTCTTGCTCCACCACCAGCCTCCTTTGGCACAGCCAAGCCCAGATGCTTCCACTTAAGCACTTACCCAAAAAGCTCAAGCCCTGCTCATCAAACCGCAGCCCTTTAAACAAGGCTCCATGATCCCAAATAGCTTTTCCAACAACATGTAGTAACAGCAGAGCACTCAGTCACAAAGCTGAACACCCTCCTCCAAAGAACGCAAATAGAAGCACCAGGCCCTGAGACCTCACCTCCAGGAGCCACGAGGCCAGACTTCCTCTCAGCCTAGCTGTCCCACCATCTCAAGAACAGGAGCAACATCCTCCCTCCTATTTGAAATGGCAAGCTTCTTAGGAGAAACGCCACCCCAAAGACATGAGCATGGGCGAGGCGAGCCCAGCCCAGAAGGAGGAGCACAGGATCTGGCCAGGAAATGGGTAAGTCTGAGGATCAGATGGCTCACACCCAAACAGCACATCTGACCTTCCGGGATTAAGGAAGATGGAGAAGCTGATGTCGAGTTTCCTTCAATGTCTTTGCTTAACAGTTTCAAACGCTTGTTCACCTTCCTCTAACTGTTCTCACCTTCTATTTCTGCACTTGACATTCTGTCCTCCGCACCTCTCCCCCAGCTGGCCTTTTTCCCAATTCAAGGGCCAATTGTGGTAAAAAGGCCCCAGTAATCTTGGTAACCAAGGTCATAGGACTTAACCCAAGTCCTCCCAATGAATGGTTTGGGCAGATCTCAAAGGACAAACAATGCCGGTCCTCCAACAAGGAGAGGGATGGGGGGCGGGGAGGAGGTAAGAAAATGAGGCAAGAATCTGTGCTTTTGAGAAGAGTGAAAGAGTCCAGGGAGCAGAGCATCACCAAGCACCCATCAGTTTGCCCCTTAATCCTGTATGACAGACACATCTGTGTCCTCACGGGGGTGGAGCCCACTGCAGCCCCTTAGAGAACTTGGGAAGGAAGGTTCTTGCCCTTCCTTCTGGGTCTCATTGTGGGTCTGAGAAGTAAGTGTAAATGAGAGTGGCATACCATTCGAGGCTGAGGTGTGAAGGACCAGGACTAGACGATCAACAACTCACACGCTCTAAGACCTAGCTGCGTGCCCTAGCCATGCGGTCAGGTCGACTGTTCACAATACATCAGAATGATGGCAAATTACCTCCCACCCACGTAATTTCCCCGTCTGTAAGAACTGCTTGCTCTGGAAGTTCACAGCAGGTCTCCTGTCTCCTACAAGAAGCAGCAGCCCCTGTAAAGACTGTCCTCATTATCTCATTTAACCTTTGCAGCAGTCCTGTGAGGGATATATTATAATCATCAGTCCCATTTCACAGAGATGCAGCTCTTTGGTCAGAGAACAGGGAAGGGGTGACAGCAGAAGCTGGGACCAGCTTGGGGAGGGCTTCCCACCTCATCACTAGAACTTGGCCTGTATCCGTCAGACAGTGGGAACCAATGAAGTGAGCTACCTGGAAGCCACCCCCTCTCCCCAGCAATAGCGCAGAAGGATGCAAGCACCTGAGGGCAGGATGCCTCTCAGCGGAGCTCACAGGGCTCTCTGGATTCCCCCTCTCCAAGTATAACCATGCTATGGCAGCTTGTGCCCCCACTGGCCCACCTCAGTTCCCACCCACATCCTATCCACATTTGTCTTTGACTCCGTTTTCCCTGTCACCTCCCCCTTATTCTGGACAATGTGGAGGCCTCTCTGTCCCTGGCCGCCTGCCACATGTCAGCTGTCGGCATGCAGGTCCCTCACCTGAAACTCTGCCTCTCTCTAGCCACCTCCCAGTGAACCTGCTCCTTAGCTCATCCTGCCTCTCTGGTCACAATTTACCCTCACGCTCCCTCTGCCTGGTGTCTCTTCTTCCTTTCGCTTCCAGGATCTAAACTTCAGACACTCACGACCCCAAGGTCTTTAATCCAGTGTTTCCTTCTGTCAGACTCCCCCCTCAGCAAACTACCACGTGTCTCTTTGAAAATTGGATCCCTTTCTTGATTCCCTTTCTCTCCACTTGCAAACTCCCCTCCATCCTGTGGAAGGGCTGCCCCTCCTCCTTTTGACCCCTAACCCCCTATCATTGCTGACATCCAGCCTCTCAATTGTGCCCTCTAAGCTGAATCTTTGTCTCCTCTCCTGCTCCTTTCTCTCAATCCACACAAATACCAAAGCCTCTGCTATCCTAAAACACTTCCTTTGGCCCTACACCGCCCAATTACTATTTCATGTTTCTCCTTTGCTTCACAGCCCAACTGCTTGCCTCCCATTGGGACAACCTGCTGCAACGAGACTTCCACTCCTGAGCGTGCACTGACACTGCTCCCTCACTTACTGAACTGCTGCCATTCTTGTTTCCTTGAGAGGCAGTCTAGGATGGCATTAAAAGCACAAGCTGCAGCTAGACTGTCTTGATGAGAACCACAATGCTGACACCCACTCACTATGTGTCCTTGGGTAAGATGCTTAACCTCCAGGCCTTGACAACCTTCATCTATAAGATGGGAACAATAAAACTACCTGCCAGAAAGGGTGGTTGTGAGGGTTAAATGAGTTACTGGAACAAAGCACTTGGACCAGGGATCAGACAGCATTGGCTGGCTTGCTTTCCTGGGCATCTCATCAGAGCTGAAACTCCAGAGATATTCTCTTTTGGCATTTACACAAAGCACTGTCTGAGTTCCTTCCCAAACTGCATTCACCTGAGACCCTTCCCAGCTCCCCCTGACCTTCAGTATCTGGATCTCTGTCTCTGCAGTGACACTTCTCTCCATCTCTTCTCTCCCATTCCTACTGCCCAGCCTGTGTTCAGGTATTCAGAACCTGGGCCCTGGAGGGCCTCCTGACACCTGAGCAATACCTGGCCTCCAAAGAGAGGACACTGACATTCTCTCTTTCCAGTATTTCCTCCCCTGGGGGTGCAGCTAAGTATCTCATCAGTGGGAATGAGAGAAGGAACCGAGCATGTGCAGCTCAGCCCCATCCTCCCCTCTTTTCCCTAGAGCCACCTTGACGAGGGAAGCAGCCTGCCCCAAGAGGAGGCCTGGATTCATCTAGGTCCCCACGAGAGTAGGCATGTCAATTCAGCAAAGGGATGCACTGGGAATCCTATTGACCACATTCTCTAAACACCTTTACTAGCCATAAAGCTGATAGCTTGGTTTCCCTCTGATTCCTGGTCTTATTTTTCAATTAATGTTGCACTCAGAGGACATTTAAGTAGTATAAACAATTGCCATACCCCAAACCAAGCTGGGCCACCCTCAGTGAGCAACAGTGCCCATGGATGGACCGGTCAGTGTTGGCCTATGTGGCACACTGGTGACCATACACCATCTCTGAGGGCACAAGCACTATCACTAGGTAGTATGCCCCATCACAGCCTGGGGTGACCGCCTATAACCCACATGGTGGCCTCTGTTGGGAGCATGGCTCCCCAGCAACCTGCAGATGACACTGTAATTCACTTTACCAGGTAATGCCAGGAAGGCAGTCTGGGAGGGCAGGCTACTGGACAATGCCTGCCAAAGTAAATTAGTCCATTGGTGTCTGGTTTATAGACTTGCCTTGTCAGTTTGGTCAGTCAATCAGGCCCTGGGCAACAAACACCCTCCAATGAATGGATAATGAGTGTGTCTGAGCCCCCAAACCATCCTCCCTGCAGTCCTTACCTCCATCCTCTGCCCTGTCCACACCGCACCTGCCCCCATGGCATACAGAACCTCATCCCACTGACAGGACCTTGCTGGTGGAGTTTCCTCTGCCCCAGGACACACTCTCCAAAGAAAACTACCCTCATCTCCTTCTCACAGCAGGCACACACACAATTACCTCCATGGAGGAACAAATGGACATGAAGTCATGTCACTGCCTCAACCTCATCATAGTCAGAGAAATGCTTCATATGTAATGCAAATATTTCCAAAAAGCTTCATGTCAATGAAGCTAAAAACCAATACCAGTAACAGGTATTGTTGAAGCTGAGTGATGGCCAGGATTAACTACACTATTCCTTCTTCTATGTATGTGATTTTTTTTATGTATATAATGAAAGGTATAAACAAAACACTACTGATCTGGGCTTTTCTGAAAGTAGGGAGTGGGGAACAGGATTCCACCTTCCCTTCTAGCAGAAGTGAGATTGGAATATAAGTTTTTTTTCTTTTCTTTTTTTTTAAAGAGGATCAGTAAGGGGATCTTAACCCTTGACTTGGTGGTGTCAGCACCACCCTCTCCCAAGTGAGCTAACCAGCCATCCCTATATAGGGATCCGAACCCTTGGCCTTGGTGTCATCAGCACCACACTCTCCTGAGTGAGCCACAGGCAGCCCTGAACCTAAATTTCTTATGACTCACACGGTGCTCTCTCTGCAGGGCCATGAATGGAAGTCTAAAGATTCCCTGCCCAGGTCGCAATATCTGACCAAACCCTCCTCACCTCTCATCTCCCCATAGTTTAGACCCTCATCATCTCTCAGCTGGATTGTAGAAGCTGCCACCTCTGGGATTCCTGCATCTAGCCAACTTCCGTTCAGTCCATCTTTCCCAGTGTAGGCAGGACACGTCCCACAGAGCTCATGAGGTACTTCCCTGCTCCCAGACCTTCCATGGCTCCCCACTGCTTTCAGGGAAAAAGCGGCATTCTGTAGCTCAGCCAAAGTACTCTAACACGGTGCACCTTCCCAGCTGCACTTCTCACCATGCTCTCCGTTCCAGCCACACTGGACCACGCCCTACCCCCAAATACAGAAAGGCTTTCCTGTCTGCCTTCTCAATGTCCTCTACTTGGGGTGTTTTTCTTCATCTATACTTTCAAATCCCACCCATTCTAAGGCCTTACGACCACCCCTAGGAAGCCTTTCCTGACACCACTACTCCCATTTCCTGAAGGTGCTGGATGCCTCCGCTCTGCACCTGTCATACCTGGTACCACCTTCATCATCAGAGCCGTTTACATTATTTGTAAGGATGACAATCATTTACATTATAACAATTTATATTCTTTCTTAGTGTGTCTGTCTCCCCTTCTAGATTGAGCTGTTTGAGAGCAAGGAGTAGGTTCTATTCACCTCTCTATCTTCAGAGCCCAGCAAAGAACCTGATACAGGAGGACAATCAGGATATGTTTGTTGACACAAAATGTTAAATATTTGTGTATCTGAGTGGAGAGGGAAGGGAGAAGGGGCATGTGACCTCGGCAGGCACTCTGAAATAAAGGCTGGGGATTGTCCTTGATAGCTTCTCCCATCTAACTTTATCCATGCCTGAGGCTCCTCTCTCTTGCAGCCTGATATTCAGAGGTGAAGGCAACTCCACCAGAAGGGGAACTTGGCCATGCTTGGGCCTGGCATGAGCAAGAGACATAACTGATGGATGCGAATATATTCCCAAAGGACCAACAGTTGAGAGGATGAAATTTCCCCTAACAGATGATAAAACCAGGCTTTTCCCTTTTTCCCATTATTTTAGAATGCTAAGCAACAAGAAAATACAGATCTGCATTGGCAAGTTTTCTCTATTATCTAGAGTATTCAGGGCCTCATGCATAACTTTAGCCTACAGCCAACTACCTCTTATCAGCAAATAGGCCCCAGAATTTGGCAGGTTCTAAGTAAATACTAATTGAATTAATCAAAATATATTATGTATGTTTAACCTCATTTCAACATTTGTTCAACAATTTAATTTTGATTCAATGCAATGATTTTCCTTTTGCATTAAAAAAATATTAAACCAGTAGAAGACCAAAGAATTTCCTCAAACACTCCTGTGTATTCTGTCAACAATAGCCTTTCTGCCTCTGTCAGAAAAGGGGGCTTCCCTGGAGGCCTTGGCTGGAGGGTATTAGCAGCTCTGTCTTCCCTGCAGGGCAGAGGACCATATGGGAGCCAGAGGAAGACACTACACAGAACCCACTGCTGCTGGAGAGCCCAGACTATAAGTAAACAGCTCAGCCTGGAGCTTTTCTGGGCCAACCCTTTGGACAAGGCCAATTGAGTTTTCACCACTGGCTGGGCTGGACCCACCTCTTTCTCCTGATCCCAGGCTTAGCAGGACCAGCAGTGAGTGCTTCTCTTCCTTCACCATGACACTGAAGATTTTGGAAACACTCAACTATGGGCTGAATTGTGTTCTCCCAAAATTTACATGTTGAAATCCTAACCTCCAGTACTTCAGAATGTGACCATAATTGGAAATAGCATATTTAAAGCGGTAACTACAATAAAATGAGATTAGGATAGGCCCTAATCCAATATGACTAGTGTCTTTATAAGAAGAGATTAGGACACAGATGGGTACAGAGGGAAGACCATGTGAAGACACAGGGGAAAGACGTCCATCTGCAAGCCAAGGAGAGAGGCCTCAGAAAAAACAACTCTGCTGACCCATGATCTTGGACTTCTGGCCTCCATAATTGTGAAGAAATATATTTCTGTTGTTTAAGCACCCCAGTTTGTGGTACGTTGTTATGGCAGCCCTAGAAAACTAATACACACTCCCTTCTGATCTTGGACACACAGCTGTCAAGTCTATGGGCAGAAGGCAGCCTCCTCTCCAGAGCTATCGGACTCACTCCTGATCCACTGGTATTTCCCTTCCCTCTCAGTCCAAGGAAGACTTTGCTTCCTTCCCATCCTCAGACCTTAAACAGCATCCAGGTAAGGGCAGTTCCTAATACTCCTTAATGTGTATTCTTTCTAAGTCAGCTTTGAGTCAAATCATGCCTGAGGACCAAGACTGTTTAGTGAGGCCAGACTTTAGGATGCTACAAGGAGGAAACCCTAAGACCCCTGCAGCCTGACCAGCTGTCTAGCTGCATTTAAAGAGCCAAGAGCCCTAGGCCCAGCCCTCTTCAACCCAATTCAACAGCTCTAGCAAATGATGTGGGGAGGGAGGAACAGGGCGGGTTCCCTAACCTCAGTTGGCCAGTCAGTCACAAGACACTTGCCACTGGAATCACTTCCCTTTCTTAAGAGCTCTGAGGCCACAGAGTAGTTTAGGGACTTTCCCAAGAAAAGTGATCCAGGAATCCCCCATTTGCACATGTGTTCCTGCAGACCAAAGACAACCCTGCTGGAGAATTACACTGCAGTAGCTACGCCTTCCCTGGGGCCTCACGCAGTCTTGCTCCTGGAATTTGTCAGCTGGACCCCAGGGAAGTTGAAATATCTAAAAGTCTCCTATGGGTCTCTCTCCTGTCCTTCTCACCTCTTCTTTTCCATTAAGCAGGTCCTTTAATCCCCCACAGAAGAGTTCCTTGGGCTCAAAGGAAGAAGGGAAAGGTATAGAGGTCTATGTGACTCAAAAGGGCCACAGAAGGGGTGGCACCCCATACCCCAGCCCTGACCTTTCTTATGCTCCTTCCTTACTAATCAGAGACCTCTTTCCCTGAGAAAGGAGAGGAGCAGGATGCAGCAGAAAGAGTTCAAGCTCTGTCTGTCTTAGTCCATGGGAGCTGCTATAACAAATTACCATAAACTGGGTAGGTAGCTTATAAACAAGAGAAATTTATTTCTCATAGTTCTGGAAGCTGACAAGTCAAACATCAAGGTGTCAGCAGATTCTGTGTCTGGTGAGGGTCCACTTCCTGGTTCACAGATGGTGCCTTCTAGCTGTCTTCACATGGTGACAGGGACTAGCTAGCTCTCTGAGGCCTCTTTTATCCCAATCACGAGTGCTCTACCCTCAGGGCCTAATCACTTCTCAAAGCCCCCATGCAGTAATACCATCACTTTAGGAATTAAGATTTCAACCTATGAATTTGGTGGGGGGGGGGAGGAGGCGGGGGGACATGAACATTCAGACCACAGCACAGTCAGACAGACTGGACAGACAGACTGGAGTTTAAATCCTGGCCCTACTACTCAGGAGCTGGGTTAGTGTTTTACCCTGGGTAACACATATTAGCCTCTCAGGTTACTATGTAATGAAGACAATATCTGCCTCACCACAGGGCTAAGGTGGATCAGAGGGTTAAGAAAGAGGACAACGAATTACCCAGCTCAGTGAATATGCAACATCATGCCTCTCCCCACTCGGAGAACAGCAGGTACCTAACTGCACTATTCCAGAAGATGGATTTGCCTGAGACCCTTCATCAAACCCTAAATGTTGAGATCAGGAAAAAAAAAAAAGATGTTGACTCCCTTTGAGAAGTTGCTAAATCTCTTGGAGCCAGACCCCAAATAGGCAGACCCTGGGGGTGCAGTAGCTCAAACACAGTACACATGCTCTGGGTTATCTGTGTCTCTCTAGCAGTACCTGACAGAAGACAGCAAGGCCAGGGCCACCAGGCCTTCCAGAACAGAAAGTGTCCTACAGATCACATGCATACTCTTACAGCCCATTGATGCCTTCCTCAGACATTCCACCAGTATCACCAGGCAGCCCTACTTAGGGATAGTGAGCAGACCAAGTTTATAATGCTCAGGGGCCACTGGCACACAGGCACCTGACAGAGAAGTCATAGCTGGGGAGATGAATTTGGGGGTCCCCCAACACAGAGGCTGAAGCTGGGCGCTATGGGGTCAGGGAGGAGAAGGGCCAAGTCTTGATCACATTCGTTGCTGGCCCCATGCACGGTCATCGAGAGAGCCCATACTAATTCCAGGGAGTCCCCACAATTGCTCTCAGGGAACACCCATAGCCAGATAGGCAATCACTCTAGGAGTTACTTAAGAAAGGTTTCCATACACGATGTGTAACAGTGAAGCAAGGAGATGCATTTCTCATGTAGCTTATACAATCCTTCTCATGAACACCATTCCTCATTCAATTGTCACTTGATTTTTTTTCTCTTTTAAATATAAGTAATCATGATATTTGAGGACTGGATCTGTGACCCTGGAGATGCCCTTAACAGTTTTCAAAGTGCTCCTTATTAGTAGGTAGGACATGGAGGTAGAGCTTCCTCCCACATGAATTTTCTTGTTAACATGAGATCCTGAGTCACTGCAGCCCAGATGCTACCCTAACTCCTTTCTCTGAATATTCACTGTATTTTCTCAGTGGGTATTGGGGCCTCCCCAGGTGGTCTTCCTAACCTCTTTCTCTGGGCTGAGGGAAAGATTCCCACCAGGAAGCTGGGAAGACCCTGGGCTCACCCTGAGGACAGAAACGAGGCATGGCTGCCAGGGCCAGATCTGGGTTCTGAGCTCCAGGGGGAAGGCCACGCTGGATAGAGGCCTGGGCCCTGGGCAGGCCTGCTTGGCAATAAGGACTGGCTGGCTGGACAGGATACAGGATAAGAACGAACCCCACATGAGCAGGCAGTCCCGACCAACATACACCTGCCCAGAGCCTGAAGATGCCATCTATGGAAACAATGCTCTCCTTTCACGCAGGTACCCCAGCACCCACTCCGCACCCTGCTCAGGCAGGCTCTCAACAAGTGCTTACTGAACCATATCAGCCCCTCCTCTCCACCCCCACAGCCCCACCTGGGTTACTTCCCAGTTTTCTCGGACTCTCATCCCTTACCCCACCCTTCCAGCCCACTCAGGAGCACCACTCTTGCTAAATGTCTTCAGGGCTGACACCTTGGGGTCCCAAACAGGTGAAGTTGGTTCTAAGTAACTAGTTACTAATGATAAAGTAGTTAAGGCTGAGAAGATCTTTTAAATCAAAGAAGATGAGGATTATCTTGCCCCATTCTCATAGACTTTCTTGAGTGGGAGAAAAAAATGGAGGACTTCAGCCAGGAATTCAGAAATTGCCTATAGCAGTCAGGGATTAACAGTTTCTATGATACCATGAATAGCTATGCAGCTTCCTACTATTTTAGAGATTTACTTCCTAAATAGGCATGTTTGTGGATACATACGTATTTACTGGGGTCAGGGTGTGTTTCATGTCAATCTGGCCACATTCAAGCACCCCTCACAGGCTGACACGCTCTGACAGGTGCCGACTGACCATCTTTCCTGTCTCATCCTGGTAAAAAAAAAAAACAGCCTTCACTGTAACGAACTTGGCATCATCTGGATTCTAACATTGTGGCAAGATAGAGTGAAAAGAACATGAGTTTGGGGTCAGGCAGACTGGGCATAAATCTTACTTCAGTCACCCATCAGCTAGAGAACCTCGAAAAAGTCACTTATCCTCGGGAGCCCATTTCCTCCTCGGTTAAAGCCCTGAAGGGCCGCTGTGAGATATGAGTGAGCACAGACTCTGCTCAATGCCTGATTCACGGTGAGTACTTGATAAACATTAATTTCCAACCTCTGGTGCCCTATTCAACCTCATTTACTCCCCAGTTCTAGCCAAACCAAGCTGCCAGCTGCTTTGCACACATGCCCCTTAACTTACATTACCCATGCCTTTCTCTACACTGCTGTTCCCCCACCCCCTAGAAAGGGCATCTCCAGTCCCTGTCTTTTCTTCAAGACACACCTCAAATGCCATCTCCTCATCGAGCCAGGTACCCCTACCTCTTCTTTCTCTGAATATCGCTGCATTTTCTCAGTGGTTATTACTGCCTGTTTTGAGTAAGGGGGGTGGTGGGAAACTGAAGGAAAGCGGTCAGGCCCCTCAGATGTTCAGAATCTTGCCGAGCATTTGATGTAAATATGCATGTGCACCCAGGTGTTCCTTGGCTACTGTCTAATGTAAGTGTGCATGTGCACCCAGGTGTCCTGGGCTATGACTTAAGTATAAAGGATAAGTGGCTCTGATCCACAGGGCCCCCCCACCCCACCCCTGGGATGCTTACGGGGAGGCCACTACTGCTGCTGGAGGCTGTCGCTGCCAGTGTCTCTGGGACCCTCCAGGAGGCCACTGCCACCCCCAGACCTGTAAGCTGCTAGACCTCTAAGCTGCTGCTGCCATTGCTCAGGACTGAGCTCGTGTCGTCTGCCAATAGCTACCAGGATCTTTCCTAATTACCTAGCATGGACCTGTGTGTGAGGGGTCTGGGGACCCAGTCTGTACAGTGGGTTTGAAGGGTCTGAGCCCTAGCTCTGATATAAATGGAAACGTAGTATAACTAAAATAATGAAACACTTTGGCTTTAGTTATGATTTGCCTTACTTGACAACTGGCGTAGTTGTGTAGCTTTACAGGGGGACATCCCTTAAGTTCCATTCAAGCAGGGGACATGTCTTATTCATCTCATGTTCCCACCGTCATAGTTCTCAGCACAGAGAATTCAAAAATTATTTAGTTACTGAAATAACAAATGAGGTCATGAGCCTACTGACTCTGGAGTACTTAAGAATTATGCTCCAGGAGTTTCCCCAGATCCAGGGGCCAGTTCTGAGCTGGGGCTTCCATGGCTTCCCTTCCCACCATCACGCCTGGCTCCCTCCCTGCCACCCAGACCAGGATACCATGCCTCTCAGGCATCCACGTTGCTTAACCACAGCGCTCTCCATCTTCTCATCACCACACCCCACCCAAAACCTCAGACTACTTGAATGAGGCCCTGCTACCCACAGCCCTCCCACGCCTCCCCTCAGTGCTGGAACCTCTCTCTGTGGCCCAGGCTGCAGTCAGACTTCCCAGTGTTGTGACCAATGCCCTCCTGGGTCGCTCCCTTCTACACCCGCCATACCCTGCTGTATGCAGTGGGCCCAGTGCCTTAGATTACATGCCCTGTTCTCCAGGTCCCAGGATGCTGTGTTCTCCAAATTTTCAAGGGGTGGCCCATGAGTTGGTAAGAGCCTTCAGGCCCCAGTCAGGTGGTTAGGCCAAGGCAGGCATCAGCAGAGAATATACACACAGTACAGTCACGTCTTTGGGATGATGACCTCAGAGTTTCAGCTCACAAAGGCATTTCCTCAGAGCCTTTCCCCTCTCCAGACTCCTGTCACTGAGTGACTTGGGCAAGAAGCTTTTGTACAGCTTGAAGCTGCCTTTCTCCAGCCTACATCTGCTGCAAGTCATCTCTGTGCAGAAGCTACCAATTATCCCCACTACCAACAGGATAAAGCCCAGCTTCTTAGTTTGGCATCAAGTCCTTTTTCCCCTCAAAGCTCAACTTCTTTATTCCACTTTTAACAATGGGAAGAGTCTAGTTAAGCTGGTTTCCTCATTATT
This sequence comes from Cynocephalus volans, assembly GCF_027409185.1. Lineage (NCBI taxonomy): Eukaryota > Metazoa > Chordata > Mammalia > Dermoptera > Cynocephalidae > Cynocephalus > Cynocephalus volans. The sequence continues at coordinate 107,917,751 of NC_084463.1, read as the reverse complement.
TCTTGATCCCATTTTGCTCTCTCAGTCTTCTGTGCCCTTTACTCATGGTATTTGATTGACTAGGGATCCCCGCATATCCTCCTCTTCCCAACAACAACAAAAAAAAAAACCCACCTACCCTGGTAGGCTGTTTACCAAAATCCTACAGTACTTTTAGTGAGACCTATGAGTATGATCTATAACTTTTCAGCATTCCTTCCTCCCCTGTTATTTCATAAACTTCTCTCAATCCTGCTTGGAAAATACCCTTTCACACAGATTCCGTATATGCTCTAAGACAGTTGCTCAGCCCTAGAAACAAGCTTGAGTTATTTCGAATTTCTTACATAGTGTCAAACTAAATTCCTTCCTCCTTAATTCCCTCTACCATCAACTCTTGGTCCCTCAACTCTGCCCTCTGAGTAACACTGAACATGCTGGCCCCCTCATCCACTTGAAAATGGCAGTTACATCCCTGTGTCTTCCCGTCTGTCCTCAGGTCCTTTCAAACTTGCAGGACAGGGACCCCAGCTTTGCAGTATTTAGGGTCCCTCCTCCATCTGCCTCCAAAGTGTGGAAGCCAGGGCCACCTCCAGGGGTGGCCATTCTTGGCCAATACAGGGAAAAGATCCCCTACCAAGGTCTAAACCCAGGACTTTTATTAATGCAGCCAGCTTAAGCCAATTTACATGGGCTTTTCCTTTTCTGCATGGATGGGTAGGACACTCACACCAACTGATTTTTAGAGCCTAGGGGCAGGACTTTGCACTTGCCCCTGCCACATCCCATCAAGCTGGTTTGGGCTCTGAACTCTCTCTGTTTGCCACCCTTGTCCGGTTCCCTGGTGACCAGCCACCTGAAACCAGGCTGATCCCCTACTCCACCATGCACTTTTGCTCCTGGACTTTCTGTTCACCTCTACCATGGCTGCTCTTTCTGGGACAAGCCTGGAAGCCCAGACAACACTACCTGCCCCTGAGATTCCAGGATAAGTCCTCTGGGTGATGTAAATCACTCCTCTTGACAAAGTATTCCTCTCAGGCTTCCTGAGAAGAGAATGATAATGATAATCATGCCATTTATTGACTAACGATGATGTGCCTAGCACTGCAGTCAACATTTCATCATCTCATGTAATCTGCACAACAACCAAACGGAGCAGGCCTATTATTGTTCCCATCAAACAGATGAGGAACTCAAAGCTCAGAGAGGTAAGGAGACTTGCTCAAAGCAGCAACAGTAAATCTGTGTAGAGCCAGGATTGAAATGGAGGATTGTCTGATTCAAAGCTCACACACTAGACTACCAAGGATCTCAGGAGTTAGGGAGACCAAGTCCTCATGATGGAATTAGGGGGGTGGGTTGAGCAGGAGGAGTCTGTTTCCACATGTCCAGAAGCAGGACAATAATCCCAGCCTGGGCTTTGTGCAGCCCCAGTGAGTCAGAGCAGTCAAAACCTGGACAGACACATGGGGTTGTTGTTGTTACGAGGTGAGCAGCACTGCATCGAAGAACCAGATGTCTTGGCTGGTCACGGGAAGAGCTTATGTAATACAACTTTTCCATGATATCCAGTCAAGAACTATTCCTTTGCTTTGGTAAAATGTTGAATTAGGAGAATATGCCAGCCATTCCCACCCCAAAATCAAATTCTAACATCTCCCCTCCCCCTAAGCCAGTCTATGCTCCCCAACCCCCACTTCCCTTACCTAGCCCTGCTGTTCATAGAATTTAGAATTCTGAACACTGATCTTGATATGACATGTCCCAATGTGCCTGGGACAGTCCTATCATCTCTGGGTCCCTTCCAGCTTAGCATTTATCCACCTCCTTTCACTCTCAAAAGCATCTAGTTTAGACAATAAATTAAATCTAATACTCTGGACCTTTCAGAAGCCTCTTTACTTCTCTGGCACCTGTTTCCCTCCCATAGAAAGGGAATAACACTATCCCCACCTCATGTGACAAACTTTTTGTCAAACCCACCACAGCTGGAAGTTCCATTCTACCCTTCCCTCTGGAGGAAGTTTTCTGTGGGGAGCCAGTCTATGACCCTGTGGCCTCCATGAAGCAGCCCTGCACTGAGCTAGCTATTCCTGCAAAATCCTCTTTGATTCAGGGGAAACAAGCTCTTGTGTTGGAGGAAGGAAACAGTTGCCCCTGAAGAGGGAGGAGTTGCCATATACACAGGCAAGGAACAGAGGTAACACATTTTTGATCTTCCTAGCTTGAGCTGTGGCTCTGCCCTTCTCTGTTCCCTTAGTCCCTTCAGCAGACCTTTTCACTCCTACACAACTCTCTCTCTCTGTCTCTCTCTCTCTGTCTCTCTCTCTCTCTCACACACACACACACACACACACACACACACACACACACACACAAACACACACACACTCTCACGGACACACAGTTGTAAACCAAGGAGTCTCTGGACTTTTCTGCCAGGAGCATGTCGGAGAAGTTTACTAAGAAGATGTCTTGGGATACCAAATGTAGTCACCGGAGTGGACCTCCAGGTCACAGTGGTCGCTGCCCAGCCTGAGCGGCCCAGCTGCACGTGACTGGTACATTCCTCCATGCACACAAGTCACTGTGGAATTATACATTTACCCTGGAGAGTTAGGGCAGGATTCTGACTATCCCCCCACTAAACACCCTCCCAGCAATTAACAAGCATTGGCTATACCTAAACAGGCAGAGGAACCCTGTGATTTGGATCACCTTGCCTATGCCTATCCTCATTCCCAGGAGGAAGCTGATATACCCAAAGCAGAGCCACTTTGGAATGCCACAGCAGCTGTAGGCCAGAAGAGAGGCCATGTAGGATCTATACTTCATAGCCTCACCTGGGTTAACAAATCTCTTCCAGGAAATTTGTTAGTGGGTCCCCCACCCACCTACCTCTGCATAAGTTGTTTCTGAGACATGGACAACCCAGTTCTCAAGTCTGCAATCTATGGCTATCCCTAATTTACCATGGGTGAGCAGGCTTGTACACACAATTGGTGTCAATAGGAAAATAAATAAATAAATAAACAACTTCAGAACAAAATGAGGTAGAAACTGGCATGATTAAGCTACACAGCTCAAAAGAGCCATGGAGACTTGACACATTTTCCCTCAAAGTTGAATCCCAGCATTCCTTACATCTTTGTTTTTATTTGACAACTACCATATGCCAGGCAATAATCTAAATGTTTCACATGCATTAACCCAGCTCTGCTTTAGCAAATCAAAGTGACCTCTGTGCCAGGGTGCCTGGCCAAAACAATACTCCCTCCTGGGAGACTGGAGGTGGAGAAGCCCGCTGGTCAGAGAGGTGTGGAAGGGAGGAGGGCACAAGAGAGGGGAACTCCAGCCTCAAGACCACTGAGTCTTTTCACAGCAGTGCAGGTTCTAGGTAAGATCCTCTCTTTTCTTCTGACAGATGTGGCCCTCGCCCAACCATCTGGATCCCTGAGCCTGGCCCTACACAGGCCCCTGCTTGGGGAGGTTCTCATGGCTCTTTGCCTTCCCCAGCTAACCTTCCTGCTCCAGCCCCAGCTCTAGCCCCACTGCAGTGCCATACAGGAAACTCTTCATGAACTGGCTGGATGTGTCCCTAAAGTTTGTCTGGGGGAAAAAAAAGGTATTCAGGTCTTGTAATACAACTTTCCATGGAATTGATAATTTGATTACTGGTTGCATTCCCAGAAAGAAAAAAAAAAAAAAAAAAACAATTAATACACAGGTACCCACACTGAGCATAACAAGTATAAGAGTGCTGATACCATAAAAGCACTCCCTTCCTCCCATCAGCCCCACCCAAAACTAGGCATCAGGACAAAAAGGAGGCTTCATGAGCCTTCAGGCCCCCACTGGCATTCACTACCACAGACATTTCCCCTCTGAATCCTTGGCCTATAAGACTCCAGCTTTGGTTGTTCTGCAGACAAATTCACCCCAAACCTGGTCTCATTCCCATTTTTCACTGCCTAATGGAATCTCCATTTGGACCTTCTGGCAGCCTTCCTCTTGCCAAACTCACTGTGCCACAGAGGATAGAGCCCCAGGCCAGAAGGCTAGGAGACCTGGGTTCTGCCACCAAGAGCTAGGTGACCTTGTGTGGGTTTCTTTGGGCTTCACCATCTTCATGGGGAAAAAATGCAAAGAGAAAGCAAGAAACTCCCAAGGCTCCTTTCCAACTCCAAAAAGAATCAATTACCCTCATTTCCCTTCCCCTTTCCATGAAACTCCTCCATGCTCTCATGCTACTAACAATTGCCTCATTCTTCTCCCAGCAAACTAGCACCAAATGTCAGTATCCAATTTGACTCTTTTCTCTCTCCCTCAAATCCAATCGGCCACCAAATTTGGCTGGATTTCTTGGCAGACTCACTTGCTTCTGCTCCCTCCGCTCCATCCCTATTGCCATTGCCTTGATCTAGGTCCTAAGCTACCTCAGTGGGTTATTCCAACAGCCTGTTCTTGCAAGAAGTTTCTCCCTGTCCCTCCAACCTGAATCCAGAATTTCAAGCCCAGAATCCTCTTCAAAACATAGCTTTCATCATGTCTTCTCCACTCTCAAAAATCTTCAGTGTCATCAGAGTAAATTTTAAATTCTTTAGCCCCAACTTTTAGGGCCTTCCATGATCTCTACCTAGTCTGGGACTCCATCCTCACCCTCTCCCAGTGTCTGCAGACAACCCCATGACTCCAGCCATGTGGGCCCTCTCCTTGTTGGGCCTGTCCTTCCTCCCAGTGTCTTGGTTTCTGATCCTGTTCCTTCCCTCATCTCCCACACAAAATAACCTGCCCCTTCCCCTCTTTTCTGAGGCAAACATTGCAGGGTTAACCAGCTCAAGGCCCACATACCCTACCACAAACTCTTCCTGGACATCTGCTAAGTGCAGGGCCACACACAAGAGCTGATGCAGCCCTAAAGCAGCTCAGAGTTTGGAAGGTGATGTAGATAGAGACATGCAAATAAAGTGAGTATGTAGCATAGCAGAGTTCTGTATTTGATGTGATGTGTATATTAGAAGAGAAGAGTAAATAATGACTTGGGGGTGAGGAGGTTTCAAGAGTTTGATCTGCATCCTGAAGGATTAATAAGAGTTCATCCATCCTGCAGAGCAGAGACAAAAGAGCTTTACCGGAAAAGGAAACAGTGTAAGCAAAGGCAGAGAGGCACAAAAGAAAAGAAATTGTTGAGCTCCCCAGTTTGGGAAACAGTGGCGATGCAGCTCGAGAGCTGAATTAGTGCCAGCCTTCACAGAGCCTTGACTGCCATACCAGGATGTTATATTTTATCCAACCAAAGAGGCAATCCTATTCCATTTGTGTCTGGGCCTCCCATCTACAGATGTGTTACAGAGGCCAAGATTACAACGCAACACGGAATAGGGTGATTAAAAGCATCGTACACAATGAGGGCTGGCTGCTTAATTCATTTGATTTGAGCATGGTGCTGGTAACACCAAGGTCATGGATTTGGATCCCCTTACTGGCCAGATGTCAAAAAAAAAAAAAAAAAAAGCATGACACACAATGAAAGCTCAGCTCTCAGTGTGCGTAAATGTGTAGGTATGAATGTGACAGAGACAAAAAGAAGAAATGAAAGTAAGAATTATCAAGGAGAACCAAACCAATGACCTTAAGGCCAACAGAAATCATAAATTTGCTAAAGACAAAGATCAGAGTTGGTAGCCCCCTGGAACTCAAGAATCCTTGAAGAGATCTGGGCCTAAAGCTAAACAGACAGCGCTAGGACAACAACTCCTGGAAGATTATTTACCAGATGTGTGAGAGATAAGAATGGACCTTGTTAAGATCCCCAAGGTCAAACAAGATCTGGCTTTAAGAGTCTGTAAGAGATACAGCCCACCTTTCCTAGACTACGTGTGGATTCTGTGAAAACAGACACACATAGGTGCCATTAAATATTGAAATCAAAGAATGATCTAGGAAACAGAAAGGCCAAGAGAAGTGGAACTCTCTGGAGGAAGGAGGAAGCAGGAAAATAGTGATTCAGTAAAAAACAAAACTGCCAGCCTAGTTGTGCCCACACTAAGGGGTGACTGAGTGTCACATCTTGAATGAGGGTGCACAATCTGTGGAACTTAATAAAAGCTTAAATATCTCATCAGTTGTGTTTATATTAGCTCTTCCTTCTCATATTTTGTATTAGGGGATCCAGCAGAGGATTTTAAGCAGGAGAATGTCATGAAAAGATTTGTATCTCAGGGAAAAAAAAAAAAAAATCTTAAGGTCAAGTAAAAAACAACTTCCAAATTTTATCACAAACATTATCGTCTAAAGGGTACACCATTCATCATGTCCAAAGCTGAATTTTCCCAGAATTGTTCCTCCGTCCTCACTTATCTGTCCAATCTGTCTAGAGGCTGACACGTCACACTCCTTAGTCCCCTCTCCTACAGATTCTCTCCCTCCAGGGACTCTCCTACCTATCCCGTCTTTGCCACTCTGTCAGGCCCAAAATAAGGCTCCATCACTTCTACCCTGAATTGGTCTTCCAGTCTCAAACTGGACTCCCCACCCCCAGTATCTCTTTCCCTTGGTCATTGCTTCCCAAGGCATTTCCAGAGTTTACTACAGCAATTCCCACCTGGCTGTCATCAGAATCACCTGGAGGACCCTCATAAAAACAAAGCTTTGAGAATGGTTCACAAAGCTCCCAGGGCAATTCTGAGACATAGCGAGGTTTGGAACTCTAAATCCTTGCTACAGATAGTAAAGTGATCAACACTCTCCGAGAACTTGTTAGAAATGCAGAATGTCGATCCCACCCCTGATCTACTGAATCAGAATCTGCACTTGAACAAAATCTCCAGGTAATTCTCCTGCTTGATAAAGTTTGAGAACCACTGATCTAAAGTGTGGGCTGATCATTCATTCCACAAATATTTACCGGATTTTCCCTCTGATAGGCTAGGAGTTGGGAGGGTCAAGGGCCAACATCACCAAGTTTGCAAAGCTCACAGAACCATCAGTCAATCCTCTGCTTAAAACCCTTTATTGGTTCCCATGCCTTCAGACAAAGTCCAGACTTCTCATCAGGCCTTCATGGCATACTGGGGACCATGGTTCACCCTTGCCACCACCTTTATTGTCTACCACTTGCCACAGGAGCCAAGCTGGACCACTAGCCACTTCTCGCAGCTCGTCCATGCTTGCCTGCCTACACAGCTCTCACAGCCCCAGCCATGCTCTATCTACCTCTGCCTGGAGAAACCCAAGAGAAATCCTTTAAGGTCCATCCCAGATTTTCCCTGCTCAGATAAAAGATAGGAATTCCCACAATTTTGTTCCTACCTCCTTCATGTCATTTATTTCATGCCAGCCCAGTAGAGACCATGATACTCAGCTTGTCCCCTCAGCTAATAATGGACATATCACCAAATCTCAAAGTAATACTACTACTAATTAAAATATGTTAAATAAAATCATAGATGAATGCAATAAGTGGAAAAACTCACCAATCTCCCTCATCTCCCACTTCAAAGTCATTTAAATATGAATGTAAGCAGAATGCAAATGAGCTGCCCTCAAGCTCAAGAGAGAAATCATTTCTAAATCCGATAACATTTCCTGTTTTTCATACACTATAAGTAATCAAAGACTAAGTGTGCTGAAGATAAATTTTGTCTATGACCAACTACCTTTCTGTAGTTGAGCACCGAACTTCACAAACTACACCATAAAATTTGGTAACACTTCAGATTTCTATTACAATCAATTAGGGAAGGGTCAAGCAAGGAGATGGAGAGAAAGACAGGAAGTAGACCAAAATATGGAATGGGAGAAAGATCTATACCAAATCTTTAAGTGCTCTAAAAGTAAAAATATAATTGGATTTGTTTTGTAAGAGGATTAAACACTGGCTAGAATGCCTGTTTCAATCCTACCCAAACTTTAGAAGTTCTGGTCTTTAAATATATAATTTTATTGTCATCTGAAGAAAAACTGCGAGTGTGAAATGGAGATATCATGAGGGAAGGAGGAGACCACTTCCAAACAGGACCCTCCCCATCTGGTAGACTACTGGGACCATTGGCTTGAGATTCTGAAAAGCATGCTGCATTTTTGTAATTACAGTGTAGAACTGATCCCAGCCGCGGCGCTGCATCTGGACACACGCTCTGTAACAGAGATTTGCCTGGGGAGACAGACCTAAGGCATCCTTTCCACCTAGTTCACGCCGGGGCTCCCGGGGCTGAGCAGAGCTGAAACACACCCTCACAGAACCCTGAGGTAACCGACCACCCTGCACATCTCCACGGCCGTCCTGGCACCTGCAGGAGCGCGGACTGTCCGCGGACACCACGCAGGGTGGGGTGGAGATTCGAAGCAAATCCACAGGAGTTATATACCCTCCTCCCAGTCTCCTGGACAAGGTAGGAGAAGAGGGCCCCGTCCTCGCGCCTGGGACAGGCTCCGGGGCCCAAAGAGGCACTGAACCCCACATCCCGTGTGGCTCTCGAATCTGGGGGCTCTATTCCCCAGGCAATGCCCCTGTCGCGGATTCCAGTCCGGACCGGGCGGCGAGCCCGGGCTCTGGAGGGAGCCCACTGACCTGGATGCGGGGGCGCGGCTCCTCTCCGGGCGGCTCAGGTGTGCGGACCGCTCCCGTGTCCCTCCCACCCTCGAACACGAGAGGTGAGGACCGAGCTACGAGTCACCAGTCCCCCGACCAACTGCCGGACCGACCAGCGGACCGACCGGCAGGGGCCAGGGCCGGCGCCCACGTGACGGGGGCGGAGACCCGCCGGAGGCTGGTCCCGGAGCGCCCGCTCCGCCGTCCGTAAGACCTTCCCCTGGGACCTCCCTTCTGCCACCCCCCGCCCTCGGGCACCAGTGCGGCCCGTTGGGACCCGTCAGCTACGGTTCCTGTTCCCCAGGGACCTGCCCTGTCAGCCCCGCCCCTTCCAACATGCCCTCTCCCCGCCCCCTGGGCTGCGCTCCGGGTCCTGGCCCCAAGCCCCGCCTCTCTCGGAAGACCACGCCCCTCCCTGGAGCCCCGCCCCGCTCGCTTCACCTCCTACCCCGCACCCTCTAAGCCTCGGTCCGTTCCCAGCGCTCATCCTCCCAGTCTCCTGGGCTTCTCTAGCCCTTCCCACCGCTCCCAGGCCGAGGGAATGAGAGCTAGGAAGCAGAAGGAAACTTGTGTCAATAATTGCGAAGAGAGAGAGAAACAGAAAACCCGTACTCGAGGCACACCCAGCGCAACAACCCTTCGGGGCGGCCGGCCGGACATACCTGGCGCGCGTGAGATCCCATAGAAATGGAGGTTGGCCTGAGGGCAGCCTCATTCCTTATCTCTAAGCCTCCTGCCACCAAGTTGGAAGGCTTCTAGTCACCCTAGGTCACGCCGCTCTGGAACCCAGAGACCTGGGGTGGAGGTCCCTCTAGTGGTGGGCGCCACACAAAAGCTCTGGTGCTCAGTCTGTGAACAGCTGAGGATAGGAAGCATTTCCCCTGTGCCCAGAACCAAGGTCAGGTATCATAGGCCCAAGAAAGGCTTCGGCGGTGTCTGACCACAGGAATGGATTCTCAATCAGGGAGAATTGGGCCCTGGAGACTTGATCCAATATCTACACCCAATGTGTGGCCTCAATCCCCTTTGGTTGTGCCCTATGTGGGCCTCAGTTCAGCTGCTTAAAATCCCAGTGGGCCTCTGATGGCAGTGACACCAGGGCTCTGGCATAGTCCCCAGCTCTGGCAGGAGTCACCACAGCCCTGGCCTCCAATTCTCTACAGGCTGGTGTGTTGACAAACTCCACAGGACACATCTTTTTTTCAAACCAAGTTTCTGTTGGTCTGAAATTACCAGTGTGCCCAGAAGACTTTTACATGTGAACAGAACTTAAGCCACCCTAGCAAATATGAGACGTGTGGTCACTGCAAGAACCTGGCTAGCAGCAGACCAACGGCAAAGCCAACAGAGGAAAGCTGGAGCCCACAAGAGTTGTGTTACAACAGGACACCCGGCAGTTTTCTTTCACTTCCTTAAAATAGCAGCAGAGAGGCTTTTGTAGATGAGACTGCCACAATTCACACAAGTTTCATGAGTGTTTCCAAATCCCACACGTTGTCCCAGTGGACCCACTGCCCTTACTCCAGCCCCCCCAAAAAGCTATCCTGTTCTTAGAACTATACAATTACTTTGTTTAAATGTTATAAGTCACAGGCTCTCAAGTTTATTTGCATTTTGGAACCTCCATTGGGGGAGGGGACTTAAAAATACTGATATCTGGGTCCCACTCCAGAGGGTCTGATTTGATAGTTTATGGGTATGGCCTGGGCATTAGGACTCTTAAAAGCTCCTCAGGTGGGGCCGACCCCGTGGCTCACTCGGGAGAGTGTGGCGCTGGGAGCGTAGTGGCGCTCCTGCCGCGGGTTCAGATCCTATATAGGGATGGCCGGTGCGCTCACTGGCTGAGCACGGTGCAGGCGACCCTAAGCCAAGGGTTCCGATCCCCTTACCAGTCACAAAAAACCAAAAAAAAAAAAGCTCCTCAGGTGATTCTCATGTGCAGCAAATTTAAGAACCACTGCTGTAGGTCACAGAGATATCAATCCTCATTTAAATCCAAGAAGAGAGACTCCAGAGCTGAAAAGTTCACCTGAAAGAAGCCCAAGGTGTTCCCAGGCCTTCAGGCTGTCATACCCTGGCTCCCAAGAGGCAAAATGGCACATTTCCAGGGGCTACCTGGAGAAAATGTGTTGACTTAAAAGAGTGAAATCCTACAGGGATTTCAGGCACCAGGGTGAGTTGTTAGGGGCAGGTGTGCCCTGCAGAGCTGTCAAATCAAAGCATATCCTAGATGGAAGACAGCACATTACAGGCAACCTCCCTCCAGTGCCTCCAAAGGAACTATGTGTGCAGGACTCATTGCTGACGATGATCCCACTTTACCCTCCTCTGTGAGGCAGGCCACATTCCTTTTATCTGTGAAATAGCTAATACTATTTTACCCATGGGGCAGGTAATGTCCCCAAATCCATACAGTGGGTCATATCACCATGTTTTATTATTCACACCTGCCTCATTCCACAAAGATTTGGGCTCTCTGTACCATTCTGTTAGAACTGTGGTAATTAAGCTGTGTCTGTGGGTTGAGTAATTCCATTCTGCTGAAGATCTACTCTAATGCTGTGAGAAAAAAAAAAAAAAAAAAATCTCTTCTTACTGCCTATGGTCCCAGCCTGTGCTTGGCAAAGACGAGAAAACAGCTGCAAGCACAACAAGCAAACCCTCTCATGTGATCAACCTGGAGAGACAGAGGCCTCAGCACGTGACACACACTGGCACCACAGCCTGCACTTGTGACCTGAACTCAGCTGAATTGAGCAAATTCATAGGAAACACTTTGAAGAAGCCCCTCTCGAGAGGCACGCTGCCTTCTGTGCCACATGGCACGCCTGCTGCAGCAGAGTCACTTGCCTGCTAGCTGGCTTCCATCCAGATTCCAGAATATTTACCAAGGGCCTCATTGTGTTGGGGATTGATTACAGTAAACCCAGCACAGGAAGAACTCCCTGAAAGATTTATGCTGAAGGTATCTAGGCAAATATAACCTGATGAGGTTATTTGCTTAGTGTCACTTTTATTGTATTTAAAGCAAGAGGGAAGCAGAGGACAGTAAGATAAGATGAACCTAGAGGTGGGATCCTCACCCTTAGACTGGTGTTCTGAAGAAAGCAGCTTTTGAAAGGCCTGTAGGAAGGTCTCGTTCAGACATGAAAACTTGCTAAAGGAACAGACTATTATTTTTAGGCTGAAATGGTGAACACATTGGTTATAAAAGGCTGGGCAAACAGACATATTTGATGCTTCCTTGGGCAATGGAAATACTATGGAATTTGTAGTATTTTCTGTCTTTCACTTTGTAGTTGTATTACTTTGAATGACTCACCTAAATAAACTCTCCTCATCTCTAGAACGGCAATTGTAAAGACTTGTGCATATCTTGCAAGAGTGAGATGAGAATTAAATGATGAGCAAACACTTTGTAACTGGAAAGTGGTATTCATATGTTAATGTTTTTATTCTATTATTACATCCACCTAGCTTGGTGGATGGGCAGGGCTAGAGTAAATAGAGATTAAACATCAATAAGAAATAGTACTTTAACTGGGCAGTGAAAAATGTAATAATATCAATAGGCATTTAAGAAAGAGGGAGAAGCTTTAGCAAAGGCCAGAGGAGGGAAAAGCCAATATTAGAGGATGGCATACAATTCTAAGTGTTGGGGAGAAGAGGGCAGAGTTAGAGTAAATGCTGGAGAGCAGTAGAAGAGACATCTGGAAGCTGGATCAGAATGTGGTAAGCCGTAAGAGCAAAGAGGTTTGGATAAGTAATGGACATTGTTGAAAATTTCCTAATGATAGACTCTCATCTAAGCTCTGGGAAGATACCAGTGACATCTGGGAAAGGATGCATGTGTATTCTCACTTCTAGATGCTATTCCTGTGTGTGTGATTAGAGGGATATTGTATTGTGAAAGGGCTGTGGCCTCAGTGTCCTAGAGAGCAGCTGCCAGTGCCACGGTGCTGTGCCTCCCAGCTGTAATGCATTACTCCACAGGCAGCTTTCTCTTTGTCTGGAGTTTGTAAATGATCTGGTTTCCTTCATTCCAGGCATAGAGCTGCTTATCTCTGGGGTTGTAATGGATCATGGAGTGACTTCTTGGTCGCCTGGGGAAGAATAAGTTGGGCAGGTCCTCCTCCCTGATAGTTCTCCGAGGATCATAGACGCAGGTGATACGATGAGGGCCCTGGCCACCAGAACTGTAGACCACATAAAGAACCCCACACAAAAGGAATGAGGCTTCAGCATCCTGGCTTCTGCATGGAGTGTCCCAGGAATGCTCCACTCCCAGTGTGCTAGGCTCAATTTTCGTGAGAACCAAATGGCCATGGATGCCTGGCCCTGAGTGAATGGCCCAGAGCCCATGCTCATCTACAGCCAGGTCAATGTAAGTGGATGGGGAGTGCTGGTAGACCAGTGCTCGGCCTGCCCCTCCTGGGAGCAGCATTCGATCTTCCACAGTCCTCTTCTGCAGATTATATTTGATGATCTCATTAGAAGTCCCTTGGTTGTGAAAAAATAGAAAACCTTTGTAGATCACCTGGCCAGTTCCCTGCCAGGAAAGTGTTAGGATGAGCTTCCGGGGAACTGTCTTGGTGCTATCCTCCATGAATGCCTGCATGTTAGCAAATTCCCAAACAGTGTTGTTTCTGGATCCAATTAAGAAATACACCTTTGGAGAGTTACTGGTAGCATCTTTCATCCAAGAGCCATCTGTGTCCATAGTCTTCTTCACTATTTTCAGAGACTTTATGCCCATCAGCATGTTGTCACAGCCTGGCCAAACAGGAGAAAAAAGAGAGGCTACTTTATAAACATGAAATATCTGCTTTCTGGAAGACTCATCATGCCTGGTAAATCCTGCTTCCTTTCAATTGTATAGTTGTAGTGGATTGAATTATGTTTCCCCAAAATTCCCTGAAACTTGAATTGTGTCCCCCAAGTTTTATGTATTAGAAACTTAGCCCCCACTGTGACTGTTAAAAGAGTGGGAGATCCTATTATGGTAATTGAAAGGTGGAGCCTTGAAGAGGTGACTGGATTGTAGGACCATGCCATAAAGAATTGATTTAAAATGGTGGTCAGGGGCATGGTTCTGAGGGCTTTATTTTTTTTATTTTTATTTTTTTAATTATTATTATTTTTTTTTAAAAGATGACCGGTAAGGGGATCTTAACCCTTGACTTGGTGTTGTGAGCACCACGCTCAGCCAGTGAGCGAACCGGCCATCCATATATGGGATCCGAACCCGGGGCCTTGGTGTTATCAGCACCGCACTCTCCCGAGCGAGCCACGGGCCGGCCCCTGAGGGCTTTAAAAGAAGAGTAGAGACTGTCTTTCTCTCTTGCTCTCTCTGCTTCCACCATCTTGCAATGTGAGATCCCTGGGTCACTGTCACCACCATCAGATGGACTTTGGACTTCCCAGCCTTAGAAACTGTAAGCAATAAATTTCATTTTTCTTTATAATTACCCAGTTCTGTGTATTTAGTTATAAGCAACACAAAACGGACTAATACAATAGTGTTAGAGAATATTCTCAATTCTACTGTGAAATGATGCTCCTTAAAAAAAAAGTTTACCTTAGAAAATCCTATAGCCAAAATAGGACATAGGAATGCATTTCATTTTCTTGAGATAAAGCGTATTTCAATCCCAGCAATAAACCGAGCTTATTCTTTTACTTCCTTATTCTCACAGATTGCTTTTTTCCCATTGTGTCTGGAATTAATTTACTACACACACATCAATCACAACTTATGATATGATTCAGTAAATCAAAGAATAAATAAATGAATAGCTCTCTGTTAAAAGGGTTGCTACCAGTTCTAAGAGTCAGCATTTTATTTACTTCAGGATATAAACAGCTATTTGCCATGTCAGGGATGCTGTTTACTCTTTAGAGCACTTGGGATTGACACGGTGAGAATGACTTAGCTGTGAAGCCACCTAATTCAATTCCATTTACCCAGATTTTACTGGGTATCTACTGTGTACTTAGCTTATAATGCTCCCAGAACAGTGCTAAGTATTGAGGATAAAAAATATAGTATCAACCCTGAACCTTGAGATCATCCTCTAATGAAGGATTCTGATCCTTAACATTACTACATTATAAGAGCTCCACTCCTCCATTCATGGATGTGTGAGTGCATTTAGTCAGCAGATGTTGGATACCTACAGAGGGCAAGATACTGGGCTAAGTGTTGTGAGCTGGGGTGCAATGATAAATTAGGCATGATTCTTTCTTATTAGGCACATGACTAGCTACAATGTAGGACTTCAAGTGGACTTTTTACAAAAAAAGGACAGAGAAGAGAGATGTCACGAGGCAGAGAAGAATCTGCATTTGAACTGGCCCTAGAAGGATGCATGAAGTTGAACATTCAGAGAGGAGTGGGAAGAGCATTCCAGTTACAAAACCACTTTCTGGAAAGCCCTCCAAGATTAGGTAAAGTACTGTAGAGTTGAAACCAATACAAGCTAAATACTTGATATTGCCTCAAACTAGATACATAAAACAAAGTAGTAGATTGAAGCCAGTACTACGCCTGGAACTTTGAGGGTGGGGCTAAGGAATTTGGATTTTATTCTCTAGGCAGGTAGGGAACCACTGAAGTTTTTGAGCAGGAGTTAAAGGCTGTCAAGGCTGTTCATAAAGGTTAAGCTAGCAGTCTTGTATATGATGGACACATGAAAGAAAGACCAAAATCAGGGAAACCAAGTAGGAGATTATTTCTACAATCCAAACGGGATGATAAAGGGTCTAAACCAAGTGGGCAGATGAAGTAAAAGGAAGGGGTTTACATTTTTCTACCTCTTCACTGCCACTTCAGACTATTATTCTTCCACCTTCATGCAAAAATTCTTCCTTCTTTGTATCTTATGCTATTGTATCTCATGCTTTCTATCTCATGCCGTCAACTCCTCCTGGTCTAAATCATGGTCTACTCTCCAGCACACTACCCCACATGCATGGAGCACTTCCACCTCCTCACCTTCATAGAAACTTACTTTCAGATCGCTTCAGCAACACCCTCTGGTGGCCATACTCTGGATCCCCTGCCCCTAGAACTGTTCCATATCAGAAATCTAAAACTCCAATATCCCGCCCTCTGCAACCGTATGTTATCCTTCCTTGCCCCATTCCTTTGTTCTCGTCTCCTCTGTGCTTCCACTTCCTCATGCCCTCTGGTCCCTTGGCCTCTCCTTTATCCCAGGCCATAAGCCCTCTCTTGACTTCACTTCCTTTCCTATCCAGCCTAGACCACTGTAACAGCTCTCTTACCAACACCCGCTCGACCCCAAGTTATTCCATAATATCCACTTGACATAAGTCCCTGGTCCTGGATCAGTTCAAACATCTGCCTCTGCCCTGGAGGGTTGAGTGTCAGTGGAGAAAATCTCACAACAGTGCGTACTGTCGTCACTACACATAAGGGGTCTCCAACCTCAGCTGAGCCCTAATACCACACTGCTCTCCAGGACTAGCCCCCAACTTCCGCATAGCAGCTATCTTATATCTGCCCCTCCCCACTACCCCATCAGTCTTCACTAACAGCAGATTAACTCCTTTGGAAAAATAAATACCATTAGACAGGAACTCCCTCTACTTCCTGACCCTCACGTACAAACTTTTCTTCAGTTGCTCCCTCCCACACTTCTTAGAAGAAGCTGTGTCACTTCTGTCCATGACTAATATATTCACTTGTGCTCTGATCTCATACTTTCCTGGCTTCTTCAGGACTTCCTTCATGAATGATCCCCTTTCTATTATCTTTCATTTCTCCTTCCTCACTAAAGAAAAAATTCTCCTTTAACTAGGCACACGTCTCTAGTTACTTCACTATCTCTTTCCATCATTTTATAGAGTCTTGGAATTCTCATGGTGATCAAGTTAAAGGGGAATATGGGTCAAGATGAAATCAGCCCTACTAGTCATTTCAGGAAAAAAGGGTCATCAGTTCTAATTTGGGCTTCTTGTTAGGACTGTCCTGTTAGGCTGACTGTTGTGCGATGAGCAGAGTCATGGAGGCAGGGAGTGGAGGCCTTGCTAGGAGCATGCGGAACCCTCCGGGTCTCCCTCAAATCCTGCTGAGGTCTGCATCAGGGGTAGGAAAGAGTAGTCTTAAATAAGAGCATGGGAATTCTGTGGGCCTCCCTCACTGACTGCTGGGTGCAAGGTGGGAGAACGAATAATCAGATATAGAGCAGTCTCTAGAGGAGAACTGAGCATTCTGAGAGCACCCTTCAAATTCTTACTGCAGGCTTTGGTATAAGAAGCTGGATGTACCAGCAGGTTGTCATAGTCTTCTTCATAAATGCTTGGGTTCTCAAGGGCAATTGGAGGCCAGCTCGAGTCAGAGGACAGGAAACAGGGTGAAGGAAGAAAGACTGGACACCAGGAAGAGAGGTGCATAGCCAGATGGGTCCCGCAGATTCTGAGACAAGTAGGCATATTAGCGAACTGCTCATTATAGCAGCTGCTTGGGCAGCAATCCTACCATGCCTTCCACATGACTGTCATACCTTCTCATCTCTCCTCAAGCCTCTGCCATACCCTCCTCACTTTCATGTGAAGATCTTGCCTCTTGTTTTACAAAGAAAATAGAAGCTATCAGAGGAGAACTACACCATCTCCTGCCTGGATCACTGCAGTTGTCTCCTACGTGGGTTCACACTTCCCTCCTTGCCTCCCATGGTCCAATCCACACAGCAGCCAAAGGGATCCTTTTAAAATGTAAGTCAGATCATGTCACATGTCTGCTCAAAGCCCTCCCGTAGCTTCACATCTCACTCAGAGTAAAGCTCAAATCTTCACGCCAGAGCTATGGGTAAGCTGTTCTCCCGCCGCCTCTCCGGCCTTGTCTCCTACAACTCCCCACCTGTGTCCACGTTGGCTTCTGCTATCCCTCCGATTGTGCCAAGCACACTCCTGCCACAGGGACTTGGCACTTTTTGTTCCCTCTGCTTGGAAATGTCTTCCCCCAGATTTCTACATGGCTTCCTCCATCGCTGCCTTTAGGTCTATTCTCAAAGTTTCCTGATCATTAAGGCCTTTTCTAACCAAGGCAATGGTTCTTCTCCAGCACTCTGTAACCCCCTTACCCTAGTTCATTTTTCTCCATAGTGCTTATTATCTTCTATCTGACATATTATGAATTTGTCTATTAATACATGCATTGCTTGACTCTTCTCAAAAGAATGTAGACTCCATGAAGGCATAAGCTTTGTCTTATCTGTTTCATTCATTGCTGCATGTCTTGCCTGTAGCATAGCATCTAGCACATAGTAGTTCAGTATTTGCTGAATAAATGAATGAATTTTCCAGCCACCAAATCCACCAACCAACTGCACCTGAACCCATATTCTGTCTTCCTCCTACTCCCTTTACTTTTGTGATGGATCTTGTTCCCTCTTACTCACCCAAGAATTTATCACCTGAGACAATCTCCCCTCTCCTGCCCTACTAGCTCATTCCCATCAGTAAACAAACAGGCTGTCAGATCATTCATCCTGGAAAAACCTTTCATCATGGCCCCATTTCTCCATTCCATTTTGTAATAAAACTCCTTAAAAGAGGAGTTTCCTCACCTCCAATTATCCCCTAACCCACTCTAATCAGGCTTCCCTTCTCCACTGGTCTGAGCTCCCCCACCCACTCCAGTGAATCAGCTCCTGTCAAGGTCCCCAACAACCTCCATATTGCCAAATCTGAGGATCAGTTCTCAGTCTTCTCAGTCATCTTAATTGGCCTCTCAGCAGAATTTGTTTATTTGATCACTACCTCCCCTTGCAACTCTTTCTTCTTTTGATTCTGAGACATCCCTCCTCATGTTTGTCCTCCCACCTTTCTGGATTTTTTTTTTCTTGGCATTCATTGCTGGTTCCTTCTCGTTTT
This sequence comes from Cynocephalus volans, assembly GCF_027409185.1. Lineage (NCBI taxonomy): Eukaryota > Metazoa > Chordata > Mammalia > Dermoptera > Cynocephalidae > Cynocephalus > Cynocephalus volans. Next base: position 107,899,279 of record NC_084463.1, on the reverse strand, counting down.
CTGCCTTTAGGTAATCTGTCCTCAGGACTCTTATTTTCTCTATCCACAATAACTTTCTAAGTCACCTCACTCTGTCTCATGGCTCTGAATCCCATGTACATTCTAAATAATGATGACTTTCAAATTTGTATCTTCAGCCCCTGTGTGGATATCTACTTAATTCCAAACTCATTTATCCAACTGCCTACTCAATGTCCCTACTTGGATATCTTCAAACTTAACCTGTCCAAAGCAAAACTCATTTTTATCCTAAAACTCTCCTCCCTACTTCTCCATTTCAGGCAAGAACCATCAACCAAGTTTCTTACCTAGAAGTTATCCTTGATTTCCTTCCTTCTGTCCCCTACCATTAGCAAGTCCTCATAGTAAAACCTATGTTTAAATTATGTTATACTTACATTAAAATGCTCAAATATAGATCTCACTTTCTTCCACCTCCTTGTCCCCGGCAATCCACGAATCATTACTTGTTGTCTAGACGACTACATAGTCTCTAATTTGCCTCCCTGATTTTACTCTCTCTTATGCTCTCCACAAAGAAGTAAGTCATCTGTTTAAAAATGTAAATTATGTGACTGATCTGGCTAAACTCTTTCTTCTGTCAAACTTGGAATAAAATCCTAACCCTTTACCCTGAGAAAAAACCTACATAACATGGTCCCAGCCTGTCTCTGGGATTTTATCCTCTACCCTTCCTCCCTTGCGCACTGTGTTGTGATGGCACTGGCTTTCTTCATGTGCTCTGAGCATGCCGAGCCGGTTTCTGCCTCAGAGCTCTTGCATTTGCAGTCTTCTCCCTGGAGTGCTTGTCTTGACCTTCCCACAGTGACCCCTACTCATCCTTCAAGCCTCAGTTTCAATATCATCTCCTTAAGAGGCTTCCTGTGGCTACTTTATCTAAACATGCTCATTGGGAGAGTGTGGTGCTGATAAACATGCTCACTCTAAAATCATTTATTATAGCACTTTTCTTATTTCCTTTAGATCACTTATCACAATCAACTATTTTATCTGTTTTATTTACTAGCTCATTGTCCATCTACCCCACTAGACTCCACTCCTTTGTCTTCATGTTTAGTGCTGTATCCTAATGCACCGCCTCCGGGGTTAAGTAAATATTTGTTGAATGAATGAAGAAAACAGCTTCATTTAAGCAGATATTTTTCTACAGTCTAAATAGCACGGCACATCCGGAGTTCTGACCGCAGACCCATCTTAAGTAAATAATCATTTGTAAGGTACTTTAAAGCTTTTGAGATACTTTCAAATCCATTATTTCATTAAAAAGTCTGATTCAAGGTTCTCATGAAGGGAACGCATGGTGGGGAGCAACCTTAGCTGGGAAGATTCGACTTTCAGAAGGTCAGTCCTTTCAGGGATCATGTCACCACTGGCTGCTCCCAGAGGTACCAGGCTTTGCCTGGCCCACACTGTGGCCAGAGCCGGAATGGGGGCAAACAAGTCTCTCAGCCATTAGCGGCCACCATGTACCCCTCTGATATGCTTTGCCAGCCTGAGGGATTGGTTTCTTGTGGTCTCTTTCTCAACATTGTCCTGGATTACAGGAAGCCAAAGCACTGGGAAAGGCAGAGAAGCCTGGGCCAGCTGGGAATCTTCTATATTGCAGGAGCAGCTAACAGAAGGCCCCCCTGCCACTCTGAGATATTGGGAGCTATGGGCTGTGGCATGGAAGGTGTGGATGGGCTGCCCTGTTTACAAGGGCCCCATCTCTGCCTCAGCCCAGGAGACCTTTTCAGTTTCATAAGCTGAATCTGTCTCATGTGAAGCGTCTGCTCTCCTCAGATTGTATGCTGATCACAGAGGATGAATGAGTGAGGGTTTAAGCCTGTAAGTGATCATAGAGGATTTTTAGGGGGGAAAGGGGAGTCCATGGGCCATTAGGGAAGCCCAGAAACTATTCCCTATTAAGGAACAAACACAAAGGCTGAAGAAACTAATAAATATCTGACATAAACATATAATATTCTTGATACTACACTAGGTACTTTATTTACATTAACTCATGTAACTTAAAAAAATTTTTTTTTTTATAAATTCTATTTTTAATTAACAAATAATACTTGTATATATTTGGGGGTACAATGTGATGTTTTGGTATATGTTTACAATGTGAAACACATAATTCTTACAATAAGTTTAAATAGTAGATATTTTAATCCCCATTTTCCAAATGAGAAAAAAGTAAGATTTGTATAAGTTACTTGGAAAGGTCGCACAGCAATAAAGTGGTAGGGATGGGGTTCTCTGAGCTCAGTCTGAGCAGAGAGCCAGCCCCAGGGGCACGGCAGTGGGTGTATGGGTGTGGTGGACAGCGGGTTCCCTGGGATCTGATTACAGGGTGATGGGAATATCACCCTTGACAAGGAAGCCACCAGCCTGCCCATCCCTCTTGCCTGGGAGGAAAACCATTAATGTCTCACTTATAAGAAAATGTTCATTTAAAATACAGCAGAGACTAAAACAAATATTATTTCTCCTACTCCTTTCTAATGCAGAACCCTTAGAGAAATAACAGAATGAGAGAGTATTGATATGTGGTTTTGATCAGGGAAACACAGTTGTGGGAAGAAAAAAACCAGAATTTTCTCCATGTCCTCCCTTCTGTTGCCTCTGTTCCTTTCTTTGAAGGTGCAACCTCAGACTGGGAATCAGAGACCTGAGTGGTCTGAACGTGGTCTCTGCCTCTCTATGTGTTCCCCTAAAGGTCTCTTTCTCAATCCATCCTCAGTTTTCCTAGCTGTAAAACAATGGGTTTAGGATGGATGTTCTCTACACTTTCTTCAGGGTTGGTATTCTATGTGCTTTATAAATTCCTCTTCTTTTGGAATTTGGGGAGAATATATTTCCAGTGTTGGAATAAAGGGGTAAATTTAAACTTCCTGCTGTGCTTATCTTGAGAAGAGGTAATTAGCAGGAGAAAAGGTGTGAGGAAGGATCAGAAATAAATTTAAAATCTTTGAGTCCAGCCAAGATGCAAATTATTTAATGGAGACAAGGACATGCAGACATGCAAGTTTCCCCCTGCAAGCCAGGAAACGAAAATCTGTGGTTTCCCCCACAGGCAGAATTGAAGACAAGCAATTAGGATAGAATTTGACCCAAGGCCTCACAGTGAATTCATACACAAATATCACTCATTTGGATCTTTTTAATACTTTTCCACTTATTTAATAGCAACACTCTCCAGACCTGGTGAGACTTGTTCCTCTGTAGCCATGTTTGTAAGTGTAGTCCAGATGAGAGATACCCAAAGGGTGAAGGGCCTGGAAATATGGCCATGGATTCAAGACACAGAAAAAGAGTGGTCAGGTCTTAGTAACTAGTCAGATTGAGGGAGCCAGGTGATAGCAAGTCAGAGTCAAGGATGGGGTGATAGGAGGCATGAGACAGCAACAGAAAAGGAAAAGTAGGTTTGCTTGGGAAAAGTGATGAATTCATTAAAGAGAAGAGAATTCCAGGAACCATGAGCATTTTGACTCCTTCTTGAAATTCTGCTATAAAAGTTGACTGTTTTCAACCACTTGAATTGTATTCACGTTAATGAACATTTGTCAATACCTAGCAAGTGACAGGTAGGAAGTAAGGCACTGGGATAACAAAGATAATGACTCTCAGACTAGTAGTCATTTATAAAATCTCATGCTATTTTATTACAATAAAATTGTTAGCACGGACTTAATTCTAGAAATTAGGGCCATTTGCTTTTCGCTGACGGAGTAAGTTGCAGATATCTCAGCATGGTGTGTAAGGCCCTTAATCTAACTTCCTTTCTTATAACTTCCCCACCACATTGGACTTTGGTCGCCAGTTACCAAACTTGCCACGGCCTCTGACAAGTTTTAGACTTTGCCCATTCTTTTTCTTAGCCGGCCTTTGCTAACTTGGGATACACCTACTCATCCTTCAAAAGAAAATTCTCTGACTTCTGCAAAGCAGTTAGCTGCTCATTCTTATGTGCTCAAAGCTTTCTGTGCAGCCCTCTTCCAGGGCAGTTATGATGCTGAATTGGAATTGCTTATTCACTGTTTCCTTGCAGGCACTTTAGGTCTGTGTCTTATTTGTCTCTTTATCCTCAGTGCTGGGAACACAGTGTATACCTCCCTCACTATTCAAACTCTTATTGCTCACTCTCCAAACTCAGCAACCAATTAGACTCAGATAATGCAGTATTTGTCAGTGTCCAGACTTGCTATCCCAACTCGTACTATGCCACTTTGAAATCAAACAGGTTAGCAGGTGCTATTTCACTATTTGAGTGCTTCAGTGGAAGGTCGGCAGGAAAACACAAATGCCAGTTTGTATGAAATGGTACTCAGTGAACCATAGAGTGATTTGGCATTGCAGAAGGGCTATGAATCCAGGTTTAGGGCTTCAACAGGGCCTGGCATACAATAAGTGGTCGATATATTAGTTTGGGTGAATCACACAGAATCCTTTAGTCTGTAAATCCATATCAAAGGTTTTTCTAGGTCTCCAGCCCTAAATTCAGAGTATTCCATGACACCCAGTGTCAAGCCCTGATAGCTTCACTGGTAATCAGCAACAGACAATGAGAGAGAAAATAGACGTGATGAATGGATTTTAACTTGCACGTCTGTATGTTGCCCAACAACATCGAGTTGAGACCCTCAGGGAAGAGTCTGGAAACTGGGAAGATGCAAAAGGTATGAGTGTGAGTCCAGCCTGCTTCCACACGGGGTCCCTACGGCTGGAGCCCAACACAGACAACTTCCTTCCAATGCCTCCTTTTGAAGAGGCCAGTGCCCTATACACCCTTACCTTAGTTCATTTTTCGCCATAATCCTTATTATGTTCCATCTGACATATACATTTAACTGTTAACGTATTTCTTATTTGATTCCCCTCAGCAGGACATGAGCTCCATCAGAGCAGGGGCTCTGTCTTATCTGTTTTATTCACTTCTGCATGTCCTGTCTTGAAATAGCATCTGGTGCATATTACAATTTCTCTGTTTTAATTGTGAATATGGTAAATATTGATAGATATAACCAACCTCAACAAAACCTCTTTCCTCAAATAATTTTTCAGGAAACCTCTTGCCTGAACAATTTTTTAAAATTTCTTTTTAATTTCACTAAAAAATATTTTTTATTGTAACGTAGTTGATTGTACATATCTGGGGTACAGAGCTGAATAACAATAACTGTGTGCAATATGTGATGCTCAAATCTGAATAATTTTTAAGACTGTAAAGGGTTCTTGGGGCTGAAAGTTTGAGAACTGCTATCCTAGAGCATCCAGGCTGGTTAACACTTGTGCGAAGTAGAGCGTGGAATGGGCAGTCCTCTGGGGAATTTCTGATGAAACAGCCTCCACTTTGTGACAATAATCTGACTGTCACAACATCTTAAGCATTCCAAGGTTATAATTATGAACTTCTTATTTTTATTTATTTCTCATTTAGAGACTGAGCTGGTTTTTGTTTTTCTGCATAGTGTTTTTATGTTCTGTAATATTCTTGCCAAACTGAAAAGGATGGAAATGTCCTCAATTACTAGCTGTGGTGCTGCTGTTCTCTAATATACCTGGTTAGAAAACACAGAGTGATTCTAACGTTTTCCCATGGATTCTTCCTGTGAAATAAATCTCACTTCATCCTATTCTTTTCATTCTTTCTCAAAGTGTGATGGTCTAGGGCCTGCTTGTCTGAACCTGAACTTTGCATCAGCCTTCTCACTGGTTCTTTGGTCTTGCCTCTTCAAAACCGTCAATCACACCAACACCCAATTTACTGCTTTCATATAAAGACATTTGCATGCTTAAAAACTGCATCAAGACCAAAAGCCTTATATGGATGCAATTACAGGTTATAGTGGAAGAGTGGGCTCTGGAGCCAGACTTGGAACCTGGTTTGGCCAAAAAGAATGTGGTAAAAGTGATCAGGCTACATGCCTGGGGGCCTCGTGTGCTTCTGTGTTCTCTCAGACATCTGCCTCCATCATGAGAATGAGCCCAGCTCAGCCTCCTGGAGGATCAGAGATCACGTGGAGGAAAGCCAGGTCACTGAGGCTGTCCTCACCCAGCTATCCCTAGGCAACATGCCACTGACTGCAGATGCAGGAGTGGGCTGAGCCTGGCCCAGATCAGCAGAACTGCCCAGTCGCCTTGTAGACTCCTGAGAAATAATAAATGGCTGTTGTTTTAACCCACTAAGTTTTGGAGTGGTTTGTTATGTGGCATTACTGTGCCAACATTGTGGCAACAGATTACTGATATGAGGTGGGGGTGGGGGGATTGAGAGTAGACATGGAGCCAGAGATGAATCTGATGTGTCTGGGGGATGTGGGTACCCCTGGATGTAGCAGGAATGTGGGGGGAAGATGGGGCTGCGTGAAACTCTCTGAGCCACAGTTTCTTCATCTGAAAAGAAGTTGTAATAGAATCTGCCTAGCTGGGTTGTCCTTGGCACTGGATAAGATAACAGACAAAAGGGCTTAATATAATCCTTACCTCCCTTTCTAATAAATCCTCCTCCAGGTCGGAAACTATTGATTTCCTACTCTGTTCCAGGCACTGTGATAGGCTGGGGGAACACAGCTTGAGTAATGCAGGCATGCAGGAAGTATATTTTATGTTTTCAGAATAGCAGGTCAAATGGACAGCACAGAGCATCATGTGGATGAGGACAGACAGTAATGGCACAACATGAGCTGAGAAATGTTAAAATCACTGTATTCAGTTGTTGGCTTCTTATCTACTTTTACAATGAAAGTAAGTACAATAAATATAGTGCATACAATATTCATAGTTTTTATTTAATTAGCAGATGCCTTGGGTTGAATGTCTCTGCAAAACTTAGTCCCCATTGTGACAGTGTAAAAAGGGTGGGACGTCCTATTATGGTAATTGAAGGTGGAGTCTTGAAGAGGTAATTAGATTGTAGGACCATGCCTAGTGAATGGATTAATAATGGTGGTCAGGGGCGTCTCTCACTCTCTGTGTTTCACCATTTTCTGCCATGTGAGACCCCTGCATTGCTGTAAAGCCACCACCAAAGAGGACTCACCAGATGTGCTCCCTGGACTTTCAACTTCCTAGCCCCTGAAACTGTAGGCAATAAATTTTGTTTCCTTTACAAATCACCCAGTTCCAGGAATTTTGTTATAAGTAATAGAAATGGACAAGTACAGCAGGTATCAATTTCATAGAGAAAAACAAAACAAACTGTTTAAAGAAAGCTAGGTTGGGATCAGGTTGTAAAGGGCTTTCTTTATATGTTTTTTCATGGGGTTTGCTTTACCCTGTAGGTTGCAGTTGCCATCAAAGGCAATAAAGCAAAGATGTGGCAACTCTAGCAAGATTCCTCTGGCAGCAAAATAGGAAGAAGCACTGGGACAGGGAGAGATGGGAGGCAGGAAGTTCAGTTAGGAGGCTCTTAATCAAGGCTAGAGATGCTGAGAGAGCAGTGCAGGTGGAAAGGATACATTTGAGAGATATTTGGAAGGAAGAATCTACTGGATATGGTGACTCATCAGATGCAGGCCAAAAGGATGCTCCTGAGATTTCTAGCACAGGAAACTGTGTGAAGAACTATTCTGTTAACTGACCAATTGTGGGGCTGGGGAAGCAGAGGAGTTTTATTGTTTCAAAGTCATCAAAGAAAAGGCAGGGAACTAAAAAATAAGGGGGTGGGGGAAGAACATTGACCCTTCTTGGCCAGGACTTTATTTTTTGTTATTGATGTTTTGTTTGTTTGTTTGTTTTAAGACATAATTGATTGTACATATCTGTCAGGTATAAAATTGAATATCAATACCTGTGTGCAATATGTGATGCTCAAGGCAGGATAACTAGTATATTCAACAATACATAATGTAATCATTTTTTGTGTTGGCCAGTGCTTTAAAAATGACTTAAACCAATCTGGTTGTGAGTAGGAATCATCATCAAATCACAACCAAGAAAACTGACATGGTCTTCATACTGTGACCCACAGGAGAACAGAAACAGCTAGAGCTTCTGAACCCAGGTCTCCACTTCCAGAACAGAGAGCTCTTACCTCGTGTGTCTCTGTGACAGCCCTGGAGATGGCTTCACTGGTTCAATCTTTCCCTCCTGTGTCCTTTCAACCTCCCCTACCACCAGTCCATTCTGTACCCTATGGCCAGCATGACCTTTGTAAAGCCTCCATCTGAGCCCTGACACTCTCACACTTACCACTATTCAACAGAACAGCATGATGGAAGAGGTCCCCATGTATAGGAGCCAGCCTGCCTTGGTTTGAATTTCAGCTCTGCTATCTATTGGCTGTGTGGCCTTGGACAAACTATTTATCCTCTTAGTGTCTTGGTTTCCTCATCTATAAAAAGGGAGATTGTTCTAATACATCTATCTCATAGGGTTGTTGTGAGCATTACATGATACAGTCCAATAACATGTAAAATGCTTAAAGATTACCTGGTAGGTGATAAGCACTCAATAAATATTACCTGCCATTATTCATATTATTGTCATTCCCCATAGCTTGCAAGTGTGAACTAGCTTAGTGCAGAGGAGCTTAGCTCTTGCCTGGTTCTTTTATGTCCACTCCAACACTTCCTCCTCCACTTGAGCTCTATTGAACAATTTGCTTCACAGCACACTGAGCTGATGATGCCTGTGTGCCACTGCACACTGTTCTATTTGCATGAAATGCCCTTTACTTTAGACTCCTTTTAATTAGCTCTTTTCCACGATTAAAACTCAGCCTGAGAGTTTCTTTCCAGATGACATAGTTCCCCATCTCCATGGCAACCCTGACCCTAGCTACTTACTGCCTGCCCCTTGTGCTTCTGGGACACCCTCTATATCCCTCCATCAGAGCAGTCATCACTCTGGGCTATTTTCCGGGGTTTGTCTAGATACCTTCTCCACTTGTCTGTAAGCTTTTTGAGGACAGGATGTTATCCTATCCAACGTTCCATCTCTAATGCCTGGCACAATGCCAACATATATTTGGAATTCAGCTAGACATCTGTTGAATAAATGAACGAGCGAATTAGTTATAGAGAGAATGAATGAATGTTCATACCTGGAGCCAAAAGCTACCTGCTATATGACTTTAGGACCTGTTAATATCTGTAGTGATGGGAGTGGAGGTAACCTCTCAGATAACATGCTTTCGGCTGGATAAACAAAAGAAGTGCTGTGTACATAGGCTTTTCTGGACCCAGCACAGTGATCCATGGGCATGGACTCTCTAGCGGAAAGCACAGGATGAGCTGTGCTGTACACATACCTCCAGTGTTGCTGGCACCGTAAATGCTGCAACTTCTGGGTATGCGCACACACACGCACACAAGCACTCTCATGCTTTCCTGTATTTACACCTGCATATATGCCTTCAATCCTTGCAAATTATACTTCTCTTAATATTTTGTTCTACTCATCACAAACTCATGGACTTTGGGAGCTGGATGACAGATATTTTTTATTTGGTTTCCAGTGGGTTTTTCGTTTGTATAGTTGTTTTGTTTTGTTTTTAATAGCTTTAAATATGGAGCATGCACATTCACACTACCTGAATGGATCCCAGAGCTATTTAAATATGCAGCAACAGACTTTCTTCTTTGAAACATGATCTAACAAAAGCTACGAGTTATCTAATTCAGCAGGGTGAAGGTTACTTGAGGTAACTTGCGTGCACCCTTGCAATAAAAGCAGCCGGACTAAAGCAGGAAATAAAATAAAATCTGCTATAAAGCCTTGTTTTGACTGCCTTGAGAATTTTTCTCCACAAGCTATTTACAAGCTAAAAAGAAGTTAATACTCTTATCCACGCAAGAATGCAGCCCACGGAATCTTCCAAAGAGTGTCAGTTTGATACCTTCTCAATCTGGATGTCTGAGGCAAATGTGCTTTGCCAGAAATTGTCAAGTGGAATGCAGAATTTTATTTTAGTAGTACAGTTGTACCAAAGACTTGAAATAATTTTAAAATATAAGTTAGATTGCATTCAAGTAACTTTCACTCACTTGCATTCTAAATTTTGTATGCCCATGAAAGAGAGAAGAAGAGAAAGAGAGAGGGAGGGAAAGAGGGGAAGAGTCAAGATTCTAAGAATTTTACCTAACCCCAAAACATCCCTGGGATTGAGGCCCTTATGTGAACATCATGTGGGGATCATCTCTAAATAAAGGCTGAAGATTTGAGAATAGCTCTATAGGAAATGGCTTAATTATAGAGCAACGCTATCTCATTTATTATCCCCAGTACCTGGCACTGAGTTGGATGAGAGTATTCCTAGAATAAATGAGAACCATTTAGACTAATAATAGAATTTCCTGTAAGTCTCCAGGGACTCAAGGTTGAATTTTCCAAAGAAATTGCATTATCTACTCCCTAGAGTTTTTCCAAAGAAACTCTCTAGACAGCATGTAGGTATGAATGAAACCTTGTGATCTGACCCTTGGCAACCCCTCCCCCTAGCCCATAATCCCAAGATGTTTGCCCTCACAAGGGTGCCCACTTGAGTTTTTAGGATTTAAGTGGAAGTTCTGTAACTGGCATAGTCTCTGTAGGCTAAAGTTAGAAGATGAGAAAATCGGAGTATTCCAGGAAGAAGGTGGGTACAGGTATTTAGTAGCACCAGCTGGGCTCAGCAGACTAAGGCACTGTAGTAGGCAGAATTCTAAAATGGGCCAAGAATTCCATCCCTTGTGTACATGCCTTATAGAATCTCCTCCCCTTGAGTGTGGGCAGCACCTGTGCTTATGATGTGACCAGCACTCTGGGATTGTGTTACATTATAAGAGAAAGGTGAAGGGATTTTGTAGATAAAAGTAAGGTTCCAAATCAGCTGAACTTGAGTTAATCAGAAGGAGAGTATAGTGGGTGGGCCTGATTTAATCAGATGAAAACTCTTAAAAGAGGGACTAGGTACTTCCTGAAGAGAAGCACTCTCCTTGAAGGAGCAATAGCATATTGTGAACTCCCTGTGGAGAGCGGAGGCCTCTAGAAGCTGAGGGCCTTAGACCTACAACTACAAGCAGAGGACCCAGCTAAACCATGCAACTGAAACTCTGAGATAATAAATGTGCATTGTTTTCAGCTGCTAAATCTGTGGTGATTTATTGTATAGCATTAGAAAACTGATAGGGGCATAATTGCCAGCAGAAATGGCAAAAAAACCCAACCAACCAACCAAACAAAAAACCATACTTTACAATATGTAAAATACAAAATAGCACATAGAAGGGGAATAAATTAGCCTTCCAAAATCTATCCTTGGACAGAAACCTCTGAAAATAATAGGTCAGGGCAGGACTGATTACTTGATTGTGACTGTCTACAGGTGTTCTTTCCCTAAACTAAGCTCTGCCGGGCCTCTGCCATCAGGATCTTTTTCATAAACAATTTCTATGGACTTCTTCATGGGAGGACCAGACCTAGCCGCTGTGAATACGGAAATGAAGATGTCAATATGTTCACGGCCTTGTTGAGGAGTCAAATACACAAATACGTGTGGTTGAGTATATGAGATGCTCCTTTGGAGGACTGAATGAGGTGCTCCAGGAATACTGACGGCCAATCTGCCTGGCAGGTTCCTCACCCCCACCCCCAGAGGTCCTCACAGAGAATTCACAGCATTTTTGAGTCATAGAGGGGTAGTAGAAAATATATTTTCAATTGCAACTATTTGTAAGTAAGTTATAGGAAAAGAAGGAGATGCATGGAGATCAGCTGAACCACTTTATGAAGGGCCTTCCCTGTGTAAAAGGCTAGGAGATTTGAATGGATATTTTGTTGTTGACAATTGATGGTGAACAAAAACAAAACGTTCTACACAGAGGAGTAATATGATCCATGTTGTGTTGTGGAAGGTCTACATGACAGCAGACAGGAGGCAAGAGAAGCAGTAAGAAAGCCAGTGCACGATGCAGAGGCATCCTACCCACGGCTCTATCCCTACCGTGTAGCACAGGCCCATTCGATAGTGGGGCAATAAGTGTTGGCTGAATCATGAACCAAAAAAATCTTCAAACGAGAGCTCCAGAGGCAACAGGCACGAAAGCAGCAATCTCTGAGAGGTTGAGAGAGAAGTTGTCATTCAGCACTGAGCTGGGAAAGGGAATATTTCAGGTCTTCAGAGTCTGGATGGGAGTTAAAAAAAAGCATCAAGTCCAGTCTCAGAACCTCTGCTGAGCTCTAGCTGGAGTGGAAAGGAGTAACCTCAAGGCCTGAAGGGCTGAGAGTGTCCAGGGACCAGGAGCAGCTCAGGGATCCCATCCAACAATACCATTCAGGCTTGGGGTCCTGCCTGACCTCTGCCGTGAAAGTTCAGGCACATGAGCACCCAATGCTCCCCATCAGCTTTTTAGGCAGCCCTTGTTCATCTTCTGACGGCCTATCTTTACCCTCTTCTCCCTTTCCTTCCCTCATCCCATGCTCACCCTCAGCTACTCCCTCTCAGGACAATGTTAGCACCAAAAAGGATTGATCACTTGACCAACTTGATCAACTGCTTCCTATTATACATAAGGCAACCTCTTCTCTTTCTTCTGACTCAGGGGTATCTTTTCTATCAAAGCCTAACTAGATCCTCTGCCTTCACTGACAATTCATCCATCCATTTCTTTGTTCATTTATTCATTCACTGACAATTATTTATTGAACACAGACTCTATTCTAGGCACTGGGGACATAGCATTGAACATAAGATGGAAGGTCCAAGCTCTCATAGAGCTGACGTTACTGATGAGGAGGTAAAAGACAAGCAGTGAGCAAATATGCCAACTAGAAGATCTCAAAGTTATAAGCGCTCTGAAAAAATAATAGTCGAGTAATAAGTTCTCCCAAACTCCTCCTGGATTTCTTATCTCAACATATTTCATGTCAACCATTCAATGACCTAAGCCCAAAACATGGGAAGCATCCTAGACTCATCCCTTTTACTCATTCTTTACTTTTAATTATCAGACACCAAACCATGTGGACTCCAACTCCCAATGGCTCTCTAATCTGTCTGCTCCTCCCTATCCCATCACCACCACTTGTTGCCAAAATTACTTAGTATTACCCTGACTGGTCTTCTCTCTCTAGTCTTGCCCTCATCCTTCATATCCTGACCCTGCTTAAAATCATTCAACGGTTCTCTATACTTTCTCCAGTCAACTTCAACCTCCTTAGTTTAGCATGTAAGGTCTTTCATTATCTGGGTCCTGCTGAACACTGCAGCCTTCTTTCCCTATACTCACCTGCCCTGTACAGCTTTCACTCAGCCTTATTTGCAGATCCACATGTCAGGGTGCTACATGCCCTCCTGACTTTGATATGTTGTGTCCTTACTTGAAGCGCTCTCTGCTCTTTCCTCTCTAACTGCTTTGTTCAAAACTCAGATCAAGTGTCACCTCATTTAGAAAGACCCTGTTTCTAATAATGACCATGGAGTTCTTATAAGGATTACATTAAGATATGTGAAACCCTTCGCACAATGATGGCACTCAGCTTATGTGTTGTTTCTCTGATGAAGTTTCTTGAATTCAGGGCAGGCATAATTAGCATATAAATAAAGTTCTTATTTGCAATTAAAACATCCCAGAATATAGACTTTGAGGTAAGAGATTTGTCTCCCTTGTTGTTTTAATGAAATGGACTCATGCATGGAAATTTTCCTTCTTATTTGTGTGTTTATTACCTGATAACTTTTCTATTATAATTTGAGCCCCTAAACACCATTCTTAATGGCCTGGAAGTGAGTCTGATGGAAGACTGGAGACTGGAGACAAGATTGGAGACAATCCCCTGGACATCACCATCCCAGACAGCATACTCAGTAATAATTCACTGCTGTTCCCAGTCTTGAGTTGGCTGCTGACATTTCCAATTTCAGACCGTTGCTTGACACATTTGTAGCTGCTCTCTACTCCTTGGGTACTGGATGTAGAATTCACCAACCTGCCACTTTCCCTGGGAAAGACTGTGACCACACACCTCCACCAAACCAAGATCTATCAGAGGGTGGCCTCCCTGGGCTGACTTCTAACTCTGTAGCCCTGACCTTTCATGGGGTGTCTAAGAACTCCCTGTGAAAGGAAAAGCTGCTTTCTGAGAATGGATTTTCCTTGGGACAACTGTTCCCTGCACAGGTTTCTCTCTAAGAATATGCTTACAAAAGTGCACATCCAGTTCTTACTCCCATTACTCCATCAGACACCCTAACTATGCAGATACTGCATCTTTCTGAGCGTGACAGTCCCTAGAAGGTGTAGTAAAAGATGCAATTCTCTTACTTGCATTCAGCAGAGTTTGGATCTTTTTCTCTTCTTCAGCTTCTTGAAGTAGCTTTTCTGCCAGTGTCTTGTCCTCTGATTCTAGGCACACGTCTGCTTCTCGAAGGTATTCTAGGTAGTCAATCTCCCGCTGGGCACGTTCGACTCTCAGTGCCAGGTTATTTACTGCATTCTTATACTCATTCGTGTAGGTCTGACATCTTCCCAGCATAACCGATATGTTTTTTGAGAACTCTCGGAAGTCCTGAATGTATGCCCTCGTTGCTTGGGTACATTTTTCCAGCCCTTGCTTCAGTCAGAAAACAAATACCCAAATTATTGCTAGTTATTTAAATTACACAAGTAATGTAAATACCTATCATTCATAGAAAAGATTAGAAAAATACAAATAATCAAAAAGGAGAAAAATAAAAATCACTCATAATTCCTGAATTCAAAAATACCATTGATACTTTAGTGTGTCAACTGAAAATTTTTTCCATGCATTTAATCGTACATATATGTGATTTTACTATATGTATATTTTGAATCATATTTTTAACTTGATGACACATTGTGAACATATTACAAGCTCAATTTATACCTATACCATAATTTTAATAAGATATGGCATTCCATTCAACTGATATCCCATTACTTATTCTATTAGACTCTTTTTGATGGGCATTTTATATAGTTTTACATTTTTTGTCATTCCAGCAATGCTGGGTAAAAAAAAATCTTTGTATTTACATCCTCATGTACTCATTTGGTTATTTTCTTAGGATAGATTTCCGGAAGTACGCTCCATCCCCAGCACCTGGCACAGGGCCCAGCACGTAGTAGTACTCAATAAATATTTGTTCCTTGAAAGAATAAATGAATGGAAATGGGATTGCTGAGTCAAAGAGTATATATACTTAAAGCTCATTTGGCAGTTTACCAAAACGCTCTCCACACATGTCAAAATTTATACCCCAAACAGCAACACATTAAGACTGTTCATTTTAAGGGAAAGAGAGACAGAGAAAATTCCCTAAATCCTTATCCTCTTTTTTCTTAGCCCTCAGTGTAGAAACTGTATCACTTTATTGTCTGCATTGACCAACAGTAACTGCCACTTGGGATTTCGTTTCATTCACTTCCAGGTCAGGACTAAGTTGGCAAGATCCATACAGATCAAATCCCTATCTTTTTCAAATCCACATTCACAGCTAGGATAGTATTAGTCTGTACTTTATACCCTTGTCTGCAAATGAACTCTTAAGGTATTGAAGGACAATTTGCAGGGATTTGGCTGGCTCTAATCCAAGGGCAAGTCCGTGCTAAACGTAGAGAGAACATAGCTGAGCATAATGCTGGCACTTTTAAGAAGGTTAGACTGGGGAAGGAGGTGTCTGGGGAGGGAGCCGGTGAAGAAGTGGCAAGAGACCACCGGCCTGGGAACATCTCACCCACTGCCTCCAGCCCTTAGTCTGTGGGCTGGACAACATTGGGAACTACGTTCAGCCTGCTCTGTGGACTTATTTCACCCTGACTGTAACTAGATGACCAAGTAATTTGAACTTGAAGATTTTTCAGGAAAATAAAAAAAGTAAATATTAGAGATAAGAGTGTCTTTGGAATAAAATAAATAATCAATTTAACGTACAAAATCACAGCATTAAGTATGAAATAGTCACTGTCAATGCCGGGGTGTGGCAAGGCTAGGGCGGAGGGTTACATTTGTCCTTGGGGGCACGTTCTTGCTGCAAAAATGCTGGGTTTTAGTTTAATGAGGGGCAGCCCAAATGCTTTCTCTCTATTTAACATTGCTGAAATCTGTTTAACGTTTCTAAATCCAATTCCTGTTCAGCAAAAGAAGCTAAGACATAGCTTCTTAGTACATGTATATCATGATTTTTTACACTAATTTAATGGTTTATTATAAAAAGAAAAAAAGAAAAGCTAAAATCTGTTATCATGATACAGTAAAACATGAAGAAAAAGTAATCAAAATTTAAAATTTTCATATTTAAAAAAATGAATTATTGAATATTAACATTTTGGACACTTACTATCATGCCAGACAATGTTTTAAATATGGACTAATTTATTAAATCTTCAGAACAGCCTTACAATGTAACTTGTATTATTGTCCCCATTTTACAGGTAAGAAAAACTGCCAGATCAGAGCACAGAGTGCAGCTGTGTTAAAGGTCTAGGAGTGGTGCAGACTGGACTCCAGAGCTGGTGCTCTACACTGCTCGACTATGAACATTTTTAAGTGACTTTGGCAACGTGTTTATCATTTACTATCTGGGAAAAATGCATCCTAGTAGTTAGCAAAGCATGGGTAAAATATGGGTGACTCCTGAGAGGCATGATCCCTGTGCACAGATGCCACCTACCTCCAAGACGTGAAAGCGCTGGTATATGTAATGCACCATAGCTGGGTCCTGGGCACACTGTGGTGGGGGCAGAAAAGCTTCGAGGAACAGAACCAGCAAAACAGAAGCTCGGCGAAAGGCCACCATCATCCTGTAAACCACCTAGGGGTGGACTCTCTTATGTTGTAGTTCTCGAAGAAGACTCAAGGGTTTAGATGGTGATCTCCTGCTTTCTATCCACTGCTGTGGCAAATCCTTTAAAAACAGTGTCTTGCACAGTCTGCTTGTTATTCCACCCAATGCATGATCTCAGTTTGCAAGCTGGTGATCAAGTCCAGCTGTCGGCAAATTGGTCCCTGGAGGCCTTGCAGGCTGACTTGGTGCAGAGAGCAACCTGGGTCCAGGATCATTTGCTCTCACCCTTGGCACACGTGGACCACCCCCAGGCTAGTGGCTGTACACTGCTTCCAGGCCTGGGAGTGTGTATATTGAGGTGGGGGTGGGAAGGGCTCTCCACCCCACCTTCCCTTCCCCCAGCTGTTTCCTCTTTGCTTTTGCTTTTCTCCTGTCTGGTACACTCTGTGATCCAATCAGAGGCCTGACCCAACACAAACCACTCCCAACTTCTCAGAGTTGGAATCTCAGTTTAATTTTTGGCAATAACTCCCAGGATCTTTTTCCCAGAAGTTATACTGGGAGACCCCACCCCTTCTCCAGACTCCCTTTGGATTTTTGCAGTTCTTAAAGGCACAGCAAGGAAAAATGAACACTGACCTACCCCTATCTCCAAATAGCCAGTACCCAGGGTTGCACCTCCCCTTGGGCAGAGAGGTATGTTAGGCTACAAGACCTGGCCACTCACGCTGACAGCTGAAAAATCTCATAATTGAGCTCAGAAGAATTTCATTAAGAGGAACAACAACTATTGATACAGTGATGCTTCTAGAGCCAAGCCATTAGGAGATGAAACTCCTTTGCAAAGAAGTCCTAGAGTTTCCTTAATCACTAATGTCAGGATTCCCTTCATATGGCTGCAGGACAGAAATACATAAGACTCAACTCCTGCAGACATGGTCCAGTTGAAGATAAATTATATCTCTAGAGCAAAGTGGTAAAATCTTCCAATTTTGCCTTTGCTATCCAAGCCTCTACTTATCTCAACCTCTCCTTCCGTGGGTGAGCCCAGGACTCCCCATGGTTTTTTCTCAATCACCTACCAAAAGTGGGGAAGGTTGGGGCATCGATGGGATGTGGAAAGAGCTCTGTCCAGGAGTCAAAACCTGGGTTTGCCTTTGGTCCCTGCAAGAGACACCAATAGACTGAGAATTTTCCACTGGTGGCCCTCAAATGTCCTTGTCCCCAGTAGATATTCCTTCCCACACCTCTTTCAAATGACCCTAGCCCCTAACTGTCCTTCCCTACTCCCTTGGTAAAATCCCAAACAGTAGCTCTTTATCCTTAAAAACAACTCCTCCTATTTCTGAGAACCTTCTTTGAACTATTCTCTAAACTAGTTGAACTTCAGCTGTCCTCCCCTCCTAAATCCTTATGAAAATTTCTGCCTGACCTGGGTTCTTTCTCCAAGGGAGAATGCTCTCTCTAAAATTTTCCATGCCTGGCATTTTTCAACAAAATCTTATATTAAAGGTGCTCCAGTTAACTTTTTTCCATGAATGCCTGAAGTCCTAACTTTGAGACTGTGAATTTAGATGGATAAGGTCCGGTGGAAGAAAACTCCATATGTTTCACAATTAACTTTTGGGTGGTGGTGTTGTGCGTAATCTTTTCCTTGGTTTTCTATAGCATGCTTACATGATTTTTTACAATGAAATACACATGCAATTCTAATGAAGTCTAAGGAGGCCTCAGTTGTAGCATAAGCCCTCTGGCTGCTTCCAGGGCTGCTGTTGCCCCATCCCGCTGGGGTGGGCTCCAAAGAGCTTGGGCCAGCCCTGGCAGGACCTCCCTCTCTGCCTGCCACTGATTCAGGCCCA
The DNA here is from genome assembly GCF_027409185.1 of Cynocephalus volans. NCBI lineage: Eukaryota > Metazoa > Chordata > Mammalia > Dermoptera > Cynocephalidae > Cynocephalus > Cynocephalus volans. Next base: position 107,880,685 of record NC_084463.1, on the reverse strand, counting down.
CACCATTCTCGCTGCAGTCACCATCTTCTTCACAGGGACAAGCCTGGCCTCTCTGCTCTGACTGGTCATACCTGGCCTTAGTTGGAGAGCTTTACTCTTTGCAATCCCAAACAAAGGCAGAAAATCCCCCAACTGGTACCCCTAACCTGTTAGGATTGAGGAGCCATGGGGCAGACCCAGAGTGGAAACCCTCATGTTCTTGTGACCGGAGGTTTCATAAAGACACAACAGACTCACTTTGGAGATAGTCACAGCTTTGACTGACACCAGTCAAAGTGGCCAGCCATCTTTATTCAAGCTGTCCCTACTCAATGGTTGCTGTTTTGGTGAGAATAAAAAAAAAATGGCTTGCTGCTCCTTAGCCTGCAGTTGGGATAAAATCATTCACTTTGCTCTGTTGTCATTCTTACATCTACCCTCTGGCCTTGGCCACTGCTGTAAGCTCACTAGTGAGGACAGTGGCCAAACACGGTGACCTACCTTTTCTCCTCTGCAAGTGTCTGATCCTTCTGCTTTCCTGCCGCAGTATCCTGAGAGGGGAAACTTAAGCCCTTTGATATCTACCATTATTTCCTCATTGTGGTTGGATCCAGGTCACTAGTCTTTGACCTGTAAGCCCAGATCTGAGCTGATTTTACGAAAATGACCCATCAAGACTAGACACACCAACACTCAGCCCAACTAGCCCACTGAGTCTGATCTCATCTGGGTCTCCAATTCCTCTTAGAAGTCTTTGCTGCCTTCATCACTGGTGGCTCTTTTTGCTACTGTGCCTCCATATTAACTGACCCTCTGATTTCTGGAGTCTTCTTTGCTCCCAGTGCCCTCTACTTTACTGAGAGGTGCTAGCCAACTCCAAGAAAGTCTGTAGGAGGAGACCATGCCTTTTTGAGGAGGCAGAAGCCAACTCAACAGAATCTCATCTGGGATAGTAGAATTCGCCATTTAGATATAAATGATAGCTCCTCTTGTTCCTTTTTTTTCCCTCTCTCTCTCTCTCTCTTCTTTTTCCACAGCCTTTTCCCCTTTAACTTTTATTCACCATGTCTGCTCCCTGCCCCCACCTAATAGACATTTGCTTTAACATCATCCTCAAATCTTCCAGCCTTTTACGAGTAATTACATTGTTTCCTGTAGGAGAGATTGGAGCAGCCTCTAATTCCCCATCTTTGTCTCTTTAGATAAAGCGTTGGCTGATTTTTTGCCAAAATGAAAGCTCTTTACAATGTGACCTCAGCCAACTTTTCTTATTTCAACTCTTATCACCCCTGACATTCATCCTTCAGAAGAGCCACATCTAATTGTCCCCAAACACCCCCATGAAATTTAACACTGTGGTATTTTTTTCTTATGTAGGTCCCTCTGCCTAGAATGTTTCTCCCCTGTGTAAACCAGTGAACTCTTACTCATCCTCCAAGTCTTCCTACCACCTCTTCACCCCCATTCCGGGAAGAATAACCCCGTAACACGTTGAAGTCTAAATCTAGGAAATTTAAGGGAAAGTAAATCTGGACATTGGTGCTCTGGGGGAGAGCCATGGGCTGGCTGCCTCTGGGGAAAGGTGTGGAAGGCAGAAGAAAAGAAATGTAGCACTGTTATAGGCTGGACTCTTCCCCCCAAACCCAAGTTCATATCTTGGGGCCCTAATTTTTATCCATTACCTCAGAATAGTACTGTATTTGGAGACAGGGCCTCTAAGTCAAAATGAGGTCTTCAGAGTGGGCCCTAATCTAATCTGACTGGTATTCTCATAAAATGAGGAAATTTGGACACACAGATAGACACCAGGAATGTTTGTGCACAGAGAAAAGACCACATGAGGACACAGTGAGAAGGTGGCCACCTGCTAGCCAAGGAGACAGGCCTCACAAGAAACTAAACCTGCTGACAACTACATCTTGGACTTCTGGTCTCCAGAACTGTGAAAAATAAATTTCTGTTGATTAAGTCACTCAGACTGTGGTATTTTGTTATGGCAACCCTAGAAAATTAATACAAGCAGCCACTGAGTTGCAGGAGGCAGGGTTGAGGACAAACGGAGAGAGAGCCTAATGGGGGTGTGCAGGATGTTCTTGACAAGAGGTAAATTGATAAGGGAACTTCCTGGGTGATATCCTGATGGTTTCCAAGTCCAGGCCCAGATCTTGAGCTTCAAAGGTCTTTTTTCCTCCTAAAGCCTATTTCCACCTGCCCAGGGGACATTTGCACTTGGATATAGAATAGAAATCTTAAACTTGGCCTGTTTCTATTTGTCTTTCTACTCAAATGTAAACTTCCTTCTGAATTATTTCTCAGAAAACAAAACATGAACTTGGGAAATCAGGGCAGACTTCCCAAGAAGGTGACATTTTAGCTGAGATTTGAAGGATGAAGAGGAATTAACTCTATAAAATGGAGAGTGGGGAGGAGAGGTGGGAAATGCTCTAGGCAGAAGCAACAGCCTGTGCAAAGACCCATAACTCAGTGAGAGCTTAGTGCACTTGAGAAACTGATAAAGCTTTCTATGGACTGGGTGCTGGGGCTGGGAGAGTATTATAGGTCAGGCTCCCTGGAAACAGACTCTGAGACCAATTCACACACAAGACATTTCTTGGGGTGTGTTTTCTGGAACAAAAAACACTTGGGGAGTGAAGGAAGTATGACTAGGCAGAGGGAGATGTTAAACCCAAAGCAGTTGCAACAGGCCCCAATTGATTCCACAAGGAGCTCTGGAGCTGGGAGGGCCCATCAGATATGTTCTGAATTGAGGCAGGGGACCAGACCTAGGCATCCCTGCATCAAGCATCGGATGAGGGATGCTCCCTAGGAGGGGGAGTATATAATCTTGGGAGAGGCAGCTCCCTTTGGCTGAGGGCAATTCTTAGAGAGGGACTCAGCTGTGAGCTGTTAGTGCCAACACTTACACAGCGGGGGGGGGGGGGGGGGTTGAGTGTCCTTGTCCTAAAGGGTGAACATGGGCAACATACCACAGTGTCCCATCCAGCAGGACAAGTCTGTAGGACATGCCAAACATTTTAGGTGTTAGGGTAAGAACAATGAGAGAACAATTAGAGTTTCAAGTAAGTGAGTAACAATATAAATAGATTTGTGCTTTAGAGACATCTCTCTGGAGGCCAGGTGAAGGATAGATTTTAAGGGACACAAGACTGAATTCAAGGTGGGAAATGGATTAGAAGGCTGTTATAGTGAATTGGTGAAGGGCCAGAATTAGACTAGTGTCAGTGGAGAGAGCTAAACGGATGCCTTTGAGAAATATTTAGGATGTAGAATCGGCAGAACTCAGTCACTGATTGAATGAGGAGTAGAGAGAGAGAGGAGTCAGGTTGATGGCCAGGTTCTGCGTGGTTTACAACAGCCTCCATTCTGACCTCTTCTAGTCCAGCATCCATACTGTAGCCAGGGTGATGGAGCCAATATGCACACCTCATGATGTAATTTCCCTGCTTAGGAGCCTGGATTGTCTACCAATTCCTTCCCAACAGAGTCTAAATTCCTCAGGCTCAGGAATATGTTTGCATAAGTGACATCTATGGTGAGATCTGTAGCATGAGTAACAGGTAGGCTGAGGAGTAGAGGGTATATGTGAGTTACACTCCCAGTGCAGGGGGGCTCACAAAGACAGCACTTTCAGTGTAGCTCTGGCCAGCACGGCTGTCTCTATAGGATCCAATCTTTGCCGTCTGTCTCCCACTCAGTCCTGGAGACTTGTTTGGTCACTACACCTTTTCGTAGACTAACTCCTGAATGGACAACACCTTTCTTTTTGGTCCAGTCTCAGATTTGCCTACAGAACTGGCCCTTTACCTAAATCATGCTCTCCGCCACCTTGCAGCCAGGACATATCACCTGATGGCCTCTCTGAAAGCCATATGGAAGTTCTCATGGATGCGCACTAGTACCTCGGTTCCACTGTTTGGGCCTACTTAATTGATTTTAGCATAGACTCTACATATATTATTTTGAGGGGCTCAATGCTCTCGAGTCCTTAGCAACCCGGACAGATGTGAAGAAATTTCATTATGGTTCAACATACCCCACATACCTAAGAAGACAAAGTTCTTGGTAGTGTCATATTTACAAACCATGCAATGCTGTAGACATGACACCTTTTTTCTCTATGATTGCTGAGGAATAAGTCATTCATCATAAACACATTTTCAGAAAACAAGAGTTTTCTTTTCCCCTGGAAAATGCCAACATTTTTTAACCTTAAATATCTTAATGGAAATTTTCCCAAGTATATTTCAAGTATATCATGTATGGCGACATTTTAGTGGAAAATTTCCCAAGTATGTCATGTTCAGGCATATTTCAGAGATCATTAAGGTATATAGAGATGTTTGCCTTGGTACTTACTGGCTAAGGAAGCCTAGGGGTTCTGAGTTCCAGGGTCTGTGTTTTACATTTTCTCTAACTCTCACCCTTCCCCTCTGCCTCGGTTCAATCCTTTTAAATAAAAAGGGCTAATTCCCATATTGATACTCTCACCATGTGAAAAAGCCCCATTTGGGATTAAGTTTAGATTTAGGCTTCGGAAACTCTTCAAGGCTGCCTCCCATTTTGCTTACGCAGCTGTTCTGTGTCTCCCCCTCTCCTGGGATCATGACCTGTTTCACGTCCTGGCTGTTCTCTGTTGCAGGATCTATAACTGAATTTGGCTCATTATTGTGATTTACTTCAGCACCCTTCCAGATGATGGCCCAGGACTCTGTCCTCCAGGCAATGGGAAGGGGACACTCTATGTTTTTGACCCCAGTAGAGACCTGGGGGACTCACCCACACAGGCCAGGGGCGAATGCTTGACTCCACCCTCTCTTGGAAATCTCACTCTGTTCTCATCATCTCTGAGTTCCCCCGGCGTTGTCTGCATCCCACCCCGGGCTCTGCCATGCAGTGGCCTCCAGGGAAAGAACAGAAGTTTGACAGATAGAGGAGGCTGAGAATGACTTTTCAGGGTTTGAGGGTCCTCTTGATTCCTCATAGGTTGGAAAGAGTTTCTCTTCCCTCAGCATTGAGCATATTTTAATCCACATGAAATCGCAGAGGCCTTTCTAAATTTCAAGGAGGACACCATCTTCCTTTCTACCTTTCCTCCACCCCAGAGAGTCATTAAAATATAAACCTAAACCCTCTAGCCTCTGTGGTGGCTGTGCAGGGAGAACTCTGAAGGACCATCAAACCCCCAAATTCAGACCACTTGGGTTGAGGAAGGGAGGCTGAATGAAGAAGGGCTTGCATGAAATACCAAATTAATTGTTCAAAATTTCAGGGTTAGTACTTTTCAGTACAGAGGGAAACCAGAGCTAGAGTCCTTACGAGACTGGTTTTAGTGATAGAAAAGAATGAGTCTGGTTTGTAATGTGTGCCAGGTTACAGCTACGTGTCTTTATTGATGTCTGGAGCCAACATGCTATGAAAACAAGAGGACATGGCCCTGCTCTCTGCAGGAGCTTACAATTCACTAAAACACACACGCGCACACATGCGCGTGCGCGCACACACACACACACACACACACACACACACATACTCTCTCTTAGAAAATTGTATAAGAGAATCCAGTTGTGAGGGTTGGGGCTGTTCATACATGAATAAGATGTGCTGAGGGGGCTTAAAACAGCCTCCTTTCTTAAGTATTATAATGCTCCCCCAGATGTACTGATTTTCTTATTAATCTGCTACTGTTGTCTTTCCTGAATTTTGGATTACGTGGAAGAGAAGGAAATGAGCGTGAAGGAACAGGGAGTGGCCTGTGGAATTTCACAGAGACCAAGTGCTGTTTCAGGGTGGAACAAAAGGAACAGACCTATTGTAGAAGGGATTTTAATTAGATATTAAGAAGAATTTTCGGATTGAGTTTTGGATAAGAGGTTCTTGAAGCAAGTTGATATTTTTCTAGTAGATAATGATGTATTTGGGGAATCATTTAAAAATTGGAGATTTGTGTTAGGGAATCAGGAGAGAAACTTCTCGAAGCTCCATAAAACTAATAAAGAATCACTGTCGTGTGTAAATACTTGTGATATCTCCAGTTATTGTCAGATATACCGTTAGTTACCTTCTGTCCCCATACACTCTTTGCTTTGAGTCACCAACCATCTTTGTTCTGGCTGTTACAACAAAATAACATACAGTGGGTGGCTTAGACAACAAACGTTTGTTTCTCACAGTTCTGGAGGTTGGGAAGTTCAAGATCAAGGTGCTGGCAGATTCAGTGTCTGGTGGAGGCCCTTTTCCTGGCTTGCAGATGGCAGACTTCTTACTGTGTTTTCACATGGCCAGGAGAGAAGGGCTCTGGTCTCTTTTTGTTCTTATAAGGACACTAATCCCGTCATGGGAGCTCCACCCTCATGACCTCATCTCAACCACACTACCTCCTGAAATTCCCACTTCCAAATACCATCACACTGGGGATTATGGCTTCCACATGTAAATTTTTTAATGGGGGGAGGGGACACAAACCTTCAGTCAATAGCATCAACCTTTCCATTATCAATAACATCCGGATTTGACAAGAGTGAGATGTTCCTGAGATGTTCCCTTTGCCCCCATTCACCTCTTCTTACACACCTCCCTCACTGTCGGCCCAAGTCTACTCAGAGCAGTCTTCTCAGTTCTGGACGTTCTTCCCCAACTCATCCGTGCTTTACTGGAAATGCCTTCAGGCCTGAATCCTCTCTGGCTGGCAGTGGAGCTGTTCCCCGCTGAAATGAAGAGCCTGGCCCTGCCTTCCTGCAGCTTACGGTAGAACTGCTGCCTGCCCTGCATTCACTGGTGAAACAGCCTTGCTCTGCTCTTAGAAATAAAGTCCATGTGCACCAGACTCCATAGAACTCTCAAACCTTTCATTGTGATCATTCTGCTTTGGCTTTGGAAACCCACCTGGGCAGTTTCCTATGAATTGATTCTCTCTGGAGACCGAGTGTCTGGTCCTAACTGGCACCAGCCAAATGCTAGACATGCCAAGTGTGGCTGGTTGGGCTCAGGTGGCTGTTCAGATTCTCTGTTCCTTCAGCACCTGGTAACCACATCTCTGCCAAGAGTTTCTGAAGTCTTGCCTGCATTCACACAGCTTGAAGTGCAGAGTGGACAGACTGCGGGGAAGGGGACTGACTAGTGAGAGCTGCTGATGGGGGTGGGACCTGGGTTAGTGACTTCTGGAGGTGAGGAAGGTGTGGCTGCAGCTGCAGAAGACTTGCTGTCCAGAAGAAGATACCAGGTTGCTTGATGCCAGGTCACCTGCACAGGGCTCCTTCCCTGCTGGTAAAGTGAGGTAGGCCCCAAGGCCAGGACTGGCCAACATGCATGGGAAATCTGGGTCTTACATAGGCTCTGTGTCACCCCAGTATAGAGCTTATCCTTGGTCTCTGCTGCCCAGGTTGCCAAGTGAGGTCTCTGGGGTTCTATGAACATTTAGCCCACTGAGAATGGAGCCCTGGCACTTGAAACTGAGGGGTTACCTGCTGTCCTCAGACAGTGCCTCCTCAGGTAGGTGGTCTTAAGTTCAGTGTTCCAAGCCCATGGGGTCAATTTTTGTGCGAACTATTTGTTTGGAGCCTTTAGCCACTAGAGGGCATATGCTTTTCAGGCAGACATCTGACTATGGTCAAGGTAGTAGTCCATTTCCATTTTAGATTTGAATAGGAATTAATTTCATCTTGAAAAAGGACCCATAAACCTTCTCCCTTCTGTCCTTCTTTCCTTAATAAGTCTGATATCCTTGACCAAATGGATAGAATGGATTGGGTGGTTTCATTTTTAAAAACGTAGCCTGAGACACAAGGATGACTGTTCTTGCAGTCAACCGAGCATCAGCCCTAAAAATTCACATCTCAAACCAGTGCACACATGGGCCTGGTGGGTGGGCAGTGCTGGTTTGTATGTGCTATGCAGTTTGGAGTAGAAAGGTACTTGCTTCTTATACCCCCGACACCTCTGTCTTGATGTTGTCAGGAGCACAGAGCTCGGTGGCTTGAGCTTCCTGGGATAAAGATTTCCGTCACAGCCCTAGGAGAGGGGTTATAGGCTGCTGCATGAAGTAGGCCAGGGAGGGAGGTGGCTCTCTTTCTTCCTCTTTCCTGCCCCTGACTATGCACCAACCACACAGACTGTCTTTCCCTCTTTTCTTCATCCAATGTCCTCTTCTTTGTCAAGAAATCCGCTCCCAGGGAACTCTCTTTGCGGCTGTCCGCTCCCCTCTCACCCCCTCACCCCCAGCTTACTTGCAGGACTATGATGAGCTCTTTGGGGTGTACTGAGAGAACATGTTTAGGTATTTAATTCAAAATGGAATTTTCTCTAGTTAAAGAGTGTCAGTCCTGGTATTATAATTCATCCTAGACATCAATGGTCATTAAAAGGTCATTTAGGACATTCTCAAAGTCAAAATTCCTTTCAGATCACTTGTTAAAATGAAAACCCAATTGAAGAGGAAACTGAAAAACAATGGAAGGAGTAGGGAAACAGCTTATGCTCCATGGAATCATCCACCCAAGCCCCCCACTCGCCAAGTCAGCCTGCACTTGGGTTTCTGGGCAGCATGTGCTTGGAACTGTGCAGGCCCTGCCCCAGCTACGCGGCTTTCCCGGTGATGGGCACAAGCAGTTCTCTAGACTCAGGGACATGCAGACACCAGAGTGGGAGGAGCACAGAAACACTGGGCTAATTCCTAGTCATGTGAGAAGAAACTGGGAGTCAGGGGGCAGCCTCAGTATCAGAAGTAGGAGCAGAACTCTGGGCCCCAGTCCATAGCTCTGTCCACTGCACTTTGCTGAGTTTGGGTCCTTGCTCAGTGTTTTTCAGGTTACAACAGAAATGGCAGCCCTGACAAACCCTGCAGATTGACACCGTAGTCTCTGACATGATCCTTTCTTGAACTCACATGTCATAGCCCTGGAGAGGTGGGATTACCTCTAGCAACACTTTTTCTGGATGCAGACTGGGTTATGGAGGAGAATGTCACATAAAATCTCACATAAAACAAGAGGGAGAGCTGTCATGACTGAGGGACATAGGTATCTAGGGAGACAGGAGGCTTCTGAGAAGACCAGGCTACCTTTGCTAGGTGGGCAGGTACGCTTATGAAGCCTTGCCTTATCTCTGGCATTCCCATGCAGCAATTTCTACAAGACTCAGAGAGCTCCTTGCTGCAAATAAATACACAAAGTCAAGTCTCCTCCTGATGAAGCTGTGCAATCTGCAATCATTTTCCTCAGCCTAGGAGAGACATGAAGCCCTTCACCAGCCTCTTCTGAGCTGCTCCTGCACAGTAATTGCACTTGTGCTTGGGTGTGTTCATGTGTATAGTGGCCTGGGATGCCAAGTATCATGATTTTAAAATCAGGGAGGGGCTCGGTCAAGGCAGGAAGGTCTAGGCAAGGGTTTCCCATGGCCATCTTTCTATTGTGTTTGAGCCATTCAGGGATTGCTGAAGCCCTCTTAAGACCAAAAAAGTGGAGGCCAATTGCCACAAGTGTAATGCTGTTTCTCCCTTACATATGTCTGTGACCTGATTGTACCAGGGGATGACGAATGTCACCACCAGGGCAGGACCCCTGGTGAGGAATGTATAGGAAGGTGAGGCCTGGATGTTACAGGGTTAGTCAATGGCAGAGCAAGTCCTCAGCCCTACCACAAGGCAGAGATGTCCCCAACCTGCACTCTGTTTGGAGGTAACTGGTTTGAGTTCCTTTTGCATCTTCCAGGGGCCAGGTGGTCTTCACCATTACTTCTGTTTACCACAATAGGGCAAATATTTTATGGCTAGAACCCAAAACAGTGAGATCATGTAATAAAATAGTTTCAAGTGATGGGTAAAAGCTTAATCTTTCTTCCCAGTCCTTAACCCCTGTGTAATTATGGCCTCAAGCCTGAAATCTACGTTTCCCAAACTAGTGATTTTACCTTGTCCCCAGAAGTGGAAGAAGGCCATGAGTTGCAGGCAGGTGAGGGAATCTTCCCGTTATTTATATAAATGCCTTCCTCTACAAGGACCTGCCCCCTTCACGGAAACATCGGAAGACTTGAAGACCAAGTTGGGGTTTCCGGAGCCTGATCTTTGTTTCCATGCCAGAAAAGGCCCACTGAGGGGCTCTGGGTCCCACTGAGGCTTCACGCACAAGAACAGCCCTTAGGAAGTCAACTGTCAACAGCTACTTTACATGGGCTGGGAAAACTGACATAATGCAGCCTATTAGCCAAATGTCAATATTTTATCTACCAGATAAAATTTACTAAAATTTTTTGGTTTTATGGGACTCTTTAAAGTCACAGACATACCCCTTACATTTCCTTAGAGTCCACTGTTTATATTCTTTGAAATGACACCCTTATTTTCACTAAAAACTCAAGATCATTAAAGTTTAAAACATAGAAAAAGGTTAGGGATACTGGATTTGGGCTAGGTGTAGGTGATGTTTCTCCCCACTGCCCTGTACAAACACACACACACACACACTCACACACACACACACACACACTCACACACGCAGTGGTTGTCCTTGTTCTTATCCTGTTTGGTGACATGAATACATTTTCTTTTCCTTTGTTCTTTTTTCAGGCGAAGATGGTGGGAAGAATAGCTTTCAGAGTCAGGAGCCAACAAAATCTTGTGGCATTTGCTGCCAAAATGGCATTCTCTTGATCCAGGAGCCCCAGAGGGTTTGTTTAAGCTGCTAAGTGAACTGCTACAGCAAGGACTGTCCCATCCACCGAGGCTGTCAGTGTGAAAGGGCCAGTGGGTGTTAACAGCATCAACAAGGGCCTAGGGATCCACCGCAGCAAGTCAGACAGGCAGCTCTGTCCTGCCAACACTCAGGACCAGCTGCACCTCACACATGCATGGCACCAGCTCCTCAATGCAGATTTCAAATGGAAAACACTGGAAGGCAAAATTTGAATGTCTTCTTGTTAATTTTTTGCAAGCAAATACAATTCTTTCAAAACTAACAGTGCTGTTTAAAGTAGTGTGACACCTAACTTTGGAGAACAAGGTAAAACCAATATACATTTTAGAAAAATGTTTACTTTGATTGAAATACTTTTAAATCTGGGAGTCCTAATTCAGAAAATAGCATATTGCTGCTCTTCTTCCTTTTCTCATGTGGTGGTCAAAACACTTCCTTTCTTCTTCTTCTTTTTGTTTTTTAAAGATGACTGGTAAGGGGATCTTAACCCTTCGCTTGGTGTTGTCAGCACCACGCTCAGCCAGTGAGCAAACTGGCCATCCCTATACAGGATCCGAACCCATGGACTTGGTGTTAGCACCGCACTCTCCTGAATGAGCCACGGGCCGGCCCTAAAACACTTCCTTTCTTTCTGGAGGGCGTGGTACAGGGTTGCCTGGGTCTTATCCTCAACAAAACATTTTGTATTTGGTCTTTCTAACCAGAAAACAAAATCAGAAAATACTGACCATAATGTTGGGCCATAATGCAGACTCAGTGCTCGGCTAAGAAAGCCTATGAACCTTGCTAGAGCCAGCTGGCCCCATGAGCCCTCAGCAGAATTCCAATCTGAGTTGTGGACGTGCAAGCAGAGATAGTGCATTTGTTTCTCTTTCAAAAATGTACAATTTATGGTAATGTTTTTCTTTACTGAGGTCTTATCTTGCTTGCACATTCTAGTGTGCTTTTAAGGTAAGAATTGTCTGAAAGCTTTGCTTTAGACATAAAAATTTAAATTTAGTTCTAAAATTCCTTGAGGGAAAAATATATATTTTCAAAATCATTATTGTTTTTAAATGAAGGTAAAACTTGTTTCTGAGAGGTTTATTTACCAGTTTATTTAGTTAATACACTCATCTCTGAAGCCCTAAATACAGTGTCTTCAGATATTTGAATAAATGATTTTATTATTCTCTGTAAGCTTTCAGTTTGGAAAATTGGAGAAATTGCCTTTCTTTGATAAATTCAAATCTGGATAAATCCAAAATCAAGAGTCTAGATGCTGTCACTATGCAAAAAGAATTTTATTGTGGGAAAGTTGGTGTCTTAGAGATGATGTTCACTTGGTAAGAAAACCATCAATATTACTATGTCAAATGCTGATTTTGAAATAACTTTAATGCAATGGATAATAAGTGTAATACTAACTGCAATAAATTTAGCATCAAGCTAACAAGAAATTTTTTCTTTCTTTTATTTTTTTTTGTACTATTTTTACTGTTTGGAATCACAAGTTGAAGTCGAAATTTCAAGAAATAAAGAAAATGGATAAAAGCAATACCATGTATTGTAAACTTTAAGATGCAATGCTGATTATCATCAATAAAAAATTTAAAACATTTTTTTAAATAATTTTTTTTTTTTTTTTTTTTTGGTGGCTGGCTGGTACAGGGATCTGAACCCTTGACCTTGGCGTTACAAGGCTGCATTCTAAGCAACTGAGCTAACTGGCCAGCACAGTAAGGTTTTTTTTGGTAAATATATTTTTTTAATTGTCTGGCAGTGCTCATCCAGTTTTCACAGAGTAATCTACTTAAGATGTAGTTTAGGGAGACTGTATCAATGACTTAAGAGGACAGCATTTGTGGCCCAGGTTTCTTTAACATGTTCTTCTCTGTCCTACCAGAAGGAGGTGCCATGAGAATTCATCAGCTGCTGTGAAAGTTTGGCACTGGATGGGCTGCGGGACCCCGATGTCACCAAGGCTTAGTCAGGATGACTAGACTTGCAGGGCTGGCTCCCGATTCTCTAGGCCCCTCCCATTGAACCTGGGCTGGCACTATGACTTGCTCTTGACCTATAGTCTGTAGTGAAATGACTCTGTGTTACATCAGAAGTTATCTAGAAGAACCTTGTAGCTCTCACAATGCTAGCTCTGGGGGAAACCAGTTGTTTTGTAAGAAGTCTGACTGCCTTGAAACCTCCATGTTGTGAGGAAGCCCAACTTACCCATGTAGTGAGACTAGGAGGAGAGAGATGCTCAACATTCTCCAGCTGTTCCAGTCACCTCAATTGAGAAGCCAGGCACGTGAGTGAAGAAGCTATTATGGGCACACAGCCCAGCCAAGCATTCAGATATTTGCAAGCCTCAGCTGCCCGCCAACAACAACCATGAGACTCTGAGAGAGAGAAGCCACCTAAGCCCAGTCAACCCACATAATCGTGAGAAATAATAAATTTCTATTTAAACCACTATGTTTTGTGGTGCTCTATTATGTAGTAAGAGACCATTAGAATGCCCACCACTGCAGGACAGGATGGCCATGAAAATAGCATGGCTTTTTCCATATTTATCTTTTGTCAGTCTCCTTGGCTTAAGTGTGAGGGAATGACTTTTCTTCTCTTCATATGAAATGTGGTATGAGGACGAAATCACTCCATTTAGAGCTGTGATTGGTGGAGAATTTTGAAAACACCCACATTTTTGAAACCACTCCTTGCCCTCCCATCAACTCCATTCCCGCCATGCCCTAGTGTACTTCCTGGGCTTCACACCACCTGCTGAACGTGCCCAATTCACTGGCTGGGGAAGTGCTTCAGCAGCAACACACATCCAGAGCAGACCTTTTTGAAGACAATGGCAGTAAGAGGAAGGGGCTGAGAATTAGTACCAGGTGGTGGGGGCAGGGAAGGACACTTGGTCTTTCCCTCTCTTTTGGCACCAGCTTTCTCCAAGGTCTCTTCTTAAGATACGATCAGGGTGTCTCCCTTTCCACTGCCATTTCCATTTTTTCAAGGTACTTTAATTTCCATCTCTATCCTAGAGAAGACAATGGAAAACCCATTTCCCCAAAGTTCAATGAGACATGTTTAGAGTTTTTCAAAAGGACATTTACTGAGAAACTAAAGGGAAACCAAACAGAATGCAAGAGAACAGAGGCAGAGTTGCAAATGGGCTGAGGGAATTCAGATTTATAACCAGCCTCTGGCCACAGCTGTACTGGCTCGGCAAAGCTTTCCAGACACAAAACCACCTGCCTGCCAATGGAGACAGTCCTCTTTACCTGCTTTCCCCTACAAAACCACCTTCTGTTTCCTACCAACAAGCCAGTAGCATACTCATTGGCACTCAGGGCTGCTAGCTCTCTGGGCAGGAAGATCCTGAGGTGGGGAACAATAGGCACAGCTGCCTCAGGATCCCCAACCCAGCCTCCCATTGCCAAGGACACGTCAAAGTTTATTGGGATGACTGCCTGATGTCTATCGGAGCCCATCTGATTTCTCTGGGACCATTCTTTTGGGCTCATCTGCCTGGCTCTGGAGACAATATTTCTGTTAACTATTTTGCTGGCAATAGCCCCTCATGCTTTGGTTCCAAACACTGGTATTGTAGAGGATGTCTGAATGGAGAGGGATGCGCAGAGGGGAACGCTGGACAAAGAGTTGAATTTTTCTCATGTCATCAGACGTAGGCAGAACCTTGGATTCCTTTTGAATCCCAGGAGTTAAAAGCCAATCAGAGACAGAAATGGATCAGGCAGGCTGGGGAATGTGTGAAGCTTGAGTGTAGTAACACTGCCTCACACAACCAAAGGCCTCTGCCCTTTTAAGATCTGATATCAGGGTAGAGTTTCTTGTACTAGGCAGCTGTGGCAACAAGAACTTTCTGAACACATGCAAGGATCTTGCTTTCAACCAGTTAGTTCCACATGGAAATGTTAATTGAAATGAAGATAATGAGCTTTCCAGGAAGGTAAACTACAATGCAACTCTGGATTCTGCTGCAAAGAGATTGTATGAAAAGGGAAATGCTACCTTGGAGAGTTGTGTAAATGTGTGGCTGGCAGAGAGAAGACCAGGAGGTGACAGTTCCTGGTCCTCCCAGGGATGCTGAGGCCTTTGGTTTCATTTCTATGGAGGCAGAAGCCATGAGGAGGAGGTGAATAGCAGTGGGTTGGCAGACGTAGTCAGGAAGGAAGCTGAGTAATGAAGGAGATACCCGGGAGAGACCTTGACCTTCACTCTTGCAGGTATATCCATTCCCCAAGGGCTGCAAAAGTGATATATGTGTCTGAAGTGAGAAGGAAACCTTTGTCTGTGGCTGCCGAAAGCTATGACTCTTGGCTGTTGCATATGGAAATACCCCAGAAGGCACTGAGGCCAAGACCCAAAGCTGTGCCTTCTGCTCGGGATGGCTGTGCTCTCTCTCCATGATCTCATCTCACACAATGCTACACCTATTTCTGAGGCTGTTCCCTCAGTAGACAAATGTGCTTGGGAAAGGATATTCCAGAATGCTTATGCCATTATGATGTGCACCTCTCTAACAGAGATGACAATTACTTTTCATTCTAATAATAATAACACCAGTTGGAAGAAAGTGGCTGCCGGCTATCTAGATAATAGTCTTGGGGTTTTTGACTTCTCAGAATCTGGTTTCAGCAGAAAAGAGGGCCATGATCAACTGGTACTCTCTGCCACGTGCATGGGAGGGGGCAGTGAATTTGCTATGAATTAGCCCTCCTTGCACTAGATTTTCTCCAGGGGAATGGCCTGCTTGTCCTATTATTCTCCTTGGGCTACTTCTGCAAATCTGGAGTACTTCTTGGGGTAAAATTACTTTTTAGAAACAGTCATTAACTCAAAAGTAGTCAAGTGTGAATTGAGATCTGCTGCCTATTTAGCACCTGGATATATTTTTAAACATTCTGTCCTTCCAGGGCATTCAAGCAAATAACATCATGTCAGAGTGACTGTTGCTAGGGCTGTCTCTACCACCAAGGGCCTTATATTAGTCACTAAGAGTCCCGGTACTCTTGGTACTCTCACTACATCATTTGGTTTCTTCCACAGTGCAAGCTTGGTACTTGGCCATGAGAGATGTGCTTCTCCTGCAACACATCACCTTGGCCACCTAAAGAAGGTGGCTGGACCATTCAGGTTCACCAAACCCAATCTGGAAAGAGGGCCAGTTATTGCTGTGATTACAGCTGAGCATTTGGTCACTGGAGTTCTCCGGGTGTTGCTGGATGGGAAAAGTTACTCAAAATCTTTGTAAGATGGCTGTCCTACTGTGTCCTTGGCACGAACGGTCCTTACCCACAGTCATCGTTTCTGCAGGAAGAAGAAAAAACAAGAATAATTTGGTTTTCAATCATATATTTTTAATGCGTACCAAACAAGTGCTAGGCACTGTGACAGATGCTGGGAATACAAAGGCCACGAGTAAGACCCTCACCTGCATTCAAAGGGCTCACAGAGGGAGAAATTACAATGTGAGAAGCTGAATAATAAGGATGTGCCTAAAATGCTGTAGGAGCAAAGAGGAAGGAGGGACTAACTTCAAGGGGATTGAGAGGATTCTGAAGGATGAGTCTTGAATCAGGCCGTTTAGACTGAAGAGGAGCCCATCAGGAGATGAGGGCAGGGAAGACCATTTTGGGCAGAAGGAAAGAGCCTGTGCAAAGGCACAAAGGCAGGAAAGGGCATGATGCATTGGAGGAAACCAAGACTTTTATAAAATGAGGTGTGAGGAAAGATTTTTCTATAGTTCATTAAAGCACTGACCCAGTGGGATCTTGGTGGAGAGATGGGGTGGTGAAGACCGTGGCATCAACATGAGAGACAGCAATGGTGGTTTTGAGGGCGGATGGGCACAATGCTAGCCTAGCTGGCTCCAGTGCTGGTGCCAGGCCCATGTGAGTGGGCAGAGCAGCAGTGTCTTTTATCAGAACCAGTGGCCTCCACAGGTTTAGAAGGTACCAGGAACTTCAGTAGCATCAACAGGGAGTAATGGTTACAATCCTATCTGAACAGAGGGGGTTTTAAGGGAATTCAATTGTCCTGAGACACAGGGATCTGACTTGAATTAAACTGAATTGAAACTAAAGATGAGAACCATCTCCATGAAAACTGTAATGTGCAGTGACATTTCAATCACAAAAATGACAGCTGATGTGAGACAGGCCATTGAAACTGACCCGAAATTAAGAACATGAAAAGACTGAGTGGAGCATTAGATAACCTCTCTCTGTGAATTTGAAAATGGGTTTTGATTGCAGGAAGTACCTAAAGGCTCTGAACTAAGAAGCTTGTCAAAGATTGAAATGATTCTTATTACATGATTCAATCTCATGTACTTAATATTGTTAAACTTGCATTTTAAAATATTATTTAGAAAGCACTAAAATCTCGGGATTTTGTTGATTATTTATTGCTTAGCACAGCTCTGCAAATATATTAAGAAACTTTGTGCTCTACCTGCTTAGATTCTGTTTAGCTTCTCCCTTTCTCCAAAGAGGGCATTTTTTTTTTTTTTTTTTATTCACTCCCCTGCTTCCCTTGAAGAACTGGTATGTCAAAGAAATAAAGCAGTGCGAATGTGACTACACTGCCGATCAGGAAATTGGGGCAATAGTGTGGAAAATGGAAGTCCATTTGGATAATAACTACTATTTACTGAGCACGTAAGCTTTCTCTCTATCCTAAGAGCTTTGCATACCTTATCTCATTCAATCCCCACTTCAACCCTCTGTGATAAACATTACAGTAACAGTTTAACAAATGAGGGAACCTAGTCTGAGAAAGTCCAAATAATAAAGGTAGGAAATGGCAGAGCCAGAAACTGCCACCATGCCTTTAAGGATCCAAATGTCTGGTCTTAAGTCCTGTGTCCCAGATGGCAAAGCATCATGCTTTAAATGCCAACTCCACTACAGTGCCTTTCTCCAATGGATTCCCAGTCCAGTAAAAAATTATGAATAGTCCAGACTTCGTAGAAAAGTGAGTTAAGATCCATTGTGAAGACGACCTCAAGGGGAAAGGTGGCGTATGGTTGCATGTGTGACATGTCAAATGTCATTTGCCGAGAGAGGTTCATTAGAAACGACAAGAGGCAAGGCTGTAAGAGTAGTCAAATTTCTTCAGATGAGGGGGCAAGTTAGGGAATTAAGGCAAAAATTAATCTACATAATGAAAGTAAGTGGAGGAGTTTATTATTCCAAATTTATATTAATTACATTTACTAATTCACTCAACAAACATTTATTGAGCACCAGGCACTTGTGCTGAGCACTAAGAACACAGAGACGAAGGATGCACCCCCACACGTGAAGAGCTCACAGTGGCCATTAGATGAGTACAGAATCAAGGATGATGAGGAAGAAAAGAGAGTAAAGTGAAGTGTTGGCAGGAAGCTCTGCCCGTAACTGCTGTGTGTGGGTGCGTGTGTGTAATTCCCTCTACTCAAATCAGGGAACGAGAAAGAAAAAAGTTATGATAAAAAATTGCATAAGTGTGAAAATTGAAAAATTCCTAGCATACACTAGGGTACTTCAAAAAGTCCGTCAGAAAATAGAATTAAAATACAATACAACTCTTCCTGTGAACTTTTTGAAGTACCCTCGTATATGATGCACTGGACTGTGAAACAAAATTGCATTAAAAAGGCCTGGGACTGTCTCCCACTGAAAGTACAGCAAGCAGAAGACAACCAGAAGAAGGGACTTGTTTTTTTTAATTCATAGCCTGGTAAAACTCTCCTGGGAGGCAACCCATACCCCATCCCTGTCTGCAATTTGGGACTCAAATCTATGAATGGCCATCTGTAATCTCTGTTGCTATAGGGGACCTGAACTGATAATTCTGTTCCTATTACAGTCATGCATTGCTTAAAGACAGGCATACTCTCTGAGAAATGCATCATTTGGTGATTTCATTGTTGTGTGAACATCACAGAATGTACTTACAAAAACCTAAATGGCACAGCCTACTATACACCTAGGCTATATAGTACAGCCTATTGCTTGTATGTGAGTAATGCATTGCTCTATGACATTACAATGGCTATGATCTCACTATGTGACAGGATTTTTTCAGCTTCATTGTAATCTTATGGCACAACCATTGCATATGAATTCCACCGTCATTGACTGAATTGGCACTATGCAGCACATGACTAAAATTGGAAAAGTAACTTTGCAACAACAGAAAGGTATAACAAATAAGAATTACAGATGATGAAATAAAGATGCTTTTGCGTATATTTATTCAAATGCAATATACATTTTGTTATCCCAATTCTGCTTTACTTATGCTTTATGTTTTTAAGATAATAATATAGTAGAAAATTATTAGATTTATGATCTTAATGGATATATTTAGGAGAACTTAACTGGTTAAATTTATAGTCTAAGTAGTCTAATTTAAAAATGCTTAGGAAAATCCATTATACTAAATTTATAAGTTAATTTTTTAAATGTTGAAATACTTAAGATAATTTAATATAAATGTGTAAGATTTTATTTATTAGCATTATAGGAGTTAAGTGCTTGAGGACAATTTGCTTAACAACTACTGTGTTAGATGTTTGAAATATTTGATATAATCACATTTAAAACTTGTGATCTTAGTTTGCAACATTAAAGGGAATTTAGCTAATCAATTGCTTAAATTGCACTTAACTATTTAGAAGAACTTTATTTGCTAGATTTATAAGATTTTTTTCTTTATTTTGAAATGTTTAAGAAAATTTAGTTAAGTGTGGAATTTGTGTTTAGAAGTTTAGAAAAATTTAATCTGTCAAATTAATGAGCTAATTGAGAATTATACAAAGAATAAGTAAAAACAAATATTTTCATTTCCAAACAAAATGATTAAATTTATAATTTTAATAACAGTTAACATGATATAGCATTTGGTATGTACCATTTTAGGAATACTACACACATTAATTAATTTACTCTTCACCACAACTCTCTGCGGTAAATACTATTATTATCCCCGTTTCACAGATGAGGGAAATTGAGGTATAGAAATGTTAAATGACTGCTTTACCAAGTGTATTAGTTTCTTAGGGCTGCCATAACAGAGTACCACAGACTGGATGGCTTAAAACAACAGAACTTTATTCTCTCATAGTTCTGGAGTCTAGACTTCTGAAATCAAGGTGTCAGCAGGGTCATGCTCCCTCTGACGGCTCTAGGGGAGAATCCTTCCTTGCCTCTTTCAGCTTCTCGTGGCTTCTGGCAATGCTTGGCTTATAGCTGCATCACTCCACTTCCTGTCTTCATTGTCACATGGCATTCTCCTTGTATGTCCCTCTGTGTCTTCATATGGTCTTCTTATAAGGACACTAGTCATTGGATATAGGCCCTACCCTAATCCAGTATGACTTCATCTTAACTAAATATATATCTGCAAAGACCTATTTCTAAATAAGATCACATTCTGAGGTACTGGGTAAGCACGAATTTTGGGGGGACACTATTCAACACAGCATCCTATGGCTACCAATATCCAGCACATTGATAAACCCAGTGTCAGTTGTCAATCCTCATCTTATTTATTATATCTTATTTGACACATCTGGCCATTCCCTCCTCCTGGAAACAACATCCTCTCTTGCCTTCTAGTATACCGCACTCTGTTGGTTTTCTTACAATGGCAATGACTTTCTCAGTCTGTTACTTTCTCTTCTTTTCCCTATCTTTAAATGTTGGAATGTCCCAGTTCTTAGTCTTTGGACCTCTTCTCTTCTTCATTTATATCTGAACCATCTTTGCAACTATAGCCTGACCTTTCTCTGGGACTCTAGATTCCTGCATCTAACCGCTACATGGTGTTTCCCTGTGACTATACAATAGGTGCCTCAAACTTAGTGGGTCCAACTCTTGATCACCTGGCACAGGTGCTCTACCTGCTGCCTTCCTCACCTCACTTCATGTCAACTTCATCCTTCCAGCTGCTCAGGCTCAAAATTTTGGAATCATACTTCACTTCTCTCCCTCATACCTTACAGGAAATCCTGTTGGGACTCCCTTCAAAATATATTCAGAATGTAACCACTTCCCATCAATTTCCCTGCTTCTGCACTGGTTCAAGCCTTATTATTTCCATCTGGATTACAGCAGTAGACTCCTAATGGATATTCCTACTTCCGCCCTTGCCCTTATATAGTCTATTCTCAACAAAGCAGCAGAGGGATCAGTTATAAGCTTAGGTTATGTCACATCTGTGTTGAAAATTCTGCAATGGCTCTCTGTTCACCTCAGAGAATGAACCAAAATACTTACAAAGATCTATCAGGTTCCATGTAACCTGAGCTCTGCCCACTGTTACCTTTCTGATCTCATCTCCTACTTCTCTCTCTCACTCCCTCTGCAACCCACTGCGTTGCTCT
Organism: Cynocephalus volans; assembly: GCF_027409185.1. Classification (NCBI taxonomy): domain Eukaryota; kingdom Metazoa; phylum Chordata; class Mammalia; order Dermoptera; family Cynocephalidae; genus Cynocephalus; species Cynocephalus volans. The sequence goes on along the minus strand of NC_084463.1, from coordinate 107,859,622 downwards.
CTTCGCTGTTCCTTGTATGAACTTCCTTAAGGGACTCGTATTGGCTGTTCCCTCAGCCTGCATGTCCATATGGCCATACGGCTCACTCTCTCTTCTCATTCAAGTGTTTGCTCAAATGTTCCAATTGTCTGTGAGCCCTACCATCATTTCTACTAAGATTACCCCACCCCTTAAAAACAAACCAACAAAGCCCACCACTCTTCTGATCCCTCTTACTTGCTCTTCTTTATTTTTCACAGTACTCATTACTTGCACAATAATTGTGTACTTTATTACTCTATATGCCCATTTACAGTGCTTACTTTGTGTCTCCCATTAGAATGTAAGTTCTAGGGTAAAGATTTTTGTCTATTTTTCCCCCACAAATGTATCTTCAGTACCCATAGTAGGTATTCAATCAATATTTGTTGAACAAATAAATATATGCTTGAAATCCCCCATTTCCCTCTGCAAAGTGACTGTTTTAGAGGAAGACTGATCGATCCTTACTTGAATGGAATGCCCACCATACAGCACATGAGGCAATGCAAAGAGGCATCTTGAAAGGTTGCTGAGATGAGCTGACAGCACAGCAGCCAGCATGGTGGTTCCAAGCATGAGGGGTGTGGAGCTTTCTGGAAGAAATGCCTGCGGATCTTCCAGCCTGCCTTTTACACTAAGATAGGTCTCTTACCAAGGCCTTTATGAGATGGTTTGAGTCTTTGTGCTGCTGCAAATCTCATTTGAGATGATGACTGGGACCTTGACTGCCATTGTCTTAACTCTTATGGGTGTTGCCTTGCACTTGAAGAACTGGGTGCCAGAAGGAAGAGAGGGCTCACTTAGTCCCCAAGAAAATGGAACTTTGGCTTTCAGAGCTAGTGCTCAGTTAATTATATGCATTAAAGAACCACTAATTAACATTCAGAGTCTGCCTAAGAAATCAGTAATCCTTTACAAGTTGTAAGAGAGAAGAAATTGGAATTGTATCCAACAAGAATTTATTCAATGGTGACTTTGTGCCAGGCATTTTGCCAGGTACTGTTTATACAATGATGAATATCACTCAATCTCTATCCTCAAGGAGCCGCTGGCTGTGCTGGAGATGACACATACACAGATAATATCAAGTGACACCGAACACTGTGTTAGGGGTAGGCACAAAGCGCTAGAAGACAGCACAGACAAGAAACATTTAGCTCATACTAGAGGATCTTCAGAATGCTTCCTGAAAAGATGACAACTGACCAGATACTTACAAGATAAGCTGGATCTAGCCAGGCAAAGAGGGGTAGAAAGGACAACATTAGAAGAAGGTAATGTAGGAGCAAGGCATGGGAATGAATAAAAAGCATGTGTGAACCACCCGCAATCAGGCACAGCCCCAACATAAATTGCAAGGAGGAGATGGAGGCAGGGTCATACAGGACCTTGAATGCCAAGGCAGGGAAACTGATCTTGATCTTATTCAGGATAAAGGGCAGTTATGGAAGCATTTTAAGTAGGGAAGGAACATAGTCCTATTTGTGTTTTAGGACGAGGACCCTGTGGTACAGAGGAAAGGCTCACTCATCATCTGTAGCAAAGGTCAGCAGAGAGCCCAGTCAACTAAATACCATCACCTCAGTGAAATACAGACAGATCCTACTTTTCACTTTCACTATGGGGAGGAAACACTATCCCTCCAGGGGTTCACGGTCAGGAGGGAAGACAGATGTACCTAACTATAAGACAAAAGCTAGAGATGGCAAATGGGCAATGTGACTCGTAATCAAATAATTATGTCAGCACTTCATGCTATGGGGTGTGGTTTATTGGAGGTGGCACTTAAACGAAACCCTGAATATTATGTAGAACTTACATGGTGAGAAAGTAGAGAAAAGGTATTCTAGGCTTAGAAAGTATCAGAAGAAAAAGCACAAAATAAATTGATTTAGGGACTGTAAGAGGTATGGCCAGCCAGCAGAAGCTTTTGAAGGAGAGAGACAGAGTCAAATCTGGGTTCTCCTTTCTAAGGAGAATGGCTCAGAGTAAGAGGGAAATGACCGAGGGGTTGTTGGAGGAAGGGGAATCCCTTCCAAAGACCACCTGAGGAAGAGATAACAGCAAAGGGAGACCTCCTCCTTGGGCACCTGCTGGGATCAGCCTCACCTGATTGGGTGGTGATACTCACTTCAGCAAACATGACCCAGGGGATGGTCATTGTCACCCAGGTTTCTCAGGCCAAGGAGAGCTGCTGCAGAATTAATTTGTAGCCTATTATGATACCACAAAGGATAAGATACTGACTGCATGAGGGCCTCAAGCAGGGTCTTCATACCCCTTCCCCAGGCCCTTCATACTCCCCTTTCCTTTTCCAGGAATGATTATGGATGAGTTTTCCCCCATTTGGGAAGAGTTCTCAGAATTAGCTTAAACATTGGGATGTAGTCATACAAAAAGTTCAAAAAGTTCATGGAAAGATTCATATTACTTTTCAATTCCATTTTTCTACAAACTTTTTGAAGTACACTTGTATGAAAAAAACACATTTAATAAGTTGATCAGAACTTCATTTTAAAAAACCAATTAAATATGTGCTAATTAAAAATGTTTAATGTCTTGCAGCTTACTTTTTTCTGAGATAAAGATACATTGAGAGAGAGAGAGAGAAAAATAAAGACTCTTAAATGTGTCTGTTGTTTGAAAAGAGGGTATGAGATAGAAAGTTTCTTTTCCCCTAAATGTTTGGAGGCTTTTACTGACATAAGTTATTAATAATATCAACATTTTTGGTACTATTCCTGCTATTAGCTTTTCATCTCAAAGATGCTCACAATGTCAAAAGAAAAAGAAAACACCTATCAGCACAATCAATTTTCTCTTATCTTAGTATCTGCTTTCCTGTAAAAAATACTGATTGTAGGCCATGAAATTCATATCTCCACAATGCTATTAGCACTGGGCTTTCTTGTGAATTAGGAACAGGAGCCCCCTCCAGGCAAACTCACCCCTTGGTGAGTGGAGAGAAATGTGACTTGAGCTTCTCACTCAGCCTGGCACGGTGAAGGAACCACCCACATGACAGTGTGCCGGGCCCTGCGGAGAAGCTCCTTGGGGGGCTATGGGAGGGGCTTGGGTTATCCAAGGTGAAGCCCAGGTCCTGTCTTAGCACAAGAAGCTGTATTACTCTGTCTCACATTGTAAAATGTGTTCCCTGTAGGCAGTTTCCTCTTGCCAGGAGCAATTATGTTATCAGGAGGATGTTTCTTTCTCTGGCTATAGAATGTCCAGCTTCAATTACCTGCTTTGTCTTACAATCACTCCTGTTATCCCCAACCTTTAGGAAAGCTTCATTAAATACTACAGTCTGGCATTAGCTGTGCTTTGGGGAACTGAGGAAGGGGCTGTGTCCATGCCTGGGATAAGCAGGGGAGGAGAGGATGACAGCTGGAAGAAGCAGTTCCGGCACCTCTACAGATGACCGGCAGAGACCTGGAGCACAGATGGGAGTAGGAAGGGTAAGCAACAGCCTGGAGCTTTCCTCAGGCAAGCACAGAGCCATATGGGGAGAAGAAACCAACTTAGGGCCAGACAAAAAGGGCAGAGATATTTGTGTACTAAATGGAGGGTGATTCTTGGAGCTGGCAGATTCTCATCAAGAGGCAGCTGTCTGGCTTCATGAGGGATTGGTGTGTTACACCGTGATCCCCTTCAGGGAAGCTGCCCTCACTTAACTCTGCAGGGAGCCTCTGGCCTGTCACTCAGATGGGACTGCAGAGGCACTGGCTGAAGGGACTGGGCCCAACTTCTCTTCCCTGGTGCTCCTGATGAGGGCATGTGAGATCAGAACCTCAGAAGCAGCCGCCTTCCATACCCTGACCCTGACCTCACATCCCGTGGCTCTTGTCACTCACAGTCCCAGCTATATCTGCCTCCCCTCTTCTTCTGGATGTGTCTACTTCCTCCAGAACTTTTCACTGGCCACCACTTCAATGGTGGAAATGCTCTTCCAGGCCTTTGCTCAGCTGTCTGCTCTGATTAGTCAAGTTAAGTGTTACCTTCTCAGAGGCCTTCCCTGCCACCCAGCACATCTCGCTGTTGTATTTTCATCCTCCAGCTCATTGTGACCTATTTTTCTGTTTAACTGTTTGTGATCTGTCTATCTCTCTCCACCAGCATATGAACTCCATGGCAGAGGGGTCCTGCCTGCCTTGCTCAGCACAGTATTCCTGGTGTCTGGAACAGCATGCGGCACAAGACAGGTGCTCAGTAAACGCCAGCTAAATGAACTTGTGTGTGGTACAGATCAGGGAACTGAAGACTGTGTGGGAAATGATGATAAATGTGCCAGTGGCCAGCCATTAGGGGTTAGGGGAACACAGTTTGGAATATCTTCCCAGCTCACGCTGACAATATTCCCACTCCCTAGCTGAAGTGCCATCTGGCCACAGCAGCGAGTCCCTGGAAGTCATGCTGTAAGACAAGGCTCTGCTCTTCATCCCCACACCCAACTACCTCAGCTGTGTGAATCAACGCAAGATGAATGAATAAGAGGTTCTTCTTTGGGAAGACGGAGACGGAAAAGAAAGGGAAAAAAGAGATAGGGAAATGAGACTATGGATAAAGAGAGAAGTGTGGTAGAGGTAAAGAAAGGAGAGAGCAGAGTCAGAAAGGAAATAAACGCCCAGCTTCTCAACAGTCTCCAGTCCCAGTCATTCCTGGCACTGGCCCCTATAATTCCCAAGTCAGGATCTACTGAGTTAGGGAGCCCAGCAGAAGCCTCAGCCCCCTACTAGGTGGGACCTAGAGTTCTTGCAGCCCCTGGTGCTGGATGTGGCTTGCAGAGCTACTCTTGTCACCTGCAGGTCCCAGGGCCACCTATTTATACCAGGTCAGCCGTATCCTTACTGGTCTCAGCCTCTGGTCCCAGCACCATGCTACAGCTTCTGCAGGGCTGACTTTGGTAGGGGTTCTGCCACTTTGCCTGCCTCTGCCAGACTTGAAACTGGTCCCTGGCAAAGGATGTGTCCTGTGCCCTGTCAGCCAGCCCTCCCTGAACAGCTCTGTGAGGCTTCCCAGCTCCGGCCAACTGCTCAACATTTCTCTTCACTTTCTTGTGCTGGTGAGGTGCTGGCCAGTTCCACCTGAGCTCTCCAAAAATGACATCACCAATACTTCTTCACAAGCTCTTGGCCAGCCCATCTGGTTCTCTCTATTTCTCTCTATCCCTCCCTCCCTCCCTCCCTCTCTCTCTCTCTCTCAAACTCTCTTGTATTTCTCCAACTCAATAAAGTCTCAGCCACACTGTGGTTTTGGATGCATCAGATGTGGGTACTTATATGAGGTCTTGGTAAGCTTCAGTTATTTCTTATAAATTCATAGTACAGACGTTTTCACCATACACAAGTACCCATCACTCAGCTTCAACGGTCATGGTCATTTCACCTGCTGTTGTGGTTTGAATATGGTTTGTCTCCACTGAAACCCGGGTTGAGGCTGGGTTCCCAATGTGGCAGTGTTGGGAGGTGGGGCCTTTAAGAGGTGGCCTAGTGGGAGGTGTTTGGGTCATGAGGGTGGCTATCTCATGAATATGTTCATGCTCTTCTGAAGGGGTGAGTGAGTTCTAGCTCTTACAGGAAGGGAATAGATGAGTTCCTGGGAGAGCTGGTTGTGAAAAAAGCCTGGCACGTCCCCTCCCTCTCTCTTGCTTCCTCTCTCACCATGTGATCTTTCACATGTCCGCTCCTCTTCCACTTCCCACCATGAGCGCAAGCAGCCTGAGCCCTCACCAGATGCAGCTGCCCCATCGTAGACTTTCCAGCCATCAGAACGGTGAGCCAAATTAACCTCTTTTCTTTATAAATTACCCAGTCTCAGGTGTTCTTTCTTTCTTCATGCTGGAATATTTTAAATCAAATCCCAGACATTACATCACTTCATCTATTAATACATACACATCTATAACCAGAAAAAGACTTTAAAATGTGTAACCATAAAACCATTACTACCCCTAACAAAATTAACAATAATTCCCAAACATCATCTAATACCTGTTTAAGTTCAAATTTCCCCAGTTGTCTCAGAACTATCTTTTAAGAGTAGGTTTGTTTAAATCAGAACCCAAACGTAGTCAGATGTTGAATGTGGCAGATATGTCTCCTGTCTCTTTTAATGTCTCAATAGTTTTCCAGTCTCCTCCCAACCTCATGCCATTTATTCTGCAAGACTGTCCACATTCTCAGTTTGGCTGTCTGCATTCTCAAAAACATGGCTTAATGTGTCCCTCTATCCCCATATTTCCTATAAATAGGTAGGAAAATTCAGAGGCTTGATTTCAAATGAAATTCAAACGTTTTGGAAGAATATTTCATAGATAGGGAAGAGCTGTGTTAAAGCAAGAGGCACATCATGTCTGGTTGTCCTATTTTTAGTGATTTTAAGATGGATCAGTGGGTTCAGACGTTGTGTCAATCTAATCCACCCATCATCAAGTTCCCCTAACTATTTTAAAACTATAGATGATAGCTGATTAGCTGTTGCAGCCTTTTCTCCTCTGAAGACTGCAGAGCCAAGAGAATCTCAGAGACCTACTAAAGTAGACGTTCTAATGACATTGTAAACCTCTGGATTAAAACGCACCTCTCATTGTTTATTTACATGAGACAAATTCATTTTATTCCTTAAAGCGGTTTGAGTTTGGTTTTTTGTCCCTGGAATCCCAAAGCATCCTACTTGACCCAAGGCATGATAATTGTCCTATTCAAAGTGCTGTGGGCATCTAGTTAGTAGAAGGCCAGCTAACAGATGGACATCTTCAGTCCGAGGTCTGTTGGCTACATCAGATGAAGTTTACGCTCTGCACTAGGGACCAGCTCTCTATAAAAGGTCTATGGGTAAGGCAAGAGATAAAGAAAGAAAAAAAAAAGGCCTTCTGGGGAGGGGAGATCTTCAGAACTGTTCTGATAGAGCAGAACCAACATGTGGATGCTCCAAGGAGGTCATTTGACTCTACAGAAACAAAACTTTCCCAACAATTACAGCTTATCGACGATAGCCTCTTAAAACACTGCACAAGTGGATGGGAGAAGTTGCCTTTGAGATGGGCCCAACCCAAGCATCTGAATCCCTACATGGGAGACAGCAGTGGCCGGAGTCAGAAGGCAGCTCTTCTGTGTGAGAAGAATGGCAGGTAACAGAATCAGGCCTTCAGTCCTGAAGGTGGACAGTCCATAGGGATGCCTGGAAGTTGGCCCTGCTGACATCGTAGGGCATGGTCTGTGTCTGTGAGCCAGGACATTCTTATCTGATACCTCGAGGCCAATGTGGTGACAAGCAGCAGTGCATATGGTAGATTTTCCAGGTGTCAATTGCTTAAAGTCATTATGTACATTGACTTATTTCACATTTGACAGTGGTTTCTTATAGTTTGATTTTGTTTCCTAAAAGATTTTTTTTTTTAATCTATAGTGCTGTTAGTTTTTCCTTTTTTTTTTTTTTTTTTTTTAACTTAGTGGTCATTGACTGCTCATTCACATTTTAAAATTAAGAACTGGGTATTTTTTGTGTTTTTTTCTCTCCTTTTATGTGTGAAGAATGATTTTCTAGTTATATCTTTCCCCAAAGTTGGAATTCTGATCAGGAACTATGTCAGATTTGTTATTGTTGGTCATGGGGTACATGCTAGTCCCTTGCAAGAGACAGCTTCAGGCACAGCTGGATCCAGAGGCTCAGACAATGTCACTAGGATTCATTATCACTTTTTCCACCTCTCAAGTCTGGTTTCTTTTGTTTTGCTCCATTACAGGGAGGGCACTAATGTTCTATTGGCAGGATAGCAGCCAGCAACTCCACATTTACATCCTCACAGCTCCAAGTGCACTGGAAAGATGTGACTTTTCCTGATAGCACCCCAAAATCTCCTGGGCCTAAATTGGGTAATGTGTCCACCCTGAACCAATCCTTAGATGTGCCATTTGAACTTAAGCCTGGGGGGACACAGAGACACTCCTGGAGCTAAGGGTGCAGTTACTTCTACCCAAACCACATGGACAGTTAGGGGAAGTGGGGATGAAACCTCAAGGAAGCGGGCTTCTTTAATCAGAAGAGGACAGAAGGGATGCTGCATAGGAAAAATAAAAAATGTCCACTTCAGGGCTTTTCAAGCTAAGATAGATAACTAGGGAAAATCATGTCCTACTTCGGAGGAATCAAATCTTTGCAACTACAAAGTTTAGTCTTATCAGAATACAACATTTAAAAAGACATTTGTGGAAAACCCCCAGAGAACTTAACATGATTACTAAAATGAAAGAGAATTCCATTAGCTTTCAGGGTTTTAAAAACAAAGGGCTTTCAGTTAATCAGTTTTACTGCATATTGTTCACTGCAAGTCCTACTGGTTTTGGAAATTATGGTTATGCTGAAGCAGATGATTAGGTGGGAAAGAAACAGCAGAAGCAAAACAACTGAAAGTAAATTAGCAAAAAGCTTACATTGCAAATCATTCGAGAATATACAATCACAAGGGATAATGAATTGGTGTCAGCAGAATGGAAACGAAACAATTTTCCTGAAAATTCTTAGGCACTGTTTCAGTTTTACATTATTCAGTGAACTGAATAATAACAGCACAGAAGGGAAAAATATTTTAGTACCAGCAGGTGTGTGATCCCTAAACTGACCATATAAGAAACTGGCTGTGCTCTAATCGATACAGCTATGTCTTCTTCAAAGCTGCCTGACCAGCAGAGAAAGAGAAAAGTACAACTAAAACATCTATAGGTTATGAGATTCATTTCGATGACAAGGTGATGAAGAGACAGAGCCTTTCCTATGGGGGTAGACAGAAGCCCACTTCTGGATCCAGTCTGAATAAGCTTGGTAGCTATGCCCAAGAAGCACTGGGTGGAAGAACACTGGGAGTGTAAAAGCACTGTATGGAATCAGGAAGATCTCAGTTTAAATCTGTATCAGTCAGCTTTTGCTGCAATAACAAACAATCCCCTAATATTGGTTGCAATAAACATGAATTTCTTGCTCATGGGGTTGTGGGTTGGCTGCAGCTCTGCCAAACAGGTAGAAGTCTGCTTGCAGGTCTTGTCATTCCAGAACCAGGCTGAGGAAGCTCCTGTTGTTCAGGGCATGTTATCCTCATGACTGATGCCAAAAGCTCAAAGGGGTGAGTAGAAACATGTACTATTTCTTAAAGCCCTCATTTGGAACTGGCATCCCCCCATATTCTACTGGTCAAAGCAAATCCCAGGGCCAAGTCCAAAGTTACTGGAGTGGAAGACCCTGACAGAGTGTGGAGGAGCACATGACAATGAACAGATGGAGGGGAGGAAAAGTGGTGGACTACTGGGTACAAGACTATGCTACCTACTCTAAGTGAATCATTATGCAGCATGTGCATGTATCGAAGCAACATACTGTACCCCACAAATATGTACAAATAAATGTTAAAATAATAATAATATAAAACCATGAACAGATAATACAATCTACCTCAGTCTGCTATCTCTACCACTTACTTGTCTCGTGATGTTGGGTAAGTTAGTTAAGCTTCCGTCTTCTCCATCTAGGGAGACAATACTGTTTACCTCACAGAGTGGGGGTTAAATTAGATGATGCACCCACAGAACTTAGCACAGTCCCCTGGATAGAGGAGTTGTTCAATGTAGGAAAGCTAACATCATGTTACTACTAATCCAAGGTATCGTAGTATAGGCAAGACATGCCTGCTTGTCGGGAGGGCAATGGCCCGCACTGGGGAGAAGGGAGGACAGGGATTGCCAGGTTAGACAAGCACAGGAGAGGAGGTGGTGGTCAGGCAGGCAGGTAAGGGTTTAAGGTGGTAGTAAGACCAGGAGCACACTGGACCCAATGTTCATAAACACCTGATGATGGATGGATGAATGGGCACATGGCAAGAAACCCTCTCTCAAACAACTCTATGAGAAGGCTGTGCTTTTATCTTCCCAGCCCTAGGACAGCCTGGTCACCTTACTTCCTCTGAGAAAGGCAGGCTTTGCCACTTGAGACCAAACTTGCCTCAACCCCTTGCTTTCTGCAGTCCAGTCCACATCACCTCTCCTCTCCCTGCTGTCGTCCACATCCTGCCTGCTCTTCCCCTTCTCTGAACCCGGCCCCTCTTTCCGCCGTCTCCAGCCCTGCTCTGGTGCTCTCTGTTCTCCATCATCTAACTCCCTGACATCCTTAACCCTTTAGTAAAATCTATCCACTGCCTCACCTTCATTGAATCCTGGTTCTCCCTCCAAGCCACAACTGTCTCTGTAGCGCTCTCCAAAGAAGGCCATTTAATCCCTCACGTTCTGAGAATTGCAGGGTGGGGTTGTCTCCTTTGCTCCTCCATACTTTGCTCCCCCACCTGCTTGTCAACCTCCCAGTCTACCCTCTGCCTCTCCTCCTGCTACCATCGGGAGCACCCGGCCACCCCCCTTCATTCTGTAAAGACCAAGGTACCTGCTGCTTCCAGTTTTTCTTTCCAGCCTGAGCCCTGCCACTGCACCACACCAATAACCAGGCCTGGTGGGTTCTCATCCTTGGTGCTGACTCATCCACCATGAAATACCAGCTGAGAATTATGGCAGCGGGAACTCAGGTCTCTGGGGTAGCTGTAACTCATTGTGTCTGCTGAAGAATTATGGTTGAGGGCCCATAAAAAGTGAGCTATTTTGAGAAAATTCTTTGTGCTCTGTGGTAGAGGAGATTTTGCTATTTATTAACCTATTTCAGTAAGTCTGGAAAACAGAACCACATGTAACACAACATTGGAGACACAGAGGGTACAATTGCCATTTTCAGCATAGATTGCAGAGGAATAAGGGGAAGTTTCAGCATGAAACTACAGTAGATAAAGCACAGTAGTCTTGCTGACGCTGACACACTCATGGTATACCCTGGTCTTCTGCCTTGTGGAAACCCACCGCAGGGATTTGGTGCCCTGAGCGGTAGATCAGATTCACGCAAGGTGTCTGCACACACCACCCTTTTAGCAGGAGCCATCAAAGGCAATTATATTTCCCCAAGCCTCGGGCCGGGCCCCTGCACCTGAGTGCAGCACCCTTGCACTGCAAAGGCCACTTTCAGCATAGATCTGAGACAGGAGCACCCTGCTGTGCAGCCCCACTAAAGGTGGGCTTCTCACCCTCTGCCCTCCTTCCGGGCTGCTTCTCTAAATCGTCTCCAGGTGAGAAATGTCTCGAAGTCCATGGGACCCCGACATCCAGCATTATTTCTCTCTTTGTGGACTGCAAAAACTTTTCTTAAAGGCCCTCCAGAGGGGGGGATCTCATGCTGTTAGACAAACCATGGGATGTTGCCAGTGGGGTTTTCTCCATTCAGCTTTTCAGTGTGTGTAAGTTTAAACATGCAATCTTCTGGAACTGTACAATGACTGCCAATGAAGGATCCCCAATCTGAGTCAAGAAAGCGGTTTGCACACCTCATGCTGAGCATGTGGGAAGCTGAGCCATTGGGAACTGGGCCCTCCCACTTTCTTTCTCTTTCTCTCATTCAGCCAACACTGAGCACCTGCCCATGTGCTGGGGCCTATACAAGGCTTTAGGCATTTACAGATGTATAGACACAATCCCTGTCCTCAGGAATTCATAATCTATTTAGGAAAACTGACAAAATCACAAAACGGCATATGGGAGCTTCCACAAAGGTATATATAGAGAAAGAAGGTTATGCATGGGTTGAATCCTAAAGAAGTAAACATTGGCAAGGCAGCTCTGGGAAGTATGCCAGGAAGAGGGAACAGCACGTGCAGAAGCAAAGTGACATCACAGAGCAGTGTGTCCAGGGTCCTAGAAGTAGTTTGTGTAGTATGGCTGGGCATAAAATGTCAAGAGGCAGAAATGGACTATGATCCCAGATGGGGAGGGGTTGGGTCGTGAAGGCCTCTGTGAGCACACTAAGGCATATGGGCTCTAACCTGCAAAAGGAAGCCAGGGAGACCCAGAGGGAAAGATAGAGAATCGGGGCGAGGTGCCAGGGTGAGACATGAAGCGGGCAGGCAGCTCCCTGATGTGTTCACCGTGGCCCAGGGGAGCTGGCAGCATCTGCTTCCTGCTCAGAGCGGCTCTGATACAAGATCGGGATTGGACTCCACCACGCTGTTCCAGAGAATCAGAAAGCTGTAGTGGTCCATCAGCCACGGTGACCTCACCTGCTCTGCAGGCACACACACACTTCCATGTTGCCAAACCTCACATGCCAAAGCAAAAGGGCACTAGGATGCCCCAGGCCCCAGGGTAGACACCCAGGCAGTGCTGGCATGCCCCGTGCTTCCCTACCACGCTCCTCTCAAGGACTGGGTCCTTACTGCACACTGAATAGGCATCATTTCATTATTCAGGAGTCATTGCAAGAGGCCTGGGGGGCTGAGCAGAGCCAAAGTGGGCTCACAGACAAAAGACAGGGAAGGAACCAGCTACCCACTTTCTCCAGGAGGAGGGAAGGAGAAGCCAGGAGGTACAAGTGCACTGGAGAGGGAGCTCCGGATATCCCCCTCCTGTTTTCCTATGAGGGAAAGCACATGAAGGAGCTGGAAGGGAGGGGGTGGCCAGGGAGTACCTTTCCTTCCCTTTCTCTGGGTACTGCCAGTATCCAGTTTCTTAAGGGACCGTCTACCTGTGGTACCAAATGTTTGATTTAGGGATAGAAAGTTGCCATGATCACTGGGCCTGGAGATGACTGGACAGAGGACCTGCCCATGAGTAAGCCCTCCTGGGAGTTCCCAAAGCAGGAGAATCAGTGTTTCTGGCCAGGACTCCATAAGCCTCATGAGGTCTGATTTCTCCTTTAACAATAATAATAACTAATACCCATTGAGCAGACACTAGGTACTAGGCACTCTTGTAAGTGCTCTGCATTTACTAACTTATTTAATTCTTGTAAGTCTCATAGGTGGTAGTTAAAAATTAATCTCCACTTTATAGTCCTTCCAATGATAACAATGATTATCCCTGAACACAGAAACTAGACATCCCAGCTCCTTGATTTCACCAGTTGGAAGCTTCTCATTTCTTTTGCAGCTTTAAGCTCAGGGCTGGACACAAATGTAAGGTCAAATGTGTGCTCTTCAGGCTGGTGTGGCACCTGGACTAGATGCTGTGCTTGGAGCTGGTTCCCAGCTAGGGGCTCTTACACAGGGGCTGCTCCCGCTAGGGCAAAAACCATCCTTATGGCCTGTGCTAGCTGCAAGAGCTGGGCTTTTTACTAATCCCAACAGAAGAAATCATGTGCTGTGGGCAGTAGAGCAAGATGGACTGAGCCCAAATGCTGACTGGAGGACTGGAACAACAGCCTGGAGAGTCGCTCACAAATAGGGACTTCCTCAGGGCCTCATGATGTAGACAGCCTCTGGGTTCCCAGCATTAGGTACTGCTATGGGTTGAATTGTGTCACCCATGTATTAATCCACACTATACCAGTGTTGAGGGTGGGAAATCCTATTATGGTAATTGAAAAGTGAGGCCTTTAAGAAGTGATTAGATTGTGAGGACCATGCTCTAGTGAATGGATTGATCCATTCATGGAGTAATGGGTTGATGGATTAATGTGTGTCATGTGCATGGTTCTGATGGCTTTATTTTTTTTATTTTTATTTTTTAAAAGATGACCGGTAAGGGGATCTTAACCCTTGACTTGGTGTTGTCAGCACCACGCTCACCCAGTGAGCAAACCGGCCATCCCTATATGGGATCCGAACCCGCGGCCTCGGCGCTCCCAGCGCCACACTCTCCCGAGTGAGCCACGGGCTCAGCCCCTGATGGCTTTAAAAGGAGAGCAAGTGAGGAGGTGAGCTCTCTTGCTCAGCCCATTCGCCGAGTGATATCCTGCAGTGGTGCAGAGAGTCACCCCCAAGATCCAGGCCCTCACCAGATGTGTTCCCTGGACTTTGGACTTCCCAGCCTCTGGAACTGTGGGAAATAAATTTTATTTCTTTATAAATTACCCAGTTTCAGGTATTCTGTTATAAGTAACAGAAACAGGCTGATACACAGGTTTAGAGTCTGAAGAGCTGATTCAGCCTGAGTCCTGCTTGTTAGAAGAAGTGTCTCTCTGGTGTCAGGAGACCAGGAAGCAGTTGCATCTATGTGGGTTGTCTGTCAAAAGCTGCTTTGTGTGGTGTAGAAAAAACAAAAAGTGACTAAGGACAGAAACTTGGGACATGACTATGCTCAACTGTCAGCCCACAAAAGCCCATGAGAGAGACAGAAGAGGGCAGTCAGACATGCAGGAGGAGGGTGGCTTGTGTAGGGAGCCGGGGGAGCTGCAAGGTTCCTGGAGAAGCATCAGGCAAGACAGGGAAGAAGGGAGTGCAAAGTGAGATGCAGTCAGGAGCTCCTGGGTGGGTCACCCCGAGAGAGGCTAAGGTCTGAGAGGGCAGTGGCTGTGAAGTCCAAGGCTGGCAGAGCACCCAGTGGCAGCACCAACCACAGCTCCACACGCTTCCAAAAGCTGCTGGTTCTCACAGAAGAATTGGACACTCTAGGTCTCCCTTCTGCTTCTCTACTTCCCCTGCACGTACTTGTATGTTAAACAACATCAATTACTAAAATTTACCTAGCATCCATTTAGTGCCAGACACTGTATTAAACACGTCCAGTTAATTTTTTTTATTTAAGTCTCACAACAGCTCTATGAGGTAGGATCTATTATTGTATCATTACAGAGTGGAATAATCTGAGGTTTGGAGAAACTTAGAAACTTGCTCAAGGACACACAAGTCAGAAGTGGTAAAGCCAAGATGGGAACCCAGTGGTCTGACCCCAGAGCCACACTCTCCTGGGTTCCCAGGGTGAAAAGACCTGGTATGAGTTAGTGGATAGTGGCCCAGGGCCCTTGCAGAATCCCAGCAGGGGAGGACCCTCTGGAAGCTTCTTGGCAAAACAAGCTATCCACACCCTCCCCCACCCCCATTTGTCCCCAGCCACTGACCTCTGAGACCTAGCACTAATCCTGCTTTGGAAAATCACGAACTCCATGGGTGATCAAAGGCAAAGTCCGGGCTCCCGCCTGCCAGTCCATTACTGCTTGGTCCTTCATGTGGTGCAGGCTTCCAGGGAGGCAGTGACCACACGATCTCTCGGCTCTGCCTTCATGGGGAAAGCACACACGTGGGCCTCCGCTGGCCATGAAAATGGGGCAATTTTTCACTTAAAACCATCTGAAAACAAACTTCAATGCCTTCAAAATTATATATTCACAGAACATTTCTAGACTCTGGAATAGGATTAGATGGTAATGATTTAATTGATGGTTAAGTGTGTAGATAAAATGAATGTGCTGAATCCTTCCCGTAATTATCTCTCCAAGGAGCCCCGGCAGCTTTAATTACTGTCTGAGGCCAAAATTACAAACCAGCTGTAGTTTTAAGCAAAATGTCTTGCAGGCCCTGCTGAATCTTTAAGGAAAAGTGGGTCACTACCAGCACAGGGGCCCCTAGGACCTGTCAAAGAGAGAGAATGGCCCTTGCAGAGGTTCATTTTCCAAACCTCAGGGAGTGTGTTCGCACAGCATTGTTCTGCGTCCCTGCCCCTCGCTGTCACTGCACACTGCTCTGCTCTCTTTCCCTTCTGCTGGAAATCCTTCCTCTGCCCTTTCTCTGCCAGAAAGATTTCTCAGACCAGTCAGCTCACCCTGACCTTGCACCCTGTGGGTCAGAAAGCAGGCTGAACAAAAAGGGGGACAACACAGGGATGATGGCAGAGCCCTCGCTAGCATGGAGGTAGACTGGTGGTATCGCTGCAACTCAGAGTAGACACCTTGTTTATGGCCAGCAGGCCAAGTTAGGTTATAAATCCATTTCTGTCTACAATGAACAGGAATGGCTGCCTTCATTGATCAAATGAGTCCAATCATGACCAAATTCTTCGCAGAAGCTCATTTCCTGCCTGGCTAGTTCCGCAAAATTCATGCGTTCATTCAACGACCATGTGGAATTACAGAGTACCTCCTAGTGCCTGGTACCATGTGAGGGGTTGGGCAGACATTGATGAAGAGAGCAGACACGGACTGCAGCTCTTGAATTATCTTTGACTGGACTTATTTGGAACCACCAACAGTCCCATCTGAGACATCAGGATATGCATATGGAGATGAGGGTTTCAGGATGAGGTAGGCATGCTGTAGATGAGGAAAGAGCGCAGGAGCTGCTGCTTGTCACTGAGCGGGCTGGAGCCTCTGGCCATGACTCTCAGGTCCCTCTGCTCTGCTGCCTCTTTCACGCATTCAGCACTTCCTGGTGCCTCAGACTCTGGGATTCATTCCTTCTACCCCCAAAACCATTGTATGAATAAAACAGAACACTTCACCACGTAACACTTACCACAATCTGTCTAATGATTTACTTATGTCTCTCTCCTTAGCTGGTTTGTAAATTCCATGGGCGATTGGACCAGCATCTCCCCACTGTATCTCCAGAGCCTGGCATAGTGCTTGGCATCTGCTTAGAAATATTTGGTTTATAAATGAAAACAAGTCCTAAAATCCTCGGGAGGAAGAAGGCAGATGTGACTAGCATGCTCCACTGACCAGAGAGAGGTCAAAATCCCAATCTCCACCTGAAAAGGGGAAGGGGTACTCAATTCCACGGACTTTTTCAGGTTAAGGGTTTAGGCATGGAATATGCAGAATGATGAGCTAATCTAGGCTTCCACAGGGGTGAGCTAGAATTCATTCCTTCCCTTTCATTGTCATATTCTCTCTCTTTCCCTCTCCCTCTCATTTTCCTCACTAGACTGTGTACTCCTGGAAGGCAGACACCAGGTATTCTTACTGCTGAATCCTCAGTGTTTGGACATCGCCTGGTACAGGGTGGTCCTAAATAAGTGTTTATTGAATGACTGCGTCAATGAGCCCACCAGAGCCCTAAGGGGTTACCTGCAGTCATGCCCATGGCCAGGGGAGGGCAGCAAAGGGCAGCAGAGCTGATGGCAGAGGCCCAGGAAAGGGCTATTTGCTCTTTAGGAGACAGATGCTTGGCATTGGGTCAAGGGTCCTATTATCTGTGTGAATATTTGGGGACATTGACACACCAGGACTGGAGAAAATTGCTGATAGGAGTCTAGTGAATCCCATTGTCATGAAGGAGGGAGACCAATTTGGCATCTGCTAGAGAAGCAGGTGGCCAGTGCTGGTGGTAGAGGTGTGTGGAGAGAGGAGCTAAAACCCAGGTGGTCTACAGTCACAGTGCTGGCAGCGTCATCCCTGAGCTACGCACCTTAGGGAGCTCCAAACATACCCTCAGGGCTTCGACTCTGGCTCCTAAAATGACATGTGTCTTGTAAGTTGGGCGTGACACCATCCTTTATTCTGATTTCAGCTTATGAATGAACAGTGGGAGGAGGGGGCCAGGAGCAGACCAGAGATGTGTGCGGAGGGAGCTTTTCAGTTCCCTCCTCAGGCCATCCACAGGTGTGGGAGTGCCAGAGTTTTGAGTCTTTGGAAGAAAAGCTCCTCATCTTAGTCATCACTGGAGAGTAGAGATTCGATGGCAGGTGCACAGGTGCTCCCAGGGGGCCGCTGGGGGCCTGCCAGGGTCTTCTCTTATCTGGAGTGTTTCTCAGTGGGAGCTGCATGTCTGACATCCAGACTTTGGAATCTAGACTTGATTTTCTTCCCTGTGGTGCCTATGCTGGTTTGAGCCTTTAGTATTGGCTAGAAAATGGTTTATTTCCAGGAGGGCAGATGATGGAGTCTCGAGCTGTTGTGGGAAGAAATTGTGTGGGAGGGGGAAGAGACATAGCTGAAAGGTTGGATGGGTGTTGCTAGGGGAGGAAGGGATGATGTTTTCCATGGTGTCTCAGAAAAGGGGGATCCATCTTCAGGGTTAGACCTGTTTGGCCCACATAGCCCTATTCTTTTTGCCAGATATTGTTTCAAAAACTGGCATACTTCTGGCCATGACATGCAAGGGAAAGTCTGATAAAGAGCTACATGAAGTACATTTTCCTCTGGATATTTTCATGTCTGGATGCAACACCTAGACTGCATCCTCTTGACACCAACCTGAAGATGAATCTAAAGGAAGGATGGTCCAGCAACCTGGAAAGAATTGGTGTTCCAGACACTGAATCTATAATCCCTGAACCCCCAGCCTCTCTCTGTACCCTTTGGCCAGATGATACATTTTCTGATTGTTTAGTCCAGTTTACATCTGATTTCTGTTCTTTACATCTAAAGTATTCTAATGGACATATCATGCAGCAAAGCAACTCAAGAACTTGTCTGATACTCTGTCTTTAACCAATGACTTCCAGGACATGCCTCCTCAGTGGGCTTCTCCCTCAAAGCTAGCTTTTCATCTCTGTACTAATGCTGTGATTTGCTTTAGGAACATTTCCCCCTACCTGTGATATTCCTTTAGTGGGGTCATTTCTAAGTCCCACACATAGGTTTCTCAGTGAGTTTTCAACCTCAGATGCACAGCTTTCTGGGCAGGTACAGCACATTAATCTATCTGCTTCCAAGTGGTCTGTTAACATGCTTGGATGTCAGTGATACCTGCAAGGCTGTAGACATTGCCCTGGGTTATTCTGTTTGTTCTCTGTGCAGAATGCATTAGGACACCTAAGGCCACATGCATCACTTACAGCTGGGCACCTCCTGTCCTGACACTCTTTTTCCCACATTCCACTTAATGTCATTCACAGCAACTGGTCTCATGGGTTATCTGTTTTGTTGTGCTGTCTTCCTCTTCCTCCTGGTATTAGCTTTTAAATCTTTTTGATGAAGTTAGCTAATCAATCACTGAGCAACGTAGTCCCCCATGTCTTCGCAAGATGCTCTGCATTTCTGGCTGGAAATGATTTCTTCTGGTCTCTTAAGCCATGGTTCAGAACCTCATTCTAAACCTGATATTTTAAGGCAACTATTCATCATCTTTCAGGTATTCCTGTCGTCCAGCGTTCCAAAGGGCAATGGGAAGAAGTAATGAAAATACCACCTGTATTCTCAAATCCTTCATTTTCCCACCTCCAAAAACACTGCCCTCGAAGACACATCCATGTTTGCTCCTAGTGGGTTGTCTATGTTCACGAGAAGCAGTGACTTTGACCATTTTGGGGACATTCTTTATTATACCTTATTCAACATAAGGAAGCCATGTTGCCATCAGACCTTTTGGGTCCATGCTCCATTTTTTTATGCCTCACAATGAAGAGTCACCAATCATGGTCTTTTTTTAGTTTCCCTCCAAGTAGCGTTCTTCACACTCAAGTGACTGGGGGTTTCTCCCTCCTCCATGCTTCTCTTCCAGAAAGTCTGGCTTCCTCCCAATGGAATGAGTCTCATGCCTATCTATGTTATTTTGCCAACTATGTGAAAACAAATGGAGTGGTCAAACACACTGTTCATCAAATTAGCTTCTGGACAGTCCCAAGTCCATATGTGTTTTGGTGAGTCTTGACGTTGCAAGGAACAGAGACTTGCTCAATGTAGTTCAGTAAAAGTTTAGATGGGAGTGCTTGTGATGATTATAAAAATACTCACAGAACTACTGCAAATGAATTCTGACAGAAGCTCAAGAGACGGAACCACGATAGAAGTGGGTGCAGGAATTTTGTTTGGGGTCCAGCATATCTCCCAGGACCTCAGTATCAGAACCTCTGGATTTTTGCTCTGGTCTGTGCTATTAATGAGACTTAGCTTTTCTCTGTTCATCTGCTTCTCTCTCCTCTTTTTTATTGATTGGCTTCTTTATCCTCTATTTTGCACACATTTCCTCTCACTAAAATTTTGGGATACTTATAATGTGGCTTTCTCATGGCCTATCAAGATTTCCAGATCCTATCTTTAAAATCTCATGACCCTTCAATTTCTGTTTCTGCTGATGCCTCATTTTCTTGACCTTTCCAAGTTCACTGGAAAATCTAATTGACCCCACTCACCTTGTGGTATCAAGCCATGTCATAAGTCATTAGACAGCCCATAGACTGGCTGCTGGGAGCATGTGCCTGTCTTGATCCAAACACCTGCTGCCAAACATACACATCATACAAACCACGGTGGTTAGGGCTGCCTCTTCAGCCGATATTAGGGGTGTGTGTGCATGCGGGGAGGCTGACAAGGGGCAGGCATTGTGAGTAACACATGCCTCTGCCGGCTGTCTCTCCTCTGCTCCGTATCCCACCCCTACCTCATTTTTCTGACCTCCCATTTGCTGAAGTCTGATCTCCAGTCTTGAAGTCTCTCTGCTCAACCTCTCCAGCCTTCAGCTCTAGTCTTACCTCTTGCCTCTCAGTCTGTATTTTGGCTTGATGTGGCCTGACTGTACTTCCTGTGCTTGGCCTGGGGGTCCACTCCCATGAAATGCTTCCCTGGCAGCCTTAGCAGGTCTGGCCTGGTGTTCTTGAGCACTGGCCACTCCCTCGGCATCAGTGTAGGCTACTTGAGGTTATACATGCAGCTCTTTTCTATCACTTTGGCTCCTTCATTGACTCTCCCCAGCCTCCTCTTTCTTGTTTCCTAGAGTAGAGAAAGTTTCTGGTTTCCCAGAAGATTTGAGTTCACGTTCTAGGTGAGGGTCTTACACTATCATGGATCTCACACCATGATGGATCGAGTGGCTTTTCCTTCTCTTCTGTGTTGTGTGCATGCCTCCATGCCCTTACTAGTGTGCATACATCCCATTTGTGTAATTGCTTCCATTCTCTCCTGGAACTTTGTCCTCTCTATTAATCTAGGTTTTTAGGAACATTTTCCAGGCTGCTTCATCCCTCTCAATGTCTTGGGGTTTGTCTGATTAAAGCTAAAAGGTGCAGTGAGTGTTTGCTTTCTGAGTGGTGAGAGGAGGCCTCTCGCATCGGCACTGGGGCTTTTAGAACTTTAGAATAAACGTTCAAAGACTGCCCACAGCTGGACTTGCTGGAAATGAATGAAGGTGAGGCTGAGAATTAAACCTGGGAGGAAAGGACTTAGCAGGAAGAAGCTTCTGTATCAAGGGCTGGTGCTGAAATCAAAGATGAAGTCTAAACAGAACTGTGACATCCAAGTGTTAGGGGTGGGACGTGGGAGGTGCATGGCATGACAGGGGGTGGGGCTCTGATCTGAGGGGTGCAGTTTCAAAGTACAGAGCAGAGCACGGGGGAGAGGCGAGGTTGTTCCAGACAATCCGATGAATGTTGATGAACACAGAAGAATAGGGTCTGGATGCTGGCAAAAGACCCACCAGGACCAAGGGGGGAAAAGAGGCTCTTTCAAGACTAAGCCAGACTGGAAGAGGGCAGAACTACTCCCAGGACAGCACCTAGGTACCAGGAGGTCTGGGAGTAAGGAGGAAGGGGATTGGCTGGGCTCAGTTCTAGTAGTTGGAGGAGATGGTAGGGGGCACTGCATAAATGCTGGGTCCTCTGCTTTTATATTGAGAGAGGACCAGGCTACTTCCTCGCCCTGCCCATGGAATAACATTTGCTTCCATACACTATGGAGGCAAGACAGAACCATGATGTGCATGTCACAGGAGGGGACCATGTCTTGCATGCTCTAGGAGAAAAGCTGGATCACATGTCTCCAGGTGAAAGCCCATACAGCAGTTATCCCCTCTCCCTCCTGTATCTCTTCAACCTTTCCTTCCCCATGGACTTTTCCTCAGCTTGTAAAAATGCTCACATTTCTTGCTTCCAAAAAAGAAAATCCTTCTCTCATAATCCTTTACCTAGCCTGTCGCTTGCCTTCTTTCATCCAAGACACTTGAAGGAGCTGTCTATATTCATTAACTCCTCACTTCCCTGTTCCTTGTTCCAATCAGGATACCACCAGATAGCACCACTCTCTGAAACTACTCTCCTTAACAGCAGGCAGACATAAGGACTCAGAGTAGTCAGCCCAACCAATTCATGCACACAGAGATGAGTAGCAGAGGCATGGGACATTGTGTTGAGAAATGATTTTAAAATATTATTAAGTTTATTTTGCTATCAATTTGAACAGATTTTGCTCAGCCTCCAATTTGCCCTGGCCTGCTCAGTGGCCTGATGTTGGCTGTGCTAGTGTTTCTGTCTCCTTGTGCCTCCCCAGCCCTTGCTCCCTCCCTGGCTCCTTGTTAGGCGGACAGCCCCATCTGTCCACTTCCCTTGCTGGCTGTGTTCCAGAATTTTTTTTTTTTCCAGTCCTCACTCCAGGCCTCAGCAGGGAGAGGGCTGCAAGACAAAGAATGCACCTGTCTGAATCCAGGTCCCTTCTCTTCATATGAGGTCACAGCTGAGTCTACAGCCCTCTAGTACTGACATTTGGGCAATGTGGGAAAGACTGCAACCTCCCTTAATCTGAGGAAAGCTTTTCTCAGTAAAGCTAGAAACTTTCTGACATGCTTTTCCCCAGTGGATCTGTGGCTTATAATTCAGGCTAACTAGTGTTTTGTCAGCAGATTACGGGCACAAGCATTTTCAAAAGTTTATTTATTTTTGATTAATACATAATAATTGTACATATTTATGGGGTACCTGTGATATTTTGATATATGTATAAAATGTGTAATTATCAAATCAGGTTTATTGAGATAGCCATCACCTCAAACATTTGTCATTTCTTTGTGTTGGATTTTCTTTGAAAAACCCAGGTGAACAAATCTGCCATCGTTCATGTGGCCGTAGGCCCAGAAAAGAATCTGACTGGCTGTCAGCTAAGAAAGGGTAGGAGATAGGAGCAATTTGTGTGTGTGTGTTTGTGTGTGTGTCTCTGTGTATAGAGAGATGGTTAAAATCTAAGAAATTTAGTTGTGAACTCAACATGTCTTTTAGAACTATCTTTATGAAGAAGGTAATGTGTGAATTGTGCATTTTGTCAAATTCCATTGCTCTTGGAACATGCTGAAACTCCTTGTCAGCTCCCCGCTTCCCTCAACCCTTACTCCAAACATCCTGCCCCTTCTCTACCATTCTGCAGCTCAGCAAGCAGCAGGACCATCCATCTGGCCAACACAGAGGCCTGGCTATCATCTGAACTGCTCCCTCTTCTTGACCTCTCATTCGGTTTTAGCTCATAAACCTTCACAAGTCCATTCTCTCCCACCCATCCCCTACTTCTGTCCATGTCAGGCCAGGAGGGCACAGCTCATCTTGATCTCTGCCTCCAGCCTCATCCTCTCTCATCCACAGCTCTCCAGATGGTCAGCACAATTCTTTTAAAACATCGATGTAGGCTTGCTGCAGCTCTTCTTAAAATCACTCCAGAGCTAACCTTATTGCCCCAGCAGAAAGTCCAAACCCCTTATCGTGGCTGAACAAGCCTTTCCCTCCCTGTCTGGCCTCATTTCCATCCCCTGGGTACTCCACCTTTCAGTCATCTGAACTTGGTGTCCCAGGCACCGCCCTCCTCTTTCACACCTTCATGCCTTTGAATGTGTTGATCTTTCCTCTCAAAAGTCCTTTTCCTCTGTGCAATGGGAGGATTCCTTCTAATTTCCAAAAGCTTGCATGAGCCAGGTCAGTGTGTGTCTCTGGTCACTACCTTCACCCCTGTCGGGGTTAGGAACTCTCTCATCTATGCTCCCATACAAATTTTGAAAATGCCAATTATGTAATTTACAATATTACACTGGAGCAATTTCCTATCAGATTCCACTGCCAGACTCCTTGAAGGTACTTGTCTCCACCCCTGTGCCTGCAGCACTTAGTGTAGTACCTGTCACCCAGCAGGAGTGAAGGAGTCGGTGTGGAGCCAGTCACCTCTGCCACAGCATGCCACACACCTTCAACTAGAATGGCCTCTTCCTTCCTTCTGTGGCTTTACACAACATTTTCTTTCAATTATAAAGACAGTCTGTGTCTCTATGCAGCCTGGCATTATAAGGCTAAGCACAGCTCCAAACTAAAAGGTTAAATATTTGTGGTAAAAATAATTTATTTGTGCTCATGTAAATGTGGCAATGCAAACTCAGGCATGCAGAATCCTGTACAGAGAAGCTCACACCAAGGGAAGGTGTCAATTCCTGGCCAACATGTGATGAGAAGTCCAGAATTTTGGTCTTTCGGAGAAAAAGCACCCCAATTGGCTCTAAAAATGTGTGTGGTTGGTTATGATTCAGTTTTATATCTATGTGTGTGTCATAACGTAAAGTGCATTTCTTAATGTGAATCATAGCCAAGAACATTTGAGGCACACTGCTCTACTCCATATGTAACTGGAAACTTATTGAAATACTGTGCTACTTACATTCTTGACATTAAAGTCTCCATGAAACACTGGAAATTCCCGAGACAGAGAAAAGAAAAACTTGGAATATCTCTCGAAAAGTTGCCCTTATTTGAGCATTGTAACAGCACCATCAAAAATCAGCTACGGAAAAGCCTGCGTGGAGTTATATTTTCCCAAGGTTTTAATTGGCCACAAAAAGGAGACAATTGTTGAGCATCTTTCACTGCAGAGACTACACTAGGTGCTTTCATACATGTGTGCTACATCACTCGATCATTACAACAGGTATTTAAAACTAGGTACTGATATTCTTATTTTATGGAGGAGGTAATGAATCCTTAGAGAGATTAATAAATTTGCTCAAGCTCAGCAGATCTAAGTGGCAGAACTGGCATGAGGCCCCTTTTCCTGTTAGATACCAGTAATACTACCACCGCAGTCCATCAGGAGGTTTAACTGGGTCATGCCTTCCTCTTTGATTAAATGCTTTTGCTCTCCTTGCTTTTCATCTGCTTCTATCACAGTGGCTCTTGCATTTATCTGCTTTACACGGTTTCCAAATTACATTTGACTTCTGGGAAGAGTTCAGCAAAAAGCAAACAAACAAACAAACAAAAAAACTGGACACCATTGTATTAAACAATTATTTTAAGCTTTTACATATATGCTTAAGTTTGCTAAGAACTAACGTAAATTTTTACATACACACACACACACATACACACACACACACATTTAAACAGCAGTTACAAATAATTTAGCATCATGTTGGAGCACATGGACCTTCCAGTCTGGGGCCAGACTCAGCAAGCTCTCTTTTTACAGCCCAATGCGAATCCTTATAAATTCTGCTGAAGATATTGTCCCCAACTTCCCCTCCCCCAGCACAACCAAATTCCTATCCCTGTGGCTGGCCTCTGCTCCACACTTCTCTCTCTTCCAAACAGTAGGAAAGCTTCTTCAACCACCTGGAAGGAACCTTATGCAACAACCTCCCACCCACCCTACTCAATAGCTATTCAGCAAGCACATCCCTCTCAGCAGCACAGAGCCTTTAAAACAGAGATTCCCTAATGTTCTCTGAGGATGGAAGGGGTGGTGATGGTGAAGGGGGCTCAGTCCTTAACTTCCAAGCCCTCCTCTCTTAGGATGGGAATGGGTGAGGCCCCGAATCTGGTCCACATCTATTTCTTCTTTCATAGTTCTGGTTCCCCATTATTCCTTGTCTCATGGAGTCCTCTTTTGGTATTTGCCCCTGATTTTCTAATCAAGGAGTCATGCTAGTCTTTGTCTGCAATTGCTCAAGGACTCTCTTTTAAAGTTCAGAGACCGTCCACCTCAACTACAACACAGGGCTCAGCCACTGTATTTCCAGTGTTATTGCTATTATTAATTCTGCCCCTAGTTCCTGCTACAGAGGAAAGTTCATACTCAGCAGGAAAGTCTCCTGGGCTCCCATGAATTCAAACACAATCTGTAAAGACAGTGAAGGAAGCTACATCTGTGCTTGGGGGCTTTAGAGAATTATTGGCTTGAAGCAGTAAGAGGAATATCTTCTGGGCTGAGTAGTCCTCGAAGACTCCCATGTGATTCAAAAGTCCTTTTCTTCGCTATTATTCTCTCTCTTGCTTTTAAGCACCTTCTCAGGCAGCAGCAATTGGAGCTAAAAGAGATTTCTCTGTAATAGAGAGCAGCTTTTTCAAGGACTTTGCTATTAACACTTTCATGCCACTGACATGTGGGAGAAACAGAAGGCTGGAGCTGATGGTGCACAGTGAGTGATGCTTAGATTCTCCCTGGACTTAAACTGTGTGATTGACTGATGGCAGTATCCCTGATTTCTCCTTGTTACCCTGAGAGTGTAGGGTTTCTCTGAATTTTATTTCTTTCTCTGCAAAGATCCCCAGATCCTCATTCCTGATATAAGATTTAGTTGCACATTCACATGATACCTTGGTTCCATACCTGAAAAGCAGTGGAAGTGCCACATTATTTATAAGCAGTAGGATAAGAGGCATTAGCCCTAATCCTGGGAGTGGACATTCTGCAACTTTAAGAAACACAAAATTTTAAATGCAAGTGAAAGATCAGATTCTGTCACCCCCCAACTACTCACCCATGAATACAATGATGACATCACCCAACGGGCTTAAAATAGAGAAGCAGATCTGCCCTCCTGTGGCTGCCCTGCCATGCTTTGGGGTCCTGTGATACAATCTTCCATAGCCAAGGGGCCTTGGCTGTTGACTCATTCTGGACTTTGTGTGCTAAAGCAAGTCCAACTGCCCCACTCTTCACCTCCGCCACTAGGTTAACCCAGACTGCCAGGCTAGGATCCTCAAAGCAGGATCCTATCTCGATCCTAAAAGTTTTCCATGAAGAGCTCTACCATGACCCTCCCTCCAACCAGAAGCCCATCCTAATCCCTGCCTGGCTGCTGGTTCCTTTGTTAGAGGCCATCAATGGCACTGGAGGGCCCCTGTATGAAAGCTTCCAGAACTAGGATGACAGCACCTGATGCTCAGCCTTGATATCTTATGTATGGACTCTGTGGGCCAATTCCTGTCTTCCCGAGTAGGTGCTGCCTGCTCCTACGCAGCCTTATTTCTTGGTATGCCCTTGACACTAGTCAACAAGGAGGGTGTCTTAGTCCTTTCAGGATGCTATAACAAAATACCTTAGACTGGGTAATTTATAAACAACAAAGTTGATTGTTCACGGTTCTGGATGTTCTCTGACTCATGGATGGCGCCTCTTGCTGCATCCTTATGTGGTGGAAGGGGGAAAAGCTCCCTGGAGCCTCTTTTATTAGGGCACTAATTCCATTCATGAGGGCAGACCTCAAGACCTAATCATTTCCCACCTCTTAATACCACCACATTCAGGATTAGGTTTCAACATGTGAGTTTTGAGGACACAAGCACTCAGACCACAGCAGAGGGAGAATGCAGACAAGGCCCAGCGAAAAGCACAAACAGCTGTGGATTTCTGTGGATCCACGTCTTCATGCCACTGTCAGAAACTTCACTTAGTGTTAATAACAAGAAGAAAAACCCAGAACATTTACATTTTTTTATTTTAAATCAATCTTAATCCATTTGTATGGTATTTACTTCCTTGATTGGTTTTATGATCTTTCTATAGTAAACTTTATCAATCTGGACAATTACTATCAATATGCAAAGTATCCTAGCATGCACTGTTCAGATCCTCAGCTATGTAGGAAAAAGTCACCCTGTACTTTTCTTGCCTCATTCATAACTGCTTCTTTGCTGACAATCTGAGTACAACTTACTACAGTATACTATATAACTGAAAGGTAAGATTGCAGTATGTAATTGCTAAATGATTTGTAAAGCTCCTCTTGCTTTTTAGAAAACTCTATTTTAAGCATTTCAATTAGCAGTGTCATCGCATTTTGTGTCTTGAATTTTATTTAAAATGGGAGATAATATGTAATTCTACCACTACTGACTGAAGACTTTAAACATACACCTGAGCTTTACTTAAAATAAATAATATAGAAATAAAAGATAATGTTAGGGTTGTTAAAACATTGTCGTTAAAAGAGTACAGATTTTCATTTTCATTCTAAACAAATGAATCGCACTACATCACAGGAGACACTAATGAGGAGGGACATATGATCTTCACTCCCAGGAACTGTGCCTTTATCAACTGAAGGGAGCAATTATAAAAAGGAAAACTTCCACTCCTTGCAGGATTTGAATTTCCCTCTGGAAAGTAACATATAAACACAAAAGGCTAGCAGTTTTCCCCTTAAGTATATACAGTATTTGTGTGTCATTGACAGCAAAATGTCTCTCTTTTGGCCATGACTGTTTCAATACACAAGTTAATTAACCAAATGTCAATAACTTGTTTCAGTAGGAAAACTTTATTGAGAGTCTACTCTGTGCCATGCACTTTGTTGGGTATGGAACATACCACAGTGAGCAAGACAGAAGAGCTGATCTCATGGCACTTTTGGGAATGGTTCTCTTCACTCCAAGAGAACACCGTCTGGGCAGGGTGGGTGTTGACCTCTGTCTCAGATAAGATATTGTCTGTCTCAAGTAACAGAAATCTCACCTAACGTTGCTTACACACCAAAAGGAATTTACATGCTTACATAGCCATAAAGAAGTAACATGTGTTCAGGAGAGGCTTGATCCAGCAGCTCAACCATGCACATGAGGGTCTGGTTTCTTTTTACTCTGTTCTGCCACCCATGGGCTTGGCCTCTCCCGTAGCCTCACTCCTCTATTGAGGTCCAAAGAAACCAGAGCTGCTCTTAGGGTATATATTCCTTTGTTTACATGCAACAAAAAAGACAGCATCTTTGTCCAAGCATTCACACCCAATCTTCTACAGTACTCTATGACTGAATCAGCTTATGTAGTGCTAAGCTCCATGGTTGGCTTGGCCACTTTAGCTTGAGACTAAGTCATCCATATCATCATGAATCCAGGATCCCTAGAATTACCAATCAGAAATCAGGACCATCAGAAAAAGGGCTTGATGCTGGGGAGGCAAGTAACGTTCATGCTGTCAGTGTGTGTGTACTCACAGGCCTGGGCAGGATCCTTCATGAGCTCTTCTGCTTTTTGTTCCTGGGGTGTGAGAACTAAAACCATCTACCCCAACACACTTTACTATCTACAAAGTAGACTCTATATTAACTACATTGACTTTACCGTTCTATTGTCTTCATTAACATAACTTTACTATTCCAAGAGACTCTTGCCAAGAAAGATAAAAGTTGCAGATAACATTATTTGTCATTCCTGGGACTTCCCAAAAGACTGTTCCTTAGAAAGCATGAACAGTCTACACCCCAAGATTCTTTGAATCCCAGGCTCAAAATCCTTACTTTGTTGTGTCCACATAAACTATTATATCATGACCCTTGCCCAAATCCTAACCAAGCTCCCACATACCCACCACATCCTTTTGCTGCACTGAAAGACCCACCTTAAACCAGACTCCAAAACTGCAATAAATCATACCCTGCCCTTCCCCTTCCATCACCACAGAAAGCAATAAACTCAGCTTTGCAATCAACAGGCTGTTCTGATGATGATAGGCTGGCAGCATTTGACAGGCTTTTCTACTGAAAGACTCATATCCAGGAGCAGTGGCCTTCCTGGATGTTTACTGCCAGGGTGCTCCACCTTTGCCCTGGGCCCCTTCCCCAGGCAAGGGATAGTCCTCTTCCCCATGGGAATATCAGGAGGGGGTGTTGTTCTTTCAGAATGTGGCATAAACCATTCTGGTTCATTTTCATCTGAAGGGAAAAATCAGCCAGTCATGTTAGCAGTCACCTCTGAATGCCATTCCTGGAGACGGAGACAGCCCATTGTCATTCACCTTCCCACTTAATAACTATTCAAGTGGGTAGCTGGGATGCTCCAGGGCAGTGACTGCGGGAGCAAGGTCGTTTGTGAATGAGAGGAGAGTCAAGATGAAGTTGACTTTCTGTTTAGGCAGATATGTTATTTTCTACTACATTGTTGTTATCTTTTATATCTCCAGTGTTTACCCTAAGTGTCCCCATGTTTTTTATAATTATTATCTCTACAGACCTTCAAAAAAGTCACTCATCCCAGCCGAAGACGAGAAAACTCTTAGCATCCCTTTTTTTTCCTACTGATAATTCAATACAAGAAAGAAGGCTTGCTTGGAAAAGTCCAAATGGTCTTGGCTTTGTTTGCTGACCATACCCTCCACCAGCTGGAAATACAACGCCCCATTTACACTAGCCGTGCCTGCTTGTCCAAACCACATTCTGGCCCTTATATCAACTGGCACAGATCCTAATAGGTTTGTTAATGTTTTTCAGATCCCAAACATGTAGCACACTTTTATGTTCTTTTCAATCAGTTTTGCTTCAGTGGCCCTGCAGGTGTTTATAGATACTGGCATGCTACATCTCACCATTAAAAATAGGGTTTTTTGGTGTAAAAAAAGAATACCCTCAGAAATAAGTCCTTCATTTTGTCCAAAAAACCACCTTTCCCACTATTTTTCTCTTCTTTATCTTCACGGGTAGGTGAAGCAAATCATTACCTTGTATAAAATTGCTGCCGAAATGCCTTCCTGGTGAGAAAATTCCTTGTTACCTCCTTATCAGCACTCACTCAGGGTGCAACTGTCTGCCATTTACCACTGGGATCCCTGTATGCTTCTTCTCTCTTATGAAAGGGGATACTGAAATACTCTAGCACCTGGCCACCCATCTCAGCTCCAGAGGGACCTTCCTAAGCTACTAAGGGGCCTCAGTTGTTCTGAATATTTCTCGATTGCACTCAAAATACAAGGGCCAGCCCCGTGGCTCACTCAGGAGAGTGTGGCGCTGGTAGCACCAAGGCTGTGGGTTTGGATCCTATATAGGTATGGCCGGTGCACTCACTGGCTGAGTATGGTGCGGACCACACCATGCCGAGGGTTGCGATCCCCTTACCAGTCAAAAAAAAGAAAAGAAAAGAAAAAAAATACAAAGCCACTGTCATCAGATGGCAGTTCATGGGAACCAAGGGAGAAAACGAACTCTTCTCATGTCCTCTTAAATGGAGAAAAGGTAATCAAAGCTTGGACCTTAATAAGGACCATCTCCAACAGCCATCTGCAAATTTATTCTCAATATCTTTTATATCTTGCCCTGAACTGACTTCTACTTTATACTCCACTGAATGGGGCGTTCTGGAACTTTAGAACTAAAGAAACCCAATTTGTTTCACTATATGTCTCATTCATTGATTCATTCATTCATCAATTACTAACTCAATATCTATGTAACAGGAATAGTATTTTATTTTCCTTGTCTGTAAATTATGTTGTCCCATGCATTGAATCAATGCCAAGGGCAAGCCAAGGGCAATTAATACTCCTGCAAGCCAAGGGCAATTGATACATGGTCAATGATCAGCTAGTCCCCCAAGAAACAAGTCTTAAAACCAAGCCTTGTTGAAAGAAAAGGGATACTTCTAAATTCCAAACGGTTCTTTTACATGGTTAGAGAAAACCTTGGAGATGTGAACATAAGTCTTAGGTAGAGAGGAATCATGCTATGATACAAAGGAAGTTTCCATCAGATAGGAAGAGGAAGTAGAGGGTTTTTAGCAGAAGAGATAGGGAGAGGAGAGGAGGAAAGGTTCTGGTTTGACCTCTCAGGCTTGAACCCCCAAGTTCAACTGAGGATTAAGGGGGAAGCTGAAGGCAAATGTGGGCTAGAGGAATAATGCAGAGATAACCACGTAACTCTACGGGCATGAAGAGTCTCCTGCAGCACCGATGTGTCTTTCCACATCCCATCCTTCCTGGAGAATCACTCTTGTTTCCTAAATCTGTTGGGAATATCAATTGCCCAGAGTGCTAAAGCCTCTCACTCCTTTAACTTCAAAATCTCTGGAGAAGCAGTCGTGTTCATTTTAGTCAATTTCCCTGTCCTGCAAGGACCCTTCTTAAGAAATCTACTCCCAAAACTCCTGCTGGAATGAGCACCGGGTCACATTTCCACGACTTCAGGTCTATAGCAAAATGGACCAGGGATGGACAACTAACCCAACCAGGGCAATCAGATGCTTTCTCCTGAGATCCTGTGGACCTTGAAGACTTCAGGTAGGCTCTATTGGGTGCTTGATAGATAATATCTAGAGATGGTTTAAAGGGGCTGCTCGTGTAACACCAAGACAGGTCTGGGTAAATGATGTTTGCTTTAGTCCTATAGCTCTAAATTTACAGCCTTAAGGAGGCTGAAAGTGGTGAGGACTCTGTTCATGCCAGGACGTACTGTACCATAACTGCCCCCTAGTTATGCTGGAATTGTATAACCCTGAGTTGAAGAGGGGTAGCAGGCTCAATGAGGTGGTCCCAGCAGACAGCCAGCCAGATGCATGCAGAATCTTTTCAGTCATATGTACATGTATGTACAAAGGCTGAGCTTGGAGAGAGGAAGACTTATCAATGACTGAACACACCTTGAGTAGGACTTTGGGGGTTACAATCTTGCACCTCCATCAATCTGGATAATGTTGCTGCTCTTTACTGTATATTCTGATTGGATTATCTCTTCTATCTCTTTTAGAAAAGCAAAATTTGATTTAACCAAATGTGTCTGTGTCTGGTCTTCCCATCAAATCAAGTTTACTACTTGTTAATACAGATATTATATAGCACTACACAGGGAAGCAACAAAAACCTGGAACTATTTACTAATAGTCTCCCTGAAGGTCATGATGTGGGTCAGCCTGACCTTCAGGAGGGTGGCACAAGTGCTGGAATAAGGCCAGGAAGCACTATCTTCTTTTGGTTGTACGGAGGGTTCTGTGGTGAGGGATCCCTTAGAGTGCTGCCATCTCCGGAGGCCCCATGGAGGGGATGCTGCTATCTCCAAGTCCCTGGCAGCCTGATCTGGGGGAGGTTTGCCCAGCTTTCCAAGCCTTTGACATCATGGAGAGTAAAGGGAGCAGTATTGGCTGACCTTTGAGTGTGCAATGAAGCCATCCAGAATCCCTGAGAGAGAAATGGATTTTTGAACTCACTGGCATTGAAGACTCCATCTGCCACCTGCCCTGGCAAGGTCAGGGTATATTGAATGCAGCCATAAGCAGGCTGCCAGATTTCTGCAGGGCTCAGTGTTCAGTCCTCACCTGCTCCCTAGGTCCCCAGCAGTGAAAAGCTTCTGCCAGGCCAGCTCCCGTTCACACTAAATCCCAACTCCCCCATATTCATTTCTCCCTCTCTCTTTCATACGCACATGTTCATGTGTACACATACACACACACACTTATCAAGAGGACTGGGATTTAATTGTTGTTTTTCTTTTAAAGCAGAAATTTAAAAGGTTCTTAGTACAACAGCAACTTATCTTTAAAGCCAAGGAAAAGAGGAAAAGAGACACAACTTATTTATGTGCATCTAGGTCCAGCAAGTCCTGAAAGACCCCTCCCCCCAATCTGAGATGATAGCTTACTGGGTGCAGGGCTGGGGGGTTCCCAGCCTTCCTTTGTGTGAGAAAAGTCTCATGAGGACACACAGCAGCCCCTCAGAATGTGGGATATACACATAATGATAGTAACGGAGAACTTTACTGAGCACTTATTATGTGCAGCCACAGTGCTGTGTTTCACGTGGATTAGACTGCTGAATCCTCACCACCACCCTCATGAGGAGGTGCTCTTATGGCCACTTTACAGATGAGAACACTGAGATTCAGAGGGGGAAGACATACAACTAATAGATGGCAGCACAGCAATTCGAGTCCATCCAGCTCCAGAGTGAATGCTTCCAACGGCTCTGTCCATTGTTCCCTCCATCCTTACAGCTAAGAGCAAGGCACAGCTAGCCTCTCCAACTCTGCTTTTCATCTCATCTGGTTCCATTGCCCCAGTTCTGCCAGTTACACATTTATTTTTAAAAGGGAAGCCATCACTTCCCCTCTCGGGATGGATCTGGAGTCCTGGGCAGGTACTTCAAAGAGACAAGAAGCGACAGGGAAGGGGCGGCTTCCGTTGGTGTGCCCTCCATAGAAGGGGCACAGGCATTTCATTTCCTTAGATCTACTGCAACAGTTGAGAAACAACCACTGTATCAGCTGAAGTAATTCTAGGTACTGTAACAAATGACTCCCAAGTTTCAGCAATTGAACCCTAAAGACATTTATTTCTCACTTACGTAATTGTCGAACACAGATTTGCAAAACGCCGAGTGCTCAAGTTTTAAGAAATACCTCCCAGGTGACCAGTGTCGTACAGCAGTGGAGGAAGCCTCCCAGGTCCATTTTCTACACTCTCCATCACGTAACACGTGCATGCACTGCTGCCACACAGGGTCCGTGCACATCACCCACCGGGGATAGGGGATACTAACTGCCAAAGTCATTGAGCCCACACTGCTTGTGCATGAACCAGGGCTCAGCTCTCAGCCCTGCATCACACTCCTCATCCTTACTGCTTTCCCACTTCCTGTTTCCTGAGAAGAACAGAGCTTTGACACTCTTTGACACTCCCAATTACAAATAAGAATTAAAGCCAGCAATGACTTACGAGGGTACAAAAGTTTATTACAACTGCCCTAACTGCCGCTGCTCATGACAGGCCCAGACAATTTAATAAGGCCACAGATGGATTACTTTGAAAATTCACCACGAGCTGAAGAGGTGAGGTATCAGTCCCCTAGCTACTTCTCAAATGGCTCATAGGTCCTACGCGGCTCCCTTAGGGATTAATTTTGTGTCCAGGAAAGAAAGAGTCTGTCTTAGCTCCTATGGCCCAGGGGCAGAGATGACCTCAGGGACCTGAAAATTAGTGGGCCCCAGGCTCTGCTTGAATACACCCAGATACCCTGATGATTAGAATCAGTCCATAAACACTGTCTTACCCTTCTCCCTCCTGCACCATCTCCAACAAAGGAGATGTCTCTTGCCCTTAGGCCTGGGTGTGAGGCCTCCTGCCTCTTGACACCTGCACCACACATTTACTCCAACCAGACTCACCTGACTATCCATGGCAGAGGTGCCCACACAGGCAAGGCTCCTGTCTTGGTCTCTCAGGATGGTTTTGCAGGGAACAGAGCTGCCTGCACCAGGAGAATGGAGGAAAGTTCTCTGCCTGGGACCCAGGTGCCCTTCTTAAGCAACTGTCACCTGCTTCTAGGCATTCTTATTCCCAGGGGCTCAGTTCTCTACATTTACTGAGAGCAGGAAGAAGGAATGCTTCATAGACAGTCTCCCCTAAGCACAACATGGACTGCTCTCCTCTGTGCTCCTGTAGCACTTTACATGGATGGGGATGCTTACGGTTGCGCACTTTAATAATTAGTTTATGCACCGTCTTCCGTCTTCCATTTCTCTTATGGCCCATAAGTTATACAAGGGAAGGGAGGTTTCTTCTTCACATCTGTATTTTCTGAATCTATTATGGCATTTGACCCTCGTTACTCACGTGTACAAATTATTTTTGAGAAAAGGACTTAGTGGATAAGTAAGAGAGTGAGTCAGTGAGCAAAGATGAATGGGGTGAATAGAGAAGTCAGTGAGGGGGAGTGAGGGAATGGAGGAGGGTGTAAGTGGCAGAATGATGGCCAGTCGCCTCCAGGAATCCTCTCCTCTTCTTCCTTGCAAACAGAACCCTGGTTTTTAGTTGGGAACATTAACACCCATAAACAGAATACATTTCCCACCCTCCCCTGCAACTAGCCATGTCCATGTGACTAAGCTCTCTTAACTAAATGGAATGTAAATAGCAGTGTTGCATGAGACTTCAAAGAGAATCTTTAAAAAAGGACTGTGTGTCCTTTTGGCTCTTGCCCCTTTCTACTTTTTTATGGCCTGGAAGATATGTGATGGTCAGAGCTTAGCATTTGTATTGCACAACAAGGTGACTTCAGGAAAAAAGCCACAGCAGGATGATGAAGCAGGAAGACAGAAGTCTAGGTTTCTATTGATCATGGAGCCAACACAATACCCTAGACTTCCTTCCTCTGGACCTCTTGTATATAAGAGAGAAATAGATTTCCATTTCATTTATTGTTCTTTTATGGTTTGTTAGTTTTGGTTTTTATTATATGTAGTCGAATCTGATACTAACCAGCTTGCCCAGAATCACAGGTTAGAGCCAGACCCAGACCTAGAATCTAGGCCTGCTCTCTCTCAGTATCAAGTTCTTTCCCAAGTCAGCCTCAAGTCACTATATGATGGCCTGAAAGGCCACCCAGATCCTGCAGATAACCTCCAAATGCCAACCCAAAGCCATAACATGATATTAGAGAATTTTGATCTTTTTAATGATAATCACAGTGAGGGATGATCTCTCGATGCTCAAAACCTGCCAGACCAGCGGGGAGAACAGATTCAATCTCAGATTGAATCAAGTCCCAGTGGCCCCAGGAAATGCAACCAGGAAGACCCATCTGTGACCACAGATCCCGGTACACTCACACTTCTAGTGGCTCCCGCATCTCAACGTAAAGCATTTACTTTTCTGCAAAGTGGAGCATGTTGGGGTAGGGTCTTACCTCCACCAGGGAATGCCAGTGTGCAATGGGCTTCCGAGGATATGACAACATTTCACTCCAGTGGTCTCTGCCCAGCCTCTCAGCCTCGTTGCCTACTTGACACACGCCGATAATCTCATTGTGACCTACACTGTGAAAATGTTCCACAATAGTTTTTTCTTAAAATTTTGGTATGTAAGAGCAACAGCAACTCAATTAAACTGATGGAGGAATTGGGGAAGTGGTGGTTTCTTTCATTCCCTAATTCAAAACTGCAGGCCAAGCTTAACAGCCAATAGGACTTAGGATCTAATATCACATCCCAGATTTCCTATCACTGACATGGGTTAGCTTATTCCTAAGAACCCTGTGTTCGAAGAACTCCCTGATGTATGCTAAGAATGCTACCTCTGGTTTTGGAACTAGGTTGGCCTCCTAATCCATGTAATGAAAAAGGAGCCATCTGAAAGGAGGCTTTTGCAATAACGGCTACTCAAATTCCCACAAGAGGCAACCAAAAACAGGTGAGGGAACAGCTCTGTGTCTGGCAACCGTGGGTATTGAGCTCACAAAGGGGGCAGAGTTGAAGAGCTCCTGGGTCTTGTTGCTTCCCCTT
This sequence comes from Cynocephalus volans, assembly GCF_027409185.1. Lineage (NCBI taxonomy): Eukaryota > Metazoa > Chordata > Mammalia > Dermoptera > Cynocephalidae > Cynocephalus > Cynocephalus volans. Next base: position 107,822,883 of record NC_084463.1, on the reverse strand, counting down.
TCTTTAGAGAACACTGTGGTCGTCTCATGCACTCCCTCTTTCCTTCCAAACCCAGCTATGCTTTTTTGACTCAACTTGATTCCTCAACTGTAGAAAGATACTTATCTTCTTTAACCTTACTGCTAATATTTCTGAAACTTTCCCTGGGTAGGTCCCTGCCTTCGGCCGATTTTTTTTCTTATCTTTTGCATAACTGGAATGATATAGCCTATCATTTAACTCTTTGGTATCCAAACTCACATACTTTCTCTCTTTCTTTTTCCTTCCTGCAAAGATGAGTGATTTTTCTCCTATTTGTATGTGGGGAGTAAAGGGCTGAGACAAGGTTGGAGAGGTAGTGTGAAGGATATTTGAGTCTATGCTTATTAAAATCAGATGCGTGCAGAAGCCCCATGAATTCTGCCATGGATTTTTCCAGGCCAGATTTATGAGTTTACTGAGAATTAAATTGAGGCAGAGCTCACATAATCAGATTTGTCAATGCAGGAAACTTGGCAATAGCTTGAAAAATGCTGGCCTTGCCTTCCACAGTTGGCGGGCAATGTCCCTTCCTGGGACCTGACACTATTGGTGTTGTGTGCTGCCTAGAGGAGATGGGACAAGGTCTATTGCCCAGCATAGGCTGTCATACCCATGGGCACCAGAGCCAACTCACGTACCTTAGGTTGGAAGATGTCATGCTTCACGCTGACATCTGCTGGAAAGAGTGCTCAGGTCACTGATGCTGCCTTACTGGCATTTCAGAAGGATGTGGGAAAATTTTTAGCTATAAATAATATTTGCAAGATTATATTAGATTTAAGAATAGTTTTTTTTTATAATTGTTCCCAGACCACGTGGGAGGTTTCTAATTAAAAAGGGACTTTGCATTTCAGTCTAATGACTGGTTTAACATGTATAATTCCCTGTTGGTACTTTCTTTGCATATTAAAATGACTGTTTTTCAAATCTGTCCTTTAAATACACAATTGGCAACAATGCAGGCTATAAATATCTCTCCTGTGCTGTATTAATTAAAAAGCCAAGCATCTTATACATGTTAATGTACCTTGTCATCCATACTGATTCCAGAATTTTCAAGAGAACATTTCTGTTTGCTTTCAGACTTCAGTGAATGAAATGATATTTATTAAACACATTGCAAGAAGGAAAAAGATTGAAGTTATGTATTTAGAAATGTTGATGGTTTGGATAAAGTAATCATTGTGCTGTTTTGAGTGGAATGTTTCCCATGAAGGGCAGTCAGGATTGTTCAACAGAAGATAAGACCTGGGGACCACAGTTCTCCAAGCTGAGGTTCCAGGAGGTGCGAAGAGATGGAAGAGGGGAAGAGGTGGGTTGGGGGGAGGGTGGAGAAGGAGAAAGAAACAAGAAAAGGGGAGGAAAGAATGGGAGAGCTGAGAGGCACTTTGGCAATCTGACCCTACAGCACGGTTTGGCAAATAATGACTGTTTTCCATGTGCTGCTCCTTCAACTCATTTCCTGTGGCTGTAGACACCACCTAAGACTTTATGGCTGCTCTCCCCCTCTGCCCTCCTTGCCCATGGCACAGTGCACTCGCACTCAGAAAGAACTCCAGGTATCTCACCGGTCATAGTCCATGACTGCTATGGACAAGTGGATTTGGTCAATGTTCTCAGGAGGGACATCAAAGACTATGGCTTCGTTGTAAACAGGATTCAGTGTGTTCCTCTTGGTGGACGTTTTCCTCTTCTTCAGTCGTCTACCATCACACATCAGTGAGACTTTCACGTAGGGATCTGTACAGACCATGAGAAGCAGGGGTACTGTGAGGATAAATGTAGATTTAGGCCAGCAGTTAACAGCACTGTTGGTTTTCATGGACTATGGTATGCAGAACTCCTTCACCTGCCTGTGGACTGGAGTTTGAAGATTTTAATTAATATGTATTAGGCAGCAACTAAAGTTTGGATAATTAAGTCATTCATTCAAGAAAAAGCACAGGACACTGTCTTCTCAAACTGAGTGAAATTTAACTATAGTGTAAAAACATCTGTTACTGAATTAGAAAACATTCCAGCTAGAATTCAAGACCCTGGCTGTGATAGTAATAGCAGTGCATAGGCAATTTCAAGGCCTGGAAAACAGGCCCCTTGACTTTCAGCCACCTCAGGGAATCTTTCCCATAGACCGGATCCTTAAGAAAGAAAATCCTTAGATTCCTAGGATTTCTGAATTCCTAGAGGACTGGGAGGGCATCTAGGGGTGGATTTCCTGAAATACAGGGGCCTGGAGCCTCCAAGCCACCTTCAGTTGGGTTGCAAAGAGAGAAGAAGTTCAGCATGTCAAGGAGAGAAAGGACACAGGCTTGCTTGTGGTGGAATGCTGCAGTGGGGTGACAGATGACAGGCTGGATCTTCTTCACACAGGGCTCTTCTGGTCCCCCCGCCCCTGCTCAGTGGCGAGCTCTCCTCTCTTCACCTGCATAAGCATGCATTTCCCCAACTCCTATACGTGGCCCAGGAGGGACTCAGAGGGCCAGAGGGGCCACATCTTTTTGCTGCTTTGGAAAACACTGGACTATAGGATGCAGAATATATTGCATCTAATGTTCTTTGAGTTCAGTGACTGCGAGCCAGTTTGTACTGAGTGTTTTGTGACCACATTTTGGGAGCCTCTGCAGAGGCTGCTTGTGAACTCGTATAGTAGAAACTACATATTGAGGCATCTTTTGTTAGGGTTTAGAAAGTGTACTTGCTTGATTTACGGAAAAACCAAATGGCATAGTTCATTTTTATAAGGAGATATAATTGTCTTCAACCTTCAATAAGCTTGGAACAGTGATATCGAAGGAAACCCAATTAGATAAGCTATATCAGCATGTGCAAACTGTAGGTCCAGTACACAATTATGCTGAGGGAGAAGACCCATGAGAGAATAATAACAACAACTATAACTAACATTATGTGGCATCTAGCGTGCATCAGATGCTGTTCTTACAGTTTTATATATATCAACTCACTTAATATTTCAACGATCCAATGAGCCAAATACTATTATTACCCTCATTTTACAGATGGAATTCTGAAGCCAGAAAGGTTAAGTAACGTGCCGAAGGTCACACAGTTATTAGGTGGTAGGACTGGGATTAAACCTAGGAAGTTTGGTTTCGAAGTCAACATGCTTTATTACAATACTACATATTTCATAAGGAACACTAGAACAGGATGAGGAAGTCTGAATTTGGGAATGTCTCACCTGATGCTCCTGTTATGTCCATTGCCTTTAAATTCCTTGCTTTTATAATGGTAATGGTCAGCCTGCCAGCCGTTGGAAGATAGCAGAGGGAAAACATCAACTCTCCAAGATCCACCTTGTCCTGTTGAGAGAGCACAAACTGAAGCATTAGAAAGCATCTCGAGCCTGGTGTGCATGAAACTCAGCTGCAGGACAGCCCTGGAAGAGACCACGCAGCTCCTTTTGCTCAGCTCATGAATCCCTGGTATCTCTTCCCTTCGTGTCAGTCACATGGAGGGAGTTCCTCACCCTAAATAAGCATAGCCCATCCTTAGTTGGCAAAGCTGCAAGGTTGGCCCAGCCTCTGCCACCACATATCCAGCCACACACAGCACTGCACAGCCTCACATGGGGCCACCGAGCCCACAACCCAGCCCCCGGTGCAGAAGCCCCTGCAGACTTAAAGATCCTCCACAGTGTCCCCTACTCATATGCCTACCAAAATCCACAGAGACCCCAGGACAAGCCACACAGAGATGTCCCTCTTCACAGGCCCACCCATAGCCTAGGTTCATTCTGCACATAGCTGCCCCATGAGGCATCGTGCCATCTCTCAAACAGGTCCTCACCCCACCCCACCCAATCCCCTGCACAGTGCCCTCAAGTCAGTCATAATATCCCTGTATACCCCTGTATACCCCAACCCCCACATGCAATCACTGTGCCCCAGAGCACTGCACGCAACCTGGCCACACACAACCTGTGCAGTCAGCTCATGCCTCCACTGGACCCTGGAAACTTCTAGTCCCTCACATAGCTCTGCATGAGACTGAGATGGCATCCAATGACTCCACACATCCACAGCCCTGGACACTCCTAGACACTAGCCTAGACCCACAAGCCTCTACTCAGGGAGAAAAGTGTGGAGACCCAGATCTCCAGAGGCCCCTTAGGCCTCACTTCGCCACAGCTCTTCCATTCTCTTGCTGTGTCTGTGAGGAGCCTCCATGTCCCTCTGCTGGGCACACATCTCCTCAGGCAGTGTTCAGCCATTCAAATAGGTCAGAATACATGATTCTCTTTCTCCTTTCATCCCAGGGAGAGTGTAGCCAGAAAGGAGAAAAAAATGCCAGCTCATTTAGTTTTGATTTCTGAGAGATACCTGAGGTTATGGAGCTGGATGCCTGTGTCTAATTAATAGTTTCATACTGACAGTGCTCTGGGGAGTCAGGTTCTTGCCCTCAACATCCACAGCCTCCCCTCCCCTTCTCTATTCTCAAAGGATGCTTCTATTTTTAGAAGCATAGATTCAGTTCTGGAAGGTCATCTCCCCAGCCTCCCTGCCTTGACTGCTTCCACAGGAGGATGAGGCAAAGGATCTATTTGGTCACTAAAGCAGATGGATTGCTTTGTGTCTTCCTGCATCACTGGCCTCAGGTAATTAAATGATCTCATCTTGCAAGCCAGGCTCTCGTGTTACCTGGAACTCTGACCTCAAGAGGCCCAGGTGGCTGGGCCTTTCCCATTGGGGAGAGGTGGGGATGGGGAGAACAGAGTTCTATAGGAGTGGGGGTTTCACACACAGCAGTATCTGGACTGCTCTGTGGTGCTGGGTTCTCTTTTACGGGAACAGTGTCTGCTCTCACTAAAAAGGAACGGGCTGACCCAGCTCCCTGCTGGTGGCAGAGGGGAAAGAGAAGCAACAGCTGTCCCGCAAATCATCCTTTTGCCTCCTTGCTCCCTGGCCCCCTTCTTTGCCTTTGACTTCTATTCCTCCTTCAGAGGGCTTTCACTGCACCTAGCTCTCTCCTTCCCCCTCATCCTGCCCAGAAAATCTTGGTTTGACAAAGTAAATTTGGAAGTAACCAAAATCATGACTATGAAAAAGACCTAACAAACAAAGGATAGGATCTGCTGACACAATGAAGCTGTTCTTATTTATGGAGTAAATAAATTAATAAAAATAAAACTGTAAATATTGCACTCATAAAAAAAAGATCATGCCTATGAAGGTTCATAATCAATTCTTTCAGCAAACATTTCCTGAGAGTGCACACTGTGCACATACTTTGTAAGGTTTGGGATGTAAAAATGCACACAGTCTAGTCCCTGCTGTAAAGGCTGATGCACATAATTAAATGTGATGCATCAGATTACTCCTGTGCTAAGTATGTTGGGTTTTTGTTTTTTCCAACATAAACCCCACTCACAAATATTTATATTATATGACTATTTGCTGATGAGTTAAAAGAAAAAATCAAACCTCAAACTTGGTGGTATATTCAGAATGTAAACTAGTGTTAAAAGTCCACATTTGTACTTAAAAAAAGAAAAAGGCAATAGCAAATTAAAGAAATAGTTACCAGATGAGTCACACTGCACTCATTTGCTGGCTTGATTGCCTGCCCAGCACCACCGCTGCACCCCCTACACCACTGTTGCTGCCCCCATCCCCACTTCCACCTCTAGGAGGTGCCTCTCATGGAGACTGAGGATCAACCCCTGGCTGAGAAACTCACAATTAGACTGTTGAGAATTCCTACTACTGCCTAAAGAAAATCTACCTTGATTTAAAATACAGGAAATACAGGCAGAAGGAGTGTACAGGGACCTCAGCAGCCATGGGCAGCCCCCACGGCTGCCACAGACACTGTTGACACACAGGTGGTCTGCCATAGCCACCACCACAGCTACTGCTGCTGCAAAAGTGGACTGATGCTGCAGCAGCAGCCACCACCCAATTACCACTTGACTGCATTAACACAAGGAGAATCAACAGTGGATCTTGGGGAGAGAGGTGAGTGAGCACAGACCTGAGACCCAGTGGCCCAATCCACAGGGAGAATTATGCTGCCACACACAGTAGCACACGTGGTGGTGGTAGGTACATTTGCTACCTACGTGACTGCCTTGATCTGGGGAGAAACACATGTGAAGCCCCCCGAGAGTAAAGAAACCCAGGATCCCTAACCCTAACCCTAAACTTCAAATAATTGGGATATCCAAAGAAGAAGAAAAAAGAAGAAATGTAAAAAACATATTCATGGAAATAATGGCTGAAAATTTCCCAAGTATGGAGAAAGATGACAAGATCCAGGTACAGGAAGCTCAGATGTCACCAAATTCAATCCAAGGAGAAACACCTCAAGGCACATCATAATCAAATTATCGAAAAACAAAGACAAAGAAAGGATGGCAAAAGCAACAAAAGAAAAGAAACATATAATATTCAATGGAGCACCAATATATCTCAATGGATTTCTCAGTAGAAACCCTGCAGGCCAGAAGAGAATGGGAGGATATATTCAGGGTGCTGAAGGAAAAAGGCTGTCAGCCAAGAATTCTCTATCTAGCAAAACTGACCTTCAGATATGAAGGAGAAATGAAGTCTTTCTCAGACAAACAAAAGCTAAGGGAATTCGCCAACACTAGACCTGCCTTACAAGAAATGCTAAAGGGAATTCTTCAGTTTGAAAGAAGATGACACTAAGGAGTGGCAAGAAAACAGCTGAAGGTACATACCTCATTAGTAGAATAAATTCACAGACAACCTCAGAATACTCCAATATCATAAGGGTGGTGAATAAAATGCTTATATCCTTAGTATGAAGACTAAACGACAAACCTAACAAGACAACAACAAATAAAACAATTGTATAAGACACACGCAATATTAAAAGATGGAAATTGAAACAACAAAATGTCAAACAGTGTGGGGCAGGTGAAAATGCCAAAGTTTAGAGTTGGCTTTGGTTCTTCCTATTTTCTCAGATATCACAGTTGTTATTAGTCTAAAAGAATTTGTTAATATAACTATAACATAGTTTTTCTGTAAGCTTCACAGTAACCATAACACAAAAACTTTTAAGAGACATACTAAAAATAAATAGTGAGAAATCAAAATACACTGCTAAAGAAAACCACTCAACCACAGAGGAAGACAGTAATATCAGAAAAAAGAAAAAAATGATCAGCAAAACAACCAGAAATAAGTAACAAAATGGCAGTAACAAGTCCCTATATACCAATTATAACCCTGCATGTAAATGAATTAGATGCCCCAATTAAAAGACAGAGAGTGGCTCAATGGATTATAAAACAAGAACCAACAATATGCTGCTGACAGGAAACTCACTTCATCTATAAAGATGTCTACCAACTGAAAGTGAAGGGATGGAAAAAGATATTTCATGCAAATGGAAACCAAAAAAGAGCAGGAATAGCTATACTTAAAACAGATAAAGTAGACTTCAAACCAAGGAAAGTAAAAAAAGATAAGGAAGATCATTATATAGTGATAAAGGGATCCATTCAACAATTTGAAGTATATATGCACCCAACACCGGAGCACCCAGTTCCTAGCTATACAAAGCAATTACTATTAGACATAAGAGGAGAAATAGAGTCCAACACAATAATAGTCAGTGACTTTAACACCCCACTTTCATCAAAGACAAATCATCCAGACAGAAAATTAGCCAAGAAACATCAGAATTCATCTCTACTCTAGGCCAATTAGGCCTAACAGACATATATTGAACAGCAAATCAGTAGAAGGAGAGAAATAACAAAGATCAGAACAAAAATAAATGAAATAGAAATTTAAAAAAGAACACAAAAGATTGATGAAACAAAGAGCTGTTTTTTCCAAAAGATAAACAAAAACGATAAACTTTTAGCTAGACTAACAAAGGAAAGAAGAGAGAAGATTCAAATAAATAAAATCAGAAATGAAAAAGGAGACATTACAACTGATACCACAGAAATACAAAGGATTATAAGAGACTATTATGAACAACTATATGCAAACAAACTGGAAGACCTAGAAGATATGGATAAATTCCTGGGCACATACAACTTACCAAGGCTGAATCATGAAGAACTAGAAAACTTAAACAGACCATTAATGAGTAATGAGATTGAAGCAGTAATAAAAAGTCTCCCAACAAAGAAAACCCCAGGAACAGATGGTTTTACTGCCAAATTCTAAATAGCATTTAAGAAGTACTAATGCCAATTCTTCTCAAACTTTTGCAAAAAAATTTAAAGAGGAGGAAAAACTTCAAAATTCATTCTAGGAGGCCAACATTAAGTTTATACCAAGACAGGAAAATGATACAACAAAAAAAGGAAACTACAGACCAATATCCTTAAAGAAGATGTGAAGACCCTCAACAAAATTCTAGTAATCAGCGTCCTACAACACATTAAAAAGATCATTCACCATGATCAAGTGGCATTCATTCCAGAGATGCAAGGATGGCTCAACATACACAAGTTAGTAAATGTGATACATCACATCATCAGAATGAGGGGGAAAAAAATCATACGATCATTTCAATAGATGCAAAAAAAGTATTTGATAAAATCCAACACCCCTTCATGACAAAAAACACCCAACAAACTAGGTATAGAAGTAATGTACCTCAATACAAGAAAGGCCATATAAGAAAAACCCATAGCTAATATCATACTGAATAAACAAAAACATGGAGGCTTTTCCTCTAAGGTCTCAAGCAAGACAAAAATTCTCACTTTCTCTACTCTTATTCAGCATGGTACTGGAAGCTCTAGCCAGTGCAATAAGGCAAGAGAAAGCAATAGAGGACATCCAAATTGGAAAGGAGGAAGTCAAACTATCCTCATCTGCAGATGACACTACTGTATACATAGAAAACCCCAAAGTCTCCACCAAAAAATTACTAGAAATACTAAAAAATTTGGTATGTTGGTGGGATAAAAAAATCAACAGACAATAATCAATAGCCTTCCTATATACCAATAACATAACAACAGAAGAAGAAATCAAGAAAGTAATCCCACTCATAATAGCTACCAAAAAAAATGAAATTCCTAGTAAATGTAACCAAGAAGGTGAAAGACCTCTATAATATAAACTATAAAATATTGGTAAAGGAAAAAAACTGAAGAGAACACAAATAAATGGAAAGAAATCACATGTTCATCAGTTGGATGAATTAACATAATCAAAATGTCCATGTTACCCCAAACAATCAACACATTTAATGCAATCCATATCAAAATACCAATGACATTCTTCACAGAAATAGAAAAACGATCTCAAAATTTGTATGGAACCACAAAAGAGCCCATATTCCTAAGCAATGTTGAACAAAAAGAACAAAGTTTGAGGCATCACACTTCCTGACTTAAAAAATATACTATAAAGCTATAGTAATCAAAACAGAATGGTTCTGGCATAAAAATGGATAAATACACCAATAGAAAAGAATAGAGAGCCCAGAAACAAACCCGCACTCTTAACAGTCAACCGACAAAGGTGCCAAGAATATATAGTGGGGAAAGGACAGCATCTTTAATAAATGACACTGGGAAAACTGGATATCCACATGCAGAAGATTGAAAGTAGACCACTATCTTTCACCATACACAAAAATCAATTCAAAATGGATTAAAGACCTAAATTTAAGACTCAAAACTATGAAACTACTAGAAGAAAACATAGTGGAAATGCTATGTGAAACAGGAGTATTTTGAACAAGACCACAAAGGCACAGGTAACTAAAGCAAAAATACACAAATGGGATGACATCAAACTAAAAAGCTTCTGTACAGCAAGGGACACTATCAACAAAGTGAAGAGACAACCTGAAGAATGGTAGAAAGTGTTTACAAACTACACCTCAGACAAGGGGCTAATATATAGAATATATAAGGAACTCACACAACTCAACAGCAAAAAAAGCAAATAACCCAATTGAAAAATGGGCAAAAGACCTGACAGACGTTTCTCAGAAGAAAACATACAAATGGCCAACAACCACATGAAAAATGCTCAAAATAACATCACTAGGGATGTGCAAATTAAAACCACAATGAGATATCATCTCATCCCAGTTAGAAGGGCTAATACCAACAAGATAGAAAATAACAAATGCTAGTGAGGATGTGGAGAAAAGGGAACCTCCTACATTGTTGGTGGGAAGCCATTGTAAATTGGGACAGCCATTGTAGAAAACAATATGGAGGTTCCTCAGAGAACCAAAAATAGAACTACCTTATGATCCAGCTATCCCACTACTGGGTACATACCCAAACGAAATGAAATCAATATATCAAAAAGATACCTGCATCCCATGTTCATCACAATGCTATTCACAACAGCTAAGAGACAGAATTAACCTAAATGCCCATCAATGTATGAATGGACAAAAAACCCCTGTGGTATATATACACAATGGGATACTATTCAGCTACAAAAAATGATATCCTATCCTTTGCAGCAACATGAATGGACAAAAAACCCCTGTGGTATATATACACAATGGGATACTATTCAGCTACAAAAAATGATATCCTATCCTTTGCAGCAACATGGATGGAACTGGAAACCATCTTGTTAAGTGAAGTAAGTCAGCACAGAAAGACAAATACCATATGATCTCACTTATATGTGGAATCTCAAAAAAAAAAGTGTTTCTCATAGAAGTAGATAGTATAATAATGGTTACCAGAGGCTGGGAGGGGAGGGGAGTGGGGGAGGAGAAGGGGTAGAATAATAGGTACAAAACTATGCTATCTACTCTAAGTGAATCATTGTGCAGTATATGCCTGTATCGAAACAACACAGTGTACCTCACAAAAATAAATAAAAGTGAAAGAAAAAAATAGTAAAAAACAATTTTAAAATTTATATGGAACAGTAAAAGACCCCAAATATCCAAAGCAATGCTCAGCAAAAAGAACAAAGCGGGGGACATTGCACTCCCTCTAAAAATATATTAAAAAGCTATAGTAATCAGCATGGTACTGTCACAAAAACAGACACAGACCAATGGAACAGAAAAGAGAATTCAGAAATAGATCCATATACCTACAGCCAACTGTTTTTCAACATAGGAGCCAAGAACATACATTGGGGAAAGGACAGTCTCTTCAATAAATGTTGCTAGGGAAATTGGAGATTCACATGCAGAAGAATGAACCTAGAACCCTCTTTCTCACTATATACCAAAATCAACTCAAAATGGATTAAAGACTTAAATGTAAGACCTGAAACTATCAAACTTCTAGAAGAAAACACAGGGGAAACACTTTAGGACACAGGACATAGAACTAGGCAAAGATTTCAAGAATAAGACTTTTAAAGCACAGGCAATAAAAGCAAAAATAAACAAACGGGATTATTTCAAACTAAAAAGTTTCTGCACAGAAAAGGAAACAATGAACAGAGCAAAAAGACAACTTGCAGAATGGGAGAAAAAATATTTTCAAATTGTGCATTCAACAAGGGATTAATATCCAGAAAATACAAAGAACTCAAAAAATTGTAAAAAAAAAAAAACGGATTTAATAATGGGCAAATGAGCTGAATAGACATCTCTCAAAGGAAGACATACAAAGGTTCAACAGGTATATGAAAAAATTCTCAACATCACTAATCAACAGAGAAATGCAAATCAAAACCACAATGTGATATCATTGCACTCCCCTTAGAATGGCTGTTATCAAAAAGAGAAAATAAATGCTGGTGAGGAAGTGGGGAAAGGGGAACTTTTATACATTGTTGGTGGGAATGTAAATTAGTACGGCCATTGTGGAAAACAGCATGAAGCCTTCTCAAACAACTACAGATAGAGCTACCATATGATCCAGCAATCCCACTACTTGGTATATATCCAAAGGAAAGGAAATCAACAGTTTGAAGGGACACCTACATTCCATGTTTATTGAAGCTCTATGCACAACAGCCAATATTTGGAACCAAACTAAATGCCCATCAGCCAAGGACTGGATAAAGAAAACGTGGTATATATACACTATGAAATACTACTCAGCCATGAAAGAATGAAATGCTCCCATTGGCAGCAACATGGATGAGTTCTGAGAAAATTACATTAAGTGAAAAAAGCCAGGCACAGAAAAAGGAATACCACATGTTCTCACCCATATGTGGAAGCTACAAAAGTTGATCTCAAAGATGTAGAGAGTAGAATAGTTACTACAGACTAGTAAGGGGAGAGGGATGGGGGAATGGGGAAAGTGTGGTCCACAAATACAAAGTTGTAGAGAGAGAGGAAGAATAAGATCTAGTGTTCTACAATGCTGTAGGGAGACTACAGTCAGCAACAAATTACTGTATAACTTCAAGTAGCTGACTGAGAAGATGTTGAATGTTCTCAACACAAAGAGGTAACAAATGTTTGAGGTGACAGAAATGCTAAATACCCTGAGATCATTGCATACTGTATAAATAAACCCAAATATCATATTGTATTCCATATACATATACAATTACCATGGGCCAATTAAGAAAAAATAAACTATAAAGAAAAGAAATTTCAAAGACAAAAGTAGATTAGCAATGGGGGGAAAGGAATAATGAAAAGTTATTACTTAATGGGTAAAGAGTTTATGTTTAGAATGATGAACAAGTTTTGGAAATACATAGAGGTAATGGTTGCACAGGATTGTGAATGTAATTAATTCCATGCAATTTTATGTTTGAAAATGCTTAAAGTGGCATTTTTTTACCACGCTAAAAAAAAGAAACATGAATAAATCTCAAAAACATGACGTTGAGTGAAAGAAGCCAGACAAAAAAGACAACATAACTGTATGATTTCCTTTATATGAAATTCTAGGAAAAGCAAAAATAGTGACATAAAGTGATCAGTGGATGCATTGGAGTGGGAGTGGGAAGAGAAAACTGACTGCAAAGGGGGCCAGGAAATCTTTGGGAATAATTGAAATTTTCTATGTCATGAATGTAGTGATGGTTACATGACTATACACATGTGACAAAACTTGTGTGCTTAAAATAGGTTAATTTTATTGTACGTACTTTAAATATCAATAGAGGGGATCAAAAATTCTGAGAAGATAGATTTTGCAAAGGTCTATATCTTTGTCTTCTAGGTTTATTGCCTTGAGTTCAGAAGATATGCCCTGATGTTTTCAACCATTTAAGATATTACTCTATTTTATTCTATTCCATTCTACTCTATTATTTGTGTTCCAACGCATCTGAAAATTATGTGTATTCTCTGTAAGTAGGAGACAAATTTCTGTGTCTATTAAATCAAGCTTATTAATTTTGTATTTAAATCTTCCTTCTAGAATTTATTATACTTCTGTTTTTTAAATATGGTTTCTTAGTATTCCATTATGTTTCACAGCCAAATTATCAATAAACATTTAAACTATGGTTAAAATGTTTTCATTTCTTTGAAAAGTTTCTAAAAACCCACAGCATCCCTCTTTGTATGTACATTTTTCATTTTGCTAGAGTATGTCCCTGGGGCCCTTTTTTTTTCCCCAGAGAGAGTTCACAAGTAGTTAAAATAATCTTTGTTAATGCTCTAATTCTTAAAGGAAAGTTAGCTGGGCATAGAATTTAGGTTAAAATAATTTTATCTTAGAATCGTTTTACGTTGTCACAATGTCCTTTAGTACTTCATGTTCCTGCTGAAGTGTTTGATGTCATTCTTTGGTATATACTTTTTCTCTCAAGGAGTCTTTAAGATTGTCTTTTTATACTTTTACTTTGTACTTGTGCCTTCTGAAATTTCTCCAAAATTTATTTAGATATCTTGTTTTTACTGATCTTGCTTAGTACTCAGTGATAGACGTTAATTAGAATTCTTTCTTCTCTCTTTAATCTCCTTCGGGGAGAAGTTGATCTATTTGTTTATTTTGTACCTTTTCTTTTGTGATGTTGGTTTTTTCTTAGATTTTAGGACATCTTTAATTGTCTCTATTTATAACTGAAGGGTCAAAGCAAAAGTATTCTGCTTATGCCTTTTGTAGTTTTTTTGCTACAAAATATCAGTTATTTTATGGGGGTGGTGCTGCCCAAGAAGGAATGGGGGCAATCTCATGTTTTTCATCTGACATATTTAACTGGAGGTACTGATGAATTTTTCTTTAATTCTATTTGCATAATAATTACATCACCAAACTTATTAAACTTTGGCTTTACCCTTCTATAAAGGCAGGCAAAGAGAGTCATTATCAATATACTTTTGATACCCCAATCTCTCCAATATTTTTTGAGTAGCATCTTGTCAGAAGTCCCCAAGACCACCCTGAGGTTTGATGATTCACTAGAAGGACTCACGGGACCCAGAAACGCTGTTATATTCAGAGTTACAATTTTCTGGATTGGCCCAAGGTCTTTGTATAACCTTGGGCCTTAAAGATCACCTGTCAGGAACCAGTGAAGAGCCAGTCCTTTCTTTGGAATCTTTAGGGTTCAAGAACTGTAAGCCTGCTAAGTAAACCCTTCACTGAACAACAACATGAAGCCCTCATTTAACTTGCCTTTTCGCACATATTTTCCTGTACTGAAAAGGGAAGAGGTAGTTGTGGTCCATATGCTTGTGTACCCAACCATCACACGTTCTCACCCAGAAAACAAGGCTGATGTCATGGAAGACATTCTGGAAGGAGGTTAGTTAAAAGCCTGGCTGGCAGAGATGTTAGACTGGGTGAGAGATAATCATAAGGCAATTAAGCTAGAAATCTATAATAAAATGATAACTAGAATGTTTCCATATGTTTGGAAACTAAGAAATACACTTCTAAATAAACCATGGATCAAAAAAAAATCACAATAAAAATTAGAAATATATTGAACTGGATGATGATAAAAGTAACATACTTTAAAACATGTAGAATACTGAAAATCATATTAAGGAAATATTTTCAGTTTTAAATGCATAAAACAGGACAAAAGAAGGCCGAAATAATCAGTAATCAAAGCATCTATCCCAAGAAATTGGAAAATTAAACAATCAATTAAGTGAAGTAGAAGAAAGGAAATAAAAGAGCAGAAATTAATAAAATAGAAAACAAATATATTTAGAGGGAATCATCAAAGCCAAAAGTTAGATTTTGAAAGGCAAATAAAAATAGCTAACCCTCTTTCAAGACAGATAAAAAAGAAAGGGTACAGGAGAGCAAAAAAGTAACAAATAAGCACGTCATGGTTGAGAATGTAAAACCACTTCAGATCCTAAGGGCATTCAGAAGATAAAAGGATTTTATAAACAACTTTATACTCACAGACTTCAAATTTGGATAAAATGGACAAATTCTTCAAAACACAAAACATAAAATAGATGTAAGAAGAAATACAGACTCTGAATTTCTATGTCTCTTTTAAAAAATGAATATGTAATTAAAACCTTACCATAAAAAAATTTCAGGCTGGGTGTGTTGACTGGTGAATTCTATTAAATATTAGGGAAGAAATAAAGCCAATATTATGCAAATATTTCAGAATATAGAAAAATAGGGAATACTCCCCTATTCATTATCTGAAATCATTATATTTTGGGTATCAAAACCTGAGAAGCCCATTATAAGAATGGCAAAATTACAGTACAATTTTCACTATGAACTGAGATTTAAAAAATTAAGAAAAGTATTAGAAAACTGAATCAAGAAAAGCATTGTAATGATAATATATTATAATCATATTTGTTTTATTTCAAGTTTACATGGTTGATTTAACATGTGAAGTTTAAACAACTTAATTGTCCATAATAACAGATAAAGAGGAAAAAAGTCATATGATGACCCAAATGAATGTAATAACATCAAGCATTTATTTATGATAAAAGCTCTTAATAAGCCAGATATGGAGGGGAAAGTATCCACTGGAGGGCATCTAAAAACAAGGCTACTGCAATGGTATATTTAATAGTGAAATATTGAAAGCTTTCAAATTAATGTCAGGGATAATCACCACTTCACATAACCACTTCTATCCAATAATGTACCTGCGGTCCTAGCTAGTGAATTAAAGCATGAAAAAGAAATAAAAGGTACAAAGTTTTGACATGAAGAATTCATTCCATCATTATTGTTAGATGACATGATGTGCAAAGAAAATCCCCTCAAAATATACAGATAAATTGTTAATTTCATCTGTACCTTTATTTTTAATAAGCATGCTTATGATGATTGATGGATTGATGGATACAAGGTCAGTAAACAAAAATAAACTGCGCTTTTATATATCAGAAAAAACAGGTTAAAAACAAAAAATAGAACAAAAATCTCACAATTAATTGCCTCAAAAACATTATATACTTTGGAATAAATTTACCAAAAACGTCCAATATTTCTTTGCATAAAAAAGGTAAAAACATTATTAAAAAAATTTAAGGAAGGTCTAAAAAAATAGAGGAATATACCACGCTCATAAATTGGAAGACTCAATATTACAAAAATATTCCCCAAACTGATCTACGGGCTAAATGTGATTCCAATCAGATTCCAACTTGACAAATTGATTCTAAGTATTATTTGGGTATACAAAGTGACTAGAATAGCCAAGATTCCCTTGAAGAAGAACAAAGTGGGAAAACTTGCTGACCTGGATGGGAAAACTTGTTAGAATGCTGCTAGACTACTGTCCAGAATGAACTGAACTAGTGCAGCATTTGTGGAAGGCAAATAATCCATGGAGCTGCCTAGAGAAGTCAGAAACTGACTCATGCATATACAGATATTTGCTTTATGTTCTGGTTTTCTTATTTATTTATTTGTTTGTTTGGTTATTTATCTATCTATCTATTTATTTATTAAGAATATTCATGAGATACAAAGCTAATTGTCACCCTTTGTGCCCATGATGTGAGGGCCAGATTCATACTGGGGGTATACCCATTACTGGAAATTACTTTTGTACCCTGTCTCCCCACCCAATTATCCTCCAACCTCCCTCCCTCCCCCTTTCTTCCCATTCCACTTTGTAGCCCTAGGAATGTTCCCTCCCTCTGTAAGACCACCGCACTACTGTGGTCTTTCTTTCCTTCCTTCCTTTCTCTCTTAGCTCCCACATATAAGTGAGTACATGCGGTATTTATCCCTGTGTGCTTTGCTTATTTCACTCAGCATAAGTTTCTCCAGGTTCATCCACGTTGTTGCAAATGGGAGTACTTATTCTTTTTTATGGCAGAGCAGTATTCCATAGTGTATATGTACCACAGTTTCCTTATCCAATCATCCATCAGTGGACATTTAGGTTGGTTCCATATCTTGGCTATCGTAAACAGAGTTGCGACCTCATCCATACCACTCCCAGGCTTGCTTTATGCCCTAAAAGCCTGTGCTCTATAGAAAGAAATGAAACTTGATGCATTCATTTAGAGTCTTAAATGTCTGATGGAGTTTGGGATGAATTAGCAACAGAGTGCATGAACACACACACACACACACACACACACACACACACACACACAGCAAATAAAACCAAGGTGATTCATTCCATTATTCTTTATTCAACAAACATTTATGGAATGCAATTATTTGCCAGGTACTCAGCCTTTGATGCTGGGAATCTATCAATGAACCAAACAGGCAAAAATCGTTTACCCTCATGGAGCTTATATTTCTTGTGTGAGAAGATAGACAATGAGAAAAATAAATTATACACACACATACATACATACATAAATACACATATAATGCAGTGGAGAGAAATAAAGCAGAGAAGGGCGTTAAGTGGTTTTGAGGGGTTAAATAAGATATTAAATAGGGTGGTCGGGGAAGGCTTTCTGAGAGGGCAACTTTTGAATAAGGATCTGAGAAATGGGGTAAGCCAGCTAGGCATGCAGCTCTCTGAGGAAAACTCCACACAGAGAAGCAAGCACAGACGCCCTGAGGGGACAGTATACCTTCTGTGTCTGAGGAAGGGCAAGGTAGGTGTGGCTGGAAAGGAGTGAAAAAGGAAGAGAGTAAAAACGATGGGGTCACAGAGGTTGTAAGAGACCAGATCACGTAAGCTATCGAAAGGATTCTGGCTTGTGCTGAGTGGAAATGGAAGCCATTTAATGGACTGAAGTAGAAAAGCAGCACAATGTCGCACAAGTAGCACAAGGGCCACTTTAACAGGGCCTCTCAAGCAGCTGTGCTCAGAACAGCCTGGGGCGACCAGGGCCACGAGCAAGGAGGTTACTGTAGTAAATCTGGTGTGAGATGACATGGTGCGGTCTAAAGAAAGCAGTGGAGGTGGTGAAATGTCATCACATTTTGAAGATAAAGAACTAGGATTTTTTTTTTTTTTTTTTTTCTTTTTAAAGTGACCGGTAAGGGGATCTTAACCCTTGACTTGGTGTTGTCAGCACCACGCTCTCCCAAGTGAGTCATCCGGCCATCCCTATATGGGATTCGAACCCGTGGCCTTGGCGTTATCAGCACTGCACTCTCCCGAGTGAGCCACGGGCCGGCCCCAAGGATTTTCTCATAGATTAAACAATAGAAAGAGAGGAGTCAAGGATGATTCCAGTATTTGGGGCCTGAGCAAGTGGAAAGATGGACTTACCATTAACCTCCATTTCTAAATGGAAGGGGGCAAGGCACCAGGTTACAGGGGAGAGCAAGGACTCAGTTTTGCATATGTTAAATGTGAGACACCTACTAGACATTCTAAATGGAGATGTCAAGTAGCCAATTAGATATATGAGTATGGAGATCAGGGGAAAATCCAGCTGAGATATAAATTACCAACTCCTGAGGGGAAGAGAAAAGAATCAAAACACAGCAAACTACACGGTTCAGCTTTAAATTAAATTTATATAATGATAATGATATAAACATGAATAATTATCTCCACAAATTTATAACTATTTTGAGAAGATGGGAGAGGAAAGTTTGGTGTGAGGAGTGACTGTGTGTGTGTGTGTGTGTGTGTGTGTGTGTGTGTTTAGTGAATTTAGGAGCTAAATCCTCATCTCCCATACTAAAATTCAGTAGAAACCTAAAACTAAAAATAAAGTCAAATGAAGCATTTTATTTAAAATATGGAGGCATATTTTTACAAAAAACAGTTAAAGTAGTTGGTAGAAAGTCCTTCTCAAGAGTGGGAATTGAGGTTAGGAATATAAACCTAAAGATGACTTCATTTGTATTTAAAAGCTCCTGAAGCCTGGACATATGGTACAATTGATTAAAGCTGAGTTCAAGTCTTGGCTCCTCACTTAACCTCAGATAGGCTACATATTTTCTCGTTTCTCAGTTTTCTGTTTTCTCATTTGGAAAGGGGAATTAATATTTGAAGCATAGGGTTGTTAAAAAAATTTAAATGAGAAAAATGTATGAATGCAGTAAGTACTGAACAGGAGGTAGCTATTATTATTTTTGCATTTAATTACACATTTGTCACTCTGACCAGTCTGTGCACTCTGCAAGAGGAAGGATCACTTATCTGTCTCTCCCAGTGGCTGCCACTTAGGAGTGGTCCAGTCAATATTTCTTGTAATTAATGAATTGAGCCTTGCTTCCTGGGGTTTTTGAATCAAACGCCCAGTGAGCCACCAGGCTATGGGACATCTGGTCTCTCCTCTCTGTCTCCCTCTCTTATCCCTCCTACCCTGCCACCATATTCTCCAGTATTACTGGCTCACTGAGAAATCCTGTTCTTACAGAGCCTCTTTCAAAAACAAAAACCCTTGTGAGATACAGTGGTAAGAAATCATTTATTTAGCAAGTGGAGAGAAAATCCTAGTTGCAGCATTCCTCTGAAGTGTCCTTAGTCCTCACCTGTCATAATTACACTAACGGTCCAAACCTGGTACACCTGTAACATAGAAGCTGTTAATGATTTCTTCATTCTATTTTCTCAGAAACTCCAGCTGTATTTCTGATACTTTCCCCAGATATGACAGAATTGGCAGAAACATCTTTTTTCAGTGATGGATCCTACCAATAATTAACATGCACTGTTAAAGTAACTGTTGATTGCACTTTATTTATAGATATTAATATGATTAATTGCACTGGAAGTGTGCCTGGATGGTGATGCTTTCCGAGCTGGTGCTGGGGCACCAGTGAACCCCATCTCCTTCACTGGGTAGTGGGTGAGGATTGGGATCGGCCCACTCCTGTTTTCTTCCTGAATTGCTTCTTCAAATAATTCTAGGTCTAATTCCATAAGAATTAGAAAAAAATTAGAAAAAATTTTCTTTGACCAATGATATGTCCAGCTAAGAATGGACAAGATAACATCACATATGATACTGTAAAACTCTTTATGGTCACTAAAAAACATGACATCACTATCTTATCTGACCTTATCCAGTTCCCTGGTTTAAAAATGCCACCTATATGAGGGGTCTTCAAAAAATTCATGGAAAAATTTATATTATCTTTTAATTCTATTTTTCCACAAACTTTTGAAGAATCCTTGTATATGGGTGACTCCAACATTTATGTCTCTACTACAGCATCTTCCGTGCATTATAGACTCGTTTATCCAAAT
This sequence comes from Cynocephalus volans, assembly GCF_027409185.1. Taxonomy (NCBI): domain Eukaryota; kingdom Metazoa; phylum Chordata; class Mammalia; order Dermoptera; family Cynocephalidae; genus Cynocephalus; species Cynocephalus volans. The sequence continues at coordinate 107,802,433 of NC_084463.1, read as the reverse complement.
GCTTCCTTTAGATCTTTATTTAGTTGTCTAATAGACACCTCAATCTTAATATTTCAAAAGTGGAGCTGATTTCCTTCCCCTTCCCCTAGCCTTACTTACTACCTAAGCTGCTGCCTTCATCTCAGTCTGGTAAAGAAACCCTCCCAGAAGATGAGGCTGAAAATTTGGTAGTCATCGTGTCTATATTCCTCCTCTTCTCTCACCCTCCCACATGCGCAAGTCATGTCATTCTTACCTCCAAAAATATCTAGAGGCTGTCCAATTCTCTCCTTCTCTATAGTGCTACCCTATTTCAAGATGCCATCATCTCTCTCACATGCACTGCTACAAAACAGCAAAGGCAAAAGGAGCAGTGAGTCCATAGGGCAGGATGGTTGCTACAATATGCTCATATCCTAGGATTCTATGCCATGCAATAAGCTCACAGCTGCTCAAGGTAGAACAGAGCCTCAGGTGCTTGCTTATGTATCCTCATGCCTACACTGCAACATGACTCTGAATCTTGGATTCCCAGCCTGGTCTGATGCACTCCGGAGCACTCAGAGTGGGCTCCAGAAAAGGGCTGGTTCCATCTGTGGAGATGATGTGATGTCGTGGCTCTTTACTTCCTCACGTGATTATGGTTTTCCCCTCCAAGGCATCTAGAGTCGATGGGGTGGTGGGAGCTCTCCACCACTGGCTCAACTCTAGATGCCTTGGAGGGGAAAACCACATTCATACAGGAAACTGGTTGTATCCTAGGGTTGCAGTGGCCGATGGGACTGATAATAATTATCACACAAAGGATAATTAAATATAGAAGAATGATAATTGCTCTATCTGAGCAACTCTTTGCCTTCCTGTAAGAAAGACGTGGCTCTGGCTTGTCTTGAATGACATGATGTGTGGTTTTGCATTTTTCATATTCCAAAACACACCCCAAAAAGTCAGGGAATATGTGGTGAATCTGGCAGACACACTCTTCTGTGACACACTTAGCTAACAACATGTCACTGAGGGCTTACTAGGTACCCTGTTTTTCTCAGTACTAGAGGTGACTGACTTCTACCCCATAGGAGCCCACTGTTTAGGGTGACAGGGCAGAGCTTCTCTACAGGGCAATGGTTGGGGTCCCTAATTGGCAGAGAGGGAAACCACGCAACAAAGTGTAAAGAGCTGAGCCTTTCTCCTGGGAAAATAAGCTTGGTGCTCATCTCAGGCATGTTATCAGAATTAATTATTAAAAGGTTTCTTAACCCCTAAAAAATCACTGAGTCTTAATGGGTTTATTAAAAACTGGTGATACCAGATTAACATCATTTTCTTTTTTGACTTGGGTTATTGGACTCATATATCAGAGGGCTTTTGTAGGTCCAGTAAATGTGGATCTCAACACAGCATCTGGTAAGCTCTCTGCTGATACCCTCATAGAGGATTTGAGTACATTTAGGCCACCTGATAGTAAAACAAAGTGAATGCATATCTAGTTTGACAACCATATCTAAAGGGTGCCAATTAATGATTCAACAACCTGAGTATAATCCAGTTTTGTAATTTTATCAATAGTTTAGAAGAAGAAATAGAATTTGGGTATGATAAAATAGGTGTACTAAGCACATTGGAGTCCAAAATCAAGATCCACAAAAATCTTGACAGGTAGATGATTTGGATTAAAGCCTAACAATATATATTTAACAAGATAAATTATCTGAGGGCTTTAAAAGTCAATGATTCAATCTTCGAAGTACATGTAATCTAAGGCATTTGAAAATAAAAGGCTTTATGGTTTGACCTTATTTTGAATCAGAATGTGATACGGCTACCAGAAATGAATTTTGCTTTAGGCTGCATCAACAGAGGTATAGTGTGGAGAGGAAGGTTATACACCAGCCACAACACACCTGAAACATTCATTCTGTTCTAGGTATCTCAATTTTAGAGATGTATAAACAGCTGGAAGATGGTATATAGAGCAACAACCATGAGAGAACTATTACGTTTCAAGAAAAACATTCAAGAAGCCCAAGATTCTTTTCAGCACAGATCTGAAGGGGTGTTACAGAGAAGAAGGACTAAACTTGTCTTTAATGGTTCCAAGGATTAGAACTAGGACAAACAAGTAGAAGCCACAAAAAGATTTGGAATATTCTTCTCTATCACAATCCAAAACCCTGGGCTACCTGTATCTGAAGGTGGTGAGTTCCACATCTGTTCAGCAAGTTTCTCTGCTTTAGAGAAGAATAAAGTATCAAGCAAGTGTTTGGACAAATATAAACCCCTTTCCAGCCCTGATCTCCTGTAATCCAGAAATTAGCTCTAGGCAAAAGGAGACAATACATTTCTGGGGCAGGGCAATTGTGTTATCAGAACCATGTCTGGTGGAGTGTGCAATTGTATTTGAGGGGAAGATGTGCAGACTGACAGGCTGGAAAAGATGAGGGCTGTTGACTAACTAATTCAGCATCCTAGGAGCAGGCATACTTTAAAAGGTGACATGGGAAAGAGGAGGTGAATTCCAAGCCTTGGTGCACAGGAATTTGGGGTATTGGAACCTTATTTTTTTCTCAACCTGCTACCCTAATAGATAGATACTTTGAGATTCATACATGATTTTTTTAATCCTCCTATTTTCCCGGGGAGCATGTATAGTCAAGGAGAGAGTCCTTCGCTAAAACAAAGATAGCTTTAGAAAGTTAAAGGGTTACAGAAAAGGCTTTAGTATTATATTTGAAAGTTAAATAACCTACTCTGAAAAGACTTTTTACAGATACAGCATTCTCAATAGAAAAAGACAAAAACAAAAACAAAAAGTAATTAGAGGTGAAAATGTGTTCTTATTTAAAGGCGTGGGAATATCAGAGCATCCTTAGAATTGAGCATTGTGTGCTGGCTCTGTGTTTCCTTGGCTTTTGAAGAAAAGAAAACATTAACATGAGTTAGAAATAATTTCAAATTTACCCTGCATTCTCAGCATCCTTGCCATCTGGAAAATTTCCATCAAAACTAAGAATTCATGCAGTTTATGAGAGATGAAAGGATGGAATTCTCTAGTAAAAATGCCCTTTAAAGAGCATGGCAGCAAGTGGATTAAATCAACATGCTCAGGGTATGAACAACCAATTAAATAAAAATACAATATTTTTATTCTTCCACGGATGGCGAGCTGCTCCATGGATAATCAAAGGACATAGGGTTGCTTTTTTTTAAAAAAAATCTTTTATTGGAGACATGCACTATACATCCCCCATCCCTTTTCCATCTCTATCAACTGTTCCTCCATCCCTATTATCATGGGATGATGATATATGATGAGGATATCATATATCATCAGAGAGGTTTTAAGGACTTGCCCTTGGTCACAAAGTTCATCTCTTACAGCTTAGTAGCTGGGTCACCAAGTCATGTTCATTCTACCTCCAAAGTATGTCTTGATCGCAATTCTTCCTCTCCATTCCCTTTGCATCATTCTCTGAAAGATTACACAGGAACAATTTACCTCTTCCAATTAATCATCCATGTAAACACAGACTTGATCATTTCATTCTTTGCTTAAATCTTCAATGGGTCCCAGATGCTCTTAGGCTAAAATTCGAACCTTTTAGCGTATCCTATAAAAGACAACTTTTCCAGCCTTTCTCTGTTATTTCTCCTAACATACCCAATTCTCCAATCAGTTTGAACTATTCTTAGCTCTCCCCATACACCTTTCCCTTTCATTCCTTTGTGTGCTGTTTCTTCTTCCTGCATGACCCCTGCTCACCTGTCTGCTGGCAAAGTTTTCTTTTCTTTTCTATCTTTGAAGGCACAACTTGATATGTTATTCCCTCTGTGCAACCTTCAGGGTCTCTCCAAACCTGTGCTCTCTGCTCTGGTAACTCTGTCCATATTTCTATTACCACATTGAAATTACAGATATATGTGACTCTCTTGCTAAAGGCAGGAGCTATATCTTCTTCCTTTTGGCACTTTTATCTGGGGCTGTGGTCATTTTATAGAGGAGAACCCAGAGTCAGAGAGGTTAATTAACTTGCCCAAGGTCACATAGCTAGTTAGTGCTGGAGCCATGCCCCAGCCAGGCAGTCTGACTGCAGAGCCTACAGAACTCCCAAGTGGGGAGTCCTTGCATAACCCGAGAGGCTCTCAGGGACTAGAAAAAAGGAAGGTGGCCCAATTCTCCTTTCTTGTGCGGTGGAGGCTTAAGGGAACTTGGAGGAACTGGACTGGGAACTAAGTCTCCAGATTCTTTCCTTTACCACACACAATGTTTCCACCCCCAGGGCTGACCTTCTCTCTTGTCTTTTATTAGCAGGAACTTACTTTTCCTTTTGCAGCTAGCGAGGAAAAGAAAAAGAGAGAAAGAGAGAAGCTACCATGACTGAATCCTATTTGAGAAGTAGGGCAAATGGCACTTTAGCGATTTGCCTCTCCTCCAAGCACAAGCATCAGACCACCTCCCTCTGTGTCCACTGCAACTTTTCTAAACTCTTTAGGGAAATAAGAGATTTTGCTATAATAAAGGATAGTGTAGATGCAATCAGGGATCATCTCAGATATGTTTCAAATAGGGACAATAATAATTGTCTCTCTCTCAAATTAGATGAACTAATACATGTAAAGCATTTAGCACAGTGTCTGAAATGTGTGTTAACTCATTATCTGTGTTGTTCTCACGCCTATTAGAGCAGTGCCTGGCACACAGAAGGTCCATAATTAGTAAACTCGGTGCATCAGTGAATGAATAGCAGTGGCCTCTACAGGAAGGGAAAGATAGATTGATCAGGGACAGCTCAGAGCAGAGATGCCTCTCCACCAACCCAACCCACATTCAAATATACTCTTACATCCTGATCTACAAGCTGGAAAAAGGAGACACAAAGATGCTATAAGAACTTCCTAGGCTGTGGACAGAATTACACAGGAAAGAAAACAAATAAGATATACTTTTTAAATGGTATGGCCCTGGGAGCTACAGGGGATTATCATATATCATCAGAGAGGTTTTAAGGACTTGCCCTTGGTCACAAAGTTCACCAGTCTCAAGAATGAGTCCGGAAGATACTTTCTATACCCGTGTGCTCTCTCTGACCCTAAGGCTTCATTCAAAGGTGGTGATTTTTAGAATGTGTCAATTAATCCTATTAGAATTTCAGATCAAACCTCCCGCTCCAACTCCCAGGACACAGCAGAGGGTCTGCGGTTTTCTCCACCCAATGCTCCATTAGATACTACTCACAGCCTTTCTAGGAAGAGTATGCCAACTGCTACAGGGAGACCAACTCCTGGAAATAGCCCAAGGCCATCTCATTCTGGGCACTGAGGTTGTTGCCCTGATGACCTGGGGAATCCCCTGACTGCCTAGAGTCATGACTTACTCTATGGTGTGTAGGAATCTGTTTGTCTCTCCACAAAGGCATAGCTCTTATTCACCTAGGACAAGAAATAAGACAGCTATATGGGGGCCAGGCAGAATCTGGACATGTGGAGGGAAGGAAAGAAGAGAAGAAGGAAAAGAGAGAGGAGGGAAGGGAAGCCTTCATTTTAAATTTATTTATTCATTAATTCAACAAATATTTGTTGAATACCTAGCATGTACATTATTCTAGGTGCTGAGACTACAAAGAGGAAGGAAGGATAAGAATGCTTGCTGTGATAGAGTTGTCATTCTAGAATTCAGACAATAAGCAAATTAAACTGTATGAAGGTACTTCAAAAAGTCCATGGAAAAGTAGAATTAAAAGATAATATGAATCTTTCCATGAACTTTTTGAAGTATCCTCGTAGTGCATGTTAAATGGTGAAAAGCATTACCAAATAAAGAAAAAAAAAAAAAAAGGGAGATAGGAGCTGGTGGAAGGAAATGCAATTTTAAACAGGGTAGTCAGGGAAGACCTCAGTGATGATGGCATCTAAGACCTGAAGAAGTGAGGGAGCAAGGCATGCGGATACCTAGGGAAGTGGTTCAGGCAGAGACAATGGCCCTGAGGCAGGAATGTGTCTAGCAACAGCAAGGAGGCTAGTGTAGCCAGTGGAGAAATGTGCAGGAGAGCGGTGGGAGCTGAGTCAGAGATGAAGTATATATGGGGGGAGGGTGTCCAAATCCTGTGGGCCATGGTTAAGAACTTTGGCTTTTACTCTGATGAAATGGGGAGTCGTCAGAGGATTTGGAGCAAAAAAGTACCAAGAACCAACCAATCATTTAAAAGGACCACTCTAGCTTCTGTACAGAAAACAGACTTGGGAGTGGGGCGAGCAGCAGATCAGGAGGAGGATAACCAGTTAGGAGGCCATCGCCATAAACCTGCAACTATACTATGGTGTTCCAGTTTCCATTGTTTTTAGCTGACTCTTTGGGATTGTTTTGAATTTTACAAGGTCTCCTTCATCATTAAGAAGTAATTTAACTCGTTATTGAATTGGCTATTGGTTCCATTCTAGACATGTTTCTGTTACTCATCCGATCAGATGCTGGAGTGATTGGTAGGAAGCCGCTTTTGTTTAGAAAGGGTCGCATTGGGGGCCTAATTGAATATTCTCCCCAGGAACTCAGGGATACCAAAGCAAGAACACTCTAGGACAATCTACAAAAATGTTAAAAAAACATTGGAAATGTTCATCAGGAAGCCTTTCTCCCACACCAAGGGTTCCGATCACACCCATTACAGACATCTCCCTCCAGGGTGTCCAATAGAGAGGAAGGGAAGGCTTTGCCAGCTTCCAGGGGCCTTTTGACCTGTGGGAGGAGGGTCCAGCATTAGAGTGAATTATGTAAATCCGCCATTTTTGTAGGTCGAAAATGGTGGAATATCAGCCATTTCATATAGTTTGTACTATTCCATGGCTCAGGGTCAGTGAGAACTGTGCTTCCCAGTGCTCTAGATGCCCTCATTAAATGCCCTCAAGCTTAGTTCATGAGAACTTATTCCAAAATGAAATACAAACCTGAACAACTCAGGGCAGCCAAAGATGCCAGAAAAGCCTTTACTTGCATCAGTGGAACCAAGAGCAGTTTCCAGAGCAAGTAAAACAAGAGGCTTGAGAACCTCTGGAGTCCAGCATAGGTCAGTAACAATATGCGATGAGGAGACGTGAGGGGAAGAAAATCACTCAAGGGTAAAACAGATAGGGAAATGGAAACCATAAGGTAACATATGTAGTTGATCTATTTAAAAATATATTCCAGAAGAGAAAATAATAACAAGGCTTCAACTCTTCTACTGAGTTTAGTATAACCCTGAAACCAATATCAGATGAAGACGCACAAAACAAGCAAGTTCCTCCACCAGGACAATAACAAATAAGAAGGCAAACAGAAGTATAAGCCAATTCTTATATGAATATAGTTGAAAAATCCTATATAATGCAATGACAAATAAAATCTATCAATATTAATAATACACCTTGACCAAGTAGGGTTTATTCCTGGATGTACGGATGTTTCAAAATTAGTCAACTAGAAATGTAAGAAATAACATTAATTGATTGAAGGAGAAAAATCATGCAAACATCTCAATAAAGATAAAATTCAACATCCATCCTAATAAAACAAATACAAAACTTAGTACTGTAACACTAATGGTATTATCATTATACTCAGGATCAAGGCCAGAATCCTTGCTATCACTCTTATAATTCAGCAGTTTAATAATCAATATCATAAAATAAGAAAAATACATAAAAGTTAAAATTATTGGAAAAAAAAGGAGCAAATATGTAATTTTTCAAAGAGGATCTGATTTCTTAATTGGAAATGCAAGATAGCCAAGTGAAAAACTATTGAAACTAATGAGACAGGTAGCTAATTATAAGTATGCAAAAATAAAGAACTCCTACAAATCACAAATCAGAAGATAAACAACCTAATTAAAAATGAACAAAAAACTAAAATATAAATTTTATAGAAGAAGATATATGAAAAGGTAACCAACATCATTAGTCATAAAGGAAAGCCACATTGAAATACCATCACTTAAGATGGCTATAATAAAAAAGATGACAGCACCAAATACTGGCAGGGATGTGAAGCAACTGGAACTCACACTACTGCTGGTGGGAATGTGAAGTAGTGTGATCACTTTGAAGAACTATTTGCATTTCTTATAAACATAAATTGATCCAATAATCAAGGAATTCTATTCCTAGGTATTTACCCAAGAGAAATGAAAACATAAGTCCACACATAGACTTGCACTTGCACAAGAATAGTCATAGCAGCTGTATTCATACCAGGCTGCCCCCAGCCCCCCCCCCCAAAAAAAACAAAACAAATACCAAAAAACTGGAAACAACCCAAATGTCCAAGAACAGAGAAATGGATGAACAAATTCTGGTATATTCACACAGTATAATATCACTCAGCCAAAAAAGAAAAAAAAAAAAAAAAAAAAAAAGGAGCAAACTACTGATGCATTCCACAGCACAGGTGAATATCAAAAGCATTGTTAATTAAAAGAATCTCCCTTCCCCCCTAAAAAAAATATTAAGAACAAGAACTGGAAATCATGGTGACAGAAGTCAGAAAGTGGCTGCTTTTTTGATACTGACTGGAACTGGGCATGAAGAAACTTTCTGAGATGATAGAAATGTTCTATACCTTATTTTAGATGGTGGTTACACATATGAACATAAATGTCAAAACTCATCAGACTGAGCACATAAGGAATATGCATTTTATTAAGTGTAAATTATATCTCAACTTAAAGAGAGCTTTTTTCTAAATATACTAGGAAGATAAGAGATTTAAAAAATGAAAAATATCCCATTGTCAATGGCAACAAAAATATAAAGTACACAGAAAAAAATCTTAAAAATAATATAAAGAATCTAGAGAAAGAAACTTTACAAAAATTTTATTAAATAAATTATTTTTTTTTTAAATGGAAAAAGAATGAAATTTTAGCATTTGCAGCAATGTGGATGAGCCTGGAGAAAATTACTCTAAGTGAAACAACCCAAGTACAGAAAGAGAAATACCACATGTTCTCACTCATAACTGGGAGCTGAATCCAAAAATAAGCAAATGAACAATAAAGAGAGAGAGAGAGAGAAAGAAACCAACAACAATCACAGTAATACGTCGAACTTGTAGAAAACTAGAGGTGGAAAAGGGGAGGGGCGGGGGAGAGGGAGGGGGGTTAATGAGGAATTGGACAAAGGACACAAAGAATGATTGCGTACTGTAATGATGAATAAGCTAACTACACCGACCTAACCACCACGCATTCTACACAATTATTGAAAACCAACATTGTACCCCACATGTATGTATAATAAAAAATTAATTAATTAATTAAAAAATAAAAGTGGAGTAAAGAGAAATAGTCTATGTTCCCAGATGTTTCATATTGTAAAGATGTTCGTTTATATCAAACTTGTATATAAATATAAGCAAATTCCAGAGCAAAATCACAATCCATTTTAAACATCTTTCCTAAATCACTTAAAGGTTTAGTTGCAAGATTAAATGGATGAAACAACCAATCTTTTCATGTTTTATAAGAATAAGATGGGAGATTTGTCTTACTAGAGAGTAAAATGTATTATGAAGAGGCTATAATTATAATATCAACATATTGCTACCAGAAAAGTGAAGATCAATGAAAAAAAACCGTAAAGTACAAAGATAGACCAAAGCATGCAGGCAGTCCGCCACTTTGGTACATAATTATGTCATTAAAACAGATGGGGTACAAATGCACAAAAACTGGAAAGCATACTTAGATATTATAAAGGGATTTCTATTCTCTAAGAACTAAAAACTCCAGTAAAGCCCCAATCACACATTATTTCGGTAGCACAAGTTTTAATAACATTTTCTTTCATTCAAAGTAGTTCCTACAATCAGCAGGCTTATTGTAAGAGAGCGTCTGTTTGAGGACAACAGTGAACAGCTTTTAAATTCTAATTATTTCCATATTTATCCTAATTTGGTTACATTTGTGAGGTTTACACTTTATGATTAATTCCAGCACTTTTCTATTTCTCATCTTTCTTGTGCATGTGTTTTTGTTTTTGAGAGGGGTGTAGGGCTGCATTTTTTTTTAATTGCATTATTAGGATATAATTTACATCCCATAAAATCTACCTGTTTTAAGTGTAAAATTCAATGAAAGACTTACAGAATTTTACAATCATTGTCATAATCTAGTTTTAGAACATTTCCATCACCCAGAAAAGAAACTTTGTGCCCATTCATAGTCACCCTATTCTCACCCCTAGACACCCACTAATCTATTTTAAATCTCTATAGATTTGCTTTTGCTGGACATTTCACATTAATGGAATCATACTATGTGTGTTCTGTTGTGTCTGGCTTTGAAATAAGGCCAAAATGACACACAATCTTTAAAAAATTATATAAGTACCACAAATCAGATGAAGAAACTGTTGCTGCAAGTGACCCATTTCAGCAATGCCACTATAAAACGGCTTTCAAGAGCTTTTTTAGCTGACGCATCAAATGTCAAATTTAAGTAGTAAAAGGTAGTTAGTGATGTAAATGTGTAAGGTTCAAATGTACAGACGGCACAAAAGCTAAAAATATGCGTATTTGTTATATGACAATATTGGTAGTTTGGGAAATGCTGGTTTATTTAGACAGGGTTGAGGTAGCTGATTATTGGAGGAAAATGAGTTAAGATCATTAGCTTATACATACCCCAAATTAATTCCAAATGAATTCAAGGTTTTGTTTTGTTTTTCAAAAATTAAAAAAAAATTTTTGTTGTTGTTTTTACTGTAACATAATTGATTGTATATATCTGTGGGGTACAGAGTTGAACATCAGTACCTGTGTACGGTATGTGATGCTCAAATCAGGATAATTAGTATATTCAACAATATACATTGTAATCATTTTTTGCGGCCCTTTACCAATGCCTCCCGTATGCCTCCCCCTGACTTTCCCACCTCTGGTAACCTCAGTTTCATTCTCTTCTTTTGAAAGTTCAACGTATTATTGTGATAGTTGTCTCTTTCTTTCTTTCTTTGTTGCTTTTCTTTGTATTATTATTATTTGTTTGATTCCAGTTTTAAAGTACAGATTGTACATTAGATTGTGGCCTCTGGAGTCAGATTATTTGGGTTTCATTCCAGGATTGCCACTCCTATGTGAGTTTGAGTAAGGCACGCAACCATTTGTGTCTCAGTTTCTTTATTTGTAAAATGAGTTATAACAATATTTTGTTCCTCATAGGGTTTTGCAATGAACAGAAGAGATAGCATATACAAAATTCTTAGAATGGGGCCTGGCAAATGGTTAATGTTAACTCAGTAAATGTTAATTGTTAATGTCATTATTGTTAACATAGGCAGTTTTTATAATCTTGGGAATGAGGGTGTGCACAGGAGGGACTTTCTAAGCATAACTCCAAAGGCAGAACCTCCTTTGGAAAAACATTATATATGTGAATACATAAACATTTAACAACGTCAAAAAGCAAAGAAAGGCTGACACCATTAATTTCAAAGAGATCCTAGAAATTACTAAAGAAAAAAAGTAAACCCAATACAAAAATGAGTAAAAGATACAGGCAAGTAACAAAAAAAGAAAAACAAATGGTCAATAAACTTACAAAAAGATGTTTAAACTCATTAATATAATTATAAGAAACACAAATCATGTCGAAATCATCATTCCATATTTTGCTTATTAGATTATCAAAAAATGAAATTATGATAATGGAAAAAAACTGAGAGGTCTGCACTAAATAAAAGAATAACTATAAAAACTAGAATAAGCAAAATGAAAACATCTGTAAAAGACAGCCTCCCCAGAAGGAGAAGTGATGATGGGAGGGCATTTTCTGTTTTCTTTACACCTTCATACACACCAGAGTCTGAAATTTCTATAAGAGTCAGGTATAATTTCTATAAACCATAAATTTTATGTACATAGTTTTATAATAGAAAAATTTATAATACATTAAAGATAATTCCATAATAATAATAATAAATGTTTATGAGGGAATAATGAAATTGGCACCTCAATACAATTCGTGGAACCATAAAATAGTAAAACCAAATGAGTCTCACCAATATATATCAAAAGATATCAAAAATGTATATCCTTTGGCTCCAAATTTCTACTTCTAGGACTTTATTCTGAGGAAATAATTAGACAGTACAAAAAAAAAGTATTTATGAGGATTTACATCATAGCATAAGCCAAAAATTAGTAGCAGCTCTAATATTAATAGACGACTGATTAAAATACATTAAGGTACCTCCATAAATGCAATGGAATAATAATAATCCAAAGGTTTGTCATTTAAAATGAATATGTGGATGTCTATTAATTGACATGAAGAACCCTTAAGAGTTCTTCTTAAGAAAAAAACATATTATGAAGGAGTATGCATGGAGTAACCTCACGTTTGTTGGAAAAAAGTATATATGCGTACGTGTTTATGTATATGTCTAGTCATTGAAAAAAATCCTAAAGTATATACACCAAAATATTAGTGAATTCTTAGAATAAGAGTGTGTATTCACTGGGGTAAAAGAAGAGACTACCTGGGAGAGTGATCCATTTGCAGATGAAGGTCCAAGACCCAGGCACGTCAGAGCTTAGAGAAGCTGCTAGCCATTGAGGGGCCAAGACGAGGTAGCAGCATGTCCTCATGACTGGGCAGAGCAAGGGGCCATGGGAGTCATGCCTGGAGTCATGTGGTCAGAAGAGGAGCACCTGGAAGGTGGCCCAGTCACAGGCACATCTCGGTCCCTTGAAGGGTAACTTACAAAAGCAAGCAGAATTTCCCTCAAGGGAGATTATCAGGCTATAGGGTACATCAGCAGAACAGGAGTCAGTGTTAGTATCAGCACCCCAAATTAGGAGCACAGAGTCACCAGTGTGATATAGTAATGACCTTAAAGACCGTGGCCTAGAGCTGGATGGGAAAGGAGTGGAAGCCTGATATTTACCAGCAGTAAATGTGATCACTGATGACTTCTAACCCTGCTAGAATATTTCAGGATTTTAAGTCATTTTGATAACCAAAACAATAACTAGAAAAAGCAAAAACTAAAACAGGTATGAAATCTCCTGGAAATGTCAGTAAAGAGAAAGCATGAGAATCAGAGGCCAATGAAAACTGTTGCTGCAAATATTCTGAAAGAAAAGTTTAATTAGCACATTCATTCATTTATTTTTTTTTTTAAAAAATCACTGCCCTCGAGATGTCAGGCATGGCATGAAGTGCTAGGGTTTGGGGTAAGAAAAGGTGAACAAATCAGTCCCCCCCCCCCCCCCCGAGAAATTCCAATCCAGTTTGCTCAGAAGTGCACATAAGATACAACAATAATTAAGCAAACATAATGCACATATTATCAGAATACTACAAAGTCTTAAAAATAGTTTTAGGCTTGCAAAGACAGAAAATGAACAAATTGAGTTTTTCTTCATTTTCAGTTGAGAAAATACAAAAATGTGCTCTCTTCTATAAATTGGGAAGAGAATAAAAGATGGATTTTTTAGACTGGGATGTTTGTTTTCCTGACGAATCATCTGTTCCCATTTCCCCACACTCGATTAGCATAGCTTTCCATTTCATAAGCCTTCTGGTTATTGGACGGTTTCACAGCACAAGGGAGTAGAGGGTGGGGTAAGTTCGGGTGGGTCTGAGAGGCAGGGCATCTGGATGCCTGAGAAGCACGCTCTCTCAGACACACCAGGACATGAAACAAGAGACCTCTAGAAATCCATAAAACCTGTCTGGAAGGCAAATCCTCACTGTCTGCCCAGAAGGTTCAGTTTAGGACAGATTCTTTTTTCTTTCCTTTCTCCCTCTAGCATTTGCTCCCTCATCCATCTGTCACAGCTGCAGAATTCCCCAGCCATGAAGAAATCTGACCCCAAATTCTATTTTAGTCCTAGTGATGTCTTGCATTTATCAGAAATAAATGCAACCACTGAAAACAACTAATTCTGCTTAGGCAGGTTAGAGTTTTCAACTGGGTCACAAAATGATCTTAAATATCTATACAAACTATAGAAAGGCCAACAAAGGGATAGCAGACGATTTCCAACAACCCAGTGAAAAACGGGAGGAGATAATGTCTGTCATTGTCATAGTCTCTTAATATCTCAAATTAGTGTCAGTCTTAAAGTCAAACAGATCTGGGGTTCAATCCCAGCTCTGCCATCTGTGTGGCATACATCCCAGCTGTATGAGTTTGGGTAAATTTCTTAACATTTGTTTCCATATCTCTAGAGTGAGAGTCATATCATTTATAGTTTTCTTTGTGGGTATGAGAAATAATATGTCCCTTATATTAGAAATTCAACAAAATGTAGCTATGATTTACTCATTGATCAGGCCTCCTATTCCTTCTCAAACCTCTGAACTTTTTCCTTTATCTAACTGTCAGAAAATGACTTTGCCTCTTACTTTAAGGAGAAAACATAAGCCGTTAGACAGGAAGTCCCTTAACTTGCCCCCAACATTGTCTATAAGGATGTTTGCATCTTTCTCCTTCCAGTATGGGCAGATGTGCTCCTCATCCTGTCCAGCAGGATGGATACACTACCCCACCGAGCTTTCCCAGAAGCTCAATGAATTATCTCTGCTCTTCTCAGTTTTCAGCCTTTTCTTCTCCACTGGATCCTCTACATTAGTATTTAAACAAATTCTCTATATTTTTAAATAAACTTCTCCTCTGAAAGCATAGCCCTCTCCCAGCTACTGCCTATCACCTTCTTATCTTATCTGGCCAATCTTCCCTAAAAAGTTGTTTAAACAAAATAATCCCAATTCCTTATCTCCTACTCACTCCTCAGCCCACTTATATCTGGCTTATGCACCCAGGGATCTACCCAAATTCCTCTCACCAAGGTGCCCCCATGTTGCTGAATAGACACCTCGCTGTCCTCATCTTGATTTCTCAGAGGTATCAGTCATGGATAATCACTCCCTCCTTGTGAAAATACTCACTTCTCCTGGATTCCATGATGTTAAATTCTCTTGCTTCTTCATCTTTTTGACTCTCCCTTTTCAGTTTCATTTGGGCAAGCTTCTGTTCCAATTGGACCTTTAAATGTAGGAAGTTTTCATGGATTGGTCCTAGATACTTTCTTTTCACTCTAGAATATCTAAGATGGTCCTGATACCTTTTCCATGCCTTCAACATGTTCAGACTATCCCCATCTTTAAGTTTCACATCTTTATATCAACAGCCTAACAAACATCACCACTTGGATGGCCCACAGACACCTCACATTGACTATGTACAAAACTGAATTAATGATCTTCCACCAAATGTGTTTCATTTCTAGTACTATACATTCCAGTAATAGTATCACCATTCACCTAGATGCTAATGTGAGAATCTGACCATTCTTATTTTTCTTTTGAGTTCTTCGTGTTAAAAGTGCTCAAGTCTATTGGTTCACATGGGCAAGTCCAGAAAAATTTAGGTTAGTTGTTTTCCTACTAGTTTCTCTACCTAATCCAGTAAAGTCATTCAGAAACAGCAGCAAGAGTGAATTACAGAAGGATATGCAAAAAATTCAGCAGAGAAATGACAGTAGCTTGGGCCAAGGTAGTAGCAGTGAAGATTCAAGGTAAACATACAAAATGAGATTTACAGATACTGGTGACTGATGAGATGTCTGAGGAAAGCAAGAGCAGGGTATAAGGGAGCTATTCCGCGTTCCTAATGTAAGTAACTGGTAAAGTAAGGGCATAGTGGACAACCAAAAAAATGATCAAATCAACAAATAACTAGAGAAATGATAAAAGATGCAAAAAAAAAATCAATGTGTCAACTAGAAAGCAAAACATTAGATGGTGGAAATAAAGCCATATACATCAGTAATGGCAACATATGTAAATGGATTACATTTTCAATAAAAATATGAAAACTGATTAGATTTAAAATCTAGCTCTATGCTATTTACAAGAGACACTTATAAAATGTAATGATACATTGATGTTGGAAGTAATAAAAATATATATCAGATAAATACTAACCAAAAGTTCATACAATATTAGACAACATGACCTTTAAGGTGAAAAGTATTATTAGGGATAAAGCAAGTATGGCATACACTGCTGAATTTCCATGTAATATTCAATATCCCTTCTTCCTGACCAACAGAATCCAAATTTTGTCTGGGATACCAATGGGCCCAGTTAAAAACACTTAATTTTTAATATTATTTTGCAGCAAGAGATGATCATCTCTGGCCACAAGCACATAGGTGAAAATCTACTGGATGGTACTTTCAGAAACACTATTATTTTACTGATATAAAGGAATAGTCTTAGCTGGTATCTGACTTTTGTCCTTCAACCCTCTACCATCCTCTTGCATGTTATGCCAAGCTGATGCTGGAGGTAGGGTGACTATGAATTTGAAAGTAAAATTGTAAGAATGGTGGAGCAGGAAATTTAGAAGAACCTGGGTCCTTGAAAACTTGCTTGAAGAGTATGACCAGCCCTGAGTGTCTATTACTAGATTTCTTATTTCTTGAGAAAAATTAAATTCTCTTTCACTAGTCACTTGGTTTTTCATAACATGCAGCTGATCTAATTTCTATCAGACACAATACTATAAGGAACAATTTGCCAAGAAGATAATAATGACCCTGAACCAGCATATATATATATATATCAGAAAGAGAAATCAACAAATTCACAATCATAGTTGGAAATTACATCTCTTTCAGTAAATAACTCAAGCAGACAAAACATGTAATGATAAAGATTATTTGAACAACACAATTAACAAGCTGGATCTAAGGGACATATATGGAATCCTGAATTCATCAATAGGAGAAAATATGTTCTTTTTGAGGAACCATGGAACAGCTGTAAAAGCTGACCATCTATAAGGCTGCAAAGCAAGTCTCGGTAAATAAAAAAAAATTATATTCTTCATACAGTGTTCTGTAACTAAAACTGAATAAGAGTATAAATCAAAGATAAAAAGCCAAATAAGTCCACAAATTTTGAAATTCAAAAACATACTTCTAAATAATTAGTCAAAAATGTGACTATAATGAGAATTAGAAACTACTTAAAACTGAGGACTCCTAGGATACAATGAAAGACTACACTGAAAAGTTATAAAAAAAATACTAAACCACGACAAAAAGCAAAACAAAACAAAAAACCAGAAACAAAACCGAAACAGAAGTAAAAGGGGGAAATATTAAAAATGAAGAGAATGAAAAAATACCAAAGCTCGTTCTTTGAAAAGTTCTAACAAATTAGTTAAATCCCTGACAAAACGGACCAAGAAAAAAAGAGATAAAGAAAGAAAGAAATGATGTTAGAAATAAAACAGAGGCCATAACTATGCTTATATTAAGAACTTTAAAAAATGTTAGAGAATACTATGACTAACTTTATGCCAAGAAATTTGAAAACTTAATGATATGGGAAATTATCTAGAAAAATATAATTACCAATGTCAGAATCATGAACAGATAACTTGAAAAATTATAGCCATTAAATCATTCAAATCAGTTATTTAAAACCCATTTCAAAAAGCCTTCTAAGATAATTTTATAGGCAAATTCTACCAAATCATCAAGAAACCAATATTCATATTCTCTATCTTATATAATTTTTTCTAAAGAATAGATTTTAAAAAGGAATTATCTCCAACTCATTTTATGAAAATTAGAGTAATCTTGATATCATAACCAGACATGAACAGTAGACCAATTGCCTTTATGAACGTAGCTGCAAGAGTGTTGAACAAATTATAAGCAAGCAAAGTAAAGCAATATGTGAAAAAGACAGCACATCATGAAAGTATGCTTTTTCACCAGCATTCAAGGATGATTTAGCCTAAGATGATCTAATACGAAGGGTCTTCAATATTATCATCTCAATAGATTTTTTAAAAAATTTACTAAAATTTAACATTCATTCATACAAAATATATTTTACAAGCTATGAATATTTAATCTGATAAAAGGTGTCGATCAAACATTCTCTGAAAACATCATAATCAATGGTGAAACACTAGAAACCATCTCTTTAAGACAGGAATACTTGCACCATTTCTGTACAAAATTGTGTTGGAGGACCTAACAGTGCGCCACATAAGAAAAATAACATTGGGCAGGAGATTAAAGAGAAACAAAATGGTATTTTGTCAAAAATGACAATCTAAAGAGAATCTGCAAACTAATTCAATAACCACATACAAAAGTTTTCTGGATATAAGATCAGGATTCAAAAATCAATAGCACTTTTATTTACCAGCCAAAAAATGTAATTTTAAAAGACACTTTTATACTAGCATCAAAAAAACACATTATACTGAGAAATAAATCTATAAAAATTATAAAAGATTTTAAGGAGAATATTATTATTGAATGACATGAAAGAAGAGTACTCTACATAAAAAAGTATTCAACTGATCATCATTCTTTAGTCTTTTCCACACCATTTTTCTTCTTTCCAGTAG
Organism: Cynocephalus volans; assembly: GCF_027409185.1. Classification (NCBI taxonomy): domain Eukaryota; kingdom Metazoa; phylum Chordata; class Mammalia; order Dermoptera; family Cynocephalidae; genus Cynocephalus; species Cynocephalus volans. The sequence continues at coordinate 107,784,037 of NC_084463.1, read as the reverse complement.
TTGTCATCTCCTAACAAATATATTTTTTTGTTTATTGTCTATTTTCCCTTACTACAATATAAAGTCCTCAAAGCAGTACTTTTTCTGCTTTTAATCTCTGCTGCATAACAGTGTCTGGAATAGTGCCTAGCACATATTATGGCTCAATAAATATTTTTGAATGAATTAACAAACACCTAAATCAGTGGAGAAATAAATTTTGTCTATGGGTAGGAAAAAATTAATATTATAAAGATGTCAATTCTAGTCAAATTAATACATAAATTCAATGCAATTTAAATAAAAGTGTCTACATTGTTTTTCATGAGCTGGATAAGCTAATTCTAAAATTCTTAAGGAATGACAAAGGACTAAAAAATATCCAATCCATGTAAGAGGGAAGAGAGGAAGGTTGAGAAGGTTGAGAAGGGAATAGAGTGGGAGGAGACTCATGCTACCAGATTTGACAGTTACTAAAACTGATACAATATAAACTGAAGGAACACAAAAGAGTGTCCCCCACAAAACCATCTATATATGAGAACTTGCCATATGTCAGAGGTAGACTTACACATTCATAGGGAAAGGACAGACTTCATAAATGATGCTGGGACAACTGGCTATTATGGTACAATAGCAAAAATCACCCCTGTTTTCTGCCCCTCTCTGTACATACCCTTTGCAACATGATGTTTCAGCTCCTCACACAAAGGGGTGGTCTATTTCCCCATTCCCTGGATCTGGGCCAGCCATGAAAATTGCTTTGGCCAATAAAACGAAACCAAAATGTGTCAGTTCCAAACCTTGCATACTTGTACTTTCTCTCTTACTCCTCAGACCTTGTTGTGAGAACAAGCCTGGGGAACCATGTGGAACCAGTTAAGTACAGTTGTCCCAGCAGAAGTCCTAGACATGTGAGAGTGCCCAGCCAAGATCAGCAGAGCTGCTTAGCCATACATAGTCCAGCAGATAGTAGACCCATGAGTGAGGCCCACTGGGCCAAGCTTAGATCTGCTTGGTATGTTGCCAAACATGCAAGCAACATACATATGTCACCAAGTTTTTCTGGTTATTTGTAACGCAATATTATCGTGGCAATAGATAATAGATATTGACATCCTTATGGAAAAAGACAGACCTGGATCCCTAACTCACACATTATACACATAAAAACAAAATCCAGATAGACCAAATAATTGTAAGGGTTATAAACTAAATAGTGTTAAAAGATAATCTACGAGTCTCTTTTTATGATGTTGGAGTAAGGAAAGACTTACAACACAGTCTAAAATTGTAGACCATAAGGAAAGAAGAGACAAATTTGACCATATTAAAATTAAAGCCTTTTCTATGACAAAAGATACAAGGCTAAAAGTTAAGCTCTAGACTGAGAAAAAGTATTTGCAACATGCATAACTGAAAAATTGTAACAAGAAAGTAAAGAAATACGAACAATTAATGAACAAAAATAAGTTCCCCTATATGAAAATGGCCAAACTACATAAATAGGCAACTCACAAGAGTAGAAATCCTAATGACATACATGAAGGTACTCCAAATACTTTTCCATGAACTATTTGAAGTACAATCGTGTGTGTGTACACACACATATATACACACATATATAATTAGAAGTTCAAATCTTGTTAGTAGTCAGGGAAATGTAAATTAAAATAAGAATGAGATATAATTTAATACCTGTCAGGTTGTCAGAAATTAACCAAGTTTGGGGGAACATGTAGATACTAAAACCCATATATTTCTATTGGCAGTATAAATTGACATAACTACATGGGAAAGCAATTTGTAAATACCTAATAAAATTGAATTATGTGTATACTCCAAGCCTTAGCAATTTCATTTCTAGAAATTCCCCAAAGAGACATGTAGTAGGATGTTCATTATGGCATATTTTTTTTCAGCAAATAGTAAAATTGATATAACTAGTCATCAGTTATGAGAAATAATAAACAAGCTGTAATTTATTGAAAAATGGAATTCTGAACAACAATTAAAACAAATGTTTTATCTCTACAAGTATCGTGGATAAACCTCGAGAAAATAATATTAAAACAAAAAAAGCAAGTTGTAGAAGGACATGTAAATTGTGATGCTACTTATGAAAACTTCTGATATATATATATGAAGGAATATTATATTTTGATTATGCATATAATTATATGCAGTAAAATAATAAAAATACACATGGGAAAGATACACACCAACTTCAGGCTTATCTCAAGGGGTTGTGATGGTTTTGATTGTGTATATTTTTTTTAATAAAATTATTGAAATCAAATACTAGAACCAATATTAACATACAAGCATCTCATATTTTCTACATTTTTCTGTAAGTGAAAATATTGAGGAAAAAGACAAATAGTCATGCAGGATGAATTAGGTTTGGAGTTCTAATGTACAGTGTGGTGACTATAGTTAATAATAATGTATACTTCAAATATGCTGTGAGAGTAGATCTTAAGTGTACTCACCACACACACAAAATTGTGTCTATGTTAAATGATGGATATATTAATAAGCTTGATTGTGGTAATCGTTTCACAATGTATTCATAGATCAGAACACCACGTTCTACACCTTAAACATATACAATTTTTATTGTCAAGTACACCTCAATAAAGCTGAAGAAAAAGAGACAAATAGAAAATGGAAGGAATGAGCCCCCCTGGCCATCCAACTTCTCTCCACCCTGGTCTCTCTGACCACTCCCTCAACCCTGCTCCAGGGCAAGAGACTCTTAAGATTGCAAATATTTTTTCCAGGATGGATGCAGCTGTTGACAGGTAAGCAATGGCTCTTCTTGGACTGTGTCTTGATTTTGTTAGGTTCCTGCCAAGGTGCCTATCCTAGGAAAAGTAGGGTTGGGTCTCTTGCTACCCATTTACCTGAAATTAATATGTGAGGGACTTATTTCTCGTTGCCTTTCTATCTTAAGGACCCTCTCAGAGAAGCTGGGTTCCAATTAATATGGGTTCATCAGCATTCCTTGCTTGGGGAGACAACACTAGTAATGTCAATAATTTTAAAAGTTTTTATTATCAGGTCTTGAAGACCACTGTAAAATTAATATTATTTGTGTCTTATGCTGATATTTTTTACATGTATTTCCAAACAATCAGATGTTGGCTCCCTTTTTCTAATCTCTCAATGTTGGAAAATACCAATATAGTCCTTGACTATATTTCCCAAGACACTTGACAATCTCTTCTTGACATAACAGCCAGAGGGATATTTTTTAGATGCAAATAAGGTCATATTAGTCTCTTCCTAAAAATCCTTCAGTAGGTTTCCATTGTTGTATAAGGGGAAAAAAAGTCCTGAATACTTAACATGGCTTGTTTTTTCATTGTGGAGTATTCTTTGCACAACTTCTCCTTAGTCGTCTTCTTCTAGTTACTTTCTATTCACACTTTGGCTTCAGCACAAACACTAGTTCTTTGAGGTAACTTTTCCCTGATTCCTCACATCAGGTTTGTCCCCCTGTTACAGTTTCTTGGAGTACCTGCTATATTTTCTTGTACCACATCTCACTATTTTAATTAAATAACAACCTGTGTAATTATCTGCTTAACATCTGCCTCCCTCCTAGTTGAAACACCATGAAGGCAGAGGACCTAGGACATAGCAGCAAAATGCCTGGCATGTAGTCACCATTCAGCATAGAACTGTGGAATGCATGGATTAGCATGTTTAATATTACAACTAGAAAAATGGGAAGTAAAAATATTCTCCAAATAACGGAACTCATAACTGGAGCTTCAATCAGTGATGATCACAATTAAACGCATCTACTATAAAATGTGACAGTAGTCTCTAAAGGACTCATAAGGTTGAAAAAGTGGCTTTTGTTACTATCTCACATGTTCTCAGTAACGTTTCTTGAAATCCCTACTCTATTACAGGTACTAGTCCAAACACTAATTCATCTGGTTTTTGTATCAACTCCATAGGTAGATACAGGTATTAATATCCTCAGAAGAAATCTGAGGCATAGAGAGACATGGTGATCATAGCATTTACAGAGAGGCATCCTGGGAGAGTATTCCCAAGAGGCAATGCTGTCACTGTGGGTGGTGAGGTGAGAGTGCTGAGTAAGATGATGGATAGATTTAGATTGTTGGCACCTCCACCTCTGAAAATAAATTGTACAGCATCATGGTGGGCCCAGCACACAGCAGTTTCTTGCCAAGAAGCAGCAGAGCATTATGCTGAAAAAAGGGAACAGATGAGAACCCAATCAGCAGAGACCACAGGAAAACAAGACCTTAAATTACTGAATTTTTCAGAACCAAGAAAGGGATCATGTGTCAGATTAAAGGGAGGAAGAAAGGAAATCCAAGCCTCAGGATCTGGGCTCCAACAGGAAAAGCCCTGGTGCAGGGTCCCTCTGTGTATGTTCCCCCCCTCAGGCATGTTTATGGGATGAGTGAGAGTAGGTGACAAGACTGGGGGAAATGACACAGGTTGGTCTTGCCAAGGTTTTACCACCAGATTCACCATGGCCCGAGGACACCCACATTTGCAAACTGGTGGCCAGACTAAATGTCTACAGATAAGCTTTGTAGTTTATCATAAGAATGACAGGGAGCCAATGAAGTGTTTTAAGCAAGGGAGTGGCATGCTCTTTACGTGAATCACTATGGCTGCAGTATAGTAATGGACTAGAAAGAAGACTGGGAGGCAACTTAGAACAGGGGCGTCCAAAGAAGGCTAATATGCCCCAGAGATGTACAATCTGGTGCTCTGGAGTAGGGTAAGGAAATCAAATAACTTCTCTTTATCTTTGCTTTTTAAAAAAATGAAACAAAGTCTACTCATACTTAATATAAATATAGACACAGGCATCTTATCTCAATCCCAATCAAAAACACTATATGAAGTGTAGATATTTATTTACTATTATTAATGATTAACCATGTTTGGTCTATATTGTCACTTGAGATATATGTTAATGACAGTATAAAGCCATTATAATCAACAAGACAGTTAAAATACAGTATTTCAAATATACAGTATTTCATCTTTGTCCTATTAAAATGTTTTGGGCATCATTTAACCTGTTTATGAAAATTAGTAAGATAGAACATGAATATAATTGATAAATAAGAAAATATAGATATATTGGCAATGTATGCTCCGCATTTTTTTACTAATGGAAGTACATTGAGTCAATGTGGATCCATTCAGCAGGGAGAAATGATCTAGTAATTTGGACAGAGAAAGTTTAATATAAAGAATTATTAATTATAACAGAGGATTAGAATAATGAGGGATTGGCTAGCAAGAAGTAAAGAGAATTCTAAAGACTATAGGAATTGCAGATATAAAGAGCAGCCATCTCCCCTTGGGCTGAGATAGAGCACCCATGGAAATGATACCCTTGCCCTCAAGGCTGAGACCAAGATCTTGCTGGAGAGAGCACAGCCATCACCCACTGAATGGCAGAGAAGTTGCTGTGGTACTGCACCAGTAGAACTTACTGGAAATCCTTTCTGGCACTTGGCAGAAATTTGCCTTCTAGGTGCCAGGAAAAGCTGTTTATGAGAAGATGTCTCTCCAGAGGTACTCTTCTACAAAACCACCCAAGGGGTGCCGGAAGAAACTGCTGGCCTCTGGGTGCTGCTGATTGCTGTACACTGCAAGGGCTGAGCACTGGAGAGGCTCAGGTGTTACGGAGCATGGCACTGAAGCAGCTGCCCACACTGCAGGAGCCAGTCACTGTGTGCTGGAGAATGTGTGCCTCCCTGCAGAAGCCTGAGGAGAGAACACCAGAACTCGGAAGAAACAATCCCCTCCTTTTGCAATACTTTCTCAGCGCCCTCTGCTGACAGAGCTTAACATTGTGCCAGCAGATAAAAGGAAAAATATTTAAAGGTCCCAACTTAGCTTTTCCAGAGCAGGCAATGAAGGATGAATTTGGAGCTCAGAGGAAATAAATTTATAATTATCACATGCATATGAAAAATGTTTGGGGCATGTACCCCCATATATGCATATTTTCTTAATTATAAATTATATATATGTATAGAATTCTAACAAATTATGTATATAATAAACATACACACACACAAAAAATGAGAAATAACATCACTCCATCCAGCCAAAGCCTTTAGAAACCAGTGCCAAACTGCGTATTCCATGATGGAGTCTGGATGTATTGTCCTCCCAGAACTTGTAGAAATCTTATCCCCAGTGTGACAGTTTGAGTCACGGGGGTGGATCCCTCATGAATGGATTAGTGCTCTCTCTAGGTGGAGGGAGTAATGAGTGAGTTCTCGCTCTATGAGTTCCTGCAAGAGGTGGCTGTTTAAAGGACCTGGCACCTCCTCTCTCTATCACTTCCTCTTGCCGTGTGATCTGCTTGTACCCGCTGCTGGCTGTCATTTTCCGCTGTGAGTATAAGCAGCTTGAGGCCCGTGCCAGATGCAGCTGTCCCAGAATCATAACCCAAATAAACTTCTGTTCTTTATAAATTACCCAGTCTCAGGTATTCTGTTATAGCAATACAAAACGGACTAATACATTCCACAATGCCTTTCTCATCTTCCTAGCTCAGTCATTTCTTTGTATTCACATATCTGTATGCATCTTGCTCTGTGTTGCTACTTCAGTGTTTCATAGGTGTGTCTCATATTCTCTAACAACTGCAGGAAGCACATACTACTCCCTATAAATCTAGGCAAAAATTACACAGTCACAACAGACTAGTTCATTCACTGATGTTATGGTGTTATTTATTCTTAAATAACATCAATATCTACCTTAAGACTTCATTATTCTTTGTTATTCAGATAATTACCAGCTAGAGGCATCATATGTTTCCAAAGTTAAACCTACAGATCTCTGAGTATTACTTCTACGCAGGGATAGAAGGCGATTGAATATTTAATAAAATGTATTCATTGACATCAGTATTGAATGACTGTTGCCCAACTTTCTGACTAATCTACATAAACCCTCTGTGGATCCCAGTGCAGATATTAGGGATAGCTGTGCAAACCCAGCTGCCTTGCCAGGGAGGCATTTATCTCTTCTCCATCTCCGATGTGCCTCGACAGCTGCTGTGTAAAAACTCCTGAGATTCTAAGTTTATATATGTTTGTGCTTCTTCAGGAAGCAAAAAGACCACTTCCTTTAAAATCATTTAGTCAGAAGCCTGCCTGAGGCAAAGACTGCTCTATTCTGTGTAAAATCACATAGCACTTCACAAAACATACATTTCCTGAACTTCTCAGGGATGGTCGTTGTCTGTTGAGCCAGTTGGGGTTTGGCCAAATAGCCACACCAACTGCTCACTGTCCGGGTCCTCCTCAGGCTGATGGAAGAGCTAGACCTATAAAGAAAAGCAAGATCTAGTGGTCCCACTGTCCCCTCCTATGGAGTTTATTTCCAGGAAAACACATTCACAAGCCAATCACCACAGCTCACCCATACAGCAGGCTCTGGACAGAGTGGTTGGTTACTCATTATTTTTTCCTTCCTTTCTCTTTACTCTTAGACCTGGGTGTCACACTCACGACAATGTTTGTAAAACAGAATCCTCTCCACCTTGGGTATTCAAATACCAGCATATCTTTCAAGTAAGCCCACTATTTGTGTGAAGATACTTCACTTCCCAGAGCAACAAAATGTTGACAAAACATAGCTTAGCCTCATCTCAAGTTTCTTCTTCCATCTTCAGAATCGATGAGGATTCTGGAAAGTGCATCATTAATCTCATTACATCATCTTATTGAAGATTCTGGTGTGATGTTTACAAAAGGAAACGCTTTCTTTCTCCATAAAATCAATAATGACAGGGTAAGGCTCTGGGCAGGGAATGAGCAGTCTAAAGCTCCAGTTCAAAACACAGCTCCCACACGGGGAGCCCATAACTCAGGAGCTGCTCTCAAAAGTAGGCCAGTAAAGCCACTGCATCGTGCATTAGGGGGCTGCCATCAGACAGGCTGCCCAAAGCCTCAGGGCCCTTTTGCAGTGACTACAGGAGCTTGACCCTGGCTAGCCACATCCCTGCTCAATTAGCACAGATGACAGACTCTTGAAAATGTCTGCCCCAAACAACACAGATGACACTTTCCTTGTATAAAGATCTTGAGACTATTGAGTTTTTAGTTTCTTTCCCCACCAAAGTTCATGACATGCAACCATTAAGAAATAGACAATACACACCATTTTATTTTTTTCAGCGGGTAAAAAAAAATCATTAAAAATTATTTTTTAAACCCTGGCTATTTATACAGAAGCAGTACTTTTTAAGGTGGTCACTTTGATCTCGATATTTTTAAGTCAAAAGCATCATTTCATAAAAATCACTGGGTTTATTATCACACTGATGCTTACCCCAAGCGTGACCTCACTCCGTAAGTGACATTCACTCGAAAATAGGATGAGTGTCAGTTGTGGGTTCAAGAGTGGGAATCCACTACATATAGTTGTTTCAGACATTATTTATAAATGTCTTTAAAAGTTAAAGTTTATTTGTTTGTTTTTAGGTCATGTCAAAATGCACATAGCACTTATTTTCTCTTTCTTGCCCCACCTCACGGCTTCTTGAAAAATCATGCTCTCAGGTTGAAAGTCGGAGGTGGCAGCAGTAACAATGCCAGCCACAAAAGGAGGGGCTGTGGCTGTGGGCATTGAGAGAAGAGAATACTGGACCTGCAAGAAGACAGAGTGAGCTACAGCATAAGCCTTGAGATAAGGAAGATGGAGGAAAGTCAGCCCAGGCCACAGGACTATGTTTTGCAGGTACATATCTATGAGGCAGAAGTGGGCTGAGACACAGGAAAGAGGGCAGGAAGACTTGTGGCCTGCAGGACACACCTGTGCACATGGGCAACTCAGGCAGAAGACGACTTTGGCTGTCCTTCAGATGGATATTGTTTAAATACCTTTTCAGTGTTTATTAGGAGAGAAGTTGACTTCTCTGGTGGGTAGAGAAAGAGGGTTGTCAGAAGCAGTGCTAGTCTCTTCTCTATCACCCGAATAGCTCATGCCTGAAGCTTGCAGTTGACTGCACCTACACCTCCAGCAGACACGACAGTGAGCATTCATTGCAACCTGAGCTATTTGGGAATGTCATGGCTCCCCTAAGTGGCTTATTAAAGTATTATTTCCAATTGTATGTAATGTCCTCCCCAAAAGAAATACTGATTAATAGTTTCTTCCACCTTAATGTTTTAGTACCCATTATTGATTAGTTCTCTGGAAATCTGTCTGGGAAACTTATTCCTTTTCAGGCTATCATTTATTCAGCACAAACTATACTGGGGGCACAAAACTCGTGGGTGGGTCCTACTGGCACTAGCGTCTCACAGGTGGAGAGAGATGGGAACAGAAGAACACCAGTGGCTCTCATAAGTATGCTGGATTCAAATCATGATGCACACTCATTTTTATTCCAGAGTTGATGATGGCATTGTTCAAAGTATGTTTTCATGCCAAGACAGATATTTTGAAATGTGGCATAATGGGAGCAAAAGATGGGTTTTGGAACACAGGTCTTAAACAGACTTACATTCAAACTTTTTCTCACCTCTCATTATTTGTGTGACCTTAGGCAAGTAATGAGCCCCTCCACACCTCAATTTCTCTTCTGTAAAATGGGCATAATACCTATTTCACTTTGGTGAAAATTAATTGGGAAACATGAAAGCACTGAAACTGGGGCCTGGCACATAGGAAATGTGCACTGCACCTGAGTCCCCTTCTTCCTCCTGCAGAACCTGCCTGGAATCCAGCACCAGAGTTTGAAGGGTTCAACCACCATGCAGCTGTTCCTTGACTGCTTTGAGAATTTATAGAAAAGAAAAAAATGTTTTTTCATTCAGATTTCTGTTTTGTCTTTCCGGTGGATGTATCAGTACCCAGGAGAAAACTTTGCACAGGGATGATGACAGGTGAGAATTAAGGGAAGAGAGTGAAATAAAATGGGTGGATTGTGTTAGAACAGATATTGGTAGGGTGATGGGCTCCTGGAGGCTGAGGGAAGTACAGTTGTCACTTCTTGGAGCCTCTTCTAAAATAAGGAGGTGCTCCCGCAGGGATACTGTTCCCCTGTCCATCCCTAGCAGCAACTCTGTGTGCTCAGGTCTGGGCTCCTCTCTGCTGACTCCAAGTCTCTTTTGCATCCTGGTAAAGGATTTTTATGTTGCTCTGTGTGTGTGTGTGCACATGTGCATGTGTGTATGTTTCATATATTTATTTTTTACTCTGCTAAAATATACATAACATAAAATTTACCATTTTAACCATTTGTAAGTGTATAATTCAGTGGCTTATAAGTACATTCACAATGTTGCACAACCATCACCACTATCCATCTCCAGAATTTCTGCATCATCTCAAACAGACACTCTGTATCTGTTAAACAATCTCCCCTCCCCCAGCCTCTGGCAACCCTGGTAGAGGTTTTTAGCTCCCAGTAAGGAGAGTAAGTGGTCCTGATGGTACACAGGGGCCCACTTCAAATTTCCTATTCCAAACCCACTTCTGAACTTTCTGCCCCCTTTGGAAGTTACACCTCCAAAGCTGTGGGAAGCCCAAAACCTCATCAGGGTGTGTGGTCCCTCTTCCTGAGAGCTAGCAGTCACACCCGCCCCCTTGCCCCAGCTGTGGCCTTTTGACTTCCACAGTTTATGGAGTTCAGCTTCCTTTTCTTTCTCCAGGATCAGTCAAATCGACCTCTGCTCTTTCTATAACTTCTAGCATTGAGAAATACACAGACCAGAGCCAGGTTAAGGGTCTGCTGCCCATGACTGGGTATGAAATCTAAGAGACAACAAAAGAAAAAACCCATTTTTTAAAAGGACCAGCTCAATTCCTGAAAACCACCCATCCACAATCTGAAAATATAGAAGGGCTTTTTCTGTTTAAAAAAAAAAAAAAAAAAAAGAGGTCTGATGGCTCTGATACTTGGAATGGATTAAGCGCTAAAAATAGCTCAAGGTATTGAGAATGCTGAGGGAGTACACAGTTCCTGAAGCAGAGGGCAGTAAAAACCAGCATTAAATGCTAACGAGAGAGGGGTTCTTACAAAATGTTCAGGATCTGTGAGTCACTGGGACCTTCCTCTACGAAGTGTAAAGCAATATTCTTTACAGCAGCAGGATTATGGATCTTACTGTCCAACTCAGTGTGTTGAGAAAGCATTACACGTCCAGTGAAGGACCCCAAACTGATCTGAAATGAAGGAAAGGAACACTGCATTAGATCCTCTAATGCCTCCGTTTTGGGTGAAGCCATGCTGACAGCCAGGTGACATTTGCAGGGCCATCTGGTGACATTCCTTTTTGGAAACGGATTAATAGAGACTGGGGTGGCTGGTAGAGTTGGTGCAGGGGCCAACACAAGATTCTCAGGTGGCCTCCTGGAGCTGTGTATGTCTCTAAGGAGGGGACATCCTATTTTTTTTTAAAAGAATATGGCCAATCTCTAATTATTCAACATTGTATGACCTGATGGAGGGCTCACATGCAGAAAGAGTTCCTTTTAATTCAGAAACATCAATTAACATGAAATCCAAATATTAAGGAAAGTCCTTTGTTAGGAAATGTCCCCTCCCTCCCTCCCTCACTCTTACGGGGTGAGAGGGAAATGAATGTAGTTAGAGCTGAGTGGCTACTTCATGGAACTGCTTCCTGCTCTGATGCCACAGACTGAGGCTCAGCCGGCCTGTGGTTTCCTCCTCCAGTTTCTATGGCATTCCGGTGCCTAGCACAGAGCCTCTCTGTTGAAAGAATGGACGTTTCACTGGGTCATGGACCACTCCCTCATGCTCTGCACTCAGTGAGTTCTTGGTCCCTGTCTCAAAATGGCAAAACTCCAAACTTCACTCAGCTCTGCTTCCCATCCCCTCAAGAAGCTGCTTGTGAATGAATAGGAGACTTTTCCCTCCACGCCCAAGCAGAAGCATTTATCCGCACACTTCTTACTCCCCAGGGCCCATAGCTTCCTTTACTGCAGAGCTGCCGGCCCCAAGATCCCTGAAGCTGCATATGTGACATCCCCAGTGCCTGGCCTTGCAAGCACTGCCCTGCGTTGATTGGAATATTTTGATGAAAACTGTTTGAAAGCAGTACTGGTTAATTGATCAGTGCAAGCTTCTCTTCCAGACACACTGACTGTGACCCCTCAGCCTCAGAGAAAGAGGAAGCCAGATGAGCTTCCTCTGAAGGCTTTGTACTGGATTTCTGCTTATTCAGGGCTGCCTCGCTGGCAGGGAAGCCCTGATCTCAGAAAACACGGACAAAGGAAACCAAACGCTGTCCAGCTGTTCAGAAACAGGGGCCCCACATACCTGCAAAGTGGGTCCTCCAAAACACCCAGCTCTGTGTTCTGCTTCTTTCCATGAGCAAAATTAAAGCAAGGAAGCAGGCAAAATAGAGTCACAACCATACAAAATTGTAAATAAAAAACCATGTGCAGAGATTTTAAAGAAAAGACATATCAAAACTGTAAGAGCGGTTATTTTGTGGCAGAGGGATTGTGGGTGACTTTGTACTCGCGATCATCTACTCTTCTGTTTTTATTCAAGTTTTCTGTATTGAGCAGATGACCTAATAAAGGAAAACACCAACAAATTCTTTTTGAAAAGTAAAATATATTCTAACATTTAAAACAGACCAAAGAAAGTAAGACTGAGTTTAACAAGTAATATTTTGTATTTACCATAAAAGAAATCATCAGACCAGTATACACCAAACGACCATGAGCTCCCCGAGGGCAGGGCTATTTCATACAAATCCTGAGCACACAGCCTGGTCTCATACTTCACAGAGAAGATGGAGCCATCAGCTGGGGCTACACTTAACTTCTTGCCACTGGACCCACAAACATATCTACACTTTTGGGGGCCTCTCTTTCACACTGGTGACCTGGGAGAGCAGCTTATCAAAACCCAATCCGTCAGCTCTGCTCTGGATCCCATCTGCTCCCACCTTCCAGTGGGCTCCCAGCCCACAGCCTCACTCCTCTGCTCATTCTCTTTCTTGTGTCTTCAGGCTCCCCCACTACACTCGCTCTTATCTGTCAGTATTTAAAATATCTGGTCCCTCCCATCTTGAAAAAGCCCTCCCCAATTTCTCTCTCTCTCCTCCTTTTTGCAGCCATTGTGTCACAGGACCGCCTCCCCTGTTTCCTTTTCAGTCTACTCTACTCTGGCTTTGGTCCTTGCCCTACGGAAAGTTCCCTTGCTAGAGTCACCGAAGGCTTTCATGTCACAGGACCCAATGTGTTCTTTTCAGTACTTTCTTTCTTGACATCAGTGCAGGTTTTGTCCCACCTGACCACTCATGGTTCCTTGAAACATTCTTCTAGTGACTTCCGTGACACTATCAACTAGTTTCCCTTTTATCTCTTTGGCTTTCCCGCTTCAGGTTCCTTTAAGGTCTCCTTTTCCATCTAAATTCTAAACATGAGTATTCTTCAGGAATCAGTCCCATACACTCTTCTTTTATCACCCAACATTCTACTATCAAATAACTTTATCAAATTCTATTACTCAAATACCATACCCAGTATATCTTGACAATCCATAAATTCGTATTTCCAACTCAGACTCTGCTTCTAAACTCCAGCCCTAGTATATTCAACTGCTTTTTGTGTTTTTACACTTTAATGTTTCACAGGAGCACAGACTGAATATGTTGAAAATGGAACGTATAAGCTTAATGACATCAAAATAATAAATACCCCATTCTTCACCTAAGGTCTCCCATCTCAGTAGATAACAACACCTTCATTGAAGTTGCTCAGGGAAACCAGAAAGCCATCCATCTTTAACCACTTCCTTGCTTCAAGTATCACAGAAAATCAATCACTTGGAAATGAATTTACTCTCACACTTTAGCTGAAAATCTAGACAAAATATATGAAACAATGGTTTCCAAGACACTGGCCATCAGGCAATGAAGAGATGTGATCCTTGGGTGACAGGAAACAAATGAGGCGAGTCCTGTGATTGCCCATCTCACTACCTGGACAGTTTTCAAGGCACAGCACAGACAGATGGGAACCCAGGCAGAGCCAGGGGAGATCCCTTGGTTGAGAAAATGGACTGAGTATGTCTTTCTTCCATTCTGTTTTCCCCTTTTTAATTGCCTTGCATTTTCTGCTCCTTGAACTTGTCCAAACTATTCCCACCTCAGGGTCTTCATGCAAGTTCCTTTTGCATGGAAATTTGCCCTTCTCCAGGCAAACTCCTAAGCATTCTTTAGTCTCAGTTCAATGTTATTTCCTCCAAGCACCCTTCTTGAATCACTAGGCAGCTTAGATGGTACTCGTTTATGTCTCCTTCATGGCATCAATCACAGACGTAAGTAATTATCTGTGCAGTTTTTTGTTTCCTATCTGCCCTCTTTCCTACATTCCCATCTCCCAAGACAATAAGCTCCAAGAGACTAGGGACCACTACGGACTTGATGCCTATCACATTGCCTGGCAAATAGAGGTACTCAAAACCACTTGTTGAATAAATGATAGAGACAGAACTAGAACTCACTTCCTGACCCCGAACTCACTTCCCGACTTCCAAATTAGACTTTTCTCAATCCATCCATGCAAATCCATCCTTCTGTATCTGACAGCCAGGTGTACTTTTCCTATAGTCACTTAGGTCTCAAACTGGTAAGAATGAAGAAATGTAATATAGGAGTATTTGTAAGTACTAAATACGTTGAAACCAAAGTATTAGATGTATACAAAAAAAGGAGAAAAGGTGAGCAATGTTTAATACAACTGAACTGATAGAGCAATTGGAGTTTTAAAAAAGTCAGTCAGTCGTGCTCATTTGAATAACACATTTATTCTGGAAGTTACACTCCAAGACACTTAACAAGGGAGGAAACCAGGCTAGAAAGGCACAACCTCATAGGAAACAAAGTCATGGCTCATTGCTGAAGGGTGACTGAGCGTTAATCCAGCACTACCACATCTTTAGGAAAGCTGTGGCCTAGATTCTCCATGTAGCTGAGCATGTGGGTCTGGGAAGATAAAGATTGCAAACATGGCCACTTTCCAAAACAGCTTCCTAAGACACAGTCTACCTTCCCCTCCCTTTCACTCCCCCACTATGTTTATTTGGACTCCCCCCTAATTAGAGCATTTCAGCACGGAAGCATAATCCAATCTGAAAGAAAATTTCCCTGGAGAGCCATCTGTCAGAATTAGACTACGCTTAGCTACTGGACAGTAAGGCTGTTTTGTAAATACCACAGACTGCTTCGATTCACGAAAGGCTCAAAACTAATTTTTCAAGCAAGCAAATGCCAATCCATGGGACAAAACTTTCTGTCAGGAACCTGGCTCGCTATTTTGGACAGCAACGCTTCCACAGGTAGAAGATCACTGAAAGTAGTCCCAGGGGGACATTCTACCTGACTAGTCTCACCTTTCTTCAGAGATGAAATTACTGTCCTTGACAACTCTATTAAGCTGCTCCAGGTTTAAAGAAGATTTTTTTCCCCACTTAGCTCAGTTGTCCCTGTGTACTCAGCTGTGGAATAATTTAATTGTGTAAGGGGGGACTCAAGTGGAGCCCCCTCAGCTCCCTGCACAGCCAGCTTCCCTCTCAGAAGCATCCAGCTCACCATGGAGACAGCAGCGAGTGGTGCCCATGCCAAGGCATCAGGCAGACTCTTGCCTAGGAAAGGAGAGTGTGGGGTGGGAGGTGGGGAAAAGACTTTTGCTCTGCTTCTCCACCACCTCTCCACCGTGTATCTCAGAGGTCTCATGGGCCAGGGTCCTTCCTGTGTCCCCATATCCCCTTCCCATTGTTCTGTTTTATCATACTGTGGTAGACCCCACTGTGCCCTGCCTAGGGCCCCTGACCAGGCCAGTGCAGCCATTCCTTAGCTGCTGAGTTGTGGCTGCTAACAGCTCCTGGCTGCATCCTTCTTGGGAAAATTCCCCTCAGCTTATAGGAGATACCCTAAAAACTACAAGGCAAGGTATGCCCTCTCCCTGGGGGTCGCCCACAGCCAGGGACATACTAGTATAGGCTAAATGGCGGCTTCCTGGTCTCAGGGTGGGATACCTCTGTGTTGGTCTTCATGCTCCAGAGCTCTCTGTGGGGTCAGACTCAGGAAAGGTTTTACCTGCCCCCCACCTTTGCTTAGCTCTTTCTCCTAACCTACTTGCTTCTCTTACTGCCTATGGTTTTCGCTTAGACCAGTCCCTCTATAAATTACTCGCTTTTATAGCTGAGTAGTATTCCATTGTGTAGATGTACCACATTTTCCGTATCCACTCATCCGATGATGGGCATTTGGGCTGGTTCCAACTCTTGGCTATTGTAAAGAGGGCTGCGATGAACATTGGGAAACAGGTATACCTTCGACTTGATGATTTCCATTCCTCTGGGTATATTCCCAACAGTGGGATAGCTGGGTCGTATGGTAGATCTATCTGCAATTGTTTGAGGAACCTCCATACCATTTTCCATAGAGGCTACACCATTTTGCAGTCCCACCAACAATGTATGAGAGTTCCTTTTTCTCCGCAACCTCGCCAGCATTTATCGTTCATAGTCTTTTGGATTTTAGCCATCCTAACTGGGGTTAGATGGTATCTCAGTGTGGTTTTGATTTGCATTTCCTGGAGGCTGAGTGATGTTGAGCATTTTTTCATATGTCTGTTGGCCATTTGTATATCTTCCTTAGAGAAATGCCTACTTAGCTCTTTTGCCCATTTTTTAATTGGGTTGCTTGTTTTCTTCTTGTACAGTTGTTTGAGTTCCTTATATATTCTGGATATTAATCCTTTGTCAGATATATATTTTGCAAATATTTTCTCCCACTCTGTTGGTTGTCTTTTAACTCTTTTAATTGTTTCTTTTGCTGTGCAGAAGCTTTTTAGTTTGATATAATCCCATTTGTTTATTTTTCCTTTGGTTGCCCGTGCTTTTGGGGTCGTATTCATGAAGTCTGTGCCCAGTCCTATTTCCTGAAGTGTTTCTCCTATGTTTTCTTTAAGAAGTTTTATTGTTTCAGGGTGTATATTTAAATCCTTAATCCATTTTGAGTTGATTTTAGTATACGGCGAGAGGTATGGATCTAGTTTCATTCTCCTGCATATGGATATCCAGTTGTCCCAGCACCACTTGCTGAAGAGGCAGTCCCTTCGCCACTGAATAGGCTTGGTGCCTTTGTCAAAGATCAGCTGACAGTAAGTGTGTGGGTTGATTTCTGGATTCTCTATTCTATTCCATTGGTCAGTGTGTCTGTTTTTATGCCAGTACCATACTGTTTTGGTTATTATAGCTTTGTAGTATAGCTTAAAGTCAGGTAGTGTTATGCCTCCAGCTTTATTTTTTTTGCTCAGCATTGCTTTGGCTATGCGTGGTCTTTTATTGTTCCATATAAATGTCTGGATAGTTTTTTCCATTTCTGAGAAAAATGTCTTTGGAATTTTGATGGGGATTGCATTGAATTTGTATATCACTTTGGGTAGTATGGACATTTTCACTATGTTGATTCTTCCAATCCAAGAGCATGGGATATCTTTCCATCTTCTTGTATCCTCTCTAATTTCTCTCAGTAGTGGTTTGTAGTTCTCATTATAGAGATTTTTCACCTCCTTGGTTAACTCAATTCCTAAGTATTTTATTTTTTTGGTGGCTATTGTAAATGGGCAGGCTTTCTTGATTTCTCTTTCTGCATGTTCACTATTGGAGAAAAGAAATGCTACTGATTTTTGTGTGTTGATTTTGTATCCTGCTACTGTGCTGAAATCATTTATCAATTCCAGCAGTTTTTTTGTAGAGGTTTTAGGCTGTTCGATATATAGGGAGTGGATACAGAAAATGTGGTACATCTACACAATGGAATACTACTCAGCTATAAAAACGAATGAAATACTGCAATTTGCAACAACATGGATGGACCTTGAGAGAATTATATTAAGTGAAACAAGTCAGGCACAGAAAGAGAAATACCACATGTTCTCACTTATTGGTGGGAGCTAAAAATTAATATATAAATTCACACACACACACACACACACACACACACACACACACACACAAACCGGGGGGGGGGGGAAGAAGATAACAACCACAATTATTTGAAGTTGATACGACAAGCAAACAGAAAGGACATTGTTGGGGGGGAGGGGGGGAGGGAGAAGGGAGGGAGGTTTTGGTGATGGGGAGCAATAATCAGCCACAATGTATATCGACAAAATAAAATTAAAAAAAAAAAAAGAAAGAAAAGAAAAATAAATAAATAAATTAATTAATAAAAATAAAAATATAAATTACTTGCACAAGAATCCTTCTCAGCCTCTGCTTCCAGGAATTCCAAATGAAGATTCACACATCATACTGAACCTATTTTCATTTTATTCATTCATTCACTCAAAAAGAATTTTGCTGTCCACCTCTTAGGTTAAGTACTACGGGTATAGTCACAGACCTTGTCATCAAAGAGCACCCAGTCTAGTGGGATAGGTAGAGATACACAGATATTTTTCTAACATGATAGCTGCAGTGAAGAGGTACTTACAGGGTGCTTCAAGAGCACACAGGAGCACATAATTTGCTCTGGGCGGATACAAGGAGGGCTTGCTTAATGAGATGATATTTAAGCCTAGGACTTATAAGGTGAATAACATTTAGTTAAACAGAGAAGAGAAGTGGAAAAAAAGGTCATTACAGACAGAGAATAAGTGTATATACAAAACAAATACATAAGATTACACACAGCACATGCAATTAGAGGGAATTAGCTGAAACAACAGAAGGGAATTGGTTGTCCAAAACTGTGGTAGACATTGCTATTGGATCCTGGTCTTTCCGTTTGCTGAGCCTTGAAGTTGCTTCTAAATCCTTCTTAACACAGCCCACTGGTCAGCTACCACCAGCTGACCGGAGTTGACTCTCAAGATGAAAAATCGTTGTCATCCCCTTTGCACATATTTTTATATGTTTTATCTTTACACATCTCCAAATTTAAAAACTTACCTGCATTTACTGTCATCCTTTTGTTAATTCCTGTAACAAAGAAAATGTTGTCCCTTTATTTATCTAAAGCCATCCCCTCTACCTATATTTTAGATCCTGTCTTCTACCTTTTCAAGGAACTTGCTGAAATGATTCTTACCTAGTCTATATCTTCCTATAAGTTTGATACAGATATAGATTCTATATATTCCCATATCTTCAAACTCTACCTTTACTGACTCTTTTCATTATATTTTCTCATTTAATTGTCTTTATCTTCCCTCTCAGAAAGGGACTGTAAATTTTTATAATTTATTTTTAATTTACATACACTAAAATTCATTGTTTGGTCTACAGTTCTATAAGTTTTGACAAACACATAGATGGAGTCATGCACCCACCACCACCACAATCACAATAGAGAACAGTTCCATTACCCCCTCCAAAATTCCCTCATGTTGTTTCTTTGTAATCAACCCATCTCCCCACCCCAACTCCCGGCAACCTGTGCTATGTCCCTATAATTTTGCCTTTTTCATAATACCATATAAGTCGAATAAGACTTTTGAAATGGCTTTTTTCACTTAGAATTATGCATTTGCAATTCATTCATGTGACTGTGTGTACATCATGAACACACTGTGTGTTCCTTTCATTGCCGAATACTATTTCATCGTATGACTGTAACAGTTTATCATTTTACTCACTGGAGGACATTCAGCTTTCTTCCAGATCTGGCAATTATGAATAAAGCTGCTATAAACATTCACGTGCAAGTTCATAGAAATATTTTTTACAAATGTGTTTTTATTTCTTTTGTAAATTTACTCTTTTTCAAATTCCATCTAAAATAATTAAAATAAGGGTAGATTTTTACAGAGAAAAATATCAGTGTCCCTTGCTATGTTCTTTGAGCTATGGAATCATCTCTACAAGTGTTCATAGAAATCCCAACAGTGCCAGCTTGCTTTCTCTGCTTTCTGTCCTGTCCTCCCTCTTGTGCACCCACTGTGCCTAAATGAGACGCTGCAGTTCAGACTCAGATTCAATTAAAGGTTCCTGAGCCTCTCCTTCTGTGACATTGGGACAGATGCCATAGACTTAATATACATTTCTAATCCCTTCATCTGGCCACACTCCAACATAGATGTTGAAAAAGCTACATATATGCATTCATTACATTTCTTGAATATGTAACACAGCTTTGGCCAATAAGAAACAAGCAGGTGACATCAATGTGACTTTTAGGAAAGGTTTTCCTTTCCTGATTGAAAGTAGCCTTAGTGGTAGCTAGCACTGCCATTTTCCTTTTGTCTCAAATGCAGATGTGACATCTAGAACCATATATTTTGTAATTATCTGACTGAAAATAATATGTAAATGAATTGATAAGTTTAAAGAAACAAAAAATATCAAAAGTGTGAAAATGGGACAAATGATTATATGAATGAACAAAGTTTAAGGAATCAAATAAAGTTGCTAGAAATAACATTAATTTAAATGAGAAACTCAATTGACTTATTGAACAGCTAATTAGAAACTGCCAAAGAGAAAACTATTGACTGAAAAACTGATCTAAAGAAATTGCTGAGGATGCATCACTGATAGGAAAGAGTAAATGAACAAACACAGAAGAGTGAGTAGGTCTAAAAATATCTAAAGAGATTTGATATTTGAAGAGAAGATAGAAAGTATCAGGACAGACAATAATCAGAGATTATGGCTGGAAATTTTCAGAATTGTATGAGATGCTAATCCTCAGATTCAGGACACCCTATGAATCCTAAGCAAGATAAACAATATTTTTTAAAAAATCTACCCTACTCATATCATCATCAAATTGTATTCAAACAGGTCTTAAAATATGGCATAAAAAAAGAAAAGGGTGTTACAATTAGACAGCAACTGATTTCTCAAAACCAAGAGTTTGGAGTTAAGAAGCTAATAGAATAGGTGTTAAAAAAATTATTCACCTAAAACTTGTATGCTTATGTTTTCTCCATTATACATGTGAAATGGTGATATTTTCAGACATTTGAAGACTAAGAGCTAACAACAACAGGCCGTTATATGAAGAAATTACTCAAGAATGTATGAAACATGAAAAACAATATAGAAGAAAAGACTGAAGAAATGGTAAATAAAGAAAAGTGGTAAATACATGGAAATTTAAACAAACATTGATTATATGAAACATTAATTACAATGTGTAACTGAAGAGTGTAAAAAAGCAAGGCAAGATAGAAGTAAAACATCAGAAAATACTACTATATTATCTGGAACGTGGATGATTGAAGTTGAAGGTTCAAGGTAAAAGTATAATTTTGGAGGAAGTTTAATACACTGATTAACTTCTTACTTTATTAAATTAACCATGCATATTACAATTTCTAGGAAACCACTAAATGAATAGGAATAGAGGGTATAATTTATAAGTTAGTAAAAGAGAGGAAGTGAGATGGGAAGAAAACAATTCAAAAAGGCAAAATAGAAAAAATCAAGACTAAAATAAGAACAGTCTAAAATAGCAAAAATAAATCCAAATATACTAATAATCACAATGACATAGTGGACTAATCTCACTTCTTAAAATTCAGTGGTTTTCAGAATGAATTTTTAAAAAATCCAGCTATACCTTACTTACAGCATTTACACTTAAAATGTAAGGATATAGGAAATTTACAAGTAAAAGAACAGAAAAAACATATAAAACAAACTAAAAGTAAGATTTTATAATTCTGTACATACCAGACAAAGTACATTTGAAGGCAAAAATCATTTATTTATGTAAAAAGTAAAACTAAATAATGACAAAATACTCAAATGGCCAGAAATACATAAAAAGTAATAATACTTGTATCATAATTTAAAATATATACATGAAGCAAAAATTGATAGAACTTCAAGAAGAAATGGAAAATACTCTCCATCATAGTAGGAGATTCAAAATACATTTTATCAATAACTGATATATTAGACTGACCAAAAATATCAGTTAAGATGTGGATGTGAGTGATAATTAATTTTGTCAAGTGCATATAGCACATTT
Source organism: Cynocephalus volans (assembly GCF_027409185.1). NCBI lineage: Eukaryota > Metazoa > Chordata > Mammalia > Dermoptera > Cynocephalidae > Cynocephalus > Cynocephalus volans. The sequence continues at coordinate 107,762,051 of NC_084463.1, read as the reverse complement.
ATAAAAACTGAGGATTAAGAAAACATAAAGTAAATTTTAATAGATATCAAATAATCTATAAAATATATTCCACATTATCTGATTACATTCTAATTAAGTTAGAACAGTAACACTTTTAAAATAACTATACAATGTGAAATTTTAAAAAACATACTTTCAAACAACAGATAGAGCAAAGAAAAAATATTGGAAAACACTTAGATCAAAATGATAATAAAAACACTAAATATCAAAATTTGTAGACATATAGCTAAAGCAGAACTTTGAGGGAAATTTATAGTCTTAAAATGAATATTTTTTAAAAGTTTTTAAAATAAAGACTGAAAAATTACTAACCTAAAGATACAAGTAGTTAGAAAGAAAATAACTGATAAATCTAAATTTTTTTTTTTAAAGAAAGAAAATCACACAGTTAAGAGAAGAAATGAGAAACAAAAACTAAATGGAAATAAAACTAAGTTGTTTCTTTGAAGAGACTAATTAGACTGATAAGCCTCCATTGACACTGATAGAGAAAGAGGAGAACAAAAACAAATAATTAATACTGGAAACGAGAAAAACAGAGATGAAGCAGAAAATAAAAAGAAAAGATGGTGAGGAACTTCAAGCCAATACCTTTAAAACAGATGTAATAAGCAAATTTCTAGAAAAATCCAAATCACTAAATTGATTTATGAAGAAATAAAAAACTTTGCATAGTGTTATAATCATCTAAGGAACTGCACTGATTTTCCCCAAAGTAAACATCTGACCCAGAAAGTTGTATGGGCAAGTTCTACTAAACATTAAGGGAAAAGATTATTTCAACCATACACAAATTCTTCAAAGAATAGGAAAAGACAGAATGTTTAATAAGTTATTTTTAAGGTGTGTATACCTTTGATAGTAAAACCTGATAAAGAGAGGAAAATATAAAATTGCAGGCTGATCACACTCACAAATTTAGTTGCAAAAACCTTAAAATATTAACAAACTAAATATCTGAATATACACACATATCCATGTACATAAAAAAATACATAATGAACAAATTGGATTTATCCCAGGAATACAAATTTTCAACAAAATTAGAAAATACAGCAATATAATTTATTACATTAAAAGATAAAAGGAGCAAAACACATGGTTATCTCAATAGATTCTGAAAAATTATCTGAAAAAAAACAATATCCATTCAGGTTTTCAAACAGTCAGAGTCCTACTTAGTGGTGAAATATTCAAAGCATTCTTTTTAAGACCAGAAACAAGCCAAGGGGATTATTCTACTGGACTTCCCACTAGTGATCTAGTAAATGCAATAAAACAAGCAAAAAGGATGAGGTGGGGAGAGAAGTCAAAAGAATTACGACGAAAAGAGAAACAAAGTTGTCATTCATGGGTGGTATAACTGTTAATGCACACAACTCAAAAGAATCTGTGGTCAAATTACTAGATTTAGAGTTCATGGCAACAAAAAATATTGATAAGAACACAGATGAAAATGGGCCAAATACTGCTGGTGATATTGTAAATTGGTCAAACCACTTAGAGATATAATTTTCTTTGACCTAGCAACTCCATTCCTGGCTACACACCTTAGAGAAATTCTTGTGCATATATACCATGAGACATGTACAAGAAAGTTTAATAGCAGAATTTTCTGAATTAGAAAAAACTTAGATTAATTCAAAAATCCATTGACAGGAAAATAGGTAAATAAATTATGGCATGCTATGTAACAGAATGCTAAAATACTGCTCCAAAAAAAATCTACTGTATAGTTATGTACATGAACATAAATAATTCTAATACACATAATATTGAACACAGCAGTTTGTAGAATAGACACGGTTTAATTTCTTTCACATAAATTTCAAAAGTAGGTCAAACTGAAAAACCATTCTTACGTGTTAAATTGTAAAAACAAGGGAATTACAGATATGAAATGAAGTACATCGATTACATCTGGGGGACTTTTGGGGATGGAGGAAAGGCAGACAAAGGAGCTTCAAAGAAACTGATAATGTTCTTTTTTTCAGCCAAGTTCTGGATTGACTGATGTTCATTTTACCATTATTTTAAAACCATACATATACATACAAGAGTATGCACATACACATAACACATACAAGAGTATGTGTCATACATTTCATTAAAAAAATCAAATGCTTTTTCCTGGCACCCACATGAGGATAAAAACTATCAAATTCTCTTTGTTAGAAACTTGTAGCTTCATCAGTTCCTTCCATCAGGTGTTATGTTCTGTAGTCCTGCAACATTTCACTCCCTCTGAATAATCCAGATGTCAGAGGGATAACATGTCTAAGAGATTGTGATTGGGAAAAATGAGAGCTGGATTCAGTGAACTCTCATGATGACACAGCTCAGTAGAGCCCAGCGAGACCCCACCCACATCCACTTTATGGAAGGAACTTGGCTTCCTCGTTGACAGTTGGAAACCAGGGCTTTCTAAGGGGGTTTTCAAGTTGTTACTTCCTTACCATCAGTCAACCAACCATCCCTTCACATTTTTAGCACTACAGGTAGTGGTGTACTGGAGCCAGCTGTGACCTGCCGGCACCAGCTCAGAGAGCTAATCATGAGTATCTTTTGACAATTCTGCTTTCAGTTATGTCACACTGGCAACTTGAAATCAGCCCCGCTGGGAGTATTTACACCACAAAAATCAGCAAATGCTACAAATCAGGTCCCCTTCCTTCCCTGCTTCTCTGTCCCCAGCCAGTTGCTACACAACTACCAGGACACCAATGAATGTGACATAGCCATAAAATCATATATTACTCACTTGTGACTTATGGTATGATGGAATGAAATGGGATTCAAATTAATAAACATCCTCAGTCACAGAGCCTGCTTGCCCCATTTGTATTCAACTGTGGGTAGCAAGCACCCTGGGCTTCCCTGAATACTTACATCCTCCCCTGAGTGGCTCCAAGTGTCCACCTCTATCAGGTCTGGAAATGGCCTCAGGATCCCAAGAGACAGCATAGGGAAATTCCTAAACTAGTCAGTACAAAATACTGAGCATTGCAATGACTCAAAATCCAATTTTGATGAAAACGTAAGGTTTTTAAATTCCTAGGATTACAAGAAAGTCTATGTATGCTGTTGTAAACTGAACCCTTCCCTTTTTTGAACTAGGATCCATGTTGGCATAAAGGGAACCTCATGACTTCCACTGTCACCACATGAGAACTCTGGCATCTCCTCTACATCAGACTCTAACTGAGGTGATCATGGGGTCCAGAGAAAGCCCCTGGACCAGTTTCTAAGCAGGCCACTGAGAGATTCCTGAAGTGATCAACAGTTGTTTGCCAGGGAGCCAGTGATGAGTAAGGTATACTAAAATGCCCAGAATATAGGCCTGACAGTCAGCATTCGCTCAGACCACTAAATGCATGCTCTCCCAAACTCTGATCTTCCCCCAAATGCTATCTTCTCTCTTGTTGATTGATAAAATACCCAAAAGATGCATTATACTATTATTGACTGATGTGGCTTCAGGAGTTGAGAGGTTTAATTCAACTATCATTTTTTGTTCAATAATTGCCATTTTGTCCCTTCACAGGAAGGTGTGAAGATTAATTTTTATTTGACTGCTAGCATTTATAAAACCCATACTCTCTTTGGAGAAATAAAGAAAATAATTAAAACAGATTATTTTATGTGTTCAGCCCTGCATGACACTCCCCAACCAAATCAGTCCCTAGAGCCTCACCAAATTAGCCCCTCATAAGGAGCTTCATTTTATTCAGCAAGTGCTTATTAAGTATCAAGTAGAGTGTCATGGAAGCACACACTAGAAAAGCCTATCCTAGTTCAGGGCTCAGAAAAGAGATCTCTGAGGAGGTGGCATTTAAGCTGCAATCTGAGAGTTTAATAGGAGTTAACCAGGTAAAGAGGAAAAAGAGAAGTAAACCAGCATATATAATAATTATGAGCCACTTTTTTTTATGAGCAGACTGAATTGGCTGTTAAAAACCTTAGTCCTATCTCCTGCTTGGCCATTACTCAGCTATGTAGCCTTGATTGAATCTCCTAATGGCCTTCCACCTCAGTTTTATCTGCTAAATGAAGATTTAGAAAGCAGGACCTCTAAATCTTTTTTCCAACTATTCAATTGCAAGGTAAACATATAATACAGATTACCATTCAGTTAGCATAAGTAAAAACAGCTTTCATGAACAGGCTTTGAGCGAGACAGCAGAGTGTTTACAGCAGTAGAGTGAATGTTCACAGAAACTCCTCCAGGTAAAAATACTGGGTTACAAAATCCTTTTTAGGGAGACATACAAATGGCCAACAGACACATGAAAAATTCACAGCATCACTAAGCATCAGGGAAATGCAAATCAAAATCCACACTGAGATAACATCTCACCCCAGTTAAACTGACTATTACTAAAAAGGCAGAGAATAACAAATGTTGGCAAGGATGAGAGAAACGAGGAACCCTCCAACACTGTTGGTGGGACTGTAAATTGTTGCAGCCATTATGGAAAATAGTATGGAGGTTCCTCAAACAACTACAGATAGAACTGCCATATGATCAAGCAATCCCACTGCTGGGTATATCCCCAAAGGAATGGAAATCATTGTGTCAAAGGGATACCTGTACTCTCATGTTTATTGCAGCTCTATTTATAACAGCCAAGAGTTGGAAACAGCCTAAATGTCAATTGATGGATGACTGGATAAGGAAAATGTGGTATATATACACAAGAGAATACATACTACTCTGCCACAAAAAAGAATGATATTCTGCCATTTGCAGCATCATGAATGAACTTAGAGAAAATTACATTAAGTCAAATAAGCTAGCTAGCATAGAAAGAGAAAGACTGCATATCCTCACTCATGTAAAAAAATAAAGAAATAAACAAATAAAAATTTAAAAATTTAAAAAAAGAAAGAAAGATACAACAATCACAATAATATGTTGAACTTTCAAAAGGAGAGTACAAAACTGAGGCCACCAGAGGTGGAAAAGGGGGGGCGGGATGAGGATTAAGTGAGAAATTGGTAAAGGGCCACAAAAAATGACTACATTTTGCAAATTCGAATATACTAATTATATTGATTTGAGTATCACATATTGCATACAGGTGTTGATATTCAACATGGTTCCCCACAGATATGTACAATCAATCATATTTCAGTTTTAAAAAAAGTATTTCCATGTTGGCAGTTTATCTGGGCACTATGTAGAAGCAATCACCACTCATCTTTGAATGAATGCACTTTAAACCCAGGCCTTGAAAATTTCTGCTGACAAAGTTCCAAGCTAAATGAGCTCACAGTCACAAATCACTAAATACAATAGGCAACAAAGCATGATGGGTTAGAGACAATGGAAATGCCAAACAAAAGAATCAGAGCTCCAGAGATGACAGTTATTGGAGTTATGAGTAACAAAATATAAAAATAACTATGAATGGAATTATAAGAATAACTATGAATGGAATTATAAAAATAAAAAAAGGAATTTTAAAGAAAAATTTTAGATATACCACATTTTCCTTATCCAGTCATCAGATGATGCACATTTGGGCTGGTTCCAACTCTTGGTTATTGTAAATAGTGCTGCAATAAGCACTGGAGTACAGGTATACCTTCAGCATGATGATTTCCATTCCTCTGGGTATATTCCCAATAGTGGAATAGCTGGGTCATACGGTAGATCTATATGTAATTGTTTGAGGAACCTCCACACCATTTTCCATAAAGGATGCACTATTTTGCAGCCCCACCAACAGTGTATGAGAGTTCCTTTTTCTCTGCAACCTCTCCAGCATTTATCATTCTCAGTCTTTTGGATATTAGCCAACCTAACTAGAGTGAGACGGTATCTCAAAGTGGTCTTGATTTGCATTTCCCAGATGCTGAGTGAGGTTGAGCATTTTTTCATGTGTCTGTTGGCCATTCGTATATCTTCCTTTGAGAAATGCCTATTCAGCTCCTTTGCCCATTTTTTAATTGGGTTTTTGTTTTTTTGCTGTAAAGTTGTTTGAGTTCCTTATATATTCTGGATATTAATCCTTTGTCAGATGTATATTTTGCAAATATTTTCTCCCACTCTGTTGGTTGTCTTTTACTCTGTTGATTGCTTCTTTTGCTGTGCAGAAGCTTTTTAGCTTGACATAATCCCATTTGTTTATTTTTCCTATAGCTGCCTGTGCTTTTTGGGTCCTATTCATGAAGTCTGTACCCATTCCTACTTCCTGGAGTGTTTCCCCTATGTTTTCTTTAACGAGTTTTATTGTTTCAGGATGTATATTTAATTCTTTAATCCATTTTGAGTTGATTTTGGTATAATAAAGAAAAAAATACTACCATTTGCAACAACATGGATGGACTTAGAGAAAATCATATTAAGTGAAACAAGTCAGGCACAGAAAGAGAAATACCACATGTTCTCACTTATTTGTGGGAGCTAAAAATAAATAAATAAATACACAAACAAATCAAGGTGGGGGGAGGAAGACAGAATAACCACAAAAATTACTTTAACTATTTAAGTCAAGTGAACAGATATGATTTGGGGGGGGGGGTGGAGGGAGGGGGTGGAGAGGAATGGGAAAAGGGGCATGAAAATCAACTACAATGTATATTGACAAGTAAAATTTAAAAAATAAAAAAAGAGAAAGCTTGAATAAAAAAAGAAAGAAAAATTTTAAGGAAAGTATTTTAAAAAAAAAAGAAACTGTAAAATATATTAGGCAAATTGGAAACACATCAAATAATACTTCTAAAACTGGAAAGAAGTAAATTGCTGAGAAGTTCCTAGAATGGTTAAAAGAAAGCAATTCTGGAATCCCAATAAATATCAATGAGAGTAAATGAAAAGCAATGCCCATTTAGAAATATTATACTTAAACTACAGAACACTAAAGAGAAAAGCAAGATCCTGAAAGTAGTAAGAAAAAAAAGAAAAAAAAATTAGATAGAAAGGAACAAATCTTAGATTACATGCTGACTTCTCAAAAGCAGTTTGAGGTCAGAAGACAATGGAATGACAGATTTACAATGCCCAAAATCAAAATAACTTGCAGTTTTACACTCCCAAATTTTTATACCCACAAAAACAGTCATCTAAGAATAACAGCAGAATAAAGACATGTTCAGGAGTTGTTTTCAACTGAAGGTTATTGCCAGGCTGTGGGTAACACAAGAAATAGGGGAATAAATATCTTGACCTCACTCTTCTTCCTTCCTAATTGTCTGAACTAAGGGAGTTCTTTTCAGTTTGAAGAACGTGCTAATTATCCTGATTTCATCATCACACATTGTACACAGGTATTAATATTCAACTCTGTACCCCATAAATATGTATAAACAATTCTGTTTCAATTTTTTAAAAAATGAAGAAAGATTAAAGAAACAAACAAAAAACCCAAAGCCTCCAGGTGTACTGAGCACAAACAAAAGGGAGGTATCCGAAATAATCCTTCAACTTCAGAAAGCAAGAATTATTATGATTGCAAACCATACAAGGATAATACAAGAAAGTAAATGACATGCGTCATCAGCATAGATGCAAAAAAATGCTAAATGAAAAATTAGCAAACTGAACTCAGCAATATATAGAAAAGGTAACATATCAAGGCCAGTTTGGATCATTTTAGGAATACAAGATTGGCTCAAAATTAGAAAACTGGTGAATACAACTGACCACAATAGGGGGGGAAACCTCACAGGATCATAGCACTTGAGAAAATAACAACTGTTTGTAATAAGAAGTCTTAGTCAACTAGGAATAGAGGAATACATTCTTATTATGATAAAGGCATCCACAAAATATAGCAAAAACACATTCTGTGGAAATGTAAAGACATTTCATTTAAGGAACAAGTCAAGGATGCCTAATACCATCATTATTACTCAGCATTGTATAGGAAATCCCAGACTGCACTAAATAAAAACAATAAAAAGAATTAAAGGTGTATTGATTAGAAAGAAACAAACCAAATTATCATAATTCACAGATGACTTATTATCTACAAAGAAAACTATAAAGAATCTGCAATCAAATTTTAAGAATTAATAAGAATTTTACAAGATTGCCATATAGAAGATAAATATACAAAATTGAAACTATACAGCAGCAGCAGTTATAAAATGCAATTTTAGAAAAGACACCACTTAAAATAACAAAAATTAAGGTACCTCGCAATAAACCTAATGAGAGACATGTAAAATATCCTCATATTTAGAAAATTATAAGCCTTGAATGAAAAAATTTAAAGAAATAAATTGAGAGATACACCATGGTCATGAATAGGAAGACTTAACATAACAAAAGTTATAAAATTTCCCTAAGTTAATCTATAGACTTCATAAAAGTCCAAACAAATAGCAGAAAGAATTTTTGTTTAACTTGACAATTTAATTCTTAAATTTATGAGAAAAGCCAAGTATTAGTCAAGACTGAAGTAAAGATGAAGGAGTCTGGATAGTTTGCTCTTTTAGATATTCAGGCTTATCACAGAATAATAGTAATTTCCAAATTGTGATATTGGTAGAGATAGTCAAATAGAACAATGACTGGAAAAGAGAATCCAAAAACATACTCTTCATATATGGAAATTAAATAAGATATTTATATAATTTATCTTATAGTATTTATAAGACACTTATATAATTCATAAATTATATAAGATACTTATATATTTATATAATATATGGAGAATACACTGCATATTACTGGGAAAATATGCTGGAAAACTGTTTATCTATATGGAAAAATAAATGTGAATGTGTTATGGACTGAATATTTGTATTCTCCCAAAATTCATATGTTAAAGCCCTAACCCTCAATGTGATGATATTTGGAGGTGGGGCTTTTTGAAGGTAATTAGGTTTAAATAAGGTCATGAGGGTGCATCTCTCAATACAGGTCCCGATAAAAAGAGGAAGAGAAACTGGAGCTCTGACTCCGTCCACCATGTGAGGATGCAGCAAGATGGCAAACCAGGAAGAAAGCCCCACCAAGAACTGAATCTGCCGGCACCTTGATCTTGGACTTCTCAGCCTCCAGAACTGGGAGAGACAAATGTCTGTTGTTCAAGCCACCCACCCTATTGTATTTTGTTATGGCACCCCAGCTGACTAATACAGGATGCCAATATTACACTATACAAAAAATTCCATTCTGGGTGTACTAAAATCATAATTGGGAAAGTAAAAATTTTCAAACTTCTGGTAAAAAATATAGGAGAAATATTTTCATGACATAGGACAAGAAAGGATTTCTAAAATAAGACACAAAAGTTCTACTTACAATGGAAATACTGATATTGATATGTTTTACTACATTAAACATAAGAATTTCTATTTATCAAAAAACACCATAAAGTGAATACAAAGACAGTCCTAAAGGGATGATGTTTGCAATAACATAACAAACAAAAAATTTGCATCTAGACTACATAAAGAACATATATGAGTCAATAAAGAAAAGAAAACCATAGGAAAAAAAGCTGAACAAATCTTTCACAAGAAAGGAAACATGAATGACCAATAACATAGGGAAAGATGGCTAACCTTAACAACCAAGGAAATACCAATTATATACCATTTTACATACATGCACACACACATGTTAATCAGTCCACAACAACTGTAAGAGTTGGTGAGAAAGTGGAGCATTAGGAACAGTCGCATCTCACCAGTGGGAGGATCAATTTGTACATCCACTGTGGAAAAGACCTTGTGACTACCTAGAAAAGTTGTATACTTTACCACTACCAGAGATATACCCTAAAGAAATTATTGCATATGTAAACCAGGAGATGTGTACAAAAATGTTTTCTGCAGTATTATTCAGAATCACAAAAAATTAGTAAGAACCTAAATTTCATCAATATAAGAATGCTAATTTGTCATATACTAATGCAGTGGAATACTATACATCAGTGAAAAATGCATGTACCACAGCTCTATTCATCTCTATTGTTAAATGCCATAATCAATATTGACTGAAAAAAATCAAGTCAAAGAAGAGCTACAAAAAGCAGAAACCGACAAAATCAAAACCTATATTGTCTTACTTGCACAGTCATGCACTGTATAATGGCATTTGGTCATCAACAGACCACACATACAGTGATGGTCTCATAAGATTATAATGGAGCTGAAAAATTCCTATCACTTAGTGATGTCATAGCCATGGTAACATCATGGTGCAACACATAACCTTTTCTATGTTTAAATATGTTTAGATATACAAAAACTTACCATGATATTACAATTGCCTACAGTATTCAGTACAGTAACACGCAGTATAGATTTGTAACGTAGAAGCCATAGACTATACCATATACCCTAGATGTGCAGTAGGCTATACCATCAAGGTTTGTGTACGTACACTCTATGATGTTCCCACAACCATGAAATCGCCTAATAACACATTACTCAGAACATATCCCTGTTATTAAGTGATGCATGACTATATGTCACAATACAAATACAAGGATACTTCAAAAAGTTCTTGGAAACAGAATTAAAATATATTACAAATCTTTTTTTTTTTTTTTTAAAGATGACCGGTAAGGGGATCTCAACCCTTGGCTTGGTGTTGTCAGCACCACGCTCAGCCAGTGAGCAAACCGGCCATCCCTATATAGGATCTGAACCCGCGGCCTTGGTGTTATCAGCACCGCACTCTACCGAGTGAGCCACGGGCTGGCCTACAAATCTTTCCATGACTTTTTCAAGTACTCTTATTAAATTCTGGATAGCGGTTTCCTCTTGTCAGGAGAGGACTGAAAGAGAATGTGATGAAGGAGGACAATCTAAGGGTCAGCAAAAGTACTAGTAACGTTCTATTTTTCAGCTGAGTGTTGGGTTCATACTTATTCATTTAATTATTCCTTCATTAATCTGTACATGTACACTATGCACACTGTATTGTATACATGTTATATTATAAAAATGGAACCTTAGTGAATCTCAGATCTTTATGTTCAGTCTTTGTACAATGTCACAGTCAAAAAAGCCCCAAATAAGACTTTTAAAAATGGAATTTAAAGAAATATATGGCAGCTAATGAAATAATCTGTAATTCCATAGAGGACCTACTCTCTCTTGCCGGCTATGCAAAGGCCTAGACCAATGATCAGAAGATTTACTGTTTGCCAGAGAAAACAACTGAGAATTTTGAGGTCTTTAGCCTTACCTGTTTTCGGCCTTGATCAATAATTTCATATTCTCTTCAACTCTATGAAAATTCAGGATTTTCCAGCAGAAAACTCAGTCCTAGGAGCGCTGAAATAGCAGTGATCTTAGGACCAAAAGGTCCCTGCAGCCTGAACCTACTCTTGAAGATGTTTCTACCAGGGATCAGCTTTACCCAGATCTTTAACAGCCACAGTGCACTCAGTGTCGTTCCTCCACAAAGTCTCCAGAAGGTACCTCACTGCAGGATCCCCACTGAGCTTTCTGATAACCACACCAGCTGGTCTATGGAATCCATTTGTCAAAAAACATAAATTGATGTCTCACTAGTTGGTGTGACCTATCAAATCTTGAGATCAGACATAAATCCAAGGCTCATCACTGCAGTAGAAAGGGTCTCAACTTTGATACCTGATAGAGTCTGGATGTGTTGTCCCCACCAAAACTCATGTGGAAATCTGATCCCCAATGTGGCAGGGCTGGAAGCTGTTCAGTCATGGGGGTGGATCCCTCACGAATGGATTAGTGCTCTCCCTAGGTGGGGGGATTAATGAGTGAGTTCTCCCTCTATTAGTTCCCGTGAGAGCTGATTGTTTACAAGACCCTGGCACTTCCCCTCTCTCTCTCTCTTGCTTCCTCTCGCCATGTGATCTGCTTGGACCCACCAGCTGCCTGCCGCTTTCCGCCATGAGCAGAAGCAGCCTGAGGCCCGTGCCAGATGCAGCTGTCCCAGAATCATAAGCCAAATAAACCTCTGTTCTTTATAAATTACCCAGTCTCAGGTATTCTGTTACAGCAAAACAAACGGACTAATACAATACCCAAGAAGACTTGGTAACGCCCTAGTGAAAGGATTAATTCTTGGGCCATTCATACCTTAGCATAAGCAGCCTGCCCATTTTGTTTCTAAAGCTTCTCAGGCTGCCTCCTGATTTTGGCAATTAAGATTTAGGAGACAATCCTTGCTTCCCCAGCATCCATTTTTGGGTTTACATATATTAACAGATGAAGAGGTCTGTTCACTCCCCAATATCCCAAATCACCTTAGTTTCATCAGCTGCTGTTATCCACACCTTCCTCAGCTGCTTCTTTTCTCTCTTCATGATTATGACAAAGCCAGCAGAACCCCATGCTACATTTCACTTATCTGAATAGCAGGACAAAACTAGCACAGGAACTTTGTGGCATGTGAAGAGAAGGTGTCCCACAGAGCAGCTAAAGTGCAGGTGAGTCCTCAATCTGTAAATGTGGCTAAGGATGGGAGAGAACTAGTGTGGATATTTGGCCATTGGACAGATATTTTGTGTGTCTTCTTCCTGAGCAGAGTGAGAGTCTTTCACTAAACAGGCTCCAGACTTAAGCTTGACCCGTGTCTGAGCTGAGTAAGGGTGGTGGTGCTCAGTCCCTCTGAATGCCAAGGAAGAGAAAAAGAGCTATGCTGGCCTCAGAAGGGCTCATGTTCAAGAAGGTGAGCTAACAAATTTGTCTCAGGGAACTTAGACAGGTGAAAGAAATAAGCAGCTTTAAAATATCAGAGTTACCTAAGAAAGTCTTTTCCCTTTCTATTTCTAGAATGTCAATATACCTCTGCAGGATAGTGAAAAGGATATTGATGGAATAAAAATATCACTTCTGCAATCTTACGTTTAAAATGTGAACGAGGATACATGGTACCACTACATAGCACCTCTGTCTCCTCTCCTGAGCTCTAAATTGGATCTGACCTTCTATAGACTAGTTTTGCCATTACCTATAGTTTCTTTTCAGACTTACCTCCATGTAACTTTGATTCTGTGAATTTTACATTTAAAAATGCAGTGCCAACTCTTCTCAACCACTTCTACTTCTAGGGTTAAAAATGAAGTTCTGATCACGGGAAATGCTATTGAGTCAACTTGAGAACATAGATAAGGACTTAATGCTCTCAGAGCCAGGCAATGGTCTCTTAGCAGCGGTCTACAGTTAATAGGATGACAGGATCCATTTAGCACGAACAGCCTAAGAAAGCTCTAAAGAAAGTGTGGTAAGGAGGACAGATAATATCTGCCGTCTATTAGGGAACAGCTAAGAATCAGAAAGCAGAAAAGAGAGTATGTTATTTTTTAATATTGTTTTCATGAATAATCCTTGGAAATTTCAAAATGAATATTGTTAAAGAGGTATTTCTGGAAAGTTACAAAAAGGTTCTAAAATAACAGCTATATGTAGAATTTTATACTTTGCCCCCAAAATAAAATAATGTTAGCAATCTGTTCCCATGCAAACCATGAAGCCTCCCCCCACCCTGAAAAAATGAAAAATAGCTGGACTCACATTGATGACATATTCAATATCCTTCCAAAGGATGCACTCCCTGGGGAAATCAGCCAAGTCTAAGAAGTGATCCACCACCACTTGGCCAATCAAATCATGGCGAGAGAACCTGTCAAAGTCATACACAGAGAAGTGAAGCTTCCGTGCTTCAAGATCATTGTAGGGAACCGGAAATAAAAAAACTTCATCAAACACAGGATTCAGGGTCTTTCTGTGAACTTTAGTCTGGTGTTTTGTTTTCCGATCAGGAAGCAAATAGATCTTGACATAAGGATCTGAAGTTCCAGAGAAGTCCTTGGCAGGCAAATTGACAGCTTTGTGAATCTTTACGATGAGTTGCTCTAAGTCACAGTCATACTTTAAAATGAAGTTCAGTCTCCCACAAGCTTTGCTGTTACTCCGTCTCCCATCATCATTATCCAATGACCTCTGCTTGTATAACTCTGGTTTAATTCTGCCAATTCCAGTCAACTGCTCCTGTTTTTGAAGCTGTTGGATGTTGAAGTCCGGGTTTGACAGGTTGAGTTGTCTGCGGATTGAATTATGCCTTGAATGAAGAGCAAGAGAGAGCAAAGTTATAACCTCATTAGCTATGGACTTTCAGAAACTTGTGCCTGGGATGTAGGTAGACTGTTATGTTCTCTTAAGAGCTTAGATCTCTAGGCTTTTTTAGGCCTAAATTCAAAACGCTCATCAATGTGAGTAAGCTGCTCTCTAAGGCCTGAAGCTCAAAATTGAGGCTTGATATCAGGAGATGAACTACTAACATGTACCTTGGAGCTTTAAAGGTTTAAGGCACTTTCTAATTAAAGAAGCTTATTCAATTGGTGGAATGCAAAATTGTACACAGTGCTCTAAAAAATGAAATTATTCACCTTTATATATAATATCCCGAAATTGAAGAAGTTAGCTAAGTGTTGTCTTAAGAAGAACAAATCTTTCTCTAAACTACATAGAATCTCCTGTCACTAGCTTATAGCTTAATAAGGATGTGAAGTCTTGCTGGTTCAGATCAAATAATTTCATTACAAAACACAGTTTGTGTTCATGTGAAAATGTCTGTGATGGGGATGTCTCTGTTTGCCATGGATTGTGCTGACTCCAACAGGTGCAAGTGACAGTGCTGGGACTGTGCTTTCGTTGTACCACATGGGTGACTAGAGATCAGCAGGAAAGGTTTTAATCCTGAAATAAACACAAATAGCACAAAAGTTAAAAGTGAGCTACTATAAATGCACATAGGGATTCGGTTAGAATGTTAGATACTGTTATTTGCAAATTAAATATTTGCTAATGTAGTCTACTCTTAACTCTGTAAGCTTATTGGTTTGGGTTGGAAGTTTCACTAAAATTCCTTTTAAAAACTGTCTTATCTGTGTGGGTCCTCACAAGTCGAGAGTAGTTATTACATACAAAGTTGTTTTTAAGGTTACTTTTGTTTGTTCTCAGCTTAGAGTTCTGAGTCATTATATTGTATTGTATGCGATCTCTCAATAACCTTTATTAAAATAGTGTCTCCATTAGAGGGTAAAAGAGAATAGCTGGGCTGTCTCTGAGGAATCAGTAAATAGTTGGAGAGGCAGAGTAAACATTTGAATTTCTCTTCTTCTCCTTTCTTGAGACTACTTTATGAAATAAAGATTGAAAATGGGATTAATAGACCTCAAAACACGTTTGAAATTATTCTCCCTTGTCATCACAGATGTTGTCACAGTGGAACATTCTTCTTCATCCTAAAATAGCCTCCTGATCACTAATCACCCATGTGGTGCAATAAGAGTATTGTCACAGAGTTGTCACCTGTACCTGTCACACCCAACAAAGTCTACCACAAGCAGATATATGCAAGTCACAAACATTTCCACAGGGGCAAAAACTATGTGGTCTGAAAGTTGCTATGTGAGATCTAATTTCTTACAGAGGAATCCACAATCTTAAGGCTTCTCTGTATCTTATGATTTTTGGCAGAGGGTGAGGGTAGGCCAGGAGATGCTGTTAAGGACCTAAAACTGGCTCCCTGTGCTCATACAGCCAGGTCATTCCATTGTCCAGAAATGGAGCTAGCATGGTGCTAGAACAGAGCTTCCGTCTCACTCTATTGGACTCTGTGGGCAGAAAGGACTGACAAGGAGCAGCAAGTCGCCTTCCCTACGCAGAGGCCAGAAAGGGCTGCTGCCAGCTCTGTCTCCCTCTGTTATTGACTTTTCTTTGCAGGCTAGATTCAAAAAAGGTCCATACTTTAGTCCTGAGTCAGTTCCCACCATTCTGGGTGGGGACTAGTTAGTGGGACTAACTAGTGGGACTAATATAGATCATTCTGGGTGCTGTCTAGTTACAGTTTCTGCTTACATAATAAAAGTGCACCCTCAAGACCCACTGGATGAGCCTTCTCCAGACTGGAGTCTGTGATGGAACAACAATCCTGTGTCTACACCCAGCCCCAGGCCCTGCCATTGTGCTACCACTTTTCCTCCCAGGTGACTGCCCAGAAGACTCTCTGTGCATGACAATGTACCTTTGAGTCTTTTGAATACTGGCTTTACATTCATCAAAGCAACATTTTGTCTTTACCCTTGTTTGTAAGATCAAACCTACCATGTAAATTTAAACTTTAATTTAAAATACATGGATTTGGCTACTTAGCAATAAAACATGTTCTGTTTTACATGTACATTTTCTTAGACAGGAAATCTGAAGGGACATTAGTCCTACATGCTCTGCTCTTTCTAACCACAATGGATTGCCAGTGGGTAGAGGAGGTGGGATGGGGAGGGCATTGTGGAGAGATTTGTACTTCAAAGACCAAAACAAGATCCCACTCCTTGAGAGCCCAACTGTTCAGGAAGCCTCCCATTCAAAACTCCAATACAATTGATTCTTCTTAAAAATCAGTCACAGGTATGAATACTATTATCTACCCAAAAGTTTTACATGATAATTAATCATGCAAAATTTCATTCCCATTGTTCCCCCATTCAGAAACACACTTACAACTGGGAAAACAGTTGAATCTAACTGTAAGGTAGCGGCTTAAGGCAGATAGCAAAGACTATAACAAGGCATGACAGTTCTTACTCCCTGGGGCTCCCTTTCTATCGCTTTCAATTTCCTTTCAGGAGGGAGATAGAACTTACTGGAGTTGGGAGGGGGGGCATTAGAATAGAGAAGCACAGAACAGCTAGAGAAGCAGGGTAACTCATAATCTCCCTGCATAACCTCTGGAGCTCTGGGGTGCTGAGAAATGACAAAGTAGAGCAGGGAGGCTGCCCCAGGGACATGAAGGAGAGATGAGGTGGAGGAAATGGTAAATCAATATTCCATGGCTCCCATAGGCTGCTCAAATGGAAGTGGGAAGAAAAGGCATGTTCAAAGCAACAGGGAGGAAAGAACAGAGTGTTACAGCCTGAGCTCTCCCACCCCAGATAAGGTGGTTCTAAATTGTTGCTGGAGATGTTCTTTGATGGCGGTAACTGAGATGTTCCCCAGAGCAAGGATCTAGGATTTTAATGCCACCAAGTGGCATCAATTATGACATTGAGTTAGCGTGGCAAGGAGGAAACTGTGTCTGATGTGGTCAGTCCTCTAAGTCTAGGTCGTCCTGTATTTTGGTGTCCTCAGGACTTAAGGTGCACAATGAATGGAAAGAGGAAGAAGTAGACCTCAAAGACAGGTGTGAGAAGGAAAGTTGAGAGATGGTCTCCTCTGTAAATGAGTCACACCCTAATGCTGTCTCTGAGAAGCTGGCTGCTGGGGATGGGATTCCACTTCCTCCATTCCCCATTCTCTCACAGGGCAGGCAGAGGCTGTTTTCCTGCCATGGAAGAGAAAAGCAAGAGAACTCAAAGATTGGACTTGGCTACCCCAGACTTGAATTGGAAGATTGGTGGTTGAACCTGAAGAAAGCTTGAGTTCAAAGATAATGAACACAGGGAATAATTGCAATTTGTGGTAATGGGCATGCTGATAGTATTGATCTGGCCACCACATCTTGGGCACAAGTGGTGATGGTCACCTTTGTACCCCATGAATATGCATAAACAATAATTTTTTTTAAAAAAGAGGAGAGATTGGGAGACATGTGAAAGAAGAAAGAAAATATTAAAAATAAAATTAGAAAGACAAAAAGCAAAGATAATGAACAAAATTTGTTAAACGGATTTCCCATAACAAACTCAAAAACATACTTCCATGCCTGACAAAATCTGAGCTTTGTGCTGAGTTGCAGCCATGGATCAGGAAAGGGCAGGAACTCGGAGGCAAAGGGATTTTTCCTTCTCTCCTTTTGTCAAATGTGAACTAACCAGTCCCAGCTCCAGTCTCAGTCCCTGAACCATCAATCGAAAAGCTAACTATGCCTACTAGACCTTAAGAAAGAGGATATTACTGCAATTCAACAAGTTTGAATGTGCAAAGCATGGTGTCAAGAGGGGTGGAAGGCGCAGAGAGGTAAAACGTAGTCACTGCCTGGAAGGAAATGACTGGACAGGCAGGTGATGAGATAGTCCCACAGTAACTAAAGCTGGGCACAGGAGGTAAACACTGACCAGAGGTTACACAGCCCTGAAAGCAGAGAGGGAGGAAGAAAGACCTCTGGCTTGAGAAATTGTTGGAGGAGAAGGTACCCAAGCTGGGCCTGCCTACTTAACTTGGCCTCATTATTATCTGCCTCCAAGCTGATGCTGTAGACTTCAGTAAGGAATTGATTAAATTTTCATCTTGGTCCCAGTTCTCCAGCAGGATGGAACCTCCAGCTCTTCTGCCCCAGCAGCTTGCTCTGGAGTTGCTCACATATGCCCACTGCATCTTCCACTCCAGACTCTATAAGAGCCAGTGCTCAGAATCCCCAGCATCCCTTCCATCTCTGAGTTTCCTGTGCAACCATGGACAAGAGCACACTCATCTATGTCCCCTCACCTCAGTGACCCCCATCTCAGACGTGGAACCTGACCTATCCTTTCCCTGGTTCTGTAGCACCAATGTCAACCAGGCTTCAGGGTCCCAGGAGAAGAAAGAGAGAAGCAAGTTGTGGTTTCAGAATCATCACTTGTTTCTTTCCTATGTTCAAATGAAGGCAGGGAAGTATGGAAAGATTGAAGACAGGACTCCGTTTTCCTTCTTCAAAACTCCCCTGGTGATGCAGATCAGAGAGCTGGCTGTCCTGAATCACAGGCAGACACAGAAGAAGAAGTCCTGGGCAGGGACAGATGCAGTTAACAGACTGTAAGGGCAGGAGGAAGTGGGGATGTGAGGCTTTCTTGGCCTGGGATTCAGGGGCTTCTAGGATGAGTGAGATAATGGAGTGTGGGCATCAGGCCTGGGGTCCAGTGGAGATGTGTGATCAAGTGCAGTTAGATACACAGAAGCACGACCCGCTTCTTCCCACCCCCTCCCAAGTTAAATAGGCTTGACACCCATGTGTCACCTTCAAATACTTTATTCCCCATAACCAAGATGAGCCTTGGTCCACCCGCACTTTCTCCAAAGTAGCTCACATCCTATGTCTCTTTCCATTCCCGTTGCTCCCAGTCAAGTTTAGGCCCTCATCTTTACAGGTCTGAGCCAGCCCCCGTATCCAGTCTTCATCCCTGTCCCACTCATCTTATGCATTATTTCCAGATTAATCTTCGAAAGAATAATTTGAGCACTTCAATGTGTGTTACTGGTGCTCCTCTTGTGGGCCTTTTGAAGGCAGGGTTATATCTTTTTTTCTCTTTAATACCAGCAACTAACATAGAATTTTGCACATAGCAGATGCTTAACGCATGTGTCTATGGTAAATACATAAATTCCATGGACATAACAGTTTCTGATAATTAAATCTCAGTAGAGAAAATACACATTTACATCTAATTTCTGGGTCTCATGGAAATTGAGACAGATCTAGGCAAGTCCCGTTTTTGAAGTTCTCAGTTTATTAAAACCTGAATAAATAACTAAAAAAGCAATTCAAAAATTATTATATTTCAGATGTTTACATCTAACCATTGCTCTCAATACACAAAAATATAAGTTAATAGAAATGGCTACTCATGGAGTAATTACAACATTTCATTTTTGTGTACCACTCACTGGAGTTGTGACCAGTAATGGGACCCAAATTTAAAGTGTGATGATTATCTTCTTTCAGGTCTGTGGGTGTATTTCTGTGACTCTATGCATTGCCTAATTCAGAGATAAGGTGTAAAGTCTAGATGTGAGGCTCTTCGTGAACGGGAGGCCTTCCACCGGCCTCCCACCATTACAGACCCTGCTCAGTTTATTTCTTTTGTTCTTCTGAAAAGTCAGAAGAACAAAAGAAAAGTGGCCCAATATTGACCAATATATTCGTCAGGCATTCATGGTAAAAATTCTGCTACGTGCCACGGCCTGCACTAGGGGCTAAGGAGAAACAAAACAGATGTGGTCTCAAAGCTCACAGAACTCTTAGTCTAGAACAGAGTACAGGCAATAACTAAACAAATAACCACTTAGAAATAGAGTTTAATCCCATGAAGGAGTGAAAACAAGGCAACATGAGAGAGAATTAAGAGTGGAAGGAAGTGGAGGACAGAACACGTACTTCAGATAGGGTGGTCAGGAAGACCTTTCTGAGGAGGTCGCAATTTAGTTAGGACATTAAGGCTGCAAAGGAGCTGGGAAGGGCAAAGAAAAAGAAAAAGCATTCCTGCCTAAGGGAAGAGCATGTGTGAAGGTCTCAAGGCAGGAAAGGACTTGGGATATTGAAGGAACTAAGAGAGGCTGGTGTAGCTGGGGTACAGTGAGTCTTTTCCAGGTAAAGGCCCCTATTGAGTCCATGTTAACAGTGTCCTCTGGGGTTGTGCACCATGGTTACCCTGGCCAGGAGGTGAGGCTTTAGGAGCAGACTGGCAATATCATACAGGACCTTAATAGACCTGATAAGGAGTTTGTGGTATGGTAATTGAAATTTTCGTAAAAGCAAAGAGTTACATAAGAAATTTGAGAAGGCTTAAAAAACCAGGAAGAACTTTCATCTTGGGACTTGAATCAGGAAATGGATTAATGACCTTTCAATGGTCCTTCTAATTTGGAGACACAGGAATTTTCATATATTTGGAGGAGACACCTTTATAAAGCTCTGGTATTGAAAAATTCTGAGAAAAATTAAAATATACATATCCCCAGCATATTAGGTAATTATACAAAAGGGATTTCATCAAAATAGAAAAGAATCAAGAATTTGGGATGGTTCTAATAGTAACTGAGCTAACTAGACACAGAATCTTAACATGCTTGCTCTTGGAAAAACAACAGAAAGTCATGACCAGAAACATTCTTAGAAGATAAGACAAAGCTCATCTTTAGGATATTTCCAAAAATCATTGGTGTGAGCAAAGCATATCCAAGCTGAAGAGGCCAGGTGAAGTTGAGATTTACAATGTAAATGCTGTGGCAGAAGCTATGCCAATCACAATGATAGCAAGGATGCCTTTATAAATGGGAGTCTATGTCTGTGTGCACTGGGCCAAGCAGGTGTCCTAGGAGCCCTGGGACAAGTGACAGTGGCTGCAGGGTGGACACAGTAAGAAAGTGACAGCAGTGAGAAAGTAAAGAACATAATGAGAAAGATGGGAGAAAAAATAACTGGAAATGCAGACTATTACTTAAAGCCATCTCAGCAAGGAGTACCCTGCCCCTCCCCAAATATGGTATCAAAAATGTTACTTAAAAAAGAATGTTAAAAATGTTTTGGAGCATGAAGGAAATTTCATTCATTTTTTCCATTTTGTCAGTAAAAGGTGTGTGTGTGTGCGTGTGTTTTCTTATAATGCAACACAATCCCTAAAGGATTAGAAGACCATACATTATTCTTATTATGGTGATACCATGAGACAAAGATATGTATTTAAAGATGGAACCTGTAAAACGAGGTCAGTAGTAATTTAGGTGTGAATATTTTAAATGAATAAAGATGCGAACTGTCAATAGTAGGTCAAATGCAGCTGGAAAGAGTTTAGTTTTCTTATTGTAATTCAGATATTACTAAACCTGATTTTTGCCACCAGAGAAGATCATTTAATTGCATGCCTCCCAAACTAAAATAAATCTGAATGTTAAATGCATTATATACAGGAATAATGCCTTTGCTGTCCTCTTTTATTATTTTTTTCCTCTTATCCAATTTCCACAAATCAGTGGTGAAGATAACAGGGTTTTTAAAAATGAATTATATTCCTTGATATGCAGAGTATTTATACATTTTTCTAGAATATTTTCATAATTATGGTGATATTATTGCTATCAGTTTATTAGAATTAAGGCAGAGTCCTCATATCAAATCTATTTAAAACACAGTACTATCACCTTATATTGAGAGAATTCTCACCAGAAAAATTACATGTAGAGTAGAACAGAATAGGAGACAATTTCAATAGAAACTCTATCTGGGAGGTTCTATTTATTGAAGGACTGAAATGATTTTATTATGAGTTATGAGTCTGCACAACTGCATGAATTCCATGACAGCATCAAACAGAGCTCTAGTTATATGTAAGTCTTAAACCTGAAGAGAAATCATAGTGACAAAATCTGAGATTTCTTATAAATCAAATGGCAAACAACCACCCATTTCCTCACAGAGGAATACTTAGATTTAGCTCTTTGATTCAGAATTGGAAATGATGCTAAAATAGGTTTCTGAAAAAATGAAATTATAAACTGTCATATTCCATCCCACTTAATGTGAATGAGCAGAGCCTCTAGGATAAACTTTATTAACATAAAAAAAGTTAAAATTGTATTTCTGCTTCCAGAGAAAAAATAAAAAAGATTTTTTTAAAAAATACCCTCAAATTGTGCTTGTACTTTCCAAATAAAAGCACATGTTATTTGTCTGGCTATTGCTCAAGCAAATATTTTCATTTTAAAGAAAGCTGCTTACTGAGTCACTTTTCCTGAAATCTCTTACTAAAAATTGGTTTTTATATCCAGTAATAGAACTGGCTGTTTAGCCTCAAACTCACTTTTGTGCAACATATGAGTCTTGGGAGAGCCCTGTCTCAATGATGATGATGATAGTGATAGTAAAAGCAAAATGGCAGCTCAAGTTTTGGAGCACTTATTAGTTGGAGACCTGTGCAAAGCACATGTTATCATTTCATTTTTAAAACCACCTATAAGTTGGAACTAGTACTATTCCTCTTTTATGGAAAAGGAAATGGAAACATATGAAGGTTAAGTAATGTGTCCAATGTCACACATATAAGTAAAGCCGGTTCATTTGACCCCAGAGTCCATGCTTTTTATCCCTGCAGTATATTATTTTTCTACTGCTTAAGAGCACAAAGTATCCAGACAATGGAGAGAATGTGACCCTAGCCCTGGGTATTCTGTAGGCCTTGCAAAGGCTGGAGATGGACTCCACATTGCAGAGTCTGAGGAGTCTGTGAACACTATGCTAGGTCAGAGGCATAGTGAGTAAATTTTATAGCACTGGGAGGGCAGCAGGGAATAGTGGCTAAGAGCTTAGGTTCTGGTGTTGGTTAAACGAGGGTTCAAATCCTGACCTAGGTGCTCACTAATATATGAGTTTGTTACTTCATCTCTTTGACTTGAGTTTTTTCTACTGTAAAATGAAAATAATAGTATCTATCTCATGCAAAGTTGTAAACTATAATAAAATAATGCATTAAAGTTTTTATATAGTATTTGACACATGGTTAAGTCTTAACAATGTTAACTACTATTTTTACGAAAAACTAAGCAGATGTCAAGCATAGGAAGCATGAAGTTTTTCTATATTCATGTCTCTGATACCAAACAGACATCTAAAAAGTTTCAGGCTCCTTGGCCACGCAATGCTATTGATGCCAAGAGAGGGGAATGGAGTGGTCTTTGCCTTGCATTCAGAAAGGAAGGGGGTGTTACTGACCGAGCCGACGAGGTTGGCTCTGTAACTTGGCGCTGCACGCGGACACCATGGGCACAGTTCTCCTGGACCCCCGCCTGGGTGGAGAGGGGAATGTCAGGGGATGTGTGGCTGATCTTCATGGAGGAGTCAGGGCAGGGGGTGGGAGGATCTAGGAAGTCCTCACTGTTGTCCTGCTCATTGGTCTCTGTGTCTGTGTAGTTAAGAGGCTCCCGGTTGTTGTCTTTGCCACCAGAGAGCAGGCCTCGTTCTCGCCACGGAACCCAGCAGAGTTTCCAGGACACGAAGAGAGACACGCCAAACAGAGCAAGACCACAGGCAGTAACCACAAGGGTCAGCAGGCTCACTGAGATATCTGCAAAGAAACAAAGATCAAAGTTCAGTTTGATTGCTCCTCCCATGCCCACCTTCTGTGCAGGCAGCTGAATGACTCTCAGCCACTCAGCCCTCAGGAGCCGGCTGTGGAAGGCTGGCCTGGGGATGCTTCTGACTCACCTGGTTCTAGAGCACTGTCAATGAGGATTCAGACATAAACCAGAGGGCCAGTGAGAAAACGCACAGAGGAGGTAACATAACATGCAGGCTGTTATCTAGAGATAATAAGCAGCCTGCAACAGCAAGGAACAGTATATTCAGGGTGACTAGGCATGTCCGGCAAGTCAGATAAGACCCTATCCCACAGGCAGTACAAATCATTAATGTTTCTTGAGCAGGACAGTTTCAACCATCCTTAAACATTCCTTTGTCATCTCAGAGAGCTGTATAATATAACTTGGGGATTGTTTAAGTCACAACTTTTTAAAACAAATGAAACTAGAATACTTTTCTTTTTCTATTTTTTGCTATTAACATTTAAGGGTCTCAGCAAAATGAAGCTCAAGTCCTCTGTGGATTTTGTGACCTCAAGAATAGCCACCATTCAGTGGTCAGGCCCTCAGAACCCAGGACAGGCTGTCGTAGTTTGGGTTTTCCCAGCAGCAGACCCTGAGATAAGTATTCGAGGGCAAGTGGTTTATCTAGAAGGTGAAGGAAACACACGGAGGGCAAGTGGGGAAAGTGATCCATAGACTGTGGCCATTCAAGGGTGTATTATCAACCAGTTACCACAGTGGGGGATGAGAGCTTAAGCCTACTGGGTAGGCTCCATATACCTCTGAGTTACCCCACCCAAGGTATAAAGTACCTGGCTATTTATACATCAACTCCCTGTAGCCACTGATTTGAGGGCAGTTCTCAAAGGGCATTCAATCCCTAACATTTCCAACCAGCAGCACAGGTGAGCAAAGTGAGCTTCAGTGCCAGACGAATCCCACATGAAATCAATGCAGAGGCTTCACTGGAGGTTGACAGGTATGCACAGAAGTGGTCAGGGTGAGGGGGTATGGTGCGTAATGACAGCATCTACCACATGGCCCATGGCCCCATGGCCTCGGCAAGGGTCCGTGGCAGAGCAGCATCCAATGGCTGTGGACAGAGACTGACAGACAGAGCCCAAGCACCTGCAGGCTTCACTACCACTACCACCACCACAGTAGAGTCTGGGAGGCTGAAGCATCAACCTGAACTCATTTCTGGCACTACAGTGGCTGTAAGCTCCTTACTTTAAAGGACACCCCTACCTGTCCTTACTATGCTCCACTACACTCAGGAGTCCCAAGGATTCTCCCCAAATTTTGGGGAGAATCTACTTTCCATCATTAATATTTGCATTGCTTCAACCAGAGTTTTCTGAATTCCTCTATGTGCCAGGTACTGTGCTAAGCTCTAGAGATACAATAGGGAACATGACAGACACACTCCATATCTTCATAGATTCATATTCCAATGCAGGAGAAAATTAGAAATTAATGTCATTCAGTACTCACAATTTGAACTATGCACAGCAGTATCAAGATTCTATGATCTGTGACAAGTTGCTTTTCTGCTGAGGCATGCATGGGAACCCCTCCTGCGCGTCACTCACCTACAGAGTCAAGCTGACCAAGTACCATCCCTGTGCTTTTCAACATGACTCTGAAGGTACTTGATCATTCTCATGAAATAATAAAACTGTTCCTCCATGAAAAATTGCTCTTGAGAGCAAGCCAGCTGCCAGGGCTGGTGATGGATCTGACGTATCTCCTTTATGCCTCCCCATCAATCTTTGCCCTTTTGGTAAAATAATATTATATCTCTGTTTGAAAGCACTGGGGTTCCAGTTTCAATATGGGTAACTGAGCTCAAATCTTTTTCACTTTTGTCTGTTCTAGTCCCACTCAGACGGGATAAGCAATGGAAAACAAGGAAGGGCATCATCCATTCACCAGCAAACCAACAACTCTGGGGAATTTCTGGAATTGTTTTAGAGGAAAAGCCAATCAGTGCTGATCACTTAACAGAGGAAAATGAAGTGTCCCTGAAAGAAAATAAAAATTAAAAATCCCAGGTGCAGAGCAACAAGGGCAAGGTTTGGGTACAGAGAGTGGAGTCAGAGGGGGCAAAGTATAAGGTGCTAGAAACCACACCTCACAGATCCCCACATGAGGTGGGGAAACCGTGCCTTGAGCCCAGGCTCCACTTGGCTTTGACAGCTTGCACAGCAGAGTGGAACATTTGTTAGTGTAGACCACTATGATAAGGGTAGTGCTGGGGACACAGGGAAAGAGGAGACTCTGTCCCAGTTAATCACACTGCCATAGCAAACATCGATCCCCACTCCAATAGAATCTAAAAACAAAACAGGCTCCACACAGTGGTAAAATCCTTTAATACCCTGTACTCCAAATGGAGTCAAAACTCCTTCCCCATGTCCTGTTAATCATTTCAGCTCTGTCCTGACAGAGGCAGCACTTGGAAAACACCAGCATGGGCTGGAGGAGGGGCACACTGGGAGGCATTAGGGTTTGCAAGCGTGATGTGATGGCTGTATTATTAGTCACCAAATATTCACTCTCCCCTACCGCAGCTCTCCCCTCCAAGGGAGGAGTATAAATCCCAGTTTCCTGATGTTGGTCTTGGCCATATGACTTGCTGTAGCCAATGAAATATGAGTAGATATACCCATGCCACCTTAGACCAGGGGACCCTTGGGCTCCCACCTTCTGCATGAGAAGAAGAGCTCTCAAGTAAGAGTTGATCTTCTAGCCTGGGTGCCATAATAAAAAGACTTGTGGAATTGGCCCAAAATCCAGAATGAGGAGTAAAACTAAACATGACTAACAGCCTGTAGCAGAGCTGCAGCTGATCCACAGATCCATTAACAAAACTTAAATATCTGGTGTCTTAAGTCACTAAGATTTTGGAGGGATTTGTTGCAATGTCAAAAAAAGTTAACTAATATACATGACCATATAATTTACTGTCCAAAGCTGGGTCACTTTTAAGAAGATAAAGGTGTTATATTAATAACTACATGGTGATAAGGTACTTAAACCAGAATTGACCAGGTAAAACTATGACACAGAGACACCATGGACTTAAGAATCCCACCTGAGCTCTGAACTCACTGGCTTAGTGCAACCTGACCTCTCGGGATTCACATGGCACAGAAATGGTTCTAAATAAATTTAAGTCTTAGCTCACTTTTACTAGCAACCATTGGACCCTTGACCCAGCTCAAGAACACCTCCAGCTTGTTAGTTGACTGCCAGATCCTGCACTTACAAAACAACTTTCTCAGAATCCAGTCATGGGGTTCCTTGAGAGCAGAGATCTTGACCATCCCAACTCTGAATGCCAAGAATCTAAGAGTGCCTGGCACATAGTAGGCATTCAATAAATGATGAAGCCCACCTGAGGAGCCCTGTAGTCATCTGCTACCTCTTTCTTGAATTACAGTTGTGTGGATTGTGGCTGTAAACTCTAGGGGGAACTAGGCACATTCATAGCCATTATATTTTTTTGTGCATATAGCTATGACAAAATATTTCTGGCAAATGGGGAGTGTGACTTTTTCTTATTCACACAAAGGTACCATTTGAGTTAGCAGTGGGCCGGGGAACCAAGGTGACCTGCACAGCCACACCAGCCAATAAGCATAATCATCTGAACTTCTGTTTCCAAACAGCCCAGTGTGCCCTGTAGACACTACATTTGTACTTTTTTCTCTTTTTTCAGAAAGAAGTGCTAGAAAACTACATTGAAGTCACTAAGGCCATACTCCCCACCTCAGACCCATGACCTTGGAAAAGGGAGAGTCTGGAGAGTCAGCTTAGAATCACAAAAGAGCTTATTTAGGAGAGAAGTTATTTCTTAAGTTAGGTAGTAGGTACACAACCATTTGTTTTATTATTAATCTTTAAACTATACATATTCACTATATATGCTCTTTGGAATTTAATATATTTCATTATAAAAATTTTAAAAATAGTGATATTAACAAATAATTATGGGATAATTTTTCTCAAGAATAGGAACAGCATAATTGGTCATTCTGTCCAAGGATCAAGGTAATAACCAGGATGATCATTCAGGAATGAAAGGAGGCAAATGGCAAACCACCTCTGAACCAGATCCCTGGAAGTGCTGTTGCTTTGGAAGTGACTGCATGAAACTGTACCCAGAGCTACCATGGAGTGCTTCATTCCCAGGGAAGATGTGAGAATGCCCTGCATCAGGCCTGCTTGTCAGAAACCTCTTCTACTGGCTGTTAGCTCTAGCCATAGGACATGAGGTTCTGCAGCAACCGGATACAATACACCATGACCTCTGGGTCCAGCAGACATTCAAGCTGGACACCTATAAATCTAGGGGATTCCTGCAAGCCTAAAAGAAGCAGACTTGTTTTGGAATGGCAACTATTATTGGCCAACAAGTGAAAAGCTTGAGCATCCATACTCATATGGATGGAAACATTAGTCACCCCCCTAAACTGTGAAGATCCAGGAAGAACACATGAACAGACAACAAAAGAAAAGGCATGGGACAAATGGGGCAAATCATCAGCTCAAAAGAGGGTAAGAAAGCCCTCAGAATAAATGGCCCCTGACACGAAACAAATCAATGCAAGAGGCAAATTAATTCATGGACTGAGATTTATAAAATAGCAGCTAACAGTGAGAATCATGGCAGCAGCAATAACCAGAGAAAGACACCCTCGAGATCCCATCTGAGCTAGAAGTAAAATAACACGATTGCTGAAACAAAAGAAAAACTCAAGGGAAGATAAAGTCAAGGAATATCTACCTGAATGTGGCTCCCCCAAAACATTCAGAAAATATAAGTAAAAAAAAAATAAGATGTAGAGTATTCATCAAAGAGGTCTAACATTTAAGTTTTCTACAAGGTGAAGACAGAAAATGAAGGTAAAAATAATTAAACAGACTTTAAAATTCCTTAGAACTGAAGAACAAATTGATAGGGGTCCACTGAGCACCTATAATAAAATAAAACTACCTTAGGTGCTTTATTGTGAAATTTCAAAACATGAAGATTGCAGAAAATCACAAAACTTATAATAAGGACATAAAGAAATTAAAACTATACTGGCATCACACTTCTCATCAGAAAGAGCAGATAGTGAAGTAATGTCTGCAAACTTCTGTGAAAAAGCTTATGTTCAACTTAGCATTCTATACCCAGACATGCTATAAATGAAGTGTGAGGGCTGAAAAAGGCATTTTTAGACCTGCAAGAAATCAGAAAGACTACCTATCATGCATCTATCATAGGAAGTTACTTGAAGAAGAATGCAGGAGATTAAAATGAGACAAAAGAAGAAACAGTGTAAAGAAAAATTGCAGTCAATTCAGAAGACCAGTGGAAGGAAGTTCCAGCCTGGGAGCTGAACTACAGGGCTAGAGAGGAACCAGACCAGCCTGAGCAGTTACATGATTAAGCATCTAAAATACCATGCAGTTAATAAACATTGATGAGACTAGGAAAATCTGAATTGGAAATGTAATGATATTATGACTGTTAATTACTTTGAGGTATAATCATCGTATTGTGGTTATGTTTCATAGATGTATATGGGAATATTCAAATGATATGATGTCTAGAATTTGCTTCAAATTATAGACGAAATAACATTGACTGTGAGTTGATAATTGTTGAAACTGAGTTTTGGGTATGTGGAGTTTATTATATTATTCTCTCTATGCTGTAGATTGAATATCCCCC
Source organism: Cynocephalus volans (assembly GCF_027409185.1). NCBI lineage: Eukaryota > Metazoa > Chordata > Mammalia > Dermoptera > Cynocephalidae > Cynocephalus > Cynocephalus volans. The sequence goes on along the minus strand of NC_084463.1, from coordinate 107,732,578 downwards.
TCAAAAAAAAAAAAAAAACCTCACTGAAGCTTAACACCCACTGTAACTGTTGAGGGAAATCCTACTATGGTACTTGAAATGTGGGGCCTTGAAGAGGTGATTGGATTCTGAGGACCATACGCTAATGAACAAATTAATAATGGTGGTCATGGTGACTCTGAGGACTTTAAAAGGAGAACACATGAGAGTCTCTCTCCCTCTCTCTCTCTCTCTGCTCCATCACTCTTGCAATGTGACAACCTGCATTGCTGTAGAGTCACCTCACCAGTTATGTGTCCTGGACTGTGGACTTCCCAGCCTCCAAAACTGTAAGCAATAAATTTTTTTTTCTTTCAAATTACCCAGTTCCAGGTATTTTGTTACAAGCAACAGAAAGGGACTAACACACTCTGCTTTTGAATATGTTTGGTAATTTCCTAATGGAAAGTAAAAATAAAATATGTTTTGGTAGGGGGAAAATGTTGATCCCTGATAGGTCTTGGGTGATGTATTAATCCATTTCTATTGCTTATAACAGAACACCTGATATTGGGTGTGTTCCAAACTTCCCCTGGTTTGTTTTCAAAGCTCCTTGCCCTTTAGGAACTATTAGTCAAGAGAATTTCAATAGCGCTATTCACAATTCACTGAGTACTACTAGAGCACAGAAGTTAGGGGTACATAACCCAATCTGGAGGTCAGAGGAGATTTCCCATAAGACTAATATGGAAATTGATATCAAGAACCTATTACAAATACCTAAATATGTGGAAGCAGCTTTGTAACTAGTTAATGGGTAGAGGCAAAAAGAATTTTGAGGTACATACTTGAAAAAGCCTACAGTGCCATAACAAACTGTTAAGAGTATTCTGATGAGGGCTCAGAAAGAAAAAGGGAGAGCTGCAGAGAAAGCCTCAATCTTGTTAGAGAATAAGTAATCATGAACAGATTGTTGGTAGAAATATGTACAGTGAAGACCATTCTGGTGAGGTCTCAGACAGAAATGAGGAAAGTGTTATTGGAAACTAGACAGGTGATTCTTGTTATAAAGGTGATTCTTGTTATAAAGTAGCAAAGAACTTAGCTGAATTGTGTTCATATTCTACTGTTTCATGAAAGAAAATGCAAGCAATAAAATTGGATATTTAGCTGAAGATATTTCTAACCAAAGTGTTGAAGACATGGCTTGGCTCCTCTTGGCTGCTTATAGTAAAATAAGAGAAGAGAGAGATGACTTAAAGACAGAATTGTTAAGCAAAAAAGGAAGTAGAACTTAAGCATTTGAAAAATTCTCAGTCTATCCATATTGCAAAAATTGAGAAAGCATGTTTAGAAGAGATCATTAAGTGTGTGCACAAGTGACCATTCAATAAAGAGATTTAGCATAGGTGTGAACCACAGACTTAATCAGCCACACCAGCAGGAAAACTGACAGTTTGAACTGAAGGGAATGGATATGGGAAGGAATGAATAAAGGCTGCCAGATTTGGATTTTACATGATGGGATCATAAAGCTATTTCGTTTGGAACATGCATTATTCTTCAAAACAAAGAAAGAAGGACCCTAAAGAATATTCAGAGAACATCAGGGCTGCCTCCTCATTTCAAATGGGGAGACCATTGCCTTGATTTCAATAGGCAGATGGCCTCTATCCATGGAGCCAGAGCTGCCCAGAGGTATGGGTGTGGGGCCACCTGGAAGAAACTTGGGGGTATAATCCATGCTTGGCAGAGCTGTGGAAGCAGAGTCAAGGCATGACTTTGGCTTCAGTGGGCCTAGAGGGCAGAGCTCTGAGCCAAACAGGATTATTTTTGAGCCTTAGGGCCTCATGGAGTTTGCCTTGTAGTTTGGGCTTACTCAGGACTTGTTGCCCCATTCTTTTTTTCCCCTTATTTCTCCCTTTTGGAATGAAAATGCCCATCCATTGCTTGTCCCACCATTGTATTTTGGAAGCACATACCTTGTTTGTTTTCACAGGTTCACAGCTGAAAGTGCAGTTTGCCTCAGGATACCTTGAGTCTCACCCAAATATAATTTCAATGATATTTATATGGCACCAGAATTTAGACTTAACAGTTAATGCTGGGATGGGTTAAAATTTTTGAGGTTTCAGAGATGTAATAAATCCATTCTGCAAGTGAGAAGAAAATGGATTCTGGGGTACTAGGGGCTAAGAGTGGAATGCCATAGACAGAATATTTGTGTCCCCTCAAAATTCAAATGTTGAAATTCTAACCCCACAAGAAAGTGGAATCTCTGGAAGGTGATTAATTCATGAGGGTGGAGCCCTCATGAATGAGATTAGTGCCTGCTACAGGTCAAATATGTCCCCAAAAGTTCATGTATTGAAAACTTAATCCCTACTGTAACAGCGTTAAGAAGTTGGGACATCCAATTATGATATTTCAAAGGTGGAGTCTTTGAGAGGCAGTTGTATAGTGAGGACTGTGCTCTCATGAATGGATTAATCCACTTATGGAGAAATGAGTTATCATGGGTGTGGACTAGTGGCTTTATAAAGAGCACATGAGGGAGCTCTTGCCATTCTCTCACCATGTGATACCCTGAGTTGCTGTAGAGAGTTATCACCTAGAAGAGGGCCCTTACTATGTGTGTTCCCTGGACTTTGGACTTCCCAGCCTCCAAAACTGTAAGAAATAAATTTCGTTTTCTTTATACATTATCCAGTTTCAGGTATCCTGTTATAAGCAACAGAAACAGACTAATACAGTGCCCTCATAAAGAGATTCCAGAAATATCCCTTGCCCCTCCACTATGTTAAGACATAGAGGATAGCTGTTTATGAAACAGGAAGCTGCCCCTCACCAGACACCAAATCTACTGGTGCCTTAGTATTGGACTTCGCAGACTCCAGAACTATAACTAAAAAATTTCTGTTACTTATAAGCCATCCAATTTATAATATTCTTTTATAGAAGTCCAAACAGACTAAGACACCACAGATGAAGAGTGAGCCAAGTCCCATTTACAACCACTTCTCCTCCACAAAGATCAACACAGGTTATCTGGCCATGTGGCCAAAAGACTTCACAAGCAATAAGGGAAGACCAGGGCTCCTGTGTATGGCCATGCATGTTGCATAAGTCACAACTTGCTCAACTTTACATGGTGGCCCAGGAAAGAGCTTGTATATTCCAAGGGACCTAGGACCATTTTGCCAGTTTATATTTTGTGATCTTGGGTAAGTCACTGTCCCTCTATGGTTTTCCTCATCTGTCATAAAGGGCCTAGAAGTGGCTCTCACATTTTGTGGTTCTTGTGAAACTGCCAAATGACCTTGAGTTCACAACAGTGTCTGTATCTAGGACTAAAGCCATTATAATAATTCCTATTAGTGATCACAACTCAATAAGCACTATCCAAATGGAGGCTAAAATTTAGGACCATTCCTCCTTTTCATTCTTGTAGCAGACATAAGGTTCCTGTAGCACCAGTTGATGGTGAAAATCACAAGGATTCAGGAGCATTAACTTGGGCCTGCAGGGGCCATACCATTATTAAGGTACTGAGCCAGGTAAACAGAGCATTCTGCTGCCTTACCTCAAAGAAGACTGGAGGGTAGTGAAATGAAATTAGAACATGGAAACTGGCAAATGGCATCAAATGTATTTTTCTGTGATTGACATAAAGGGAGGAACATCTGTAACAGGATTGTGCCTCTGGCCCTCCGATCCTTTCCGCAGAAGGCTGCCCACATGATTCCGCCTGTGTTAACTAAGCAGCTGGCCTAAAATTAGCATTGAGGGAACACTTTCTGTTGCACCTTCTATTTGCAAAGTGCTGCCTCATTAGTGTGACAGCTCCTCTTCACACTGGCATCACCACCTCTGTCTCAGCCAGATGGGGCAGGGGCTACTGAAGCTACACAGTGGCTGGCTGGAGCCATAAACACTAAGAACTGGATTTTAGCTCTTGTGTCTCTAATCCCTGACTTCTAAACCCTGTTGTACATGAGCCCCTGCTGTGTGCAAAACAGGAAGATTCAGGAATCATTATCACATTTGCTACTGCGTTTCCACACTCTTTTTACTTGGTCTCTTCAGAAATTATTTAATTGGGAATAAAAACTACTTAAAAAATATTTTACCACCCACTTAATTGGAAGTGCTTGCAAAATCTACAATGTTTTCTGTATCAAGGGATTCTGGCCTGTGTAGAGTAAATGGGAACACTCAGATGTACTAGGATTCTTACAAAATAACAGAAACTCTGATGTGCATGCAGGGTTTTAGACAATGGGGACTTTTTGTCTGAAAAAAAACACTGTGAAACTAAATTCAAGAACATGTGAGGACAGGGGACAGGCCAAAGAGTTCAACACCCTCCTTTGTGTGTCCACAGGAAATTCAAGGCCTGGGCTGCCTAGCAGTGCTATATGGGGCTGCAGGGGGATGGGAGTCAGTAGTGGGAGACCTGGTGTCCAGCTCTGTTACTTACTTGCTGTGAGACTTTGGGCCGCCTGCAAACTCTCATGGGCTATTTCCCACCTCTACTAGGGGGGTAGAAATTCCTCCTGTCTGGCTATGCACTTGTATGTGTATAAAAGCCTGTCACAATGCTTTCATTGTGTTGCTTGAAATTATTTTAAGCCTGGTACTGCTGCATTGGCCCAATAAGCCACACCTCCCACAGGACCCGTTCCCACACTTTTTTAGTCAGTGTCCTTTCCTAGGCCAGATCTGGTCTTGCTTTGATCCATTTCGTGTTTAAATCCCTCATCTACGCTATGGAACAAGATCAAAAGGTTGCTGACAATCAGTTTTGTGAAGCAGCATTTAGAAAAGTCACATAAAGCAATGTGTAATGTGGGAATGCTTCTTCCCACTCATGGTTCCCAGGAGGAGTGACTTTTCCCTAATTGCTCCTGATCACGTCTCTCACCCCTTACTTCTCCACTCAGAGGGGAAGTGAGTTATTTGATTAGAAACCTCGGGACTCAGTCCTGCCTCTCCCTTCTACTTGATACTGGCCCACCTGCACAGGGTATGGTGAAGTATTGGGAAGTCTGTTGTTGCTCTGGACCCTAGAGTTGGGCAGACTTTCCCTCCTGGTCCTTCCTCAGGCACAGCTGGACCCCTTCAGAACGGGGCATCGATCCTTAGAAACGGCTGGGCTGACAACAGACTGCACACATGCTCTCTGCTAGCTGTGCCTACACTGGAATGAACAAAGGACTTCTAGGCTTCTATTGGCATGAAGGTAATTACACAGGGGGATTTGGGTTTTGTTTGTTTGTTTGTTTTTCTGCAGAGCACACCAGCTGAACAAGAGATAGGAAATATGAGGAAATGACCTGGAGACTGGGTGCAGACTTGTTTTTAAACACATGTGCGACCCTCTCTAGAGTCTTCTAATATTTCTTGAAAGGAGCAGAGCCCCTGGTGAGTCCTGGTGAGCTGTTGGCACTGAGCCAATGAATTTTGTGTCTAAGTATCTACAGACTGTCAGGTTCTAGGCATTTCAGTTTACAATTCTATGATTCTAAAATAATATTTTGTCTTTCAAATTAAAAACTTTTAAAAAATCCTGTACTCAAATAACAGCATTTATATGTAATGCCCTTCATGATCAAAGACCCTCTTCCAACGTCTGATTAATACTGAAATTATGTCCTAACATTTATTTACATTTTAAGTCTTCTGGTAAGAGCCATGGAAGTTCCATTTTACCACTCCAGATCTACTCTCCTGCACTCTACTCTGCTGTGGGCCAAGTGAGACTGATCCATATGGACTATATCAGGGGGTTCCCTCGCCTTTGGCTTCTGTTGAGTTCAGCCAGTTGGAGGCCCTAGTGGGACACTGAATGGGAGGAGCATGAAGATATGGTATTTATTATCCCAACTTTCTTCCTGCTAAGCCATCAAGTTGAATGTGTCCTTCTTCTGAAAGCTACAGCTCCATTTCCAGGTTCTTTCAGGTCTATTGGTGGTCAAGGCTCTGGTCTCCTTGAATCCTGACCACATCTTTGTAAAAAGTCCCTGTATTAAACTCCCCTCAAACTACCTAGTTTGACTATGTCTCCAGTTTCCACTAGGACCCAGATTGATTCACTGTAGAATGAGTTGTTTTCTATTCTGGGCCCTACCCCTAGTTACCTGGGTGGCCTCAGGGAACCTGTACTCATATCTGGGCCTGAGTTTTCTAATATACAAAATGAGATGTGATGAGATGGAAGGGCCTTCCATATCTCATATTCTTGAGTTGCATGAGAAATTCTCTCTTTGTTTTCTACAACCTAGCATGATGTTTGGCACACAAGAGGCACTCAAATTTGATGAGTGCTAAAATTCTAAGCAATGTATCATTTCCATTTTATGTACATTCCTTACTCCGCTAAAAAAATGTGCTTCAGGAAAAAGAACTGCCAAAGAAGCCATGTGTTTAGGCATATAGAGAGTGGCCATTAAAATTACTTTTTCATCGTGATTGAAAATGGTACAATATTTCATGCTTCTCTGAACATTTAAGACTCCATGGAGGCAGTGCAGTATAGAAGGAGCACAGGCTTTGGCAACCGGCATCATTTATTAAGTTAACTTCACAACACATTGTTTTGAGCTGCTGCTCATGAAGATGTTATATAACTGGGGCTATAGTGACCTATCTGGAATGTGGCAAGGAAACTAAATCTCCAGGAGAAGCTCTTACAGCCAGATAATGTTTCTAAAAAATCTTGCTTCTGTGGCTAACAATAACCCTAGAAGAACCTCTCCTGAGAAACACTTCCAGGCCATAAGGCTGCTTAAAGTTAGAACACAGAGTGGACTCCTGGTTCAAATTCTTCCCTACTTTCTTCCTCTTCCATCTGGCTTGAACCCTGGTCTATGGCTAAAAATGCAAAACCTGTTCCAACATCTAACCCCTTACTACCTATACTGCTAAACCCAAAACCCAAATATACCCACAGGTCATGGATTTGCATGTGCGGCAAGCATGAGCAGGTTTAAACTACTGGTAATTGGTTAAAAGCATGGGCTTCGGTGTCTTTGTATTTAACTGTCAACTTTCTATAAATTATATGATTTGAAGACAATTTCCTTTTAGCAAATATCTCATGCTACTAAAATGAAGATTATTTCTTTAAAATTGCAAATTTTCATCAGTAGTCATGCATAGCAATTGACATTTACTCATCATCAGAATGATTAATAAATATGGTATATGACCAAAAAATGCAATAATTGTTCTAAAGAGCATTGATCGATAAAGAAAAAAAAATACTCAAGATTTCAATACAATTTACTCTTAACTCTAACTAAAGATACAGAGAATACCAATGGTTCTCAAAAGTCTTCTCCTTAGGCCGGCCCTCTCCATGAATTACAGAAACTCTGCATAACAGGCAGCGCGGAAAGAGCTATAGCTATGAGCAAGCACTGATGTATTTTCCTAAGACATTTGTGCAATCCTCACTTTTCTTTAAGTCAAGTGGGTTTTTTTCACATTTTAAAAGATTATAGCAAAATATACTAATATAAAATTTACCATTTTGACCATTTTAAAGTGTACAGTTCACTGGCATTAAGTACATCCTCATTGCCATGCAACCATTGCCACTATCCATTTCCAGAACTTTTTCACTATCCCATATTTAAACTCAGTACCCATTAAACACTGACCTACCATTCCCCATCCCCCTAGCTCCTGGTGACCACTGTTCTCCTCTCTGTCTCTGTTTCTCAATGCCCAAAGTCCATAGTTAAGTGAGAAAGAGGCTGGAAAATGGTGAAAGGGTCATGTAAAGAGAAAGAAGATTGGAGAAACAGGAGGTGGGAACAAGAGGCTCACCCATACTAAAGTATTCTGAGGTCAACTTTTGCCTTCCAAGACACTGAGAACGTAGAGCAAAGAGACAAAAAGCAATAAAGACACTAGAAAACATAGTGGATTAATCTAAGAGACTTCCCAAAAGAAAACTGAGAAAATGTAAGAGAAGAAATTATCATAAAAATAAAATAACATTTCCCAGAGTGACAGACAGACTAAAGCTTTTTGATTAAATGTCCTAGGAAATGCTGAGCAAGATGAATGAAAAAGGGCACACAACCAGATACATTGTTGTAAAATTTCAAAACTCAAGGCTGGAGAGAACACCATAAAAAGATCTAGAAGCAGACTACCTTCAGACTTCTCTTAAGCAATTCTAGAATGCTAGAAGATCAGGAAACAATGCCTTTAAAATTCTAAAGAAAATTATTTCCATTGTGGAATGTATGCTCAGTCAAATCATTAGTTAAAATTAGGGCAAAATAAAAGCATTTTTAGAAATGCAAAGGACTCGATATTTATATCCTATGTCTCTCTTCTGATAAATTTATTTGAGGATGGATTCCAGCTAAATGAAGAAAAAAGAAAAAAAAAAAAAAAAGAACTGAAGAAAGAAATAGTAGGGAAACTAATCTAACTTTCAAGTTCCAGTGCCAGTGATATGAGGTCCCAGGACCTCAGCTCTGTGCAGGTTTGAGAGAATCTTAATAGAAGAATACTGTCAAGATGAAAATAAATTCCCAATACCAAATGTGCAATCAAGAGGCTGGATGTATTTAACAATATAGTGAAGAAATATGTTTCCTTTGTTTACAAAATACCCTAAGTATTTTAAGATAGAAAATATTATGAAATAGTCTAAAAAACACATAATGACATAAAAGAAAGTAACCGTCAAATACAAAGTCAATTAAAACATGACAAGATTTTGAATAATTGATGGCATAAAACTGAAGACTTTGGATGCAAGTAACTGAATCCTTCAAGTGGCACAAGATTAACAACATAGAACTGTGTTGGCTCTTCAGAGGGTCCAATCCACTTCAAGGTTTGGTTGTTATTAATTATTTACAAATCACAATATTGTAATAGTGATAACAATAGCTTCAAATTGGAGTGCCTAACAAGTGTCCATGCTGTGATAAGATAATTAATTGATCATCAGGAAAACCCTATGATTTCCACAATTGAACAGATGAGGAGATCAAGGCACAGAAAAGTGAAGTAACTTACTGAAGGCTACTCCTAATCACTGTACTCTAACATTAGAACGTCTTTTTAGATAATGTGATTGGTATCAGTTAATTGAAAAGATGGTTAAAGCAAAAAATCACCCCCTTAAACCTTAAAGGTTTTATTTTAATATCATTATAGTTTTGTGTTGTCTCTCATACATCAAAAATACACATAATGCACTTGTGTCCAAATTGCATTTCTTTAAAGTAGAATAAAAAGTTAAGGATGTTTATGGAGCAATCTGAGAGGAGAATCCTTTCAGATTTTTAGCAGTTTTCAATCTTTCACAGTTGCTCCTGCATTCCTAATTCACTGATATTTAAAAAAAATAATAACTTGCCTTTATTGAGTCTTACAAAGAATTTGATTCCATTGCCATAGAAACAATTCTCTTTTAGTATCCATATTTTGTCAGTATATGTAATATTTAATAATACAACAAAATAAGCAAGTTTGGGAACAAAAATAACTTCTTAGTAACCATTCAGCTTAACTTATGGGAGCAGAAGTACATGAGAATAGTTGTGAATCTGCTATCTGTGAGCACTCAGCGTGTCATGTCATCTCTTGAAAAGTTTTCTAGAATAAATGGAAAGCCCTGATACTTCTGGCCAGTCAGATATCTTGGAGTCGGTAAAGAAAGCTTCAAATGTACCATAAACACAGTTTGATGGTATATAACAGTTATAATTAACATATAGACAAAACATGGGTGATTTAATTATAATAATACACAATGTAAAAGTTTACCATCGCAGTATAATAACAGCATAAGAGCTGACCAATATCCTCATTCCACACAGTGGCGAGTCCAAAGATAATATCTAAGGTTGATACAACAGGAAATGAAAATTTTAATTTTTTTAGGTTTAAAATGTAACCAATAAAAGAACACAAAACTACATAATGAATAAAAATTGGAAATGAGAAAATTCCTCATCTTGTTTTCTCTACTCATGTATTGTCTAAAGTTGGTAAACAAAAAATTAAAGTACAAATACATGATTTACTCTATGGAGGGAATGGCAGGAAACCTAACCGAGGAAAGGGTAAGTAGAAATGGTTGCCTCTGGTAATGGACCCATAGGTAAGAATTTAAGCTTCTCTCTCTCTCTCTTCAGTAAGCGTGGCCTACAGGCTACCCCGGGGTGGAGGACCCAGACAGCCACCAAAGTTGGCCCTGAGTTGGCGCCTGTGCACAGTGCCGTGGGAGGTGCACACCTGCGTGTCCTCGGGCACTGTGGAGCCGAGCGTGCCTCCCCTGCCATCTGTCTACCTGCCTGCCTCTATGAACTCATACCTCTATACCAACCTGGCCAAAGGATATTTTAAAGAAACCCTAGATCGTGGTTCCATTGTTTGCCCTGAACCAGAACCATGGAATCGACTGCACATATACACTAAGAGATCTTCTGTACACAATGACTTGGCTTCAAGAGAAAAATGGAAAGATGGCATCGATGCTCTGAAAGGGGTTTGGCATCTCCCTCCAGCCAAAAGATTGTTTGGTTTTACTTTATGTTTCTACCAAGTTTCTTTTTTTTTTTTTTTTTGTCCTTTTCGTGACCGGCACTCAGCCAGTGAGTGCACCGGCCAGTCCTATATAGGATCCGAACCCGCGGCGGGAGCGTCGCAGCGCTCCCAGCGCCGCACTCTACCAAGTGCGCCACGGGCTCGGCCCTTACTTTATGTTTCTTATAATATGGAAAAAAAAAGTTGATTTTTGCATTTTACAAATGAAAATTTTATTACAATATTAGGAGAGAAGCTTCCTTACCCCAATTAAGAATCAGTGGACTCTATAACAATTTTTACTTGAGGTAGTGTCTGAGGGCCTGTAGGAGATCTCTTAAGGCTGAAATAGCAGCCAAGTTGCTGGGTCATAGCCAATATCCACAGCAGGAAAGAACAATTATCAACTTAAAGTCATTTTGTGTTTATAATTGTTCAGCAAGCAAAGTTCTGTTTAAGAAGGCCCCTGTGATGTAATTACAAGGGTCAGTCCAGAAAATATTGATACAGCCCAGGTACCCAGAGTGTGAAATTCAAACACCCTTCAGGAAATGCTCTTGGGCAGCAGAATGAAATTATTTAACAATTTGCTTACAAGCATAACACTGAGAAAACAGGAAGGGAGAATACGATTGTGCATTGGAGGCATTTTACGTATTCCATGACTATTCAAAAATTCTGTCAAAGAAAAAATACTCTATAGCATAGTCTGTTTTTAATAAGAATTTATGTAAAGGTGGTGGCTCAAATCCTATCTTTGCATGTGGCAGGTAGCCTCAAACTTTCAGCTCCAAAAACTTATAAACTTCACATAAATTTCCTATAGCTGGATTTGAGCAAACAGCTCCAAAAATCTACTCTCGTGGCCACAGCCAGGCTGCCATCAAACTTTAATTACAAATTGATTGCTGTTTTACAAAATAGGTGTAGAAGAAAGAAAATAGAAAAGCAAAAAGCAATAATATCATAACATCACTGTACTCAGAAGGGCTCATGGAGTGTCAAGGTATCAAAAACAGTTTTGCTAAAATCAGTAGGATGCAACACAAGGGAGGTGCCTTTACATGTCAGAATATCTACTGATGCAAAATGCAGAGCTGGCAAAGAACATGAGTCATAGTTTCCCAGACATGACAGGAGAAACCTATTCTATTGGATCTGACCTCATTTGTTTAGGAATTCCTCTCCACTCTGATGCCCAGGGCGGGAAACATTTGTCAGGCATGTTAGTGTTATACTCTGGTTTGGAAGAGCTGCATATTTACGCAAGTATGAAAATGTGCCTAGATATATCTGTGTTCCTAAATAAAAGTAGGGACATAACCTTGTCAGATATCTGTAAGTTCAGAAAACTTGCCCCTATTCAGTAATGGGCTAGAGCCAGCTCTCAAAATCTCAAAAGAGCCAACAGTTAAATTTTCAGGAATTTTCAGAGCTAGTTATTAAACACAGCCATTATTTAAAAAATAATAATAAGCTATATAAACTTACAATTAAATAAATTATATTGAAAATGAAGGTAAAAAATACTCAAAAGACATCATCTCCTACTCATTTTACATTTTACCATTACCTATGTTCTCAGAGTAATTTACATCTATAGTAGCTGAGTAATGGAAATATTAGATAATGATGTGCTACTGTGTATCTCTTCCCAACTCTGTGTTCAGCAATGTCACATAGCTTGAAATGGGCCATGTTGGGAGCATTTACACCACAGGAATTGCAAACACCACAAATCAGCTTGATTTATTATTTTGTTGTTGTTTTATGAAAATGATGGCTTATGAAAGTGAGAGAGAAAATGTTAATAACACAGTTCAAAAGTGTCACATTTGCAGCCATTACATTGTGAACAGCACAGAAAATTAGGGATATAGTCTTCCAGTATTCAAAAACTATTATCTGACTCAACAAAGAAACTGATCACATTATCAATGAACAAATAAAGTTCTGACATGTGTCATTATTGTTTCACTTTCATCTTGTTAACACAAATGAAACTATCAACCAACATGCACCTCTGACCTACATCATTTGTCAGTTGCATCCAAAGGTTGCTATGGATACAGGCGTTTGGAAAATCAAAGAAAACATTCTGTGAGAATCAATTGTAATGTAATCAATGAAACACAGTATGTATTTTATTATAAATTGTGTGCTGTACATCCTTTATATGAGTAGCATTTATAATAAACTTATGTGCATATATCTATGCAGTCATTTTTTGTTCTGGAGAACTGGTTGTTACACATGTACTGATACACCACTGTCCCCAATCCAGGGAGCATGGAAACTGGTGTTCTCAAAAAACTGTACAGAATTAAGTTTTTTCTAGTATGCCCCACGGCTCTTTACCTGATGCAGAATTCCCAGAATGTAGAGCTCAAAAGATTTGCCTCATCAGTCCTGCTTTTGCAGCATAAGTGGCTGTCACCAGATGGCAACAGGGTTGGGCTTGACCCTGAGGAATTAGATGCAGCGGAAGATCAGAAATTTCTGGGTCACAATAATATACCAAAAAATAAAAATAAAAATGAATCTTCTTATAAAACAGTTAAAGAATTCCTATATTTCTCTAACTGGGTAACTTTCTTCACAGCAAATGATCTTTGAAGCAATAATTCTAAAATCTATGTGTGCTTGATAATTGTCCGGGAAGCTTGTTAAAAGTGCCTCCAGGGATCCTGATTCTGGGTGAGGCCGAGTAATCTGTTTTAAATAAGCACCCCTAAGTATCTCTGAAGGTACGATGGGATCATGGTTCACAGTTTGAGAAATGCAGAATTATGGAACACTCTGCACACAAACATGGTAACTTATCTAAGCTTGCCACTGCTTTCTTAAGGAGATTGTAACTGGGTTTATCAAGCTGGCTATAAGGAGGTACTTCCTGCCTGTCTGGCTTTTCCTTTCAGCTGACATGAGCTGTACCCCACCCACACCCGCTTTCCCCAACTCAGTTTCTTCGTTGCCAGCGAAAACAGTACATGTGTTGGTTATCATAAACAGCCTAAAGACAAATCTTGCTCAAGTTGAGTGTCTCTACCAATAAGAGAAGCACGGGAAGTTTACTATGACTTGGTCTTAATAAGCTAACTCTGGAACACCTTTTCTACATGCTCACAAGCCATCTGCTAAATTGGCTTAGGACTTTGCCAGGGATGGACACCAAGCTCACAAAGCCTTGGATTTCTAGATTTCACGTATCCTCCACTGTGAAGACCGGGCCATCTGCCCAACTCTATCTGCTGGCATTGCTCCTGCCACTATTGGATGTCTCCCGGCATCTGTTATCATTACTGCCTCTCTCTGGAAAAGGAGATGTCTCTCTTCTTGGTTTGAACATAAATTAAAATAATACATTCCTAATTATTCTTTGGACGTTTTCAAAATATCAATTCATTATGGCTGTCAGCATTCCTGAAATATCTTCACAATGTATGCCTCCTTAACGTTCCTACATGTATAGCTGCCTGGCCCCTTCATTTGTGTGCCCATAACCCTTTAAATTTGTGCTCATCAGTACTAATTTGGAGATAGTGAGGTCTCTCCCTTGCTTCTACTTTTAAGAGTTAGAATGTGAGAATCTAAAAGATCTTTTATGTTTTTCACTCCTTTGGAGCCATTTGGAATCTTACTACATGAAATTATGCCTAGCTTTGTTCATTTATTATTTCCTATTAAAGAACACAAATCCAGCTATATTCATGTGCAGCCAAATCAAGTCAGATATAATATCAAGTGAAACATGATGAAGAACCACCCTCTATAAACCAGGGCCAGTGTTGTTGCTCTGGCTGAGGGAATGAGGTACACAGCTTCAGTTTTGCCCCTTAAGTCCACCTGTAGGTGGCCCCAAGACAATGCTGTAGAAACTCAGTGTTCAGTAAACCCAAGTGTTAAAACGACTGTGCAGATTCAAGCACATACTTCAGATTGGGAATGGCTTTTTTCAGCCATTTAAGTAATGTTCCACATTTCTAGTGTTGAACAAGACTACAGCATCACCAGCACAGAGCCTTTTTAAATGAATCTTTACACGCCACTGTGACAAATCATTCAACTCAAAATATTCTGGGTATAAATTCCAACAAGTTGATGATAAAATTCTGCAAAAACAGAAACATTTGTTTTCACATTGAAAACTCAAATCTAGCATGTACTCTGGGAAAAGAAGCATTAACTTCCAACTAAGCATATACTAATCCTTGAGAAATTATCCACTAAGCCATATTACCCACCTGCCTAACACAATAAATATTATTATAAAAACACAATTACTTTACTGTTGCAAAAATCTCCTTCTGTTCTTGTTTGAGAAAAACCTTCAGATTCATAGGCTAAAGAAACCAATGGATGTAATCTCCCAGTGTTCCTTGTTTCCTCTTCTTTTTTTCTTTTTCATGATTGTTAAGTTGATTTTTGGTTTTAATAGGACAAACGGGGAAGGTAAAACACGGGCGCTTTCTGACAAGTGTAAACAGATCGCTCTGCAGCACACACATAATGAATTCCAATTTTTCAGATCACACTAATATCTTTCAGGTTTTGGAAATGCAATTCTGTGCCTTAACTTGATGACAATGACCAGAATTCAGCCAGAAACACTTATGTAGACAGGTCACTCTTCTTTCACCCATTCAAACATTTATCAAGTACCTGTTATGCCTCAGTCACTGAGTTAGAGAAGGGGATAGAAAGATGAATAACGTAAAGCCCTTTCCTTCAATGAGTCCACAATCTAATGAAAGAGGCAGACACACAGACAGTTGTTTTAAGTGCAGGTACAGTGATAGGGAAAATGCACAAGAGCTCAGAGAATTTAAGTGACTCCAAAGCTGAGGCTTAAAAGAAAAATAAGGAAGAATCCTCCAGAAGGGAGGAGGCAAAGGGCAAGGAGAATCATTCTAGGCTGAGGGGGGCAACTGAGGTATGGAGGCAAGAAACTATGCATCAAACTCTACTGTGAGTATAATGTGAGGGAAGGTACAGTGTGTGACCAGATTAGTCTCATTATGTTATGCTAAGGAGCTTGGCCTTGGTCTTATAGTTAATTGGGACCAATGAAGAGTTTTACAAAGGAAAGCAGCAGGGTCAGATCTGCTGTTTAGAAACCACTCTGGCTTCTGTTGAGGCTGAATTTGGGTGGTTAAAAACAGAGGCAGGAAACGCATTGGGAGATGCAATAATGTAAGAGAAAGGTTTGATGGTCTGAAATAAGATTGTAGTCATAGGAGTAGAGACGGGAGACAGACTTGAGAAATAATTATGAGGTAAAACTGGTCACTGTTATGTGCGGAGAGCTGGGGTGTGGTGATGGTAATGGAAATTTCTGGAATTACTCCAAGTTTCTGATTTGAGTGACTGGGGGTGGGGGTGGTGTCAACCATTGAAATAAAAATACAGAAGCCAGTCTTGGGTTGGGGGATGATTTTTTCATTCACTTTCTATTTGGGCACCAGAAATTGGTCCAGATATTACAAACAAAATATTGAGCAAAACAGATAAATAGAGCTTACTTTTTAGAGGGAAGGGGCAAACAGTAAACAAAAAAAAATTATATAAATTCAGATATAAGTGCTCTGAAGAAAAATAAAGCCAGGGAAGAAAAAGGCACATATGGGGTCTTTCTGAGAAGGTGCTGATTGACCAGAGGGGTTACATGAAGTGAGAGATGAGCTGTATGGGACCCATGAGGAGAATATTTCAGACAGAGGAACAGCAGCAAGTGTAAAGGCCTGAACTCCAGTTTGGGGCATGCTGAATTTCAGGAAACCTTTACCTATCCAGGTGGCGAGGTGGTTGCTCAGCAGAATTCTGGGCTGGAATATGGATTTGGAATTAACAGCATGTTGGAGGCTGGTGAATCTTGAGAGTGGAGAAGATAACTTGGGGAAAATGAGTCAGTGAGAGAAGCAGTAGGTCAGCTCTGTAACGTAAGAAACACCAACATTTAAGGGGCAAGTAGAAGAAAAGCAACCCATGAAAAAGAAAAGATCTTACCTACCACTCACTCCAAAACATCATTCATACACTTCCCTTGGACCATCATTAGGCTATGTTCTCGCCATGAAACTCGCTTAGAATGGCACTTCTGCTTCTTGGAAAGAAGCCAACCTCCACATTCCTGTAAGCAACTCCTGTGATACCAGAGACTAAACACTCCCTATTTTATTCTAATTGCCTTCACAGGAAATGCATACTGGGTTCTCTCCCCCACCTCAATTATGTTCTTCTTACACTTTGATCTCTCTTGGATACATATAATTGGATAGTGATTACTTAACTATGCACACCAAATATAAGGACATGCAAAAGGACCAGAATCATGTAAAAGATAAAAACAAACAAACAACAACAAAACACCAGTAGGGAATAACAAATGCAATCACTACCATAATTTCAAAATAAGATGTGAAATTCCTTTTTAATTTCAGACCCATATTTGCAACTACTACATACCTCAAACACACATTTTAAAAACCAAATTCATTATCTCTCTCTCATTCCCTCAACCTGCTCCTACTTCTACATTCTGTATGACCCAACTGCCTAAATTAGAAATCTCAGACTTCCTTTATTCCTCTCTCCTACTGCATCCATGTCCTATGGATTTCATCATAGAACATGATCACTACTACCATTAGGATAAAATTCAAATTCTTAATATGGCCCTCCAGACCCTTACTTACCTCTCTGACTTATCTGTCATCACATAAACAACTCCCATTCTAACTCTAAAATTCAGCTCCACCAACCATAAACTCATTCAGGTTCCGTAAGGTCATGCACCCTTCAAGAATTCAAACCTTTGCACATGTTGTTTTCTTTTCTAGAACCTCTTCCTCCAAATGCTTTGCCTGAATACTCACTCCCGTAACACTTCAGAGCTTATTTATTTCTTCTTTGGAGAAACCTATCTTGACACTACTCCTTCCAAGTTTGGGTTAGCTGCTCCTCCTTTGTGCTCCACAACACACCACACTTTCCCTTATTGAACTGAGTTGCAATTGACTGTTGACTTATCTATATCCTCCACAAGAAAGTAATCTCCTTGTTCACAATAACTCCAGCACCAAGGCCAGGGCCCAGTGCATGGTAGGTTTCTGTTAAACGTGAATGAACAGCTAAATTACATTACATTCTCACTTATGAAAAGCAGCAAAAAGCAGCCAACAACAAGTTTGAACATAAAATGAATCAAGGGGGGATAAGTTGAAGAAAGAGGAAAGAAAATAATAATAGAGTAAGGCACCAGAAGGTGGGTGGCAAAAAAAGAGAAATTAAAGGAAGAGGTAAAAGAAAGCAAAAATAAAGGATAAAGTAGGGGTCATTTGTGCAGATTTCTGTGAAACATAAAAAAAAAGTCTCTATAGAGGAGATTAATAAGGGAACTAACATTAATTGATCTGTAAGTGCCAGGCCCTGTCCCAAATACATGATCTTATTCACACCTTACAGTTCCCTTATAAACATTATTATCCCCATTTTGCAGATAAGAAAATTGAGACACCAAGAAGTTAGGTAACTCTCCCCAAATTACACAACTATTAAGTATTGAAGCAGCTTTTGAACCCAGTTTACATGGACTGCCCAGGATATATGCTCTTACCTGGAAGTGTTCATTTAGGAAGTATTTAAATGTGGAACGAAGGCAGATTTGATGGTAAAAAACTTTTTTTTTTTTTTTTTTTTTTGTGACTGGTAAGGGGATTGCAACCCTTGGCTTGGTGTCGCCCGCACCACGCTCAGCCAGTGAGTGCACCGGCCATCCCTATATAGGATCCGAACCCAGCTCCCAGCGCCGCACTCTCCCGAGTGAGCCACGGGGTCGGCCCTGATGGTAAAAAATTCTAAGCACCCAATCTTATAAATGAAGCTGTGACTTACTTCCTCATAGTTCAGCTCCAACTTTTTTGTGTCTAATTTTCTATTTCATGCTCCTCTGAGAGCAAGCAGAATATCCTGAAGTCATCGGTAGCCTAAATCCTATGTGGATCTGAAGTCAGGTGTATCCATTCTTCCCCGGCCCCCTCCAGGGAAATGCATGGCCTGCAAGCCTGGGCCAAGGACCTGGGACACATCCCTGTACATGGGTTGCTCTCACCCACCCTTTGCTACAGGCCCAAAAAGGGATGGGAGTGCTGTTACTGCACCAACCAGCAATCCACGATGCATAGTCCAACACTGGCTTTTCTATGTTCTAGCAATACCCCCAAAATGTTAACTTCTGATAGTGCAGATATGACCCCTAGGTAAGACACCTAACAGGACCAAAGGAAAATACTTCCTAAATTGACACTGAAAATAGACTTGGAGCTAAAGTATATATTGTGTTATTTTATATTAGGGAAAAAAATGTGTTCTCTATGTTTTTCCAAACTTCTATGACAATAAAATAGCTTTGTCATAACAGTTAGCATTCACAGATATGAGGGAAAGAAGGCTACACCTCTAGCTGAACAAAAGCTTACACGGTGGCTATTCTGCCTCAGGTTCCTTCATTTATATGTCTTCTTTCTCCAAGTAGAAGCAGAGTCCTTAAAGACAGAGCCTTTGCAAGCGTCCCTCATCTTCCCCACTTTTTGAATTTACTAGGCTTTGCAGATTTTCATCTACACATATCCTCCACATTTGATGACACTATATACATATACACACATACATGTATATACATACACATACACATACATATATTTCTTGTGCAACTAAATATCAAAGCCAATACCCTCTCATGGAAGATTTTCACAAGAAATTAATTTTAACTGATTCAATTCATCATCTAACGGTGGTTACCAAGGATACCAAATAGCCGAAACCACTTGGCTCCAACTTGCTTGTTAAATCAGAAGATGTTAACAGAAAGCTGTGAAGAATTATTGTTGTCTAAGTAATCTGGCCAGAAACAGTGCCCCCTTCCGATTGTCCCCAAGCCCTGAACTCAGTTAAAAACATTCCAGTCTATAATAACCACTAAAAACATGCAAAGATTTTTCAAGGATTTGAAATTTAGTGATTAGTATTTGGAAAAATGACCGCTAATGGTTTCACTTTAATTCACTTCCTGATGAAGCACTGAACTGAGAATGGCTACTGATTTGATCATCTTATCAATCTGAAAGCAGACGATTCTCACCATGGCAGTTAATTGAACATTCACGTAATCTAGCTGAATCTGTACTAAATCAAACAGCCCATCACTGTACATTTATTAACACAGGGTAGCATTTAACATATATGCCCAGAATGTCCCCTTGAGGGTGGAGAATTAAAATAAGAATACCCAAAACAAAAAATGCTTCCTCTTGCTGAAAAGTCAACATGGTTAAGGGGGAAAAAAGTATACATAAGACTAAACACTGCCTGTAATGTATTAGTGTACATTTAAAGAGGAACCAAAGTATTGATACTCTCTTTCCCAAAAGTATAAGCAGTCAAGTTTCTTACTAATTAATGTATTTCTGTACACTTTAAGAACGTTAATTCTTTCTCATTCACTGCTATTATTTTCTCTAGCTTTTTGATTTGTCTTAATTTTGTTTATATTGTCTTTTGCAAAAGAAAAAAATGTCTCTGTTGTTGTGTTTGTCAAAATCTGTCAACATCGTCTTCTACAATTGTTGGCTTTGGGATCATGCTAAGAAAGGCTTCACACCTACCTCAGATATGACAGAAACTGGTAGTTGCCACCCAAGGTATGTTTTCCCCTTTTTCCAAAATAACAGAATTTAAACTGTATTTGGAATGACAATATATCAAGCTAAAAGACTACATTTCTCAAACTTTCTTGAAGCTAGGTATGGTCATGTGACTAAATTCTACCAATGAGATGAAAGAAAGTACACGTACAACCTTCCAGAAAGGTTATGTAAAAACAGCAGACTCAGGGCCGGCCCCATGGCGCACTTGGGAGAGTGCAGCGCTTGGGAGCGCAGCGGCGCTCCCGCCGCGGGTTTGGATCCTATATAGGAATGGCCGGTGCGCTCACTGGCAGAGTGCGGTGCCGGCGACACCACGCCAAGGGTTGCGATCCCTTTACTGGTCACATAAAGACAAAAAAAAAACCCCAAAAAAACCCCAGCAGACTCAGGTTGGTGTTGGGGTCTCCTGTGTTTCCTAGGGATGAAAATGTGAGTGCTAGAATTCCTGCAGCAATATTAATCCATGATGTGACTTTGAGGTAGAAGCCATGACCTAAAATAATGCAAAATGGAAAGAGAGAAGGAACCTTGGTCTTATGACTACCTGGAGCCTCCCATATCTGGGCAGCCTACCTCTAGTTCTCTTTACATGAGAGAATTGTTAAAATTTACTTTTTGTGTTTAACCTGCTGCTATTGTTTTGCTGTCATATGTAGAGAATTCTGATTAGAAAATTAACATATACTTCCCTTTAAAAATTTAATGGTTTTATTTTTTGTAATATTTAAACCCTTTTGTAAAATTTTTTGGGGACAGGAATCTGTTTTCCCCACATAGTTAGCCAATTATCTCAACCTTATTTGCTGAATAACCCATTTTCTCCCCCACTGATTTGAAATGCCACCTTTACCAGATACTATATTGTCATGTGACTTTGTTTTTGTTTCATTCAGTTTGCTTTTGTTTTTTGTATAGTCTTTATTTTCTCTGAGAAATGAGAAGTACAGTTATCTGAAGAAAGTTGAGAGTAGAGGTAGAGCTTCAGATGCATAGGAGAAGGGTAAGGAAGAGTCCAAATGACTAGGAAGACACTGAGGGCCAACCTGAGACGAGACTCTCCATATCACAACACAAGAAGTAACAGGACAGAGTGTGCACCCAGAGTGCCTGCGTTCAAAATCCAGCTCCATGACTCACCTAACCTCTCTCTGCTTCAGATTCCTCCTCTGTAAATGGGGATAACACCAGAACCCACCTCAAGGTTGCTGTGTTAAGTGAGTTATTATATAAAAGCTTAGAACCATACCTGGAACTAAGTTCTATTAAGAATCATTATTATTATTAATGATAGTTATAACTGTTATTGTCACCAAACTTGTTATAGTAATATAGTGGCTTTTCTGTCTCCTAAGGTATTACCAAGAATAATGTTGAATTTTATCACATGCTCTTTTGGCACTATCTGAAATGATTATGTCTGTTTCTTCAAAAACTTATTGTAAATGAGACACCTTTTTGCACTCACTAGAATGGCTATAATACAAAAAACAGATGACAAATACTGACAAGGATGTGGATAAATGGGAGACCTGATACACTATTGTTGGGAATGTAAACTAGTGCAGCCATTTTGGAAAACAATTTAGCAGTTCCATCAAGATGTTAAACATAGAGTTACCATATGACCCAGAAATCCCACTTCTAGGTTATATGCCTAAGAAAAATGTAAACATACATCCACATAAAAACTTGCACCCAATGTTCTTAGCAGCATTATTAATAATATCCCACAATTGGAAATGAGTCGAATGTCAATTAACTGGTAATGGATAAACAAAATTTAGTACATCCATATGATGGAATACTAATCAGTAATAAAAGGAAAGCACTAATGATACATGGTGCAGTGCAACATGGCTGGATTTCAAAAACATTATACTAAGTGAAAGAACCCAGACACAAATTTATAGAAACAGAAAATAGATAGTGGTCTCCTGGGGTGGGGATTAACAGAATGAAAAGTTAATTCTTTCTGGGGTGATGGAAATGTTGTAACACTGACTTATAGTAATGCTTGCACAACTTTAAAATTTACTAAAAAAAATTAAAAATTTGAATTGTACACTTGAAGTAGGTGAATTATATGTAAAATATGCCTCAGTAAAGTTATTGTTTAAAAATGAGGGAATAACTAGAGATAAATTAAGAAAATATGTGGTTTGTTACTTATTTTGTGTAAACATTGTCAAAAGTTAAAATAAATAATAATATATACAAAACAACAACAAAAACAAAAACCTATTAGCATAATAATATGCTTCTTAGTACTTTATCATTCTTTTAGTCTTAAAATAAGCCAGGTCACAGTATCTCATTATTTTAATACAAAGCTGTATTTACTATTATTTAACATAGAATTTGTGCATTTATGTGTTTGAGATTGGCATCAAGATTTTTTTCCTTGTCTATGTCAGATTTGATATCAGTGTGATACTAGCCTCATGAAGTGAATCAAAATGCGTTCTATACTTTTTTTATGCTGTGACATAGCTTTAAAAGTATATGAATTGTTAAACCTTTCTGGAGGACGATTTGACAGTTTTGTACCAAAATATTTAATGTGCGTAAGCCAAGATCTAGCAATTCTACTTGTAGTAAAAATATTAACAGTGATTCTTTCTAGACAGTAGAAGTGATGATGACCTTTAATTCTTGTGCTCATGTAACATTTTTATTTGCAATGAGAATTTAAAACAAATTTGCAATGACTGTTATGGTTCCAAAAAATAAGAGGGATGATGCATTCCTTGATATTTTGCTAAACCTGACCTACAGAAATAGCTGAGTCTATAGCTTTTTATGGGGAAAGTTCTTTGACCAGGTCTCAGTTTCTTCTAAATATTTTTATATCCACTCTAAGATGTTTATACCTTCCACTCAATTTGTAGTTCTACACCATTGGAATATATATTATTTTCTTGTGCTTTTTAATACCTTCTGTATCTGTCATTAAATCTTCGGTCTTTTTCCTTTTGCTCTATATTCATATTTTCTCATAATTTTTTCTTAGTATTTCTTTGTTTTTCAAAGAAATACATCTTGGCTTTGTTTATTAATACGACTTCTTTGTTTTGTTTTTAATTTTTCACCTAATTCATTAATTTTTCTTTTGGTTTTACTGATACTTTGCTACTACTTTTTGAGTTTGCTTAATTTTCCATTTTTAGGCTATTAAATTCAGAAGTTTTCTACTGCTCTGTTTATTTATTGTAACAAGTTAGAGTTAGAACTTTTTATCTGAATATGAGGGTACTTCAAAAAGTTCATGGAGAGATTCATATTCTCCTTTAATTCTATTTTTAGACAAACTTTTTGAAGTACCCTTGCATTTATAGCTTTGGCTTGACTTCACGGTTTTAATAGATGCGCTCTCATCTTTCCAGTTATATTCTGTGTCTATAATTTTAGTTTATATTTCTGATTTTTAAAAAATTTTTATTGATTATACATATTCATGGGGCACAGAGCTGAAGGTCAGCACCTGTGCCCAAGATGTGATGTTCAGATCAATACTATCAGCATGACTCCCCACCTCAAATTGCATGTTTTTATTGAAGAGATCTCTGAAAGAGTTCGATTTTCAGGTGTTTGGGATTTTAGCAGTGCTGTTGTTACCTAGTATCCGTTCATTGATAGTTTCATTGCATTATCATCAGTAAATGTGGCCCACACAATTTTTACCTTTTGGAATTAATGTTTTCTTTTTATGGGCTGATCACGTACCGATCAATCTTTTAAATGTTTCATGAACATTATTTTTCTCTTACTGGGTAGAAAATTCCATAAGTTTCACATAAAGAAACTTTTAACTGTGTTACTTCTATCCTCTACTTATTTTGACTATTTGATGTATCTTATTATTAGTGAAGTATGGTAATCTCCCAATACAATTTTGATTTTTTTCACTTGCAAAGTTTTAACAAACTTGGTTTCATATATTTAAATATTGTTTCATTAATTAAAAGTTTATGACTGCTAAGTCTTCATTGTTTATTGTACTATTTATGAACCTAAAATAAGTCTCATTTAATGACTTATGTCACATTCAGTATGTTTATTATAGTAATGTTAATTTAACTAGCATGAGGCTTTGAAAAAAACAGCAGATAAAGACTATAAAATCCACAGACAAATATTTTACACTTATTATTTTAATATATTTATTCAAATTATTTCCTGAACATTCAAAGAATCAGTTATTATAGAGCTAACACGCATCCTCTTCTGGTAATTAATTACCCATGTTCTAAATTATTAAGGACACTATTCACTACCCATCTGTCTCCAGGAGTTTCCTTGGATAAAATCTGATGATTTTTCATAGCACTACAGTATATAGCTGCAAACCTGAGACATCACCTTTTATTATAAAGGCATAAGCTGTAGAGCTCTTGTTTTGTGAATCTGCCCAATTTAACTTCCCAATTCCCACATACTGAGAGACTGGGAAGACAGCTGTGACTGAGTTACTGAAACATAAGACAATATAAAAATTAAAAGATCAAAAAAACCAATGTAATGGAAAAGAGCTGCGAGTTTAATCTTTATCGGCCTGCAGAGTGGATCCTCTCAAACTGAACCTGTGGGGATTAGACTTTCCCCCAGAGAAGCCTACAGTAATCCACACATAAATGGCCTCTAAAGCAGCGTCGAGTTATAATCACTGAATGTTTGTACCAACAGCATATGGAAGAAAAAAAGAAGCACTTTGGGGGATTTTCTAGTTCTCTTTGTAGACTCTCTCTGAAATAGATTCCATAACATGATGAATTTTAGCTACCTCAAAATTAAAGTAATACACACAAAGAAATATAAAAGCCCCAGAATAAGGATGACCTATAAATTCAGGATATGACAGTGATATTAAATCTAAAGTAGCAGTCACAGTGGAACAGATTAAAGAAAAGCAAACAGCACTGTTTTCTCATTCCCTCTGAAATAGTTTGGGAAGCCTTCGGAGCTAGCTCAGCTATGCCAGCAACTGACATCCATATTATTGGAAAAATAAGAATTGAAAATATGTTTAACCTGGGATTCTCTGAATGAAGTGTTAAAAGTGATTCTAATGTGGCTTCCTCATTCACATCCACCTTCTTTCTCTGTTTCACGGTTTTGTTTTGTTTTTCTTACGAGAAGTGAGCATATGGGCGAGGATGATTCATAACTCACAGGAATCAAGCAACCTTGTTCTTCTCCGACCTCATGGACTAGTTAGTTTTTACAGAGTTTATTTAACGTTTGGTTATTCTAAATTTAGAACAAGGGATAATCATACTACATGCCTAGCAATAAAGAAGAACATGATTTTAATTAGTGCAAGCATGCTACAATTATATCCTACAATTATATCCTAAATTTTCTAAAGACTTTATTACTAGTTGTGCAAACAGTGGCTGTACTTACTAATAATTTTAGATAATTCCAATTGTGGTTAAAAAAAAAAAGAAAAGAAAAGGATCAATGATAAACAGTAACTGTATTTTCATGTTTGGATTTCCTCACCTAATAAAAGTTTCATATAGATGGTTTGAGCATTTATTTTGACAATGGGGGCTGTAAAAAGTAATTTCAATCCACAAAGACCATGAAAGCATATTATTTGCAACCCTGACTGCACATGAGACTCATGTGCAGAGATATTTTAGGTGTCACCCCCGAAGACTCTGATTTAGCCAATCTGCCAAGACAGTTGGCTTAGAAAGTCCCCCAATTGATTTTGATGCATAACTGAAATTGAAAACCACTCTCCAAAAACCTTTGAGTTGTAAAGAGTCTTAGAATTCAACCATTTCTCACTCTCCTTCATTTCCTGTAATGTCTTCCCAATAGCCAACCAGTCAACTGGTCTGGACATCTGCACCAGATGTCATATACATCCTTGAACTAAATGTGCTTAAAATTAATCTCCTTATTTCCTCATTGCCCTCCATTCTTGAAATAGCCCATTTGCCAACTTACTGTTACTATCTCTAAATATTAGTCATTTATAGTCCATATGACTATTTTTGTCATAATTCTTAGTTAATCCAATATCCATGTAGATAGCACTTCCAAAACCCTGGCCCTTCAGTTCTTAGAGTTCCTTTCTTTCAATAATTTATCCTCCTCCCTACCTTAAGGCCTCCCTCTTGTCATCATGCCCTTGACCTCATCATACCAACAACTGCAGCTCCTCCACAACCTCGATTTCAAATATCCCACTCTCTGGCCCCTCCTCTTCACTGCATTCCCAACACATCTCACCTCTCCAGGACCTACAGTCCATTAATTCTATGACCTCTTTACTATCACTAATCCTCTTATATGTTCACTTTTCTCTCCTTACTCCAATGAAATTTTGGGGTCAATCATTCTAATCACTCCATTCTATACACCCTCAAATCTTTTGCCACCCTTTCATTGTTTATATATATATATATATATATATATATATATATGCACAACTCTGGTTTAAACATAAACTTTTCTCTTTCATGTCTGCACAAACACAGCTGAGCACAGTGGGAGAAAAGCGCACACCTGTGCTAATGGACATCACTTTAATTTATGAGCACCAACTTCAAATGGGCCCTTAGTATTGCCCGGCAATCATACTCCACTTCCCTAACCCATTCACTCTCCCACTCCCCTAGACAATCATTTATGATTCTCTTGTGTTCAAACCTCCACCATTTTCTACCCATCCTCACTCTCAGCTGCTAACATTGCTACTTCCGATTTCATTAAGAACAGAAGAGCAATCAGAAGACAAATTTCTATAAGTTCCCTAAACTACATCTACCCACCTGTGCCCATATTTTCTGCCTTGACTCCTTGACAAGGAATGAAATGTAGAAACCCCAACTACTCAGCACATCACTCCAGCATTTCAGTCCTCTGCATCATTTTTTCCTCCTCTCCAGCATACATACACAGTTACTTTCTCTTTTCTTTAAAAGCCATCTTTTGAATTATTTTCTCCTCTTCCTTCCCTTCACAGCATAATTCAAAAAAGTTGCTTATTTTCTTTTTCTTCAATTTCTCTCCTCTCGTTTTCTTTTGAAGAGACTCTAGTAAGACTTTCGCCAATCCCACTGGCCAAAACCAATCACTCAGTTCAACGTCACCAATGAACCACCACATTGCTAACTGCAATGGTCAGTTCTTGCTCCTCATCTCACTTGACCTCTGAGCTGCATTTCATGCAGGGGATCACCCCCTTTTTCCAGGAATACCTTCTCTCCTTTCAGGCCATCACACTCCTAAATTTTCTCCCCCTTTACTTGCTGGCCCTTCTTAGTCTCCTTATTGTTTCTCCTAATCTCCCTGACCTCTAGCCAGTTGTTTAACTTCTTTTCTATCTTCATTCACCTATTGGTAAGTGCTATGGTCTGAATGCTCGCCTCCTTTTCCCACCACCCTAAAAAATTCACATGGTGAAACCTCACCTCCAATGTGATAGCATTAAGAGGGAGGGTCTTTGGGGAGGCAATTCGATCATGAGGGCAGAGCCCACATGAATGGGATTGGTGGCCTTATGAAAGAGGCCCAAGGGAGCTTGTTGGCCCCTTCCATCACGTGAGGATGCAGTGAGAAGGTGCTGTCTATGACAAACGGGCCCTCACCTGACCCCAAATCTGCCAGCGCCTCGATCTTGGATTTCCCAGCCTCAAGAACTGTAGGAAATAAACGTTGTTTATAAGCCACACCATTTATGGTAATTTTGCTATAGCAGCTTGAGTCTGAACAGACTAAAATGGTTAAGCTCGTCTACTTTCTTGGCTTTATCATTTATGTGCCTATGGTGCCTATATGTATATCCACAGTCCAGACTCCCTTGAACTCCTGAGAAGTACATCCAACTGCCTACCCAAGGACAGCACTCAAGCAATCCTACCCTCTTTATCCTACGTCACACATTTTTGTTCTCTATTACATCATTCCCATCACCTTAGCAATGTTAACTCTTCCAACTTAAAAAATAAATAAATAAAAACAACACTTGATCTCACTTCCTTCACCAGCAACTACTACCCTATTTGCTGTTATCAGCAAAAAAACACTTGAAATATCAGTTGATCCTAACTGCCCCCATTACTCTCCCCCCAAGTCTCTCTTAAGGCCACTCCACTCAGGCTGTTGATCCCACCTCTCTACCAGAACTGCTCGTCAGCATCACTTCCAATAACCCCTATATTACTACCTGCTATGGTCAATATTCAGTCCTCATTCTGCTTTGACCTAACAGTAGCACTTGATAAGTAGCTACTTGACTAAGTAGCTTATTCCTCCACTTTGATGCACCTTCTTCTTTATCTTGGCTTCCAGGTCAACACTTTTGCTTAGATTTTCTCTTTCATTTCTGGTCCCTCCTTATTAGTATTCCTCTGTGGTTCCTCAACTTCTCTTTAACTTCTTAGTGCTGGAGAGCTCCAGAATTCACTCCTGGTCCCCTATTCTCTCTAATCACACTGCCTTCCTAGATTATTTCAGCCAGACTCCTTTTAAATATCATCTATATGCCAACAACTCCCACATATATCTCTTCAGTCTAGCCATCTTTCTCAAACTCCAGGCTCATATATCCAGCTTCCTAGTCTGTAACCCCATTGGGTTCACTCATAGCATTTCCAGCTTAACACATCCAAAACTGAGCTCCTATTCATTCCCCTCAAACCTACTATTCTGGCTGCTCAGGCCAAAATCTTGGAGTCATTATTGATTCCTCTCTGTCTTTCACACTCTACATCCATCCATCACTAAATCCTACTAGTTCTATCTTTCAGCTGCCCAGATCTGATCACTTTTCATTACCTCCACTGCTATCACTCCGGTCCAAGCCACCACCATTTCTCACCTACATTATTATGATAGCCTCATAACTGCTCTCTCTGATTCCATCCTTACCATTCGATGGTCCATTTTCTTTATGCTGGTCAGATAAAACTTTCTCTTCCTAAAACTGATGTTATCCCTTTTCTGCTTAAAATTTTCTAATGGATTCTCATCTTATTCTGAGTCAACGTCACATTACTTACAATGGCTTATAGGGCCTGACTACCAGCCTGCCATCACTCTCTGACCTCACTATTAGCACTCTCCTCCTTGCCAACTTCACCACAGTTTCAGTGGCCCCTGGCTAACACCTGGACACATCAGGCATGCTCCTGCCCCAGGGCCTTTATATCTGCTCTTCTCCTGCATGGAATGCGCTTCTCCCTGATATGTGCATGCTTGCTCCTGCATCTCCTTCTGACCTTTACTTATACATTAACTTCTAAGTAATGCCATTTTAGTCTCCAGGCCTTAGTCTCTTTCTATGCTTTATTTTTCTCCTTGGCACTTAATACTATCTAACGCACTATATAATTTATTTATTTATTTATTATCATTCTCCTCTCACCAACATGTAAGTTCCATGAGGATAAGCTTTTTATTTTCTGTTTGATTCCCTACCATATGTACAATACCTGTGTCTAGGTATCTAGGTATCAGACACACCTAGACCAGCACCTGGAACATAGTAGATGCTCAGTAAACATATGATGAGTAAATGAATGGCATCCCACTTACAACCTCTCCAATCAACCTTCCATCCTGTCTCCAGAATGATCTAATTAAGAGATAAATCTACTCACCTAAATTTTCAGCTTAAAACCCTTCAGTGTTTCTGCAGTGCTATAACTGATGCAAACTGAAATGTCTTCAGTAGCCAGGTATGCACCCAAATGTGATAAGCAAAGTGTATGTGTGTGGGGTGGGGGTTGGGGGTAGAAATGAAAAGTGGAGAGTGTGTGACCCACCCGAGGGCATTCAATTCGATTATTTTAAAGAATAGTGCCTGTTACTTGGTAGCCGTGTACACAGAATAAAAGAATCATCTACACAGCATGCTTGGTGGGTACTGGGAGGGCCTGCAATGCCTAGTCCTTCCTGGGTCTTACAACATCAGAGAAAACAGACTGTGCATATCTACAGACTGGATGGTTGTAATGCATCTGAACACACTGCTTCTTCATTATTAATAACCAGGCAAAGAAGCAAGATGTCACTGTTGGCATAGTTAGAAATTATATCTGGATCCCAGATGTTTGAACCAGATGACTAAACTTGCTAAAGGCAGTTTTTACAACTATATAAGGTAATTATACTTGAGTTTGAGGGTGACATGATTGGGGATCTAAAATGCGTAATCTTCCATTCAGTGATTCCAATCTGTCAAGACCTTATCTTGCACAGAAAGAACATCATTGCCACCAACTTGAGCATATTTTCACAAGGACCCAGGAAGGCGAGAAGGTGCACTCACAGGAGCTACCCCAGCATGAAATCTCCTGCTGTGTTTTGCTGAGAATTGATCTTTTGTTCGTATCGCAGTAAACTGTACTTCTTTCAAGTCTTCTCTTTCAGAAAGCTCTGGCCCAGTCTTCAGTGAGACTTTCACAATGACATACAAGGACTTCCATGATCTAACCAGTGTTTACCAGATCATCTCTCATTATTCCCAGCACACACTTCACTGACTACTATCAAGAATCCATTCTCTCCTGTCTTAGGGCCTTTGTAAATTCCTAGAATGCCCTTTCTACCCACAAGTTCCAGGCAAATTGCTCCGCTCAAGGACTGACTTCTCTAGGAGGCCTCTGCAGATCCACTCAGGTCAGCTAATTACTTCTCTCCTCTTTTCCTGCACTGTATCCAGTACATATCTCTCTTCCTGACTTTATTTTATTAAGTACAATTATTATTTTATCTCAATTCCAAAGGGGCAATAAACATGTCTAATGTATCTTTGAATTACTGATGCCTAACCTAGCACATGGCACTCAATAAGTGTTTTTGAGTGTAACTTAATTATGATTAGAAAAAATTGATCAGATCAGTGTGGCTAGATTAAAAGCTATATAAGGGCAGGGTGGAGTGGAAAAGAAAAAGAGATACAAGTTATATAAGAACAATTTTTTCATATTCAAATAAAGGCAGCACTTTGTAGTAGAAAAGAATCTTACAATGAATCCCTATTTATTGATGCAACTCTGAAATTTTAAAAGGCAATCCAGTATGATGGATTGCTTTTAATCAGACACCCTGAGTTCATTCACCATACAGTGCTCCTTCTGTGAGCTAATTTGAAAGGCTATTTACATTCTACCTAATGCAAATTGGTAGGAAAAACATTAAGATTCACAAAAAATAAATTGGGACATCGTAGAGAATAAACACAGAAAGCTCACATAAGAGAAAATATAAGTAGATTTAAAATATTAAAAATACTCAATCCTACCAACAAAAAAATACAAATTGAAACAACAACCAGATAGACATTTAAACTCTATTAACTTAGCAACATTTGTTCACATTATACCACCCAATGCTAGTGAATTTACTGTTGACATGTTGTAGGGCTAACTGATATAAATCTACTGCAAAGCAATTTGAGCTCATTGCTGATTATTTATCATTAAAATGTTTTCCCAAAAGGAAGTAGGGCACTATAGATATAAGGCATATCTATACTAATGAAAAATTAGAAGTTAAAAATACTCAAAAAAATGGTTAAGTAAAAAAAAATACCTACTCTTTAGAATATATTTAGTCATCACAATAATAATAATTGCACAAGAATGATTGTTCATTATGAAAAATACGATAATAATAGTAATCATGACTAATATTTATTGAGCATTTCCTATGTGCCAGGTACTAAGGTATGTATTTCACATGCAGTATGACCTAGGTACAAGTTAGGGTTGCCAGCTTTAGCAAATAAAAATACAGGATGCCCAATTCAATTTGGATTTCACATAGACAACAGATCATTATTTCCTATAAGTATGTCCCATGCAATATTATCCACTGTTTATCTGAAATTCAAATTGAACTGGCATCCTGTATTTTATCTGAATACTAGTAACCCAGATACTAGTGATACATTTTACTAATGAGAAAAGTAGGACACAGAGGTTAAATAACTTGTCCAGAGACATATAGCTAATAAATGGCCATAAAATGCTAAATATAAAAAAAGTAGAGGAGAAATTTTGTCTACAAATGACTATAAATTGATAAAACATATGCATGCCCATAGACCACGGCTAAAAGGAAACATATGCAGGTGATACTACTACCAACAGTATCCATTTATTCAACACTTATTTGAGCATTTACTCCGGGCACTGTGCTGCAGCAACCTTGCACTCCCATTTTACAGAAGAATTAAATATTTTGCCCAAGGTCACTGAGCTGGTAAGTGCAGGGTCAGATTCTGACTCCAAAGCTCTGGCTCATTCCACTTTGTCATCTAGATTTCCTGGGTGATTTCTGTTTCCTTTTTTCTTTCAGGTGCAGTTCTATCAATGTTGATATAAAAGTTTTTGTGTGAGAAAATGCATGCACAAGGACACATAAATACGTCAAGGAGAACTGCAAAGCCTAGACCTTACGGTTTGCTTTGGTCTAAAGCCATTCTTAGAGCCAACCAAATGAAACACTTGAAAGAAAAAGTGATGCACATTTATAGCTGCAAGGAAGATCAATTACACAGTGAAAACTTCTCCACGACTCAAACTGTGACATCATTCAGAAAGCAGAACCACATGCTCCATACTTACCCTTTTAAAAGTGAGACTGTTTTCCCATCTACACTTCTCGCCAAGCTCCTCTTTCTCTACACACTTTGGCTTATGAACTTGTTAGCTCCATCAAGCCAATCAGTCAAGAAGGGATTACGATTTTTTAAAAAGCCAACCATATGGAAAATCGCACGTGCACACACAAACACAAAAGAGCCAGTGAGCTTTTTCAGTGAAAGCAACACTTATGCTCCACAGGTAATAGAGAATTTTAGGGTGATTTCCCTTAGGTGTCAGCTTGCTTCTTCCTTGAGAGTTTAGCCCACATCAAAAACTTTGTGCTTTTGACTGTTTTTTTCTGAAAGAGGCGGCTGGCCACAGGGCTGTCTGTGAAGCCTTTACCACAATTTGCTTTTGGTTTTTCCTCTTGATAATTACCTCATGACTAAACTACTCACTGGTCCATGTAGAGGAATCCCACAGAGATGAAAACGCACTTGTTTAAATAAAATATTTATGAAGAAGCCCTAAAATGTCACTGAAGTAAATGCAAATTAGATCTTCTCATATTATGCATCCAATATGCCACTCATTCCTTAGAAGTCTCTATTTCCTGATTGCAATTAACATATAATTTTTAAAAATTAATCCCACTGTGCATAATCACATCAATGTCTATTCATAAAAATCCAGTGTTTAAAGATTGATTCTCTTTTGACTATCTTAGAAAATTTGATTTAAGGCTAACCTTCAATATTGATGATTATTTTGGCAATTTTTCCTCAGAAACTATGATAATTATTATTTTACATGTATATATTCTAATAAGTCATCTCACTATATAATTCAACACAAGGTGATGTTAGTGAAAGTTCCACATTCTGGCTTCTTAAAGTAACACAATATGGATAAGACTTTCTCAATTTTTTTTTCCCTTCCAATTGGCCAAACACAATAGCCAAGTTATGGGACCAACCTAAATGTCCATCGACGGATGACTGGATAAAGAAAATGTGGTAAATATACAAAATGGAATACTACTCAGCCATAAAAAAGAAAAAAGAATGAAATTCTTCCATTTGCAACAACATGGATGAGCTTGGAGAAAATTACAGTAAGTGAAATAAGCCAAGCACACAAAGAGAAATACAGCGAAATATGTTCTCGCTCATAAATGGGAGCTGAGAGAAAGAGAAAGAAGAAATAAAGAAACAATAATAATAAGATGAACTCTCAGAAGGAGAAAGCAGAACTGTGGTTACTAGAGGTGGGAAAGGGGGAGAGGGAGAAGCATAGTGAGAGACTGGTTAATGGACACACACCAGCTAGGTAGGAAAAATAAGTTCTATGGGTGTACTGTCGAGCTAGGCACCTATAATTAACAATAATTTACTGCATGTTATCAGAAGGCTAGAAGAGAGGATATCAAATGTTGTCATCACAAAGAAATGATTAAGCTTTATAATGAAAAATATGCTAATTATCCTGATTTGATCATCATACACTGTATATATGTATTGATATTCAATTCTGTACTCCAGAAATATGTTTATTCGATTTGTTTCAATTTTTTTAAAAAAGGACAAATTGGGTGAACATAACAGGCTCTCGTGAAATTTTCAAAGAGCCCTCACAATAAAAATTTGGGGTAATGTTGTCAAAAGAAAGTTAAGAATCAATCAGTTGATTGGCACTGTCATGGTTGGCACCCTACAGAAGAAAATACTTGCGAGAGAAACAATGAAACATGTTTAAGAATTTAGAAATTATATGATCCTAGAAATTATATGATTCAATCCCCCTTTCTTTTTTAGATGTGGAAACAATGGGTCTTGAGAAATCAAGATAGTTACCTCCTAATAGCCAAAGGTGTATAATGTAGAAAAGGGATAAAACTAATTCTTTTTGACTGCGTAAAGTGTAATCAAGATCAATGAGTAGAGGGCTGGCCAGTTGCTCACTCGGGAGAGTGCAGTGCTGATAACATCAAGGCCATAGGTCCGGATCCCATATAGGGATGGCCAGTTTGCTCACTGGCTGAGAGCGTGGTGCTGACAACACCAAGCCAAGGGTTAAGATCCCCTTACCAGGTCATCTTTATTTAAAAAAAAAAAAAAAAAAAAGATCAATGAGTAGAAGTTAGAGAGTTTTTCATTCCCTACAAGGGAAAACCTTCTAACAATAAATGCTGCTATACAAATAATTATCCCTCTTGACAATGAAGTCTCCAGTTACAAAATATGAGCATGGACCAGTTGGTGATGTTAAAAAAGATATCCATACTTCAGGCCACTGTTCAACTACAAGACAGCTTGGGTATCTAAAAATGTATCACACGCTTAATACATACAAAAAGTTTTAAACAAAACAAAAGAGAAACCTCCTTATTTGCCTCCCACTCCAACCTTCCTCCTGAAGTCCTCTGCTCACTAAGTTGCTCAGGTCAGAAAGCCTGAAGTCATCCTTAACTCCTTTTCTCTCACCCTTCACATCTCTTCCATCAATAAATACTAGGGGCTGTACCTTCAAACTGTGTCCATAATCCTATTATTTCTCACCACCTGCATTACAACTATCCTGGTCAAAGCCACTACCACCTCCTTCTGGATTTCTGAAATAGCTTCCTAACAGGTTTCTCTGACTTTGCTCTTGCTCTTCTACAGTATTTTCTCAACATAGCAGTCAGAGTTAACACTTCTCTGCTCAATACCTTCTAATGGCTTTACATCACATCCAGAGTAAAAACCAAAATCCTTTTACTGATTTACAAGACCCTGCATGGTCCACCCTCTTCAACCCATGATCATATTTCTTAACACTGTCCATCTTTTCCATTCTTCTCCAGCCACCCTTGAAGTCACCATACCTGGAATCATATCAATGATGCTCCTACCTCAGGACTTTTGCATGTGTCCTTCCCTCTGCCTTAAATACTATTCTCTGAGGTCTGTAAGTTTACATCTCACACCACTAGTATATGAAACAACATAAAGACACCCAACACAGCATTCTAATTTCTCTCTATGGACAAACGTGCTCACACTCAGCTTAAGGACTGGCACTTTACTTTCTGCAAGTTGGTACAAATCACGGACTGGGTAAGGCATTCCATTCCAGTCCAAGTGCAACTTGAGCTCATTTTTAGAAATCACTGTTGCATTAAGTCCTCTGTTAACACCCAGTGAGGGAAGGCTTGGTGCTATACTCCCCCATCAGAGCACTACAACTACCTGGGCAAAGAATAAGCACCTGGTGGCTCAGGCCCACTGATCTATGCTCCAGTCTTACCCCACCACTAAAAAAATGAACAAACATTCTAGATGCAGTGTTACTCTGCTGTCCACAGAGAATTACATCTTGTTTTTCTCCTTTTATAGCCAGAATCCTTAGTTGAGGTTGAGAAAACCTGGCTACCACTGGGTGGCCATGAAATCTGGACAGAAACCTGGAAGGTGGCATTCAGGTGGATTCCTTCACAGAAAAGGAAGTCACCCACTTATAGTCTCTCTAGAGACCCAGGTTCCAGGGCTGCTGTACATGTTTGTTTTAGTTCACACTACAAAACAGCAGGGACACTATCTACTTTTCAATATTTGCAGTGCCACTTCTCAGCCACTCAGCTTTTAGGGCTCAGAGATTAAAGCCACTCTTGGCTTGGACAAACAGCTTCAGAGGGATGTAGATAAATGCATCTGATGTAAGAATTAATGTGGGCACGGAGAGGAGGGAGGAAAGAGAGACTTGACCTGAGCTGAAGTGCTCTGGAGGAGAGGGTGCACTTTGGATGTCATCTTTGGCCTCATTTCCTCTCACCTTGCACTCATGGTCCCCCACTACTCCTTCACGACCAGGTTACTTTCTTCACAAACCAAAGAGCCAGAGGGGCGTGGGGCTACCTCAAAACTCCTGTGCCCTTGTTTAAGAAAGCAGATCACTGCTTTCAGGAACTCAAAGAGCAGCAACCAGACTCTTATCTATAGCTATTTCTCAGCTAAGGAGTCAGATTTCCTCTTGCAAATAGTCTTCTTTGTGACTCTTCCTCGAGGGCTGCCAGTGCAGGGACTGAGAAGAACCTGAGAACACAGAATCGGCCCCTAGATTAAAAGGAGCAGAAGCAGAAAACTGGCCAAAAAGATGTGGAGTATTAAATATGCGATTCAGAGATAGGCCTCATCCATCTTCTTTTGTAAAGTAAAAGACAACTTCTTATGTGGGATAACAAGAAGTCGTGGCACAGTGACAGGCAAGGAAGTGAGATGTTGCAACACTAACACTTGCTTTGGGTGAAGCATGTTAAATAATTTTCTTGTTACTGCTGCTCAAGGACAGAACTTCCCCCACTTAGTACATCTTCCTGGGACTCCTGCTGATGAGATAAGGTGCTCCTATTCATACCTGTGGTCAATGCAGCACAAGGCATCCAGCATTAAGTCACATACAGGCTGGACATTAAACCTCCTGAGAAATCATTGGGATATGTATTTCTTGACTTAATTCCCCACTATGAACACATTAGTAATCATTTGATAAACATAATGTAACCACAGGTAATGGGAACAGTAATTTTCCTTTTTCAATAGAAAAAGAGTCTTCGAGGGAAAATCTGATGTAAACTTTTAACAGATCACCTCACCCTACACATAACACCCATTTTGAATATACTATCAAGGATATGCTATTTAAGGGCTCAGTGAGACTCTCTTTACGAATGAAATGATTCTTTAATTTATCCTTTGGGTAAATGAATTTTTATATAATGATTAGAATGAGGTAAACTCATACCAGATAATTTGTACAGCAATAGCTCATTTCCAATATTTATACACAGGAATACCAAAGGAAAGGTTAATTTCTCATCCCATAGTTAACAATCCAACAATATGTTTCGGGATTTTTGTAACAGTACTTAGGTTGAAAGAATATTCGAGCAAATGATTTCTCCAGGGGAGAAGCATCTCAAGTAACATTTGGAAGGAATGTTCTTCCCCATAGCCAGTAGTGGATAAGACCTGGGAGAACCAGGGCTCTGGGGGAAAGCAAATGGCTCCACAAAAACTCCCTCCTCTAATCTTAACTGGTCAAATGCCAAAATAAATGAACTTTCCAAAGTTAGGAGCTTTGCAACTTTCACGAGGGATAACAGCTGATGCACAAGCCGGACCGGCAAACCCACCGACCCCACCGACCCCACCGACCCGACTGTGCCGGGCTGCAGCAGCTGCTCAAGCCAGGCGCCCAGGCCCAGCCGCCTCCGCGCTTTGTGACCCGCAGGGACCGGGCTCGGCCCGGCTGCCCAGGACTCGGAGCTCCCAGTCCCGGCCCATCCCTGATCCTATTCCGCCCTTCTCACCCCAGACCAAGAGAAGGAATTGGATGCTCATGAGCGAGGTTGAGCAGCGCCCAGTGGGATTCAGCCGCAGCCCGCGGCCGTTCCCAACTCCCAACTTCCCAGAGTTTCCTCTGGCATCGTCCCCCTTCTCACGGCTCGGGAGGCCGCTGAGGCCTCCCCTTGCTGGGAGCGCAGAGCCCGGGAAGTGGAGCGCGTAGCTCGGAAGCCGCCGCCAGGAGCCCTGGCAATGGGAGCGCAGGTGGCGGGCGTGGTCCCTCCAACCCTGCCCCAGCCCACCAGGACTCGGCCTCCGAGCAGCAGCCTCCGCCCGGGTCACCGCCCGGTTCCAGGATGAGGCCACAGTGCGCTGGTTCTTGATTCCTCCCCAGGCTTGGTGGCCGCCCCCCGCCCTCCCTCTGACCGCGTCGCTCTTCTGCCTCAGGCCCTGGTGCGGCCCCAAGTCCCAGCCCCGGGCCCTTCGGTCGCGCCAAGCGGAGGCGACGGCACTCACCTGGGTCGCGGAGCCGGGGTCTGGCGCGGTCCCGCAGGTGGTAGATGAAATCTTGGCAGCTGTCGTGCTCCAGGGCCCCACGGGCACAGAGCTCGGCCAGCAGCTGCAGCGCCTGGTGACAGAGCGCGTCCCTGGCCCCGGGCATCGCCCCCCCGCATCCTCGGACCGCGCCGGGCAGGCGGGCGCGGGAGACAGCCCTCCGCCTGCCAGCTCAGAGCCGCCGCCTTCGGGCCGTCCGCGCTCGCCGCCAGGTACCCGCCGAGAAGCGGTGCGAGCCCGAGCCCCAGCCCCAGCCGGCCCGGCCTCCCACCGGTTGCATGCAGCTCTTCCCCAGCCAGCCGGTCGGGCTTTCTCTCTCTCCCGCCTGGCCCCTCCGTCCCTCCCCCGGCACCGAGGAGAGGCGGCGCCGCACAGCCCAGCGCGCCTCTCTCCTTGCGCTCCGCCCGCCACTCGCGGCCGCCGGGGGGCGGGGCCGGGTCAGGGTGCGCGCCGCGGGGTGGGACAGCGGCGGCCCCAGCTTGCGCGCCAGCTCGGGGACGGGGGCGCTTGCAGGCTCCTGGCGGAGCGCGGGACTCGGCTTGGGACCTGGCGCTCAGAGCGGCCGCGCCCGGCTCGCAGAGTGTGAGCGGGTGCGCGCTCCGGGCGCTCCAGCCACCCCACCCCTCCGCCGCGAGGCAAGCCAAGAGCTCCCTCCCACCACCTCTCGCCGCGTGTGTCCAAAGCGTGTTCTTGGTGCGTGGCGCGAAGGTTTCAGTCCGGACCACACCCGTCAGATGCTGAGAACCGAATCCCTGCTTCGAACTTGGAAAGCGTCGCCCAGGCATAAACTCTGGGCCTAAGGGTGCCAGGTTCCCAAATGCGGGGTTTGGGGCCAAGATTCGCCAACAGAGGACGGATTTCCCAAGCGCAGGTCCTTTTCGACCACTGTGGTGATTTGGAGAAGGTGGAGGCTCTCAGATCAGAACTAAGGTCAAATAAATGATCCCTGGGAAAGACGCAGCTTCCTCAGGTCCTGGCTAGTTTTCTAAGCAACTAATTGGAAATCCGAGGATTGCCAGTGTGTCTCCAGTACCCAAGGAAGAGTATCACAGAATCCTGAATGTTTGGAAGGGACCTTAGGGTACCTCTCGTCCACCGATCTTTTCACCCTTTCAGGCAGTAAGCCCAGAAATAACCATGAAGTATTGAGCTGTTTTGTGTGTGTGTGCCGGGCACTGTGCCATAAGCCTTTTAGATGTATAATCTTATTTAATTCTCTAAATAGCCCAACAAGGTCTGTGTAACTATTATCCCCATTTTACCAATGAAAAACTAGGAATTTGGAAAGATGTCACTTGCCCAAGTTCATACGTGGGGAGGGAGGATAACTTTATTTTCTTTTGTTTTCTTTTTTCTTTTTCTCTTTTTGTTTTTATATAATGCTAATGTCCAGGCCCCACCACTCTAGAACAATCAGAGTAGAATTTCTACAACAAGCAACTGGCACGCTTATCCATAAGGTTGTGCTATCTCTACGGATATCTCATAGCAAATCATATTGTAGAGAAAGATAATTCAAGATCCCTTAGAATGTTCACCCAACAGGTAAGCTTTGAAATTCTGCTGCGAATGGTGCTAGGGCTTCAAGAAGCTCACGTGGTAACAGCAGAGAAAATGTAAAGGTAAAGATAACTCCAGAGAGTTGTGAAAAGACAGGTAGACTCTGCCCTAGAAATATTAGGAGGGAGAAGGGAGAAGGAAAACCTGTCGAAGAGGTTGAGCAGATGCTGAAAGGAGGGAACACAGAGAAGGAGGAAAAGGCCATGTAACAGTGGAGGTGTCACCAGAGAGGGTGTGATGCTAGGGCTGGCACAGTAATGGTGGGGAGGTATGTGGGTTAAAGTGTGTAGAAATATAACACCGATGCCACTAGGTCTGAGGGGGGACTGAAAGTGATAAGTTCAATTAAGAAATGACTTCAATAAACCAGGTAAGATAAGATGAAGGTCTAGACCAGGCCAAAAGCATTGGCTGATTGACAGAAACATATACATTTTTAAAATATCTTAAGTATTAATTAATTGACAAGATTGCAACCAATGAAACGAGGAAGAAATGAAAGACATAGAAGTTTCAAAAACCTACCTGGGTCAAATGTGATGACTCTGATGACATGTAGAAATGCAAATCTAGAGTTTAGGGGAGAGGGGAGACTGGCAATCATCAATGAGAAGATAGAAATTGAGTTGCCACATTGGATGGGTTCCTGTATGAAGACCTGGAGAAATGGGAGCGAACTTCGGCATTTAAAATATGGCCTAACAAGGAGAAGATTGAAAAGTAGCAATCAAAGAGGGAGGAAAAATTGGACAGAGGGGAGTCATGGGGGTCAAGAGAGGAGGAGTATTTGGTAGAGGAGTAATCAACAGCATCAACTGTCAATGTTAAAACAGAGTTTAAAGAGAAAAAAATCTAAGTATCCTTTGGATATAGCAGGTAAGAAGACATTCAAAATTTAGAGAGAATAGTTACTGTGCAACCAGCCTCGTGCAAGTTAACATTTTTGTGCCTAGGATTTGTCATTAGATAATACCAACACGTGCATCATTGGATTCTTATAAAGATCACATAAAGTAATACATTTAAAGTACATAGAATAGTGCTGCCACATACTGTGGGCTCAATCAATACATGTTTTTGTTGTTGCTATTATGTACCTGCTACAATGTGCTGGGTGCTAAACACACTTTCTTAATCTATTACTCACAACATCCCGAAGTATGGTAGACATTATTTCCTATTTTATAGGTGAAGAAAGTGAAGAAGGTGGTTAAATAATTTGCTCAGGGACAATTGATAGATTGTTTCCAAAGACAGCCACAGCCATTTCTCCATTACACATGTCCTTTTGCAATATGATTTACCACTCCTCCCATGAAGAAGTCAGGTCTGTTTTTCCCTTTTCCTTGAATCTGGGCTGAACCTGTGACTTACGTTAATCAACAGAATGTGTGAACGTGATATTCTGAACTGACTCTAGGGCTAGGGAGGTGTTGCAACTTTTGCAGGCTATCCTACTGGAGAGAGGAAGAACGAGAGAGAACATGGAGAAAAAGATCATGTGGAAGGGAACTGAGATTCTGCTATGGATTGAACTGTGTCTTCCAAAATTCTTGTGTTGAACCCCTAACTCCCAATGTGACTATGTTTGGAGATAGGGCTTATAAAGAGGTAATTAAGGATAAATGAGGTCATAAGGGTGGAACCCTGATCGATAAGATTGGTCTCCTTATAAGAAGAGTTACCAGAGAGTTTGCTTTCTCTCTGCCATGTAAAGACATAGTGAGAAGGTGGCTGTCTGCAAGCCAGGAAAAGAGCCTTTACCATAAATTGAATCAGCCAGCACCTTGATCTTGGACTTACCAGCTTCCAGAACTGTTAGAATATAAATTTCTGTTGTTTAAGCCACCCAGTCTATGCTATTTTGTTATGGCAGCCTGAGTAGACAACATAGCTGCCTTAGCTGACAGCCAGCACAAGGCCCCACTCATGTGAGTGAGGCCATAGACCTTCCAAGCTTGGACCTTCCAGCCCATAAGTGAGCCCAGCCGACCAGAAGTGGAGCAGAGATGTACCATCCCCACTGAGCCCTGAGCAGATTTCTGACTCAAGGAATCATGAGCAATAAAATGGTGGGTTTTTAAACCATAAAGGTTAAGGGTGACTTTTTATGCAGCAATAGACATCTGAAATAAGCACAGTGCTGGCAAGTGACGGAAACAGGACTGGAACTGATGTCTCTATGGACCCAAAACCTCTGCTTTCTTGCAATTATAATAGAATGGTGAGGGTGGAACCAGATGAACAGAGGATTAAAGAGTAAATGGGGGCTGAGTAAGTAGAGTTAGCTAATATATGTTATTTTTTCCCAAATATTTATAGTTATGCTTCATTCGATGATGGGGATACATTCTGAGAAATGCTTTGGTAGACAATTTCATCATTGTGTGAACATCACAGAGTGCTCTATGCAGACCTAGATGGTATAGCCTATGGCTTCTAGGCTACAAACCTGTATAGCATGTTACTGTACTGAATTCTGTAGGCAATTATAGCACAATGGTGAATATTTGTGTATCTAAACATAGAAAAGTTACAGTAAAAATATAATATGAAAGATAAGACATGGTTGACCTGTATAGGGCACTTCCATGAACAGAGACTGCAAGATGAGACATTGCTCCGGGTTAGTCAGTGAGTGAGTGGTGAGTGGATGTGAAAGCTTGGACATTACTGCACACTACTGTAGACTTCATAAACACTGTACGGTTAGGCTACATTAAATTTATTTTTAAATGTTTTTCTTTCTTCGATAATAAATTAACCTTCAATAATAAATTAACTTTTTTACTTTATAAACTTTTTAAAAAACTTTTTGACTCTCTTATAGTAACACAGCTTAAAATACAAGCATATTGTATAGTTCTACAAAGATATTTTCTTTATTTATTTCTTTATTCTATAAGCTTCTTTCTAATTTTA
Source organism: Cynocephalus volans (assembly GCF_027409185.1). Classification (NCBI taxonomy): domain Eukaryota; kingdom Metazoa; phylum Chordata; class Mammalia; order Dermoptera; family Cynocephalidae; genus Cynocephalus; species Cynocephalus volans. The sequence continues at coordinate 107,689,444 of NC_084463.1, read as the reverse complement.
AATTTTTTTATTTGTTTTTACTGTTAAAAATTTTTTGTTAAAAACTAAGACAAAAACACACACATAAGCCTAGGCCTACACAGGGTCAGGGTCATCACTATCGCTGTCTTCCACCTCCACATTTCGTCCCACTGGAAGGTCTTCAGGAGCAGTAGCACACATGGAGCTGTCATCTCCTGTGATGAGAATGCCTTCTTCTGGAATACCTCCTGAACAACCTGCCTGAGGCTGTTTTACTGTTAACTTTCTATAAGTAGAAGGAATACACTCTAAAATAATGATAAAAATATAGTATAGTAAATACACAAACCAGTAACAGTCATTTATTATCATTTTCAAGTATTATGTATGTGCTATATTTCTATACAACTGGCAGTGCAGTAGGTTTGTTTATACGAGCATCACCACAAACACATGAGTTATGCATTGTGCAATAGGAATTTTTCAGCTCCATTATAATCTTATGGGACCACCATTGTATATGCAGTCTGTCATTGAAATGCCATTATGCAGTGCATGACTGTATTCTTTTATTCAGAACAAATATTTACGAGGTCTTCCTTATGATGCAGGAAGCACTCTAGGCCATGGGCTTATAAAAAGAAATAAGAAATGATCCTTGCTTTCTGATGCAACACTTTTCAGCCTTGTATTTGTCATGGCACAGACAGGAAATGAACCTTTTATAGAACATATGCGTGGGTAAGAGATGAAGCCACTGAAGGCCAGCAGGGCCTGAGGCTGAGAGGATCAACATCTCCGTTCAGATGTAACCCATTTGTGGCACACCATGCTTCCTTGGTGCCCTGGATAGGAAGCTTTGCTGTTTAGCCTTCCTGTTTAGGAGTAAGTCTTTGACAGCTTTTCTTTGAAAGAAGGACAGAGAAGGTAGTAACTGAAAAGAAAGGTGTATAGAAGGAAAGCTGTTTGAGGGTAGAGGAGGCTTCACAATGTTCGTAACAATGTTTCTCAAAGTAAGGTTCACTGGCCCTCTGCTCTAGAATTGCCCAGGTCTCTTACTAAAGTGCTTATGATGTCCCCTAATAATATTAATTATTATAATTGATAAGTTATTGAGCATTTGTTATATACCATGCACTGTATATACATTATGGCATTTAATCCTGATCGCCCAACGAGGTGCATATTATGTCTTCATTTTACAGATGAGGAGACAAGCACAGAGAATTTTAGTAACTTCTCCAAGATCCCACAGTTAGGAGACATCCAGGATTTCAATTCAAGTTTTTCTGGCTCCAGAGCCTATATTTTCTATGCCACACTGCTGCTCCGAGTCACTTCCGGGGTAAAAATACCCCAATCTTTATCCATTTCGTTTGATATTGTTCAAGTCCTCTCATCATCCTGTTTACTGCCTTCTTCATGTGCTCCAGTTAGTCAAAAGCTTTTCTGAAATGTGGCACCTGAACCAAGCCCAACAATCCCAGTGAAGTCATTCAACATTTAGCATGTAGTATTTCCTCCTCCCTCTATGCCTCTGGCTCTGAGTTGCTGCTTAGATTATAGCATCTCAACATGCAGTTGGTGAAATCCAAGTCTTTCATGCTGCTGTTAGACCAGAGCCTCACTCCTGTTCCTAAGACCTAAATCCTGTACTTGGGAAATGGTTTGGAATTCCTAATGACAGAACATCCTATAAATTGTCATTTTGTTTGATTCAGTTCCTTACCAGATAGTTGCCTTTAATAAAAGAAAATAAGATTTGATTGGCATGACTGGTACTCAGTGAGTTCATGCTATCTCCTAGTGATTAGCACTCCCATGAAATGCTCACAAACCTCCTGCTTAATTATCCAAAATAGCTATTTATCCTCACACTTGCTTTAGAACCCAAACCATAATTCTTGTGGACCAAGGCACTAGAACTGACTTAGAACTCACGTTCTGCGGCAACCACTCTCATTTTGGGGATCACTCCCCTTTTAAATCTGTGAGCTTCATCCTTTCCTGTTTGAAGTGAATATTTCTTGAGAGATGAAATGAAAGAAAATTGGGAATTGCACTATTACCCCAAGTAGAAGATCGTTCCGATATGTTCAAAATCCTTATTCCTCTTCCTGGACTGTGTGTGTTCCTTCCACATTTTATGATTGACAGTTATAAAGCTATAATTCCAATTTCTTTCACTTTAAAGAAAGTAAAGATTTATTAACTTTAGAATTTAAAAGATGCACCATACAAGGAATACTAAAAGGAACAGAAGGCGATGTTCCAGGTCAGAAGGCCTGGCATTCTTCTGCTGTCTCTTCTTAGTAGAAACTCGTGGTTTTTCATTTGTTTATGTTTTCAGAATGAGGTCAGAAAAGAGAGCAGAGGTCAGATTTCTGCTGACTGAGACTAGAAAAATCTGGACCTCAATACTCTTTACTGACAGATTAAGGGGGAAAAAAAAACAAAAACCCAACAACAGCTTACTGCCTTCCTGGAGCTGACTTTCAAAGTAGCTGATGCCTCTCACCCTGCAAGGGTCTGGACAACTCCTGCGGTCACTCTGGATGCTCCAAAGAGAGAAGAGAATGGTGAAATCCAAAGTTGGCTAGACTATGTCACAAGTGGTCATGTAATATCCAACTAGCTAAAGAGAAGCTGTAAAAAAAGATTCCAACTAACCAACACACAGCAAGCCTCCCTTCATCCCCAGTGCCAAAAATGAATCTAGAGCAGGTTGATCTACACTCAGGTGCTTGCTTATTAAGGGAAGAGGTCAATGTGCACATTTATGGATAAGAACATAGGTACTGAGCACTTAAAGAAGACTTACAACAATTCCTTTCTTGATCCTTTGCTTCGTAATAAATGGCTTTGACAAAAATCTCTGAGTACACACAGAGGAAAGTGGGTAAAGAGGTGAAAGAGAGAAAGAAGCATCCATTATATTGCTTCTTTGGCCTGATTCAGAAGACCTAAGAAAACCATGTTTGTCTCAGCTCTCACTCTATCCAAAAACCAGGCTCCAGGTTATCGGCTGAGTTTGGTGCTTAATCATATTTAATCAACCAATCAATTAATCAGGCAATCAATTAATCAATTAAAGTCTGAGTGCTCACTAAATGCAAAGGTTTTTGATGCAAAATTCCATATTTAAGCTTTCTTCCTCTTATATCTTACGTTAATTAATTAATTAATTATAACTACAAAACAATTGCTGTCTTTTATCACAAATATTTTTCTCTATACTGTATATATTTTATTTTCTCTAAATATTTTTCACAAATATTATTTAATAGTTTATTCTCTTAGTGTTGGTTATACTTTGAGTTATTTTCATTGCAAATTTTCTTAACTTTTCTTTCCCACCTTTAACCTATCTGCTCCTAATTTTCTTCTCTCTTATTTTCTTTCCATAAATTCATTCTGCAAAGCTTTTATCAGCAAACAAAATGGAATTTGGAATCCTAGAGGTCTATTTCAAAGCTATGATTATAATTATTACATTACAGTTATTTTTACTATAGTTTTTTGAGCTCATGTTATGTGCAAAATACTCTAAAAATGCTCTAAATATGTTACCTCATATAATCTCCATAACAACCCTATGAGGAGGGCATTGTTATTAATTATCACCACTTTCAACTGAGGAATCATAAGCACAGACATTAAGTAGGGTGCCCAAGCTCACACAGCTGGTCAGCAGTAGAGATGAGACACGTGACTCATGAGCTCTGCCCTCAACACCCTTCCTCTGCAGGTGGGGCCAGGTGAGAGCACAGCCCATGTCCTGAAGCTGCACAGGCCCAAATGGCTAATAAGAGCAGCTCTGGCCTTGTGTCTTTGCCCACTCTGGTACATGCAGTCAGATCTATGTCTTGATTTTGTTTTCTGCATGTGATGATTGGCAGGGTCTGACCAATGTACGTTTGTGTCCTGTGTGGTCTTTCCAGACCAGCCCATGCATCCGGTTATAGCCAATGTGTATTGAGCCATTGCCCTGCACCACATACTGTGTGCTGTGCTTTATGTGTCTTCAATTTAATCATCATCACAACCGTTTGAAATAGTTACTGTGATTATCTTCCTGGTTTTGTAGATAGGAACACTGAAACTCGGAGGCCTAAGTCACCTGTCCAAGGTCACATAACTAAAAGCAAACCAACAGAGATTCCAACACATTTTAGGGAGCTCCAGAGACTGAAATTTGACCACCGTATGATATGCCTCCCCATGAATCTCATATCAGAATTGCCTAGCGGGATTTTAAAAATTTTATGTACACTCTCAGAGATTCATATGATCTTCTTAGACAATTACAGGAAAACCAAATCCGCACTCAAAAATGAATAATATACAGCTTTCTAAAGAATTGATTAAAACCCAGGTGACTATACTATAAACTACAAGCAAAACACTCTGTACTCCTATTATTCTGCTAATCTAGTCCCACCTGACTAAGATATCGGCCATCCCACTGTGGCCTGAATCCTCCCCACTGGCGTTCTCCTCGTGTGCATCCTTTCGCTACTTCTCTTCTGTGCTTCTGCTTCTCATGTTCATATGCATTAGAATTACCTTCCTCCAACACAGAGACCTCAGTTCTCTATCTGCAACTCATCAAAGCTCATATTTTGCATAGATTTTCCACTAAAATACATTTTCCTCCCATTTGATAACTGCAAAATAATTGCTATCTTTTACCACACAAATATATTTTCTCTCCTTCTACCTGGACAGTGCTTTACAAAGTTTCTCTACCTCTTTTCTCTCCTTTTCATATGGATCTCTAAAATCCATGCCGTGTCTGTGTGTGCGTGTGCGTGTGCGTGCGCGTGCGCGTGCACGTGAGCGTGCGTGTGCGTGTGCGTGCACTTTAAATAACCTCTTCCTTCTTGCTGGGAGAAGAGTAACTTTTTACTCTTTTCTGGGCTTGGCCAGTAGAGGAAGTAACAACTCTATCTGTTGCAATATAAAACATCATCCCTAGATGCAGGTGGATGTAGCAAAAAAGCTATTATCTTTTTCTTTTGAACCATTTTATTCCCTGTGGAAGAATATTTGTTTTCAAGTAAAGTTAGAATCCCTCAGGTTCATCAGGGCATAGCAGTGTGCCACAGTGACGGCTTATTTTGCATTTCTTGAAGGGTCTTTTTAGTTTAGGCCTCTTCTGAGAGAGTACGATATATTGAAAGGAAGAGAAACTCATCAAGTTTAGATAATGAAGGTTTTATGCAAAATCTGAACTTCAATGAACTTTAGATGGCTGCCTGACTTTGAGGGTTTAATTAGAAGAGGTGTGCCTTTTAAACTATAATTTTAACTTCCATTAATTAAAATAAAAGCTCATGCCTTAATTTTCTTTTAGATCTAAAAAAAAAAAGATTATTACAGTTGTCCTATTTGAAATAGTTCTATTTAAAGCAACATAATGTTATTTGTGAACTACTTTAAGAATACTACCTGAATAAAATAATAAGAGATGGTCTTGTTCATTTTTTATTTTAGAATGTTTAGAGTGCTAACATATATATTCAAAGCTTGTTTTGAGGGTTTGTTTTTTAGTCTTTTACTATGACATTTATGAGAAAAATGCCTTGCATATATTATTCAAGAAAGAAAAGTAGATAGGCTTTCTAAAGTGTTGTTTCCCCCTCAATTGTGCTCCTGTTTTTCTTCAGTTTCCATGATTTTTAGGCTCAGTCAGGAGTGAAACTCAATTAAAGTAAATCTCTTAAATGAAACTTCAAACACAGGGGCAAGTAAAAAGGCAAAAGATGGTGGTTACCTTCAAACATACATATCCAGGGTGGTGTGGTGGGGAGAAGGCAAGAATGGAAGGGAATTGGGACTGGGGAGGCTGGAAAACTACTTGAATCATCTCTTGACCTCTGTGATCTGCCTTGATTTTCTTCTCTTCTAACAGGCTCCTCTCCTCTCTTTCATTCTTTGCTGGTTCCTTTTCTTCTACCTGACCTCTAACTGTTGAAATGCTTCAGAGCTTGGTTCTCACATCTCTACTCCTCTTTTGCTACCCTTTTCCCTAATGGATTTCATTCAGTGTGTGGTTTTAAATTCCTTCTATATGCTGATGACTCTGCAGTTTGTACCATCAGCCATATCTACAAACTCATATGTTAAACCACCTACATGGAAACTACTTGAAAGTAGAATTTCACCTTTACCTCAACCTGTTTTTTCCCAAACTTTCTCATTTAAATAAGTCATTTAATTGCTCAGGTCTAAACTAATGCATCACTCCCTTTGTCCCTTTCCTTTCCTTCTCCCTCCTAATCCAGTCCACCAGGAAATCTCATTGCTTTTAGGTGTATAATATAACCCCAATCTGTTGCCTTCTCTCTGTTCTTACTCCAGTACCCTAATAGTAACCCACTTTCACCTGCCTGAACCTGAACCCTGTAATAACTCCCTGTAGCACACAGTATTGGTTGTTTACCCAGCATCTATTTATTTCCAGAAAAGCCCTATTTTTTTTTTTTTTTAATGTAGCCACCTTCCTCCATCTGGCCAGGTACTTTAAGGGAGCCTGAATCCTCCCCCAGATCCTGGAGATAGAACCTAATCAGTCCAAGGCAATTGTGGTAATACCATTCTCCTTACCAGTGATTGGTTTAGGAAAGGGCCTCTGACCAAATTCTGGCCGATGAGATATGAAGGAAAGTCTATAGAGGGCTCCTTAGTAAGGTTTCTCACTCTTAAACACAAACACAAAGAATATAGAGACTCCTGCCTCTGGACATTAACACGTCTAATCTAATACTTGGAACTTTCACAGCCAAACTGCAACCAGCCAGAGAGGATGAAACTAAAACACAGAGAAGGGCATAGTCTAAAGTGCTCTAGTAAAGTTGAGCCAGAGCTTTGAAAGCTCATCTCTGCAGCCTCCTTCCTCTGTACTTGTTCTGGGAGCGAATTCATTGCCCTATCATTTAAGTTGCTTTGATGCAGTGTTTTCTGCTACTTACTTTCGAAGCCTCCTGTGTTAGTCTGAGTTCCTAGTTGCCAATAACAGAGCCCACTCAATAGTTAAGCAGAAAGTACGAAAGAATACCCTGGATCAAATCAGGCTTGGAGGCCAGACAGGCAGGAATAATAACCATGTTCCATCAGCAGACAGCTCCAGTGGCGACTTTGCCACTTCCACCACTGCTGGGTACAGGCACAGTGGTTCACGCATTAGAAGCTGGGCAAAAGATTCACTGCTGGCAACTTTGCCTCCCCTGAAAGCTGAATCTCCCTCCACCACCCTCACAAGAATCCCCCTTTTTCATGTCATTCATTCCTGAATTGAAGTCTCAGTCACATGGGTCAGACTGGCAAAGCTCAGGTCACTTGCCTTTGCCTGAACTGCAAAGAAGGCTAGTAAAGAGAGTCCCTGGCTTCTACCTTGTGATGGCAGGGCTCAAAAAGGGATGCATTCATTATCTATCACTATCTAACAAATTACCTCCAACTTGAGCAACTTAAAACCACAAACATTTGTTATTTCACAGTTTCTAAGCATCAGAATCTGGGAGCAGCATAACTGGGTGGTTCTGGTCCTGGGTCTGTCATGAGATTGCAGTCAAGTTGGCCAGGGCTGCATCATCTGAAGGCTTGACTAGGGCTGCTTTCAAGAATGCTTATTGGATGGTTGTTGGCTAGAAGCCTCACTTCCTTCCCACGCAGGCTTCACTACTGGGACACCTGGGTATTCTCCAGAAATGGCAGCTGGCTGTCCCAGAGTGAGTGATCCGAGAGAGAAAGAGCCCAAAACGTAAGCCACAGTCTTTTATAACCTAATCTTAGAAGTGATATACCATCATTTTTGTTGTGTTCTATTGGTTCCATAAACTAAACCCTGGTACAATGTGGGAGGATGTAAATAAACAAGGGTGTGAATACCAGGATGTGGGAATCATTAGAGGCCATCTTGGAGTCTGGTAACCACAGTGGGAAATTCCCCAAACACAGAGTGTGTAAAGGAAGCTTCTTGGCTAGAAAGCACAAAAAATGTTTATTAGAACAGTGCTTTCCAATCTTTTCACTTCGTGGCAGACATGGAAAATGATGCTAATTATTCAGCATGCTCAGGGTAAAAGATGAGTCTCTTTGTGGCCAGACCAATCCTGCAGCTTTGGCCAACCCAATCCTCTCCTGGGTACACCAAGAAGAGAGGGGATCAATATCTTTTACATCTATGGCCTGTTTATGTGCTAAAACATTCTAACTGATGCACTTACTTCTTCCAGTCTTGACTTCTGCAATTCCTCCTCTTCAGAGTAGCCATAGCAATCTTTTAATTCATGAGTTAAATCACATAGATTTACTGCTTAAACCTCAGATGGCTTCCAACTGCCCTGGAAATTAAGCCCAAACTCTCTTGTCTGATCTATAGTGTCCAGTATAATTCAGCCCCTGTCTACCATTGTGATACCAGCTGTACTTCTCTTTGCTCACGTGGTCTCATCACATTGTTCTTTCTGTCCCTGATACAGTCAGCTTGTTATCAGTTCACTAATTTTTCATTTGCCTGTTCCTCTACCTTACCCACACCTCATCAGCTGTCTCCTTCCTTCTCTTTAAATATTAGCCAAAACATCATCTTCTCAAAGAGACTTCCATGCTCACCTTACCTAAATTCTCTATTTCACAACAATCTATTTCCTTCATATCACTTATCACTAACAGAAACTATCTCACTCATTTCATCAAATCACAAATATTTATTGAACATCTACTATGTGCCAGAAACTGTTCTGAGTGCTGAGTATCTGTTTGCTTGTTTTTCCCACCCCCCATGCCCTCTGCCAACTAGGATGCTCACTCCATGAGGGTAGGGACCTAGTCTATCATGTTCATCACTGCAAATCTAGCATCCAAGCCAATGCCTGACACATGGAGGTATCGAGTGAATATTTGTTAAATGAAAGATGGTAGATAATAAAGGGCAGCACTGAGATCCAAATGGGCCAGGATACTCAAGACAGCATTGGTGAGGAGCTTGGCAAATGCATAAAAACCAGTGTCATATGTCAAAGAATCATGTGAAGTGGAGATTAGAATACAAGTGATCATTCTGGATCTGGATATATGCAGGGCAGGGAAAAGAATTGTGAAGAACCAGCAGCAAGATGGAAGGAACTCCATCCATGCAGACAAAGTTAAGTTTCCCTCCACCATCATCTCTTTTACTGTCAGTCTTAACAACACAGACCCGAGCTAGCAGTGACAGCTGTAGTGGGTCAAATAGAACCCTCCCAACTCATGTCTACCTGGAATCCCAGAATATAACCTTAATCTGAAATAGAGCATTTGCAGATGTAATTAGTTAAGGATCTAGAGATGAAATCATCCTGGATTTAGAGTGGGCTCTAGATTCAATGACTGATGTCCTTACAGGAAGAGGAAAGGATACAGAAGAAGACAGAGATAGAGATTAAAGTGATGCAGCTACAAGCCAAGGAATGGTAAGAAATTGCCAGAAACCACCAGAAGCTAAGAAGAGGCAAGGAAAGATTTTTTTCCTAGAGTCTTCAGAAGTAGTGGGGCTCTGCCAACACCTTGATTTCAGACTTTGAGGCACCAGAACTGTGAAAGAATATATTTCTATTGTTTTAACCCACCAAGTTTGTAGAAACTTGTTACAGTAGCCCTAGAAAAATAATAAAAGAGCTCAACAGCTATGCTGTGGAGTGTGTTTTTTTGTTTATTTTATTATGTTTTTTTTCTGGGCATAGAGTAATTGTTCAATAATTCAACCAGACAAGTTTGTAGCCAACAACTTGCCCATTATTTGGCAAAGAGCAGAAGATTTTTAAAATGCTTGTTGAAATAAATGTTTGATGACTGAGTGACCTGGTGAATTTCAAAAACCCTCTAGGAGAAATATATCAAAAGCTTTCAATGATTCTGTTTGCGAATATGAACTGTCAAAAGCACCTGAGGAACCTGACCTTTTCCTGCTGGCTGAAATGAACATGCAATACTCTTGTATGTAAAATTATACAGGAACGGAGGTTAAAATGGAGAAGAACACCAGGGCTTGGAAACAGGTCTGTAATTTTTATGCTGGGTTTGAAATGTCTTACCTTGAATTTGTAACTGATATTTATTTCTTCGCTATCTGTGCTACCTGGTATAATGAATGAATGGAGCCCTGGACCAAGAGTAAAGTTACCTCCTTTCAGATCACTGTGGGCTGATGAGTTGAACACCTCCTGGAAATTATGACCTCATCAGTCACTGTGGGCTCTATAAATGTGTAAAATCAGGTTCTTACCTGTGGACCTCACAGTCCTAGAGGAGGGTCAGATGGGTGGACACCTAGTTAAAAAGAGGGCCGTGTTGAAATATTTTATAAAGTTATAAGACAATTCAAATGGATGAAGAGAGTAATTCTGTCTAAAAGAACTGGTTTATTTTCTGGCTGTGTGGTCATAAGAAAGTTACTTAATATCTCTGGATATCAGTGTCTCGTTGGCAATATGAATGTGTTTGACAAGATGAGGTCCTTTGGGGCACTGCAGTCTAACCCTGGTCTTGGCTAGTCTGTTGTGTGTGTATTGGTCTCATCTCCCCTATTAGACTATCATGGGGTATGAATAATGTCTCAATCATCTTTTTATCCCAGTGCTCAGGGCACTGCTGACCCATAGTAGGCATCAGCTGAGTGCATGTTGATTGGCTGACTGAAATTCATTTTCTTCTCTTATTCTAATATCTCTGAATCAGATAAATTTTGTGCCCCAAACTGACAGACTTGAAACAACTGAATTTATTTATTTATTTTTTAATTTTTTTTAAGTTTATTTATTTATTTATTTTTTTAATATTATTTTGTTGATATACATTGTGGCTGATTATTGCTCCCCATCACCAAAACCTCCCTCCCTCTTCCCTCTCCTCCCTCCCCCCCAACAATGTCCTTTCTGTTTGCTTGTCGTATCAGCTTCAAGTAATTGTGGTTGTTATGTCTTCTTCCCCCCCCCCCGGTTTTGTGTGTGTGTGTGTGTGTGTGTGTGTGTGTGAATTTATATATTAATTTTTAGCTCCCACCAATAAGTGAGAACATGAACATGTGGTATTTCTCTTTCTGTGCCTGACTCGTTTCACTTAATATAATTCTCTCAAGGTCCTTCCATGTTGTTGCAAATGGCAGTATTTCATTCATTTTTATAGCTGAGTAGTATTCCATTGTGTAGATGTACCACATTTTCCGTATCCACTCATCTGATGATGGGCATTTGGGCTGGTTCCAATTCTTGGCTATGAAACAACTGAATTTAAAGATAAATATTAAATATCTGCTGGGAGCTATTCCTGGCCAAGTACATTACTCTCACGAATCCTGCTGAAGGGCTTGGGAAGGGCTCTGTGCCTCAGCTTTTCTTTGATAGCAGTCTATCAAAAAACTCCCTTTTCTGAGCTGGTGTAAGCCCATCACTCCTCCATGATCCTCTCTGGCTCTTAACACCTCAGACCTGTGTTCATCACGCATCTGTATGACTATATGTATCTTGAAGATGTGAGTGTTCATATGTAAGAAGTGTGTGTGTGTGTGTGTGTGTGTGTGCGCGTGCAAGATGTCTGAGAGACATTCTCTGAGTGTGTGCTTGTGGGTGTTGATTAGTCCAGCGAAAGGAAGGGAGTTCTTTATGCCCCACCGAATCCCCCGTCCAACCTCTGAAATCAGAAGGCTTCCTCCAAGTTACAAAGTTTATCCCTTGGGCCTCCATTTCCTATTCCTGGGGGGAGGATTCTATTCACGTGATACTTTAGACAAAGTGACTACGGAAGAGCTACCAGTCTCAGGTTTTTTCTTTGGGCTGTTAAAAGATAGCAAGCAAGCAAGCTTGGCTTTCCCTACTGAATAGATGATGTTCTATCTGTCAGAAAAACTGTTGTCTGAAAAGTGTATTATTATTATTATTATTTTTGTGGACAGTTGTTTTAAGTTTATGACTTGTGCTGCTCCCAGAGAGGTGAGAGAATAAATCATTTGTTTTTCGAAAGAAAACATAGAATCATAAAATAAAAAAATAATGGCCCAGTAAGCTGATCTCTCCCCTGTGCCCCAGTATAAGTTATACTTGTCTGACTAAACATGCATGAGTAAAGGTATAAGCAGGTCCGACTCCAGAGACTAACCCATGAGTATTAATAATAATGTGGGATTTTCAGGGAACATAAAGTAGCCTAATGGCTCACTACAAACACTGTTTCTGGGTCAGGATGACTCCTGAGGCAAGAGGAACTTCTCTGCACTGGAGAAGCTTAAGGTTTCTTTTCTCGTACACCATCACCTCACCCTCCCCCAGCCCTTGCTGTTCTGTTGCAGAACTAACAGCTAACAGAGAGGGAGCCCATTTGTGGAGCTGTCACTCATCTACACACGTTGCAAGCATTAACTCACTGATTCCTCAAAGTAATGCTATAAGGTAGGTACAATTATTATCTCCATGTTAGAAGTAAGGAAACTGAAGCCTGGAAGATACTAAATCATTTGTCCAAGCTGACACAACCAGGGAGTAGAAGAGCAGTCTGCTTGGAGATTGCTTTATTAACTGTGACACCACATGGTTTGATTGACCAAGCCACTGCTGCAGGCAAGTTCTAGGTGTGGGCTTATGATGTCAATATTAAATAAAATCAGTTTAAAATAGAACAAAACTTTGGCGATTGTGTATTTGGAGATTGATTAATTTTAAAGATTATAACCAGACAGATATAAGGATGGAAAACAGTGAGAATTTGTTGTAATAGCTCATGGCTATAATAAAAAATGTACTGATAAGAATAAGGAGACTTCAATGCTTTCTCTGCTTTTACTCTTTTACACTATCAACTTGATGTCTCTGGATATGGTGTTCCACCATCTTCCTTAGCTATGTTGAATCCTGGGAATTGAATTTCTTAAAAGCATACAGAAAGAGACTTACTAACGAGTAGACTGTTTTGTGTGGTTGGAGTGGAGGAAGGGTACAAAAAGAAAGGCTCCTCTGCAGCCTTTTATAGGTGAAAGCCCTGGACCTCTTAGAATCCTCCTCACTTAAGGCCCATCTATATTAGTGGCTTTATTTGGAATCTACCAGATATTTTTACCAATATTTCTATGTAACATGTTATTCCATTCTGAATCCTAAATCAGAGCCCCTGGCCAAAGTTATCAACTATTTGTGACATATGCTTGATTATTTTTCCCACTGAATTAATTATCTATTGCTGCATAACAAATTATCCCCAAACTTAGCAACTTAAAATCACACTGTGCCTGTGGATCAGGAATCCAGGTGTGGCTTGGCTAGGTATCTCTAATTCAAAGTTTTTCATGAGGCTGTAGTCAAGCTGTCAGTCAGGGCTATGGTCTTATCTGAAGGCTCGATTGGAGGAGAATTCTCCTTCCAAGCTCACTCATGATGGTATATGTGCTTCCATTCCTCACAGGCTGTTAAGTTGGGGGCTCAGTTTCTTGCTGGCTACTGGCTGAGACATCCCTTGATCCCTTGCCATGTGGGCCTCTCCCCTGGGCAGCTCACAACATGGCAGCTGGCTTTCCTCAGAGCTAGTGAGTAAGAGGAAATGTCAAGATGCCAAGAGAGATGGAATCCACAGTCTTTTTGTAACCTAATCTTGGAAGAGGCATCCCATCACCTCTGCAACATTCTATTTGCTAGAAATAAATCACTAGCCCATAATCAGGGGGGCAGGTTTATACAAAGGCATGAATATCGGGAAATGGGGATCATTGGGTGACATCTTAGAGGCCTACCACCGTGTCCATTTAGGACAGGGTCAATTGTAGCTGGGGGGATTATTGATATTTAAGCATTTGTAATCTGCTACTCTCCAAATTTCGCATCTTTCAAGTCTTACCCTTTGCATAATAACCAAATAAGATGGTTCAAGCTGCCATGTTGTACTGCATGAAATACACCTACCTCTGCCACTAGTGTATTCCCTTATATTTCCAGAAGGGCTTCTGTTCTTATGAGTGCATCCTGAATCATGCTTCACCACCATAGCCTGCTCCTTGTAGGTTTTCTTGCTTCTGGATCTGCATTACCTTTTACAGTGAATTGTTTTCCTCTTCCTTCATACCGACAAAGTACCATTAACACGAGATTATTTTAGTTTACTGAGTTCTACTTAAGGTTTGGAGATGATAGAAGATAAATATACTCAATAAACCCTTAAATTTAACAGATGACATTTTTGTTCGTACACATGTTTCGGTCATTCCTCATCATCAGCAATTCCTCCAGGCCCAGGACCCTCTACACTAGCCTAAACTCTCTGACATGTTTCTGGGACTCTTCTCCCTCTCTAACTGTGTCACACATCTTCTATTTCTCCTCATCTTCTGGAAATTCAAAATTTTTTCTACTTTTTTGCTTTTGGGACAATTTGGGACTATCCCAACTAATCTCTGAGATTCTACTAATGTTGACTTTCCAAAGAAACGGGATAGGAGTCTCCATCTGTCTTCTTGGGAGGCTTCATGGCCCCATTGTAAAATTTTCCACTTTCTATTCAAAGATCAGATATACACTTAGGGACATTGAGAAAAGGCAGCCTTGGCAATGACACGAAAGTTCCTGTTATGCCTTTTTCCCAGGGCAATAATCAAGTGTATGTCACAAATAGTTGATAACTTTGGTTAGGGGCTCTGATTTAGGATTCAGAATGGAATAAAATGTTGCATAGAAATATTGGTAACAACACATTTCTCACAATGTCTCCCTGTTGTTAAGTGATTCATAACTGTACTTCTATGTCTTATTCCAGTGAATCAGGCAAAAACTCAAAATAAAGAATAAAAGAATGTGTAACTTATGGTATAAAATGATTGGAGAAAATAAATATCAATAAAAGAATGTATTAATTTATTCAACAAATATTTACTGAATGCCAATTACGTGTTAGATACACTTCTAGGATCTTAGAATGCATCAGCAGCAAACAAAATCTAGACCTGGGCTCTTACAGAGCTTTCATTCTAGTTACACAGTGTGCTAGATGGTCCCATTTAAAAAAAAAAAAATAGAGACAGAGATACCTGGTAAGGGGCATCTAGAATACAGGGAAGTGTGTGGCCAGGTTACAATTTCTACAATGACATTTTAGAGACAGATGCAAAAATATTAAGTAAACCAAAGAAAATAATATAATAGTATTCACTTATTAGTAGTACATTTATTAATATTGTCCATCAGTAATAGGCCAAAAGAGAAAACCAACATAATCACCACCAAAGATGACCTAAAAGCATCTCATATAGTTTAATATCTATTCTTGGAAAAAGTCTTAGAGAACAAGCAAGAGAGGAAACTTTTAACATTAGAATGAATATCAAAATCTAGAAGCAACATTGTGAAGTTTGAAACACTAGAAATACTTCCTTTAAAATTCAGGGACAAAAACAATATCCTCAATGTCTCCATTATTTAATATTATTTTGTAAATTTGTAATATGATAAAAAAGCTATTAAAGTAAGAAGAAGAATACCTTACAAATTATTGATTTGTTGATCTAGAAGACCCAAGAAATTTTAATAAAAATTATTAGAACTAATAAGAGAAGTTAGGAAGGTGTCCAGATGCAAACATAAAATATTAATATATAAAATATTAATAATTACTTCTTTTTACCAACAATTAAATAGTCAAACTTATGGTGATGAAACTATTTTATTCTATGTCATCAAAAATAATTAACTCATCTGGAATTCTACTCTGCTATAAAAAAGAATGAAATCCTACCATTTGCAACAACATGGATGGACATAGAGAAAATTATATTAAGTGAAATAAGTCAGGCACAGAAAGAGAAATACCACATGTTCTCACTTATTGGTGGGAGCTAAAAATAAATAAATATACAAACAAATCAGGGGACGGGGAAGAAGACACAACAATCACAACAATTCCTTGAACTTGTTAAGACAAGTGAACAGATATGATGTAGTGGTGGGGGGAAGGAGGGTGAAAGAGGAATGGGTAAAGGGACACAAAAATCAACTACAATGTATATTGAGAAGTTAAAATAAAAAAAATTAAGCAAATTTATAAACAACTCTGTGAAAAATAATTTAGAGAATTTTGTATCATCTATATGAAGAGAATTAGAAACACTATGTAGACACGTAATAGGAGAATAAATGGAGAAATATACCGTGTTCCTGTATGAGAATACTAAATATTATAAAGGTAATTATTTAATTCTTCCCAAATAATTTAAAAGTTTAATGTGATTCCAATAAAAATTTTCTAAAAATTTTTACTTGACAAAGTAATAATATAGCTCATTTTAAGAAGTGTATCATTTTGAATAGTTAAAAAGTTCCAAAAATAATAATATACATAAGATGGAAAGGGTAATGAAGAGAAATTTATCTTACAAAATAATAAAACCTACAGTAAACTTTCAGCTATCAAGATGCTCTGTCTCTATAACAACCACAATTACTTGAAGTTGATACGACAAGCAAACAGAAAGGACATTGTTGGGGGGGAGGGGGAGAGGGAGGAGGGAGGGAAATAAAATTTAAAAATAAAATTTAAAAATAAATAAATAAATAAAGATGCTCTGTCTCTAGGGCAAGAATTGACAGTTTGATCAATGGAGCAATATAAACATTTTAGAAACTGACTCTCATATATTAAGAATTTAATGTATAGCTAAATTTCCATCATAAGTCAATATGTAAAGGGAGGAATATTAAATAAACGATTGATTTTTATTGGAACAATTGATTAGGCATTTGAGGAAAAATAAAGTCAAATTGAAATGACTTCGTTATATGCTTAAAATTAAGACAAAACAAACTAAACCAAAGTAAACTATTCACACTGTATAGATTAATATTTTACACTGATAGATTAATAATATTGTATTTTTACATCAACTACAAATCATATTCTCAAATAATTTAATAACATTGAAAAAGTATTCACAACATAAATGAAAAGCTAGAATGAAAATTGTTTATATAACACAATCATAAATTTGTATATATCTATGTACACACACACAAATACCAGCATATGTGCACATATAAAGATGACTAGACAAAAATTCTCGAAATCTAATTTTATCTTTGTTAATTAATTATGAATAAATTTTCTTTTATTCTATTTTTTTGTAATTTTGAAAATACTAGGAATATTATACTTTTATAATAATTAAAGAATTATTGAAGAAGGATAAGGGGATACTTCTGGAATCTAGGAGACATTTTTTTTTTTTTTTGGACTGGTTATTACAGGGATAGAACCCTGGACTTTGGTGTTATCAACACCACACTCAAACCAAGTGAGTTAACAGACCAGCCCGATTCATTTATATACTTATTCAACAAATATTTACCAAGTGTCTACTAGTGGCAGGCACTGTGTTAGGCCCTCAATAAATAAAGGGTAAACCAAACACAATTCCTTCCCCCAATGACTTTATAGTTCTGTCCCACTCAAGATTTGTATTTCTAGTTTCCCACCTCTCTTTTTCTAATAGTATCTCTGTCAGAATAAATAGCTTGCATTTTTCTCATACTCAGCAAAAAAAAAAAAAAAAAAAGAAAAGAAAAAAATTAGCTTGTTTTCGCACAGTGAAAACCTAGCAACCAATTCTCTTAACTTCCTATCTTTTTGCTCCAAGAGGCAGCTTTCCCCTGGAGCTAACTTTTTTCATGAATGATGATTGTGTCATCAGCAAAAGCCAAATTGCCAAATAACACCTTCCTTTCTTTCTGATGTGTTACCAGCTCAGGAGCTCAGTTTAGCAGAAATCTGTGCTGAAGCCTAGAAAAGAATGAATTGTTTCTTTTAAATAAGCTCTAAGAGGAGCTCTAGAAAGAGCTATAGTAAGCTGCTCTTTCCCCCAATGTTTCCCTGTTATTTCGACTGTGGTGTATGTGTCTTAGCATGATACATTAATGCACAGGTGCCATTTACATACCATATATGTGTACTAGATTTCCCAAGTGAAACTTCACAATTTATGAAAAAATATGTTTAATATGTGATTTGAAAAGTAACCTTCCCTATTGCTATCACCCTTTTAATTACTGTTTAGCTGGGCAAGAATTTTAAAGCTTTATTTTTGCTGCAGTTGAAACAGTGTCTGTCAGCCAGTCATTCAACACTGTGAATCCCTTCTAAGTGACAGTAATGATCCTAAGTCACTGGGGATATTGAGATGAATGAGGCACATTCTTTACCCTCAATGCCCTTACAGTGTTGAGCAGAGGTGTAGATAATATTAGAATACTGTGAGCTAAGGGCTACATTCAAAAAGCTCTGGGAGCCAAAGGAGATATCATCTAACAAATTATTTTAAAATATCCTGTTTGTGCTAAATTTGCAAAGATCTGTAAAGCTTGAATGGCACACAAAAAATGAGGACAGACAAAGAAGGGGCATGTGCAAAGTTAAGGAAACCTGCAAAAGTAATATAGAGTACACACCAGGATAATTTATCGACCTACTAATCGATGTCGTATTCCTGCTTCTGTAAAAGAATTGGAAAGAATGTGTGTTCTTTGTGTTTTTCTCATTGTATTTATTCTCCTCTCTTTCTAACAAGTTACTAGACACTGTTCTAAATCCTTTTTATAGCTACCAATTCAATAAGTCCTCATTATAACACTATGAGGGAGGAATTATTATCATCTCTAGTTTACAGATAAGAAAACTGAAGCATAGAGATTAATAACTTGCTGATTATTGACAAACCAGAATTCAAACATAGGCAGATTGGGTCAAAGCCTAAGCATTACAACCAGCACCTAAACAAAGGAGCCATACGCAGAATATGTTTTTTAAAAGTTCCAGAAATCTGTAAGAGAAAATACAGAAAAATTGCCACAGGTTAAAAAGTTTGTAGAAGAAGAAATCCAAAGAACAATAAACTGCAAAAAGATGTTCAACTTTATTTGAATTCTGTTAAATGCAAAGTAAAGCAACAACACGATGCCATTTTTCTCTCATCAAATTCACAAATATTAAAAATTCTGAAAATATCAATTATTTGCAAGGATTTTGGGAAAATGGAATTCTCATACATTACTGGCAGGAGTATAATTGGCATAAGTTCAGGTAACAACTAGCAAAATTACAACAATGCAAACTTTATGATCCAGAAGTTCCCTTCTAGATGTACAAACTAGAAAAAATTCTCACATGTGTTCACCACAAAACAATGAAAGTACTGCTGCCAGGAGGGGTGGGCACTGTGATGATTCCCCACCGGACCAAATGGAATGGAGATGGGGTGGCTTCCCCAGTGGAAGAGGGGTGCTATTACCAAACAGAGGAGGAAATGCTGGGCAGCAAAACTAACTGGTACCACACATTCACCCCAAATTCTTTCTAGGTTATCCCTAAACTTTAGTTATATACAACTTCCCCCCATTAGTGATTCTCTAGAGAATTGCAATGGGCCTTGAAGGCAAATGGCATTCTCCAAATCACCCTTCCACGGAGGGCAGCATGGTGGTGGCAGGATCGATATGATGGAAAATGGCAGCTGCAAAGATCCCTAAGGCACATACGAAAGTCACCATAAGAAACTAGATGACAATAAAGGAGTCTTCAGCATGAGATGGCCCAGAAGTGTACGTGAGACAAACTCCTTCTTCCCCCAAATACATGGAGAAGGAAAAGCTTTGGGATGCGGACAGGGAGACGTCCCTGCTCTTATGTGCTTGGATTTTCAGGCGGCATACATACCTGATAAGCTTTCCACTACTTCTCTCTCCCTCCCACTGTGCTCAGTTTCTTTGTTTGGCTCTTTTTTCTATGTATTCTTTCATTCTCCTCTATCTTCCGTGCCCATGTCTCCTCCTTTCTGACACACTTCTTTCCATCTTCTCTAATTTCCCATGAGAACTAGTCTTTTTTGGTTAAAAAAAAAAAAAGCCAACTTTAGACTTTTGGGGAAAGACTGTCATCATTTTACTTATTACTGAACATGAGAAAATTAACTCTTCATAGCTGTGAGATGCTGAGATTGTCTCTCCTGCTCAACGGAAGTGATTAAAGACACCGATGAGAAGGACGGAAGCATACGCATAGCAATATTGGAACATATCCAATACATTAGAATGTATTTATGCAAGTGTAAAGATACCTACTTGGAGGAAGAAAATTCTGGGAAATGTATGGCAGGAGACCACTTCCTTGAGCACCTTGACTTCTTTACAGATCATGGACACATGATCAAAAGACACTAAAATGCCTTCTGAAGACTTGAATGGAGGGTGCCCCAAGTAGTCAGCCCAACTGCTCTCAACAAGCAAGCGGACTCTGAAGGCTGCAGTATTAGTACTTACACTGTGCCTCATTGGCTAATAACTCCCTTGTTGCAGAAGTTTCATTTTGAACTCAGCCATATCTACAGTCACCTGGGTGAATCTTTAGTTCCAGTGTCTACCATGGGAAAGACCAGTGCACAGTGATCCTCCTACTTCCTCCCAACTTCACAGCTCTCTAGTCAAAGTGTGAGTGCTCTTTTATTCTCCTAGGGGAACCATCTGCCCTCCCTGAGTGTGGCCATGCTGTGAAAAGAGAGATTATAGAGTATTGCTCTCCAGCCTGCTTCCTCAGTAGCTGATCACCAGGCAAAATGTCAGAGCAGCTGGTGCTCATCAATTCACCCTCTGTGATTTCAAATACCAATTAAGACTGTGAACTCCTAATTGCCTCATTTCTAGCCACATTTTAAAGTAATTAATAAGTAATTGAGTAATGCGTTAATAATAGCCCTCATCATTTTTCTAATGATCAGCTCCTGCGTATAGTCATCTTTACGACCCTTGGGGATTGTTCCATCTCAGGTCATATCTTGCTAATAGCCCCCAAGCCGTAAAGCAATTTTTTTTTTTTTTTTTTGTCGTTTTTTCGTGACCGGCACCGGTCAGTCCTATATAGGATCCGAACCCGCGGCAGGAGCGTCGCCGCGCTGCCAGCGCAGCACTCTACCAAGTGCGCCACGGGCTCGCCCCGTAAAGCAATTTTTTATCAGGGAAATTTGCTTTCCTCCCCCAAAACAGGACCAAAAAAAATTTTAAAAACCAACCTTCAACCTGAGGTTCATCAGGCCTCTGCTTTTCCTCTTTTCCCCCCTCTTGCATGTCCTATTTCTTCCTCCCATCCATTTTATTCTCCCACTGGAACTCAGAAGGGAATGTCAACATCCAGGAGTGATTTCTCATTGCAGCGAAGCCTTATCGCGTGACCACTGCTGAGCACACACTTCCTTCACTGATAACATTTACCTGCACTCCCAGTTTTGTTTCATCATAATTATAGCTTATATTTAGCTATTAGATATGAAGGCACTTACTAACTTTCGGGTTTTGAGTCAAGGGGAAGGATTGCCACTGCAAAACTACCCAGATCATCAGGAAAGCTATAGGCAAGAGATATAGAGAGTCATAAATAGATCCCTAAAGCAGATTAAAACTTGCTCTCATTCTGACTCCTCGCAGCTGAGAGCCAGGGCAAATAAGATATTTAGAAGTGGTTCAAAAGAGCACTGGAAGTCTCTATCAAATCTCACCAACCTTCAATCTTATGGGTTAAGGGGTTTGGGTATGGAAATTCTAATTCTAAAGATGCTGGGTAAGAGTTCACTTTTATAAGTGTGGAGATGAGACTACTGGAGAATAATTTATAGGGCTTGCTTGGTATAGGGTCTTTTCAGGCAAAGTGGTCTTTTTATTAATTATTTCCTTCTTCTCTTGGATTCTCTCTCTCTCTCCACTGTTCTTTTTCATCCAGAATATAAATATTCTAAACTATCTCCTTTAAAACACAAACACACACACACACACACACACACACACACACACACACACACACACACACGCCAGCTCTTTCTCTGCCCTTCCTCTTTCCTCCCCTTTCCTCCAGCAACTACCTTGTATAACCAGTAAGCCTTTCCATCAACAGCAACCCCTCAAGACAGGTCCATCCCAATGTGCAGACAGTTCAATAGTGTTTAGAACATTGTTTCTCAAGGAACTGGTGCAGTAAGTGTGAGAGTGTAAGGTGTCAGAATTTGGGGAAGAAAGGCATCCAGGGTGGACACAGATAGGCATGGCCATAGTATATAATATTCCAATCTCTAACTCCAGCTCGTAGATGAGAACTATGCGTTAGAATTACATCATGTTCACTTCTCATTTGGGGGACTTTGATTAGTCCTCCAAATGATGAAATCAAAACTGTGTTCTTATAGTTAGATCCAAATCTGGGAGACATAAAGTTGCATAGTGGATTGAATTATGACCCCCTAAAATTCACTGAAGCTTGAATTGTGTCCCCCAAGTTCTCTATGTTAGAAACTTAGCCCCTACTATGACTGTTAAGAGGGTAGAAAATTCTATTATGGTAATTGAAAGGTGGAACCTCGAAGGGGTAATTGGATTGTATGATGGAGTAGTAGTGAATGGATTAAAAATGGTGGTCAGGGGCATGGTTCTGAGGGCTTTAAGGAAGAGAGTCTGTCTTTCTTTCTCTCTGCTCTGCCATTTTTTGCAATGTGATACTCTGCCATCACCGAAGACACCACCCAAAGAAAGCCTTCACCAAATGTGTTCCCCAGACTTTGGACTTCCTAGCCTCAGAAACTGTTAGCAAATAAATTTAGTTTTCTTTATAAATCACCCAGTTCCAGGTATTTTCTTATAAGCAACAGAAACAGACTAATACAAGTGTCAGCAGTTGCTGAGGCTATACTCATTCCCTTAGGATTAGTTCCCCAGAAACAGACCCTACAGCCAAGATTTGATGTAGGAAGTTTATTGAAGACAGCTCTTAGGAACAATACCTATAAAGGAGTAAAAGAAACAGGGTTCTGCTGAGGGAGAGTTGAAAGTGGATGCAGTCACACTGATGTTTTAGCCAATCTCATGGGAGCTCTGAAGCTGGGATGTCCCTTTGGAGATGTCCTGAACTGAGGCAAGGTGACTGGGTCCTGACAACCCTGCATTGCCTGGTCAATGAATGCAGGTTACCCCTGGGAAGGGAGCATAACCTTCGACAAGGACAATTGCTGGAGTGGGACTCAGTCATGAACAACCAGCATTCTGCCTCCCTGGCAGCTGGAAGAATGACTGCCTCGCTCCTGATAGGGGGATCTAGATTATACCTGCCAGCATCCAGTACATCTGCTCTATCTCTATCTACGTCATCCTACTCAAGCCTATTCAGGTACCTCAGCCTCGTCCACCCTGCCTACACATAGGTATGCTGGGCTTCTCACAACATGGAGGTGTCTTTGTTTACTGGCCTGAATGTGCTCTGTGGGGGCAGGATTTGTTCATCTTTTCTTTCCTCCCCCTTTCCACGAATTTGGCTCTGTTCACTTCCAACTATAATAACCAAATTTCTTGTCAGAGACTTCCTTCTAATCTCAGGTACTTCCTCTAACACCTGTTCAAAGAGTGACTAAACAGTCAAATCAATTCTAAGAAAATAGACTGGAACTCTTCCACACCTTTTGTCTGTCCCTCACCATAATTAGAATTTCAGTGACTTCCCAACTGTCAAAGTCAAAGGTACTTTTTAGTCCTCAACCTGTTTGACTTCTCTAGAATACTGCTTTATTCTATACTTTGAAACACCCTTCTCTCCCTCCACTTCATTTTCTTTACCTCACATTCTCTTCATATTCTGTTTACCTCTGTAGGGAAAGTGAAGGGAAACGGTCAGGGCCCCTCAGAGGTTCAGAATCTTGCTGAGCATTTGATGTAAATATGCACGTGCACCCAGGTGTTCCTTGGTTATTGTCTAATGTAATTGCGTGTGAGCACCCAGGTGTCCTGGGTTATGGACTTAAGTATAAAGGACAAGTGACTCTGATCCATGCCCCCCCATGCCTCGGGGGGGGGAGGGGTGTGGGGAGGCTGCTACTGCTGCTGGAGGCTGTTGCTGCCAGTGCCCCCAGGATGCCCAGAGAGGCTGCTGCTGCTGCTGCTACTGCTGCTTCTGCTGCCGGAGGCTGCCGTAAGCTGCTGCTGCTACTGCTGAGGACTGAGCTCATGTCATCTGCCAATGGCTCTCAGGATCTTTCCCAATTACCTAGTGTGGACTTGTGTGTGTGTGAGGAGTCTATGACCCAGCCTGGCATGTGAGGGGTCTGGTAAACCAGACTGTACAATGGGTATGAAGGGTTTGGCCCCTAGCCCTGACAATACAAATGAAAACTTATATAACTAAAATAATGAAATGTTTTAGCTTTAGATGTGAATTGCCTCAACAATAGAATTGCCTAACCAGACAGTGTAGTTATTGCTGTAACTCGATGATTGGCATAGTTATGTAGCCTTACAACCTCTTTGGCTCTTGTCTCTGAAATTCTATACTCCTCACTTCTGTCTATCCCTAAAACACCAATATAGTATCTAGACCATGTTAATAACTCAAAATTGTGTTTAACATTATTATTCTTTCTTTACACATCAACCATATGCTGTTGACGTCTATATCTATAGATCTGGCTCATATATCCTTACTGTACAATTTTGGTATGTGTGCGTGTTGTGCAGGTGTACATATTGAACACATTTGGACATTTACACTCAAATGTCTTAGACACATTAGATACAGTATGTCCTCTTTTACCCTCAACCCAATTCTCCTCCTGTATTCCCTGCCTCGAGTAATAGCATCACGAGACACACCCATCACCAAGCATTCTAGGCTCTGGCTTCTCCTCCTCATCTCACATGTAGTCAAACACCAAGTCTGTCTATTGTACTTGCTAAGCAGCTTTCAGATCTCTCCACGGTTCTCCACATTGCTACTCACTCTAGTAGGAGTCTCATAAATTCTCACCTAAACCTCTTTAACAGCTTCCTAATGGGTTTCCTCACTTCATTCTCTTCCCCTCCAATTTATTTCCCATGCTGCTACCAGAAAGATGTACTTAAAACGCACATCTAATCTTATTGCTTCTTTCTTAAAAGCCTTCAACTTCCCATTGACTTCTGGATAATGTCCAAACTCTTTGTCATGGCATCAAAAAACCTCATGATTTGGCCAGAGCCCAACTCTCTAGCTTTATCTTTTGCCACACTCCATTGCAGAAATATCAGATATTTTGTAATTTCCAGCATCTGTCCTGTTTGTCAGACCATCATGTCTTGCTCCTGCCAATCTATTTGGAACGTCCTTTCCCACATATGAAGACTGTTTTTCAGAAGTAAGTTATGTTTTCATAGCATTCCTCATTTGACCATGTTGTCCTATAGGGGTGAGGGCCAGTTGGTACATTTACATGAGCATTCTGTGGCCCATAGGATTAGAGAGTTGGAAATGAATGGTCAATTCTTAGAGATAAAGAAATGTACCTCTGTTACTTCAAAATTGAAGTTAGGAAAAATAAATTATAAAAGATATTTAGAATTCTGAGAAGATAGAAGCCTAAATCTAATTTACTACTAGGCAACCCAATAAATGTTGATGGAAAATCACAGCCAAATTATTATCATTGGAAAACAGAGAGGAACTGAACTAACATTCCTGCAACTTTAGGTTCAAAAAGACATAAATAGGAGGATGGATTAAAGGACAAGCACATGACCACTGTTTGCTATTAGTTGCTGAATGCCCATAGAAGCTGGCCAGGGGAGAGCTCTCTTGGCTGACTCAAGTCTGTGTTACCTGACTGTAGCCACCCTGCTTTCCTAGAAACAGACAAAGCTGTGAGCCAAAACTACCCACAGCTGCCTGCCTAGATCAAAGGGCTTGCTCAACTCTAATCTATGATGGTTTAGAAAATAAATCCAACTGATGTTTCTCTAGGTGTACAGATATCAGAATTACGTAGGATTTGAAGGAACCCACCCCAATGGAATAAAATACACTGTGTAGCTCTTTAAAGGGGAAAAAAAATCATGGAACATTTTTTTAAAAATGGTACTTCAAAATAGAGTATTAAACTGGGAAATCAGGGAAAATAGGCCAATATTTAAAAAAAGAATTAATGTAGGAAATAGGAGTACACTTTAAATAATTTTAAGTTCTGTTCTCTGTTAATGGGATATTGCGTTGATAAGACACAGCAGGCTGCAATAATAAAGAGCAATTTGACAATAAGAAAGTGTTTGTCAATATTAAAATTGTATTTGCCAAAATAAAAAATCCAATAGAGGCAAAGAACAGAATGTATGCTATAAAAAACTGAGTTAAGAAATTTAATTATTGAACAAATTCTCCCAGAATACAGAGCAAGAGGATAAAAGGATGGAAATTATGAGAAAACTCATGAAGGACAAAGGAAGGAGCTCTAATATTTGAATAATGGGAAAATTAAAAGGAGAGAAAAGAGCTGATGGCAGATAAATGGCAATAAAAATTGAACTGCAAGAAAATTTCTCTAAGCTGAGCAACCAAGTACTAGGCAATTGCTGAAAAATATTTACATTTACTTACACATGTCCTGGTAACTTCTGGAATCAAAAGATAAAGTCCCAAAAGCTTCCACATAGAAAAGATCAATTACCTAAAAAGAAGGATAATCAGATTGACACCAATATCTTCATTCATGATACTGGAAATAAAGTATCAATGGAGCAATATCTGTGGATTTTTTAGAAAAAGAGATAGTAATTCTGCATTATCATATACAACCAAATTTTGTTCATTTGTGACAGCAAGAAACTCATATTTTTAGACACGTAAGCACTCAGAAAGCATCACAACCATATTTTCTTTCTGAAAAAAGAAAAGAGACTCATCAAAATACTCTAGCCAAATGAAAATTACATTAGCATAAAGATCTCAAGATGGCAAAAATTTAATATACAAGAAATCATAGCAATCAAGAGTAGTGGTAATTCAATTTAAATAACAGTTGGTACTATGGTCCTGAAGTATGTGGGAATTGTTTAAAAAATTCTTGAAATAGAAAGAACATAATGTGAGAAAAATGAATAACAATGTAGGAGTAAATTTAAGAGTGCAGGTTCTCAAGCTTAACTGCTACTTCTATCATTTTCTAATAGTTATAATAAATGGCAAATTATTTAACCTGTGTGCCTTGTTTTTTTCTTCATTATTATGAGACTGATAATAGCATCTGCTTCATATGGTTTGTTCTGAAAAATGAATAAATTAGTACATGTGAAGGGCTTAGAGGAGTGTTTATAGCATACAGTAAGTGCTTAACAAACGTCATCTATTATCATCATCACTATCATCATTGTTATTATAATTATGCCATTGAGAGGGCAAAAACACAATTACTACTTAATTCTTAACACCGCTAGATACCAACAAAGGTTCAAAATGTTCATTTAAATTAAGTAAACCAGTAGAAAACTTGAAATAGGTTATAGAAATTTGAAATCAATTGAAGAAAAGGGGAACAAAGACTAAGTGATTAAACTAGCTAATTAATCAGGATGACAAATACAGAACAAGGAGCTTATTTGGGGACAATTATAAACTCAATTTTGGAGACACAGAATTTGAGGTGCTTCTCAGACAGTTAATTTGGTATATGAAACTCAACCAAAGACAGATATCTGGTCTACGGACATATATTTTTGGAAATGAAATTTACAGATGTAGTTAAAGCATAGAAGGATTTCAAGAAGAAGGATCAGGGTACTGTGTGGCCAAAAGGTCTGATAAAATAGTTTGATTTGGCCATTAAGGGATCACTGGTAACTTGGTGAGAACAAGCTTGATCGCAGTAGACTGACAGCATGCAGAATCAGTGATCAGTGCCCTGGCAGCATGGAGAATCAGTTGGCTAAACTGAATCACCCTGCCGATGAAATGCTACACTCAGGGAAGAACATCCCTGTCTCTGTGCAGAGACATAAAATGGCACTCTAGGAATAGGACACAGGCCATGGGGCAGCGGGGTTGTCATTACTTTGTACATTCAACTATTGAACACCTATATGCCACATGCTGTACTAGAATCCATGACACGGTGGTAAATAGACACGTCTTCCCTTCTTCTATGGGGTGTTAATGTCTGTAGACATGAGAAAATATAGTCTTTCCTCAACCCACAAGAAAGAGAGGTCTCCTTCCAGACATTAAATCAGCAAGATAAATGCTAGAATGTAAGAAGGCTCCAACTTCTTTCTGTACCTCATCAGAGAAAAATGTTTATGTGGACCACCCACTATCATTCATTCTTCTTAGATGAGCAGGCAGCACAATAAATGTCCCTAAGCTGCCCGCAAACTGTAGGTCACTTTTTTAGAGGAAAGTCTGGATGTTTCTTATGAGCATTCTTCCCCGTGCCTCCACCCCATCCACCTCAAATCAACATTAGGAAGGAGACTGGGTCAGGCATATCTTTCCTTGCAGTCCCTGTGAACACTCTACCATGGATTCCAACTCCATACTTGTCAATGTGTACCAACAGCAGTCTCCTAACTGTGTAACTTCACACTTTGATATGATTGTGCTGCATTCTCTATTGCAGGAATAGCACAGTAACTATTTCTCAAGAATTGCCTTGAGTGAGTGATGGAAGACTGGGAATTCAGAATTCCAGGTATAAATTCTGAAGATATACTGTACAATAGGACCAGGGACTGGAGCAAGGAAATCTTTAAAAAAAAAAAAAAAAAAAAGTAGGGAGCAGGGGACACCAAAACTAAAGATATGCACAAGACTGGGATGGGAACGTGAACATGAAGAGCAGCCATCCTAAATTTAGGGTAAGAGACAAAAATCAGGGATGACGCAAGCAAGAGCAACAGGCACAAAAGGGTTGGTGATTGCCATTATAAAACTACTTACAGTATAATTGGGGTAAGATTTGTAGAGTTTCTGAGATCTATTGAAGTCACATGTGACCTCCACGAGCAAAAAGCAATTTTGTTGGAGTATTAAGTCAGAGAAAGTCTGTGTGGATTGTAGAAAAATAAGAACATAAATTTTTCTAGCTTCAATATGCATCCCTTAGAATCAGTTTGCTCTAGTTTCCTGGAAAATTATTACTGTTGGCTGTAGAATGTTCCATTGAATGGATACATTATTGGGAAGTCAACCATTCTCTTATTGTTGAACGTTTATGCCATTTTTATTTTTCACTAATATACTATCATTAACATCTTTTTACATGCATTAGTGTTTCTATTAAACATTATAGTATATTCTTAGAACAGATACAGAGGCAGAATTTTAAGAAGGAACGTAACCTAATCAGATCAGTATCTTAGATAGTTCCAATGAAAGGCAAAAGAGTTGGAAATAAGGACACCAAATAGGAAACTGTTGGCAATAACCTGGTAAAAATTGTAATTACCGAACTAAGGAATTAGCAGAGCCAATGAATATCAAAAGGAAGAACTGATAGAACAAATATCTGAGCAGAGTAGTAGGGAGAGAGAGGAGGAATTCAGGTAATTCCTTGGTTCCTAGGAGGCTAACCTGCTGAATTTGAGGTACCTATGAGACGTCGTAAGGGAGGAGAGTGGCTGGTTGAGATGTGCAGCTCTAGAACACAGGAGATCTATGAAGCAGAAGACACAGCTGTTATTTGTCTGCATGTAGGTGATACTAGAAACTGTAATTGCATAGATATGAGTCCTGTGCAGAGAAAATAGGTCAAGAAAGGTCAGATTCCTGGTAATCCCAAAATAATATGGGAGGACAGATGAAGAGAAGCCTCTGTTTCTTCAAAGCAGAGGTCAGTGATACAGACAACCAAGATATGATATCATTAGAGAGACCAAGTGAGAGAGCTTCAGAAATGGAATGACAATATTTCTTAATGCTAAAGATAAATCCAATGAGATAAGGATTAGAAAACAACTGGTACCAAGCTTCTTTCAGATTCCTAGATTTCTTCAGTAGTTCCTATAGAATTAGATTCTCAATGAATTATTGAAAAAAAATGCATACTTATAAGTGATACTTATCCTATGCCTAAAATTTATAAAATCATATATGATAGATGTAATTCTGCTGTAATCATTTCGACTATTGACTTTTTTTTACGTGTTTACGTCACACAAAACCTCCTTATTTGTTTTAGAAATGATGTATAAATTTAATATTTTTTTTACTAAGATTCATCTTTGATCCTTTAGGGTACCCACTAAAATACTTTGTTTATTGTTTCTTACTAAATATTTATTGAATTTATTTAATTGAATCTAAGATATAATTTGGAGCACCTAATAGATACCTAATAAATGTTTATTGAATGAACAAATTAGCGAATCAATGAGTCCAAAGTCTTAGTCCAAAGTCAAAAATATTTCTCTTACTCCTTTTGAAGACATCTTAGTGCTGTGTTACATAGCCGGGGAAGCTGGTTGCAGCTAGAGGCAATGTAGTGTTATTGAATGTGATGTCAAACATGATAACTAATCACTTATGTGTGCCAGTTGCTGGGACAAACATGTTTACATACAACTGTCTATCTACTAGAATCTGCACCTTTATTCATTCTCTTCTTTCTCTTCTGTAGATGAATATTTCCTCTGCCAGCCCCGTCATTGACAGACTTAGTTGTATGCTCATAGATGTTTAACACTCTACTCTCCTGGGGTAAAATAAATAAATAAATAAAATAAAGCCCAGATTTGTAGTATTTGATGATTTGTATGGTGAAAGGGTCCCACCAGGGCCTATTTCAAGCTACCAACATGATGTCACTAAACATGGAGTTGGGGAGAGATGCGAGTAACTTGTTCTTGGGAGCCTGCTTGGGCGGGGCTCAGAAACACCACTAGATGAGCTAAATCCCACTCCTTCTTGCCACCGAAGGACATTGCTCTAGCAATTCTTTCTTCTTGCTCCTGAAATAATGACTTTCCTCTCTACTAGAGTTTCCTTATCAGTCTGTGAACATACTGTTATTTCACCCATTAAAAAAATACATTAAAAAACCTACTTAGCCCTACTTCTATCTCCAGTTATTATGCCATTTTTTTCTGCTCTCCTTACAGCAAAACTTTCTGAAAGAGTCGTGTATAATTGTTATATATAGTTTTTCTCTTTCCATTCTCTCTCAAACTCACTCAACTTTGTTTCCACTATTCCACCAGAACTACTCTTTTCAAGATCAATAATGACCTCATGCCTACCAAATATAATAATTAAACCGATGTTTAATTCCATATTTAAATTCAATTTGAGCCAATATTTAATTTTGCTTTCTCATGTTGCTTGACAAATCAGCAGTATTGGACGCTGGCTTCCAATACTACTTTCCTCTCCTGGTTTTTCCATCCTGCTGACCACTCCTCAGTACCATGTGTTGATTCTCCCTCCTCTCCTACGTTCTTGATGCTGGAGTACCTCAGGGCTCAGTTTACAGACTTCTTTTATCTGTTTAAACTCCATCACTTGGTGACTTGTCTCATGGTTTTAAATATCATCTATAAAAGAAGAATTCCTAAATTTAAATCTCTAGCTCAGACCTTTACCTTTAACTCCTAATTCACATATCCAACTCCTTTTTCAACATCTACACTCAAATGTCAAATAGCCACCTCAAATTTATTGTGTCCAAACGTGAGCTTCTGCTCCTGCCAGCATTATCTGCTCTTTATCTACTGTAGAACATCCCAGCTAATGGCATTCTTCCCATGGTGCAAACCCAAAACTTTGCAGTCATCATTGACTCCTCTCTCTCACATTTCACATTGATCCATCAGTAAATCCTTTAATATCTGAGTTTAATATACATCTAGAATCTTGCCACTTCTCTCCACATTCACTTTTATGATCATCTCCCACCTTGATTTACTTTCCAACTGGTCTCCCTTCTTTTACCTTTGTTCCTCTACTGTTCATTCTCAACACAGTAGCCAATGGAAATCTAAAATTTAAATGAGATCAGGGTAATTCATCTCATTGAGAGTAAAGCCATGATTCTTATAATGACCAATAATGCTACATGATCTGAGCCTGTGCTATCATTTGATTTTATCTTCTACCTTTCCTCCTACTCGTGACTGCTCTAGCCACACTAGTCTCCTTGTCATTCCTTGAACAACCTTAACATTCATTAAGGACTTAAGGACATTAAGGACTTTGTACGGGCTGTTCCTCACACCTAGAGCACTCTTCCTCCAGGTGTTTGCCTGGTTTAGTCCAGCACATTCTTCAAGACTGCTGAAATGTCACTTTCTCAGTGATTGCTTCCCTACCCCCAACACCACCCCAGTCTCTCTTAACCTGCTCCATGTCTCCATAACACTCACACTGCACTGTAATGATTGCTATTTGCTAGAATTACCAGTTTCCGGAGGGCGGGGAATTCTTTTTCTTATTTTGTTCATCAATATCCCAAGCACTTAGAACAGTTACTAGCATGTAGCAGGTATTCAATAAACATTTGTTGAGAGAATAAATTCTCTCATTTAACTCTCAACATGCCATGAGGTAGGAGTTATCAACTTCCTTATGTTACAAATAAAGAAACTGAGCCTCAGATATATTAAATTATCTGGCCCACATTCAAGGAGATGTAAAGTGGTAGAACTCAAATCCAAATGTATTAGTAGGCTGAATAGAACACTAAAAATTACTAATGGAGTCTGAACTTCATTAAAATATAAGACTTTGATTACAATAGACAGAAATTTTTTTCATTACCTTAAGAAAATATTGGTTACACACAATACTTATGAATAATAATTTCTTCAAAGGGGGAGGTAGGTCATAAAAACCTGATTCCAATGATTTGGAGTGGGTGTGACCACCCAGGTTTCTCCAATTACACATTAGTGAAAACCACCTTAGTAAATCATCCATGTCTTTCAGAATATTTCTTGGTTAATAGGTATATTCAGATAGAAAAATCTTTTGAAACTGAAAGTTGAGATGAGGAGTCATTTGTTAGAGGAAATCATGCTGGACTAGTATATCTCTAAAATCCCTCGCATTTAGGATCGAATACTTAATATGAGCTCTACCCTTTTAGTGAAATACTATATTCCTCTGACTGTCAGATATCCAGATATTTGAGGAAATGGAAGAGGAAACTGAGCAGAAACAGTGAGGATCCCAAACTTTGAACAAGAGAGATATATGTTGTACCAAAAGGGCACAGAGCAAACCAAAGTCCAGAGGTTGGAAAGTTTACAGCTTTGTTCTTGGAATGGGAAAAGGTGCAATACACAAATGGGTTGGAAAGAAAAGTTGGAAAAACATGGAAGGCGATAATGAGGATGCTAAGCTGTTCTTTAGCGATAGGCTTTGAAAGATGTGGGGTGTATGTGAGTGTGTGGTGGGGGGTGGTGATTGTGATAGTTGGTCAATAGGCTGTTACGGCCTTTTGGAATGAGGAAAACAAATGCTGAGACACGTTATAGAAAATGTGACATAACCACTTGAAGGCAATGGAAGCAGGAAGCAAGTAACCTAAAACATAAGCCAACGCAGTGGAAAGAAATGCAGCTAGAACCAGTCTAGGTAAGTCAAGCATACATATGCATGCACACACACATGACACCACACCAAGTTGCATTGCTAGAATGAAAGGTCTGACACATTATAAGTTGTCATAGTATGTATTGACTGCCTGGGCACACGAAGACTTCCACACACTGGGCGATCATAGTCTGTATTCATCATGGTACAGTGCAGAGTGGCACATGCTGGGCTGTTACAGTATGCAGTGGATGCGATAGAGCATGCAGACTTATAAACCCTGGGCTGCCTCAGTGTATACAGACTGTTAGGATACAAGTAGGCTGACATATGCTGGGCTGTCATAGTACATGTAGTAACACAAAATTCTCCCCCATCAATGTAAACTGGTTACTGTGATTCATGCAATGTTGTCTTGGTATATACTGAGCTGTCAAGGCACAAGCAGAAGGCTGTCATATTGCACAAGACTGATAAATCCCAGACCATCACAGTTTACATTGGCTGTCATGAAACATGCATTCTGACATACTCTGGGCTGTTACAGCAAATATAACAGTCATGGTGTGTGACACTGACATACACTAGTCCCACACAGTGTAAAAAGACTTTCAAAGTATGTACAAGCTGACACATACACATCATATATGTAATTGGTTGTCGTAGTGCATGCAAATTGATACATAAGGCTATCACAGTATATAATGGCCTCTGCATACACAATAACATACTTGGGCTGATATGGCATATATGGGGCCATTATGGTACATGACAAATATGTTGGACTGCTTTAAAGTCAACCAGGTTGTCAGGGTGTGAGCAGGCTGACACATCATGGACAGATACAGTGTTTGTAGGCTGCCTGCATGCTGGGAACTAACAAGGAAGCTAGCCAAACAAGTTTCCTATTTTATGTCCCGTGATGTATGCCTCTAGCTCCTATATGAAACAACCACAGAAGTGCTAATAATGTTGCATTTAGTTCAAACTAAGTTATAAGGCGCATGCTTAAATTCAAAGTCCCTCTACTCCAAAGGAAGTACCCAAATAATTAAGCAATCATATTCCTTTCCCCAGTACATAAGGAGAATATCTTTGGTGTTCATTTCTCCTTCAGTTACTTGATTTATATATTTTTTACTTATCTAGGCAGATGGCAATAAACATACTGTGTTTTCTGTAACAGATAATTTGGTTTCCTACACACAGAGTATACCATGTTTACACCAATACATCGCAATATTTATCTTTCGCTTCTCAAAGCTAAATATATTTGTGATATTTGAAGATATGATTGATAATTTTTAAAAGTTTTAATTGTCAAAATAAGATAATAAAATATGTATTTTACATATGTGAACTTCAAGATATAGGCTAAAAATTTATGAGAAAATACATAATAATTAATATCACTTGGTTTGTATAACAAATAACAGTTTTTGTATGAATTGAATATAATGCCAGTGGGGCAAATAATACCAAATATGATGTCGCATCTACTAAGGGTTCTGACAAGCTGACTTCATGTTTTCGTCAGCGTGAATGTTGGATGTGCTGAAGTGTGTCTGCAGCATTTACACTTCTATTCTGATGGTTGCAATTCAGGTTCTAAAAATAAGCACATCCTAAGTAGCAACAGTCCAGTGAACAGCCGT
The DNA here is from genome assembly GCF_027409185.1 of Cynocephalus volans. Taxonomy (NCBI): domain Eukaryota; kingdom Metazoa; phylum Chordata; class Mammalia; order Dermoptera; family Cynocephalidae; genus Cynocephalus; species Cynocephalus volans. The sequence continues at coordinate 107,654,477 of NC_084463.1, read as the reverse complement.
GAAGAGCAGATGGGAGTGCCGAGTATGGCCAGTGCATGGTGAGCCACATGAGACAAGAAGCTGCTCGAGGCTCTGGAGGTGAGAGTGCACTGTGAAGAACATATTTGGTACTGGATATGGAAGTTGGTACTGGATAGGGAAGTTGTACACACGAATTATCTTTTTTGTGTGTGTGTACATTTTGTATTTTGAGACAATCTCCAAATTACAGAAAAGTAGTGAGTTCAGTACAAAAAACTTAGAGAGTAAATTACTGATTTGCCACTCTGTCATCTCCTGAATACTTATTATGTGTTTCCCAAAAGCAAGGATATTTTCTTAATAACTGCAATGCAAACATCAAAATCAGGAGACCCCCGTATAAATTTTCCCAGTTGTCCCAGTAATGTCCATTATAGCAAAAGGATCCATCTTAGAATTATGTGTTCCATTTAGGCATCATGTCTCCTTAACCTCCTTTAATCTGGAACAGTTTCACTGTCCTTGACTTTTATGACTTCTAAAGATTACAGGCCAGTTATTTTGCATCCTGCCTCTCCAGTTCAATGTGTCTGATGTCTCATGACCACACCGAGATTATATGATTTGGCAGAGGTATCACAGAATAATGCTGTGTTCTTGTCATTGCAAGATGACACAGAATTTTAATTTCTGTCATTACTGATATTCACTTCAATCATTTGTTTAAGGTAGTTTATGCCACCCTTCTTTACTGTGAGGTTACATATTTTTTCCTTTGAAATTAGTTAGCATTTTGTTAAGAGGTTCTTTGAAACTATGTAAATATCCCATTGCTCACCAAACTTTCTTATTTATTTCAGAATGAACTATCATTTCCTATTTTATTCGATAGATTATAATCCTTTACTCTCATGATTTATTCTGATGCTCAAATGTGATGGCCTTCAGGATGGCTCCTGAGTCCTTTTAACATCTCATTATTCTTTGAACACTTCTTTGCTTTCTGGTATTTAGAAGCCAAGATCTGTGTACTACATGTGCTCATTGCTATTGAGCTGAGGCCTCTAGGACCCCTCAGTCAATAGAGCTATACATACATGTACTTACACACAATTACATCTACATTTTAAAAATCTATTTATATTTATAGAAATCCATGAATTCACACCAGTATCTCCATTTCCAATCTAACACATAGGTTCAGTCTAGCTTTCTTCCTTTCCACGTTTGTAACTCTCTTCTGTGACAGTGAGAAATCTTACCCCATTATCCTTACTATTTTCTTATTTTATCAACTCGGTGGTATGTAACAACTCTCCCATCACTCTTCCTACCCTCTTCCCTGCATGAATGCTCTCCCATGCCAGGAAGCCTCTCTGTATGGTTAGAGACCCTGCTTGGTCTCTGACATCTCATGCCAGGCTGTTTCTCCCCACAGACACCTTCCTTACCCTACCCCAACTCCTGCACCCATGTCAGGCATCTTATTTATTTTTGAATGAGTTACTGAGCCTATATATTTGGGATATGATCTGACTAGAGTGGTCATAAAGAAAAGAATTTGAAATTTTCTACCTGTGCTGGTAAGTGGAAAATTTGGGGTTGATTTATCAAGACAGGCTATCTGCAAACCCCTCCTCTAATAACCACATTCAGTCATGAAATACATATTAACAATAAACTGTGGGTCAGGCACTATAACAGCTCTTCATTCATAGAAACAACTTTAAAAGAGGGCCCTTCGTATTAGATGCCTGGTGTATAGTAAATGTTCAAATGATGTTTACTGAATAAGTTAATTGGCCTGGACATTGAATCAATACCTGTCTCTTCATGCCTTCTCTGTTCTAGGCTCCATGACAGTCATGAAGAAAATACAACAGGGAGTGGTACATATTTCCTACCCTCCAGGAGATAATTTTGAGGTGGAGATAAACATGTAAATAACTACAATGCAATATAAAATAAGTGATATGGTAGAAGCTGTGAAGAAGTGTGAGAAAGGAAAAGCTTATCTAATAGTGATACTCTTGGAGAAAGCAGCATTCCAATTGACTACGGAAGGACTAGTTAAACTTTTCATGGGTGGTGAAGGCAGAAGAAGTTGTCTCATACTAAGTAATAGCAGGAGCAAAAGTAAGGACCAAAAAAAAGTGCAGCATATATTTGGAGAAGGAGGAGAATAAAATGTGGCCAGAGAATGGTACACTGGGGAAAGTGGCAGGAGATAAGCCTGAAAAATAAGGATGAAATATGAGTACAGAATTCCCAGAAGATTAGCTTAGCCACCAGATTAACTTGGCACCAGCTAACTAAAGTTAACTGAGCAGGTATTAAAAAGCAAATAAATTAAATCTAAGTTACTAAAAGAAGACCTATGAGCTAAAGGTCCTAAATTTGAGCCAAGGAGCTTCATACTGAGCCATCAATGATCTACTTGATTAAAAGAGGTAAAAAATGCTGAGGGAAATCATGACTTGGGTTGACAACTTGTTATTTTTGATGGTAAGTGTTAATATTAATTAGGATATTGCTAACAATATCTTATGTTGTTATCCTACATTGAAATAAAAAACTTCTCTATATTCTTGGAGAAATTAAGGAGGACATGTGATTGTTGAATGAAAAAAATCAATAAAGAGATTCAAAGATAAAAGAGACACTAAAACAAACCCAGCAAGGAAGGGAGAGGGATTGTGCCACAGATTGATTCTATATTTTATTTGGAAGTATATCCTATAACAGACAAACCCCCGCTTTGAACGGTTTAACACAGTAAAAAGTAATTTCTTTCTCACGTGAGTGTCTAAAGCAAATAATCCATCTTGCGGTTTCACTTTCTTTCTGTGCTTCAGAGTCCTCAGTATTTATCCAGAAGATAGAAAGATAAAGGGCAGATGTGGTGTCTTTTTTTTAACACCACTTCAATTCTCTCATACCAGCTGAATGTCCAGCAATTCAATCTACTTCTGACACTGAGGCAGGAAGTTAGATAGAGGCAGAAGAGGGAGGAGGAAACTTGGTTATTTTCAGGTGGGAAACTGGTTCCCCAAGGACATAGGCATGCACATGTGCAAAAGTGGCCACAGGAGGCAAAGACAATTCCAGGCAGGGAGCCCCCCCACAAATGACCAAATGACACAAATCCTGCTAAGAGGACTTAACCCCCAGGAATGTAACCATTGGTGCTCTTGAGCCACTCTCCCACTGGCGCCCACTCCATCCTCTCTACAGCGTAGTCTCACTTGGCTAAATAAAGCTGCTCTTCGCTTTTCACCTCTGGCATGTCTTGCATAATTATTTGTCTGAGATACCAAGAACCCAGATTTAGCCAGTGGAACCTGGAAATTTCCTTTAACAATACTGAATCCCTGGAGTTAGCTCATACCCCACAGGTTCAGGACTCAGTCCCGCAAGACTGCCCCCACCTCAGACACCAGTCCCAAGTCTCAGGTTAACACCTGTACTTCTGACCGACTGGTTATAAATCAGGGGTTACCACAATCCCCTCCTCAGGTTTCATATTCACTAGAATGACTCACAGATCTCAGAAAAAACACCTTACTTACTATTTACTTATTTATTATAAAGGATAGAACTCAGGAACAGTCAAATGGAAGAGATGCATAGGGCAAGGTATGGAAGAGGGGCATGGAGCTTCCATGCCCTCTTGGGACACCACCCTCCTCTAATAACCAACACAGGTAGTACCCCTCTTTGGGTACACAACAACTCAATGTGTTCACCAACCCAGGGGTGTCTGAACCCTGTCCTTTAGGGGGGTTTATGGAGGTTTCATTACATATCCATGATTGATTAAATCATTGGCCACTGTGATAACTCAACCTCTAGCCCCTGTCCTTCCCAAAAGTCAGGGGTGGGTCTGAAAGTCTAATCATGGCTTGGTCTTTCAGGTGACCAAACCCCATCTGAAAGCTATGTTGGATTCCCCCCCTCCCAGTCATCTCTTTAGCACACAAAAGATACCCATCACTTAGGAGATTACAAGGGTTTTAGGAGCTGTCTGCCAGGAACTCAGGACAAAGGCTAACTATATTATATTTTTATTACACCACAGCAAAGAAGGCTTGTCTGCCTTCTAACCACTTTATCCTGAAATGACACATATGATTTGAGCTCATGTTCTCTTGGTGATAATTGGTCAAGTGGCCACACCTAACTGCAAGGGATGCTGGGCAGTATAAAGTAGGTGTGTGCCCAGATAAAAGAGGGAAAAGATATGGTGAATAGTATGAAGTCTCTGCCACAGTGCTATGACTACCTTTCTGGATTAATGTTGGCCCAGTATACTGACTGCTCCAATCCTTGCCTCCTGTCACACGCTGACAATAACTGAAATGCTATGCAGAGATTACAAACTGTGACACAAATGATTTTCTAGCTCAATTTATAATGGCACAATTAAAACGGTTTTCAGGTTAACGGAGTAGGATTAATCCATTCTATTCTTCAGTAAATAGAAGATCTCATACAACAGACTCCTTAGGCCTGCTGTATATTGGTTTTGTGAGATCTACCCTGCATCCATGTGAAAGATGCCCCCTAGAGTTATGCATAACCTGTGCAGCTAAAGATGGCAGCCCTGCTCTCCGACTTTAGATACATAATTAGCAAAAAGGAGAGAATGCAAGAAATATGCATAGAAACTACAAGAAAGAAAAAGTTGAAATCAAAACCTTCCCTGCATTCTCAAAGAACTTAGAAGACAAATATTCTTTGAATCAAAACATCAATGAAGGGATCAAAAGATCAAAATGAACTAAAAAAAAACCAGTAAGGAGGTAGATGGTCAACCACAGGAGGTTGATTTTGCCAGTTTTTACATTTTGTTTGAAGGCATAAATTTGTATTAATAATTGATAATCTGTTGTAAAGAAGAAGGACATGTACATAGCAGATGTAAAAAATGCTATAAAACTTTCAAAATCAAACAATACGGTGCCAGTGTACAAATGAGGAAAGAAATCAATGGAAGCAGAAAAGAGAGTCCAGAAAGAGATTCAAGTGCAAATATTGTCTTAGTATTAAAATAGTGACATTTAAGGTCTGTGAGGAAATGACTGATTATTAGAAAAATAGCTTTTGATTATTTGGCTCTCTCTTTGGAAGAAGATAAAGGTAAATCTCTATATTGTACAAAAATAAATTTCACATGGCTTGATAATCTATTTCTTTTCTTTTTTTCATTGAAACATAGTTGATTGTACATATCTGTGGAGTACAGAGTTGAATACCAATACCTGTGTGCAATATATGATGCTCAAATCAAGATAATTAGTACACTCGACATTATACAATGTAACTGGTTTTTGTGGCCCTTTACCAATACCTCCCTTACCCTTTCTTCCCCCTTTCCCACCTCTAGTAACCTCAGTTCTGTTCTCCCTTTTCAAAGTGAAACATGTTATTATGATTGTTGTATCTTTCTTTTTTATTTATTTGTGTTTTTTGTTTGTTTGTTTGTTTGTTTTATTTAGCTCCCACTAATGAGAGAGGATGTGGCATTTCTCTTTCAGTGCCGGGCTTACTTCATTTAATGTAATTTTCTCTAAGTTCATCCATGTTGCTGCAAATGGCAGTATTTCATTCTTTTTATGGCAGAGTATTATTCCATTGTGTAAATGTACCACATTTTCCTTATCCAGTCATCCAACAATGGACATTTAGGTTGGTTCCAACTCTTGGCTATTGTAAATAGAGCTGAGATAAACATGGGAGTGCAGGTATCCCTTCAACATGATGATTTCAATTCCTTTGGGTATATACCCAGCAATGGGATTGCCAGATTGTATGGCAGTTCTATCTGTAGTTGTTTGAGGAACTTCATACCATTTTCCATTATGGCTGCACCAATTCACAGTCCCACCAACAGTGTAGAAGGGTTCCCCTTTCTCTATGTCCTCACCAGCATTGTTATTCTGTCTTTTTGATAACAGCCAGTCTAACATGGGTGAGATGATATCTCAATGTAGGTTTGATTTGCATTTTCCTGATGCTGAGTGATGCTGAGCATTTATTCATGTGTCTGTTGGCCATTTCTATGTCTACCTTTGAGAAATGTCTATTCAGATCCCTCGCCCATTTTTTAATTGGGTTATTGGGTTTTTTACTGTTAAGTTGTTTGAGTTCCTTGTGTATTCTGGATATTAATCCCTTGTCAGATGCATAGTTTGCAAATATTTTATCCCACTCCATAGGTTGTCTTTTCATTCTGTTGATTGTTTCTTTTGCTGCAGAAGCTTTTTAGTTTGATATAATCCTATTTGTTTATTTTTCGTTTTGTTACCTGTGCCTATGGGTCATATTCATAAAATCCTTGCCCAGTCCTACATCCTGAACTGTTTCCGCTGTGTTTTCTTTTAGGAGTTTTATAGTTTGGGCTCTTATATCTAAGTCTTTAATCCATTTTGAGTTGATTTTGGCATGTTGCAAGAGGTACAGGTCTAGTTTCATTCTTCTACATATGGATGTCCAGTTTTCCCAGCACCATTTAAAGAAAAGGCAGTCTTTTCCCCAATATATGTGTCTTGCTGCATTTGTCAAAGCCAAAGATCGGTTGGCTGTAAGTATGTGGACTGATTTCTGGGTTTTCTATTCTGTTGCATTGGTCCGAGTGTCTGTTTTCATACCAGTAACATGCTGTTTGGGTTGCTATAGCTTTGTAGTATAATTTGAAGTCAGGTAGTGTTATGCCTCCAGCTTTTTGTTTTTTGTTCAGAATTACTTTGGCTATTTGTGGTCTTTTGTTGTTCCATATGAATGTTAGGATTGTTTTTCTGTTTCTGTGAAGAGTATCATTGGTATTTTGATGGGATTGCATTGAATCTGTAGACAGCTTTGGATTGTATGGATGGTTTCACAATGTTAATTCTTCCAATCCAAGAGCATGGAATGTATTTCCATCTTTTTGTGTCCTCTTTGATTTCTTTTAACAGAGATTTTTAGTTCTCATAATAGAGATCTGTCACCTCCTTAGTTAAATTTATTCCTAGGTATTTTATTCATTTGGTGCAAATGGGCTAACTTTCTTGATTTATTGTTCTGCTAGTTCATTGTTGTAGTAGATAAAGACTACCGATTTTTGTATGTTGATTTTGAATCCTAAAATTGAAATTGTTTATCAACTATAAGAGGTTTTGTTTTTTGATTTTTGGTGGAGTATTTAGGCTTTTCTATAGATAGGATCATGTCATCTGCACACACACAGGAACAATTAGACTTCAATCTGGATGAACTTTTTTCTTTGTCTTGCCTGATTACTCCGGCTAGTACTTCCAATACTATGTTAAATGGAAGTGGTGGGAGTTGGCATTCTTGTCTTGTTCCCATTCTGAAAGCTTTTCTCCATTCAGGACAATATTAGCAGTAGGTTTGTTGTACATGGCTTTTATTTTGTTGATATACTTTCCTTCCATACTTAATTTGCTGAGAGTCTTTATCATGAAGGGATGTTGAATTTTGTCAAATGCTTTTTCTGTGTCTATTGAGATAAACATATGGTTTTTGATCTTGATTTTGTTGATGTGGTATATCACATTTATTGATTTGTGTATGTTGAACCATCCTTGCATCCCTGGGATGAATTCCACTGGATCGTGGTACATAATTTTTTTTGAAGTGTTGCTATATTCTGTTTGATACTACTTATTGAGGATTTTTGTATCTATGTTCATCAAAGATGTTCACCTATAGTTTTCTTTTTTTGTTGTATCTTTCTCTAATTTGGGTATCAGGGTGATACTGGCCTCCTAGAATGAGTTCGGGAGAATGGCCTCTGTTTCACTTTTTTGGAATAGTTTGGAAAGAATTGGTATTAATTCCTCTTTAATGTTTTGGTAAAATTCAGAAGTAAAGCCATCTGGTCACGGGCTTTTCTTTATTGGGAGATTGCTGATTACTGCTTCAATCTCATTGCTTGTTACTTTTCTGTTCAGGTTTTCTATTTCTTCTTGGTTTGGTTCAGTTTTGGTCATTTGGATGTGTCCAGAAATTTACCCATTTTCTCCAAGTTTTCAAATTTGTTAGTATATAGTTGTTTGTAATAGTCTCTAATGATTCTTTGTATTTCTGTGGTGTCAGTTGTAATGTCTCCTTTTTCTTTTCTAATTTTTTTATTTGGGTCTTCTCTCCTCTTTTTTTAGTTAGCCTATCTAATGGTTGGTCTATTTTGTTTATCTTCATGAAAAACCAAGTTTTTGTTTCATTGATCTTTTGTATCATTTTTTGGATTCCTATTTCATTTAGTTATGCTGTGATTTTTATTATTTCTTTCCATCTACTTTCTTTGGGATTGTATTGTTCTTGTTTTTCCAGTTCTTTGAGTTGTAGCATTAGGTTGGCTATCTGAAATCTTTCTATTCTTTTGATGTAAGCATTTATTGCAATAAACTTGCCTTTTAGTACTGCTTTTGCAGTATTTCACAGGTTTTAGTATGATGTGCCTTTATTTTCATTAGTTTTAAGGAATTTTTTGATTTCTTGTTTAATTTCGTCTTACACCCATTTGTCATTCAGGAGCATGTGGTTTAGTTTCCACGTGTTTGTTTGGTTTCCAGAGTTTTGCTTGGTAATGATTTTTAGTTTTAATCCATTATGGTCTCAAAAGATACTAGAAATGATTTCAATTTTAAAAAATTTGTTCAGGCTTGATTTGTGACCTAATATGTAGTCTCTCCTGGAGAATATTACATGTGTGATGAGAAGGATGTATATTCTGTAGTTGTTGGATTAAATATTCTGTAGATATCTACCAAGTCCAATTGGCCTAAAGTGTGGTTTTAATCCTGTGTTTCTCTTCTCAAAATTTATGTGATGCTGCAAAAGCAGTACTAAGAAGAAAGTTTAGTGTGATAAGTGCTTACACCAAAAGAATAGAAAGACTTCACAAAAACAACCTAATGTTAAATTTCAAAGAACTAGAAAAACAAGAACCATTTAATCCCAAAACTAGTAGACAGAAAGAAATAATTAAGATCAGAGCAGAACTAAAGAAAATAGAGACCAAAAAAGATTTAAAAAATCAACAAAACAAAAAGCTGTTGTTTTGAAAGGATAGCAAAATAGACAAGCCATTGGCCAGTCTAACTAAAAAGAGAAGAGAGAATACCCAAATAAATCCTGTGTTTCTCTTTTAATTTGTTGCCTAGATGATCCATCCAATGTTGAGAGAGGCACATTCAGGTCCCCAGCTTTTATCATATTTGGGTCTATCTCTTTCCTTTGGTCTAATAGTGTTTGCTTTATATATCTGGGTTCTCCAATGTTGGGTGCATATATGTTTATGATTGTTATGTCTCCTTGCTGGATAAATCCCTTTATCATTATGTAGTGGCCTTCTTTGTCTCTGTTTATAGTTTTTGCTTTAGATAAGAATAACTACTCCTAATCATTTTTGATTTCCATTTGCATGGTATATCTTTTTCTGTCTCTTCATTCTTAGTCTGTGTATGTCTTTACAGGTGAGGGGAGTTTCATTTGGGGCAAAATATAGTTGGGTATATCTTTTTAATCCAATCAGCTAGTTGGCTTGATAATCTAAAAGAAGAACTTAAAAATGTGTAATTACTTGAAGAAACTAAATAGCAATTTTTATTATCTTAGAGGATGACATAAGACTGAGGGGTAATAAAGAAGAAGATTGACTAATTTAACATAAAAACTAAAGTTTTCTCAGCTGCTCAAGAAATCATACAAAGTTACAAGACAAATAACAAAGACAATAAGAAGAATTTTTGCATGTCAGATGATGGCTAGGTGTTTTACATGCAAGACTTAATTCTCCAAGTCACCCCATTATGAGGGAAATTATTATTATCTGTACTTTACAGTTGTGAAAACTGAGGTTTTGAGGTGGTTAAATGACTTCACCATGGTTACCTAGCTAGTAAGTGACAAAGCTAAGATTATAACCAAACTTTAATTCCAAAATCTATTTAATTAATGAGTATACTACATTGCCTCTTTAATACATAAAAAAAAAATTGCATCATAAAATGTTCAATGCAATTATATCTATAATGCCTACAGAACTCTTACATATGATTTAGAAAAAGACAAATTAACTTAATAGAAAAAGTAGGCAGAAGATATAAACAGAAAATTAATATAAGAAATGCACATGATTAACATATTTTAAAAAGTCAACTTGGCAAATAAGCAAAAAATGCAAATGAAATAAAAATGAAAATCAAATTTTAAAAATACATCTTACTCGGTAATGGTGTAGAGAGTTAGGACTATTATTTGTTGCTTGCAGGAATACACACTTGTACATATTTGGAGAACACTTTGGAAATATTGGCAGTATTTTAAATATGTGCATTTATGGCTCCAACTTTCAGTTCTAAGAATGTAGCCTAGAGAAACACAAAATTTATAAGTATTTCTGTGCAGTTTTTTATTTCTGTATTATTTATAATAATAAAAAACTAGAAATAATCTAAATGTTCAATATTAGGAGGCAGTTAAATAAAAGATGCCACAAACATAAAATGGTAAATCTACAGTTCTTAAAGTCAAACGAAGGCCACATATCTTATGTTGTCCACAGTATGCTGCTAAAACTAGTGACACTACACCCACCAGATTGCTAAAATGAAAGAAAGAAAATACCAAGTTTAGAAAGAATATGGAGGAGGAAAAGTAACTCAAACACTGGCTGGTAGGGAGCATATTACTCAGGGTTCTCCAGAAAAAGAGAATCAATAGGAGGTGTGTGTGTAGGGAGAGATTTATTTTAAGGAATTGGCTTACGCAATTGTGGGGGCTGGCAAGACCAAAGTTCGCAGGGTAAGCTGGCAGGCTGGAGAGGAAAGGAAGAGCTGTAGTTCCAGTCTGAAAGAAGTCTGCTGACAGACTTCTCTTTCCTTCCAGGCTGGTCAGGCCCTTCAACTGATTAGATGAGGCCCACCCACATTGTGAAGATTAATTTGCTTTACTCAAAGTCTACTAATTTAAATGTTAATCTCATCTAAAAAATACTTCCACAGAAATATCCAGAATAATGTTTGACCAAATATTTTAGTTGTCATGGCCTAGAAAACTTCATACATAAAATTAACCATCAAAAGGGTTATAATGGTCTTTGGAAAATGTCTTTGAAACTTATACTAACACTGAATATTATCATACTCTATGACCCTGTAATTCCATTCCTTGGTTTATAGTCACCTGAAATGCATATGCATTATTCCCAAAAGACATGCAGAAGAATGTTCACAGCAGTATTATTCACAAGAATGTCAAACCAGAAATTACTCCAAAACCCTTCAAAATTCCAATGGATTAATATGTTAAGATATAGTCACACAATGGAATACTAGACCACATATTTTATTATTCTTGTGGTTGCTATTACTACATTTATTTTAAATACAAAACCAGCCAAACTCCCATTAGAAGTCAGCAGAGTCAGAATAGTGACTGGAAATGGGCATAAGGAGGTCTTCTGGGGTGCTTGTTATGTTCTGGGTTATTTTTGTTGTTTTTATCCTAGAACTAGTTACCCAAGTGTGTTTAGTTTGTGAAAATTCTTTGAGATGTACAATAGTGGTATGTGCACATTTATTTATAAAAGCAATACTTCCATAAAGTATTTTTAAAAGTAGCAGAACAACATATATTTCTAAACATTAATATATCGTTATATCCATTCATGTTAATATAAGGGTAGATATGAATTTTAAGGTCTTAAGGTTAGAAATCAAACCATTAACACTGCTTATCTCTGGGGGCAGGTGTTGTGGGGAGTCAGTGAGTGAAGTGAGACATTTTACTTTTTACATTTTTGTGTCATTTGATTTTTTTAAACCTGAAACATGTATTTTTTGTTGTTATTTTTCTTTGGGGGGAAAAGAGTGGACATTCTTTCAAGCATCTCTCTATTCATAAATAGGCAGAAGGCCTACTATTATACTTTTACATAGCCTGTATTATGAAAGCTTCAGTTTTTCATTCAACAAGATCTTTCCAGTCAATAAATATAGAGTCCATTTTTAAGAGCTGTATGAAATTCCTACATCATAATTTACTTTATCATTCCATTATTTATGGACTTTAAGGTTGTTTCACATTTTCTATATTGTAAATAGAGCAGTAATGTACATACATATCTTTAGGGTGAATTCCCAGAAGTGTGTTACAGCACAAAGTATTTTATATTTTAATATATGCTGCCATACTACTTTCCTAAGGTGATGTGACTCTCAACAATATTGCATGAAGACTTGCTGCCCCTCACAGTTGTAATTTGGGTTTGTCAATAATTTTAAGCTTTACCAGTTTGGTATGGGGGAAAAGACTATTCATATTTTACTAGCATTTCTTGGATTATTCCTGAGACTAAACACTTTTCATCTGCCTTTCTGTTTCTTTGGCAATATGCCTAAGAGTATTTTGCTCATTTTTCCATTAAAACATTAAATATTTTCCCTATTGATTTTTAAGAGCTCTCTATTTATCTAGGATATTGATTCTTTGTCTTCATTTTACCACAAATAATTTTCCAATTTGCCTTCTACCTTTCAACCTTTTATGGTGTTTATTTTTACACAGATGTCTCATTTTTTTAACTAGTCAGTTTTACCAATTTTTCCCATTATGCTTTCTGCTGGTTGAGACAAACTTAGAAATGTCTTCCCCAACCCCAGGCTATAAAAATACTAACAACTTGTTAGTATTTTGTGGTTTTAGCAAGAATTTATTTTGATATAGTAAGTGAGGTAGGAATCCAGATCTACTTTTTGTTCAAATGGCTAGCTAGTTTGAAAAGGTTGTCTTAATTTCTTTTACAAATCTTTGTTTTCCCTACTTATTTAAAAAGCTACTTTTATCAGACATAACCTCCCCGTATACACTTAGTTCTAAGTCTGGAGTTGTATTCTTTCAATTGATCTTTCTGATTTTGCACCAGGTACATATATAATTTTTTCAGTTTTATTTTTAATTGACAAATATTAATTGTATATATTTATGAGGTATAAACTGATATTTTGGTACATGTATACTGTTGCTTTGCCTCCCACAGATTTGTCACCCTTTACCCCTGGGTGATGGAGCCTCCAAAGATTACTCAAAGCCCATCTCTTTTGAGCAGTGAGAAGCCCCAGAAAGGGGTTAATATCCCAGAACTTCCTCAAGTGTGAGGCATTTCTTCCATTTGGGAAATTAACCATGAATTGAGGTTCTCTTCCTGCATTTATTCTCCAGACAAAGAAGTTACAGGAAGAGACATAGGTGGGGTTTTGCTAAGTACAGTTTAACAAGTTTAACAATAGAAGCTGGTAACATTCAGTAAGTCTAGTCAGATGACATTCTGTTAGGCAATTAAGTGATCCACTAACAAAGGCTTGATTTAGCCAACATTCCTTTTTCCTCCAGCAGCTTTTTAGTAACTTTACTCATCAATTAGTAACTTGTCTGTCTTTGAGCCAACAACTTTGCTGTGTTACAATTCTTATCTTGCAACAGAGACTCAATAGCCTGGGGAAAATTTCCTGTCCTTTACAAGGTCAATATTTGACACTGCAAGGCTTTGGAAAACCAGGCCTTATGAGGTACATTTGCTTTATGAATCCTCTACAGTATACATTGTGGAATGATCAAATCAGAGTAATTAGCATATCCATCACCACAAATATGTATCAGTTCTTTATGGTGAGAACATTTAAAATCCTCTGTTTTTAGCTATTTTGAAATATACAATACATGGAACTGCATTGAGTATGTAAACAAATATAATATATTGATCTCTTCGTAGTACAAAGTTTTTCTATCCTAAGATAATGTGGACCTATTTATTTATGGTTTTTGGTAAATTTTTATAATTTTATGAATTTCATTATTTGTGTTACACATTACTGGTTATTTTTCAGCTGTTAGAGTAAAGTATGTTTTTTCTATTATATTTTCCAACTGGTTCTTATTGGTACATATAAGATATGTTGATTTGGGTACATTAATTTTGTAATCAGTCATACCAGTCATTTATTTCATTATTTATTAGTTTTATTGGCTTTCTTGGGTTTTCTAGATACATATTCATATATATCTTATTTCACTATCTTGTGCAATAATAGTAACAATTGTATTATGTTAATATGCAAAGAAAATAATAGGAGTCACAGCAGACATCATTGCTTATTCCTAGTTTTATTGAGAATGTTCCAGTGTTGACATCAATATTGACATTTGGTTTAAATTTAGATATATGGAGATATTCACATGGTCAAATGAGCATCTATCTTTCTATTCCTATGACACTAATAATTACAAATGTGGGTAAATTTCTTTTTAATATCAGGGTAGGAAAAACTTTATTGAACATGATATAAAAAATACAAACCCAAAGGCAAATTTTGTTAAATATGACTACATTAAAATAAGAAACTTCTCCATGACAAAAGAAGCAATTAACAAAGTTAAAAGATACGACACAGATTTGGAGGAGATATTAGCAACCCATAAAAAATAATTTATATTTAGTGGGCAAAAAGTAATTTGTAGAAGAAAGTTAAATGGCTAATAAATATTTCAAAAATATTCAACCTCAAAATAATCAGGAAAATGCAAATTAAAATTAAAATTTTACACCCATCCAATTGTCAAAATTTATAATTGATAATACCAAGCACTGTTGTAGACAGAGAGAAAGAAAAACTTGTATAATCCTGGTAAATTGTCATGACCACTTTGGAGTGTAGTTTAGCTCTATCTAGTGAAGTCCTAGAAGTTTATGCTCTTCCAACTTTAAAATGTTTATCCTGGAGAAATTCTAGCACATGTGCACAAGGAGACATAAACCAGATATTTATTACATCCTTGTAAAATGAAAAATAATAAGTAAATGTCTATCGATATGGAAATAGATGACCTAAATAACAACCAAACTGTAACATTTTCAAACAGTGGACTATTTACAGTGGTTTAAATGAATAATCTAGATCTACATGTATTATTGCAGATAATCTTGAAATATTAAGTTAAAAAAAGCAAGTTGCCAAATGATATGATCCCATTAATGTAAAATGTTGAGATATTGTATGTTTTGTAGGTACAAATGTATGTGGGAAAGGAAGGATCTTAAAACACACCAAAAAATGTGGCTTAAACTAATTGAGAGGTTACTTTTTTCTTGTTATGGGAAGTCCCAGGCTGGTTCAGTATCTCCTTAAGGATATGATGACCTCACTCCTTCACTCCTTCTGTTTACTCAGCCATCCTGAGATTACCGCTCCACCTCTGAACAGCTCATCCATATTCCACAGAAACAAGGGCAAGGGCAAAAAAACCCATAAAAGGGATGTTCCAACTGAGTCTGCTGCTCTCTAGGAGTTTTCTCAGGACCTTCACTCAGCAACATCTGCTTACATTTCACTGAGAGAACTGAGATACTTAGTTAGCCCTATCTGCAAGGAAGTCGGGAAGATGCTGTATGGTTGTGCACATCACTAGCACTAATGAAACTGGGTTCTGTTTATGAGGAAGAAGCGAAGATAGCTTTTGGGTAGGCAATAGCAGTCTGCCACACAGATGCATGGCAACTTCAGGAGAATGGTTGCCCCTAGGGAGGGTAGGAGGGAAAGGTGGTGGTACTAGTGATGGTACACAGGGTACTTTAGATGTATCCTGAATGTTTTGTTTCTCTCAAACAGAATGATCAGGAATAAAAATGGTGAACTGGTAACATGAGTTAAATTTTTGCTATATCATTACCTTTAACATTAAGATTTGAAATAAAGCTTTAATGGGGTAGAAAAGCCAATTATGAAAGGTTTGAAAGGTATGGAGTGCTATTTTAGATGGGGTTGGCAGAGAAGACATCTTTGAGGAAAAGTTATCTACACAGAAGCAGCCAACCATGCAAAGACCTGGAGGAACAGTATGACAGGCACATGGAAAAGCAGTTCTAAACCCCTGCAGGTAGAATGGTCTTGATGTGTTGGAGAAACAGCAGGAGGGCCACTGCAGTATACACTGTGGTGTACTGCCCAGAGCCCCTTCAGGATCTGGACACTTAATTCCCCAGCTCACAGGAAACTCACAGTTGAGTTCTTCCCCAAGAGTTGGGCATGGAGCTGATTGCCTGTATCCAAAGACTTAAAATCTCTCTCCCAACTAAACTAAGCTGTATCTGGACAGACACCAAGTTGTTTTTGCTGTTGTTTTTTCCTCATTGCATCCCGAGTACCTGTCACTGTGCCTGGAATATAGCAGGAAAGCAATAAATAGTTGATGAATGAATTTTTTGGAATCTCATCTTTGATATCTTCCTGCACAAACTCTGTATTTTTCTTACTTTCATGTAAACACAAAGCTATTATGTAAAATTCTCTTCTGCTCTCCTGAGTAAATTCTCACTTTATATGCTGTATTAGTTTTATAGGGCTTCTGTAACAAAGTACCATGAACTGGTGGCTTCAAATAACAGAAATTTATTGTCTCACAGCTTAAGGCTAGAAGTCTGAAATCAAGATGTTGGTAGGGTCATGTTCCCTCTGAAACCTCTAAGGCAGGATTCTTCCTTGCTTCTTCCAGCTTCTGATAGCCCCAGGCATTTCTTGGCTGTGACAGTATAACTTCAATCTCTGCCTCTGTCCTCACATGGCAATCTCTGTTTGTGTTTGTGTCCAAATTTCTCTCTTATAAGGACACCAGTTATATTGGATTAAGGGTACTACTTCAGTATACTTCATCTTAACTAATTACTTCTGTGATGACCCTATTTGTAAATAAGGTCACATGCTGAGGTATTCCAGGGGTACAAATCAATATTTGTTGAATGGATAAATTAACAAATGATTGAGTAACCACTTCACAATTTTTTAAATCCATTAAACCAAACTGAAAATGGAAAGCTTGCCAAGGATTCACCTCTCCCCAACAAATTAGGCAAATAGTTTTATTTTAAACCATGTAGAATCCTATATTTTTTATTCACTTTTGCTATAGATTTCACTAAATGAATGAACAAACCAACAGATATTAATTGAATGCCTATTAATTAACAGGCAAAATAGGAGCTATCTTATATTTTACTTATATTATGTCATTTAATGCCAGACATCCTCGGTGGGCAAAGTTTCTGTTGTGTTCCCCCTTTCACAAATCTGGCTCTTTCCAGGTGGTTACAGTTATAACTTTTTATCCTCTTGCCCCTCCAGGCCTAGAGGCGGTAATAACTCATCTCTGTGTTAACTGCTGGATGTTTTCTGATCCAACAAATCATAAAGTTGGCTATGTGTCCCAGCATCCCATTATTAAATGGATATAGCATAAATGAGACCATGCTGAAGAAATTCTGGAAGGTACAAGTAACACTGCACGAATAGGTGGCTTAGATTCATACGCAACATGCTTCTACTGCTTTGTTGCATTTTCTTCCTCCAATTCTGAGGTTTCATGGGGAGTTCCTAAGACCAGCTAATAGAAGAGAAAAAGGCACATGATTAGTTTACAGAGGGTTGTACTATATGCTGTCACTGACTGTAAGTGGATAGCCACAGCATTATAACCTCACCCAGGGTGGCTGACAGCACTGAATGGAAATATCCCAGGGTTAGAACTTCAGGAAGTATACATGGTTGTCAGCAAGAGATGACCTGAAATATGGATTTACAGTAATTTATTAGCAGTGGCTAACAGGTTGGCTGGTTGTTCAGAGACTTATAAGGTACAGAGACTGGAAGGTTAGCGGTAAGGAGGTCTAGTGAAGAGGTATGGAACTGATTTTTCAAAAAGAACAAAGAGTGTGATGATATTTCTGTTTCACTATAGAGTGTCCACTGTAAAAAACGGTATTCAATATTATGGTAGACCAAATGATCTGTCCTATGGCTCTGAGTCATCTTCCGTCTACAGGAGTACTTAGTGGGTAGATTCAACTAAAAAGTAGTCATGGCAACAGGGAACAGAGGTTATGCATGAGCTCACCAATAAGTATTCCCCCTCAGTAAGGCTGAAATATTTATAGTTACCGCAATTGCTAATTGATTAGCTAACAGTAGAAGCCAATGCTGAGCCCCGATATGGCACCTTCTTTGGAGGTCCCAGGTAGTCACTTGATAGCAAGATGACAAGTTGATTATACTAGGTTTGCTTCACCATAGAGTTGGCAGAGATTTCTCATAGTCGTAGACTTAAATTTTGGATCCAAATTTGTCTTCCCTTCCCCAAGTACTTTGTCACTACCACTTGTGGGCTTCAGGATGTCTTAATTGCCATGTTATCCTACACAACATCACCTGCAACCAAGGAATATATTTTATGGCAAAAGAATTGTAGTAAAAGGCTCCAACCACAGAATTTCCTAGTCTTACTATGTTTCCCATCACCCAAAAGCAGCTGGTCTGATAGAAGAAACAAATAACCTGTAAAGACTCAATATGGAAATAGTGGAGGACAATACTGTGAGGTGTGGTCTATTTGATGGAATGTGGTATATGCCTTAAGCCAGCCGCCAATATGTATATGATGCCCATTCTCCCAGAGAATACATGGGATTGAGAACCAAGAGGTAAAGGCAGAAGGTCCTGTAATTTATACCTTAAAACCCATTCGCAGAACTATTTTTTCCCATTCTATCCCTTGCCTCTTTCGACCTAGGGGTTGTCCGAGTTTCCTGCTGTTGCTAGTGCCTGGTGTTTCCCGTCTCTTGCTGAGTCCCTTCATGAAACTCTCTGGAGTAGAAGCCCTTTGAGTGTGCCATCTGTCGGCTTGTTGGACCCGGCTGCTACAACCTGCTCCTAAGGAGCAGCACCACCTACACTGCTCTGCTTTTAGGAGTAATCTTAGGGGTTGCAGTTTATGCCTCCCCTCATTTCCTTCCAGCAGAGTTTTAAAATTACAGATTCTTTCACCAATAACAAAAAGATATTTCCTTAATCACTGGATTAAATGAATTTTAATTTTCATCAGAATGTCAAACACAATTTTCCTTAATTGACCAGATGAATGCAGTTTGAATGGACATATGACTAACTCGTTCATGAGAAGAGGAGGGCCACTTTACATTTAGGGTTATTAAGAAAGAGCCTGGGTGCATCCAAAAGACAGCTCTCCACGTGTGCTGTTGTTTTTACCTCTGTGCAAGGATTTATCATTGTTGCCACCTGAATGGTCTTAATTCCCTCTTCTATGGGGAGTCAACTGGACTTCAGATACAGAGTGCAAAGTAAATTCTTTACTTAAAAATGAGGGCTCAGAGTCCAGTCAAGATGGTGAAATAGACGGTCCTCAGCATCACACTCTCCCACAAGTCAACCAATTTACAACTCTTAAAAAGCAATGACAGCCCTGATGGGGCTGCTAGAGCTCAGGGGAAGAAGAGGAGAGACCTACGGAGTTCATGAAGGCAGGAAAAGCCACAGTATGAGAAAGAAAGTATTGCTTCCACCATTTCAGGCCCCGGTCGCTTCAAGGCTGAAGCTGGTGAGCACATGGAACAACAGCTGGCAAAAGCCATTGCTGTGCTCTTCATATGGAGTTGCTTGGAGGCTGCAGGGGAGAAGAGGGACTTGGTAGCCGTAGGGAAAATGAAGGAAAATGGTCAGGGCCTCTCAGATGTTCAGAATCTTGCTGAGCATTTGATGTAAATATGCACGTGTGCCCAGCTGTTTCTTGGTTATTGTCTGATGTAGCTGCACATGGGCACCCAGGTGTCCTGCATTATGGACTCAAGAATAAAGGATGAGCAGTTCTGACTCACAGGTTGCCCCGCCCCCAGGGGGGCCACAAAGAGGCCACTACTGCTGCTGGAGACTGTTGCTGCCAGTGACCCCAGTTTGCCCCAAGAGGCCACTGCCACTGCTGCAAGCTGCTGCAAGCTGCTGCAAGCTGCTGCTACTGCTGCTACTGCTGCTACTGCTGCTACTGCTGCTACTGCTGCTACTGCTGAGGACTGAGTTCATGTGGTCTGCCAGTGGCTCCCAGGATCTTTCCTAATTACCTAGCGTGGAGCTACATGTGAGAGATCTAGTGACCCAGTCTGTACAATGGGTTTGAAGGGTCTGAGCCCTAGCCCTGACAATACAAATGGAAAACTTTGTGTAACTAAAATAATGAAACATTTTGGCTTTAGTTATGAATTGCCCTAGCCATATCATTGGCATAGCTATTGCTGTAACCTGATAGTGGCCCCAGGCAAGCAAGACCAATAACAGGGTTCCTGTGGACCCACATAGAAGTGAGAAGCAATAGACAACAGAAAAAGGAATCACTCAGAGGCTGGTGAGTCATCACAAAGGACTGGTGCATGGCCCATCCTATGGGAAGTGTTTGGAGTGTGGGTGGTGGGGGACATGGGCCCACCTGGGGAACACTGGGGCACAGTATGGACAGCTGATTTGCCCCTCAATCAGCACAGGCCCACTCAGTGGAGACTTGTCAGGAATATAGATCTGCAGAGGGCACAGTCTGCTGAAAAGACTCTGGCCCAGACAGGAGTTTCCACACAACTGAGGTGTACCGGATTTCAGGAGACCTGGGAGTACATACAAGGTCAACTATTAATACCTAAGCTGCACAAAAAGCCCTCCGTGGGGAATCAGCAGCACTGAAGCAATTTAGCTCAAAAACAGGGCTCAAGTGCTGCTCCACAGAAGTTCCTCCATTTCAGAAGTAAGGGGAGGACAACAAATTAGTTCCTGTGCGGAGTTTAAGTAGCAGTAACAGTAAATAATTCAACACAGAACTGAAAGAAAAGACAAAATACCCACAGATCAGAGACAAAGTTTGATATTAACTAGTAAAGGTCTAACACCACCAAAGAACACCTCTGAAACCTAGAAGGACTGGAAGCTCCCTGGGCTCCCAAGCCAGGGAGGGGGAAAGGGCTGAGGGCCTCAGCCACACCACCCTGACATCTGAAACCAGCCCAGCGATGATCACCCAGCCACCACTGGTAGTGCCCCAGGCTCCATAGCCAGAGTGGTGGGGGGCCCCCGCCGAGGGCCTCAGCCACGCCCCCTGACATTTGCAACCAGCCCAACGATGGCCACCAAAGCACCACTGGCAGTGTCCCGGGTCCTGAGCCAGGGTAGTAGGGGGCTGAGGGCTTCATCCATACCCCCTTGACATCTGCATCCAGCCCAGCAATGACCCAGCCGCCACTGCAAGTCCCCTGGTCTCCCCTGCCAGAACGGGGGTGGCCCACAAGCCTCAACCATGCTCCCCCTCTTTCTCCCTCTTCTCACCCTATTTCCCCTCCCCTTTCCCTTCTCCCCTGCAACTGCTCCGCAACAACATCTTAGAATGAGGCATGGAGCCGAAGGTGAACTCAGCAGCAACCAGGTAAAGAGCACACCAGAAACAAGATTTTCACACGGGTAGCCCACCATAGCCACCACAATTACCATGGTTGCCACTAAAGTGGCTAGTCTCTATAGCTGCAGTCACAGCCACTGTGCAGATGGCACACCAGATTCTCAGCTGCACCGACACAACAGAGGCACCAGCGGAGACCAAGAAGAAAAAAAAAGAGGTCTTCTCTCTCCACAAAGCACACTCCAGAGTAATAGAAGAAGCATCTGATTTATGATAATAGGGAGGACTTGATCACACCTGTCTCAGTACTGGACAGATCAACTAGGCAACAAACCAACAGAGGAACAGTTAATCTAGCAGATGGAGAGAACAAATCCATGGTTATTAGAGGGAGAGGGGAGGGGAGGGGGAAGGGAAGCGATTAGATAAGGGGCATAGAGAAAAGTATGATTTGTAACAATGAATATACTAAAAAAAATGAGGACTCAACATATGATATCTGTCCTAAAGTTTTGTTTTATTTGTTTGGTTTAACTCTGTGTGGGGTGGGGTGGGGGTGGGGGTGTATTAATATAAAATTAAAAATTCAGTTCTTCGGTCACTCTAGCCACATTTCAAGTATTCGATTGCCACGTGTAGCTAGTGGCTGCCATACTGGGAAACACAGATAGAAACATTTCTATCATCACAGAAAGAGCTACTGGGCAGGACTGTTCTAAATTATAGAAATACTTACAAAATTGTATAAAATTAAATGTGCAAGGTTATTCATTGAAGCATTATTTATAATAGCTAAAAGATTGGGGGCAATAAAATTTTCCACCTGAAAGGGAGTGGTTAAGCAAATTATAAAAATATTTGTTCCATGATGTAATAAGCAGTTATTAAGGATGAAGTATTCTGTATGTACTAACATGGAATAATATCTGAGTTATAGAAAAATGGATATTATATGATTAATTAAAATATTTTCTATTTAAATATATTACATAATTTTATATTTTATTTATCTTACATATTGCATATTATCATACTTATAGTTTGGGATGTGTACATATATGTATTGTACATGAATTTTTATTGGTCTAGAAAAGGTTCAGTTAATAGTTTCTCCTCGGGAATAGGAGTAAGGCAGGGTGAATTGTACAGGAGACATTTATTTCTTATTTTATAGACAGTTGTAATTTTTGAATTTTTTTAAATGTATGAAACAAAAATATGGAAGGCACAGTGAAAAATGAAATAAACGTGTATCTACCACCTAGAATTAGTAAATGTTAGCCTTTTTCAAAGTTCCTTTGTAATTTTTAAATAAAACACAATAAAAATGACTCTTCCCTAACTGATTCCCCGTCTTTTTTTCCTCAGCAGCAACTATCCTGAATTTGGTATCTATCCCTCCAATCCATATTAAGCTAGACATATATACATATCTAAATGTATATACCATAAACAATATATAATAATGCTGACTGCTGTTAATATTTAAGTGAAAGATGTAATAACTGATACCATTGTATATTTTATTCTGCAATCTTACTAAGTAGTACATTTGTCAAGGTCTGCCATATCAATATATACCATTTGTCAGGCATGTATTATAAATATCTTCTTTCCAGTTTGAAGTAATCTTTTTTTGACACAAATATTAAGTTTTAGGTAGCTAATTTTATCAATATTTTCCTTTAAGTTTTGTACTCTTTGAGGTGCAGAGAGTAAGGTTTAAGAGAATACACTCTAAAGTTAGATCACCTGAGTTCAAATCCTAGCTCTACCACTCATCTGTAAATTAAAATTAATAAGAATACTCAAACAATAGTATTTTATTCTTTTATTAATGAAGATTATATTAATAAAGATTCTTTTAATGAAGAATAGTATTATATTGTTCTTTTAATGAAAATTAACTGAGCTAATGTTTATAAAATATATACAACAGTGTCAGGCATGTAGTAAGTACTCCATGATTCTTTGTTAAATAAATTTTGTAAACTTTATGAAATCTTTCCCTACTCTGAGATCATAAAGCTATTATTCTAGACTTTCTTCTAAGGGTTTAAATTTTTTTCATATTGAGTTTTTAATCCATATGTAATTTATTTTTGTATCCTTTGTATAACTTACGGATCTTCCTCCTTTGTCATATGACAGCCAGCTATAGTAATAAACAGCTGATGTATACAATAAAATTAGTCTTCTCCCTACTGATTTGTACTACTGCCTCGGCTACACACCATAGGCCTGGGTCTCAGTCATGGCTGGTCTACAATCAGCTTGATGAGCACCTGGTGGCCTATCACAGAGAGGTTTTAATCACTAATGGGGTAGTACACTTAATAATGTTCAGGTTCTCTTGAATGCTGAGACTTCGGAGTTGGGTTTTTGTTTTTGTTTTTTTTTTACCGGTAAGGGGATCGCAACCCTTCGCACGGTATTGTCTGCACCATGCTCAGCCAGTGAGCGCACCGATCCCCATATCCCCATATAGGATCCGAACCCGCGGCCTCGGGTGCTACCAGCGCTGCACTCTCCAGAGTTGGGGTTTTGGCTGGATTTGAAAAAGAGGGGAAAAAAAGCAAAAAAGACAAAAATATGTTATCTGTCACCTCTCAGATTTTTTTCTGCAACAAATTAGCAGAGGTTTAGCAGTATTCAAGGGAGGATTTCTATTTCAGGCTTTTAGTAGTGGGTTGTGTGCATTACCATTAGCCCTCAGGATGTAACTGTCGGTCTGCGGCTCAGCACCTGCTGGAGGGCACATCTGCCTTGATACAGATGATGGGCAAAATCTGGTGATTATACATATCTGGGTCAGTACTCATTTTTTGCTGGGAAGTTTAAGATTTAGATATTACAATGATTCCATTTTCAGTGATTCTGAAAGAATTTATTTTGAAGAGTTTTTGCACTGCCATGCCAGTACTTTTCACCTGGTAAATGATACTGATTGATTATCAATCATTCGCCACTACTTTTTTACTCTGATGCCTAATAGTGAAATATGTTTATTTTTCTGGCATCTCATATACAGATAAAAGGCCACGAATAAATCTGTCACTATTTTCATGTATTGCATTATCTGAAAATATATTAAACTAGACTTTTTGACAGTGTGTACCAGTAATTTAGCATTGGGAACAGTTTTATGAAAATACTCTAAAATATGATTTTTTTGTTTTTAATACTGATATAAAAGAAAAAGTCTAATTATTATAGCTGTCTCATGTCCCCAACAGTACAGATTTTCTAGACATTTATATCTTTACAGATACAGAGAGATCTTTATATGTTCTGAATATTACTCTTGTCAGTTGCCTATGTGGCAATATTTTCTCCAAGACTGTGCCTTTGAATTTTGTGCAAAAGTATAGCAGGTCCACAATTTGGGGGATCTAATTTAGTTAACATTTGAGCCCCTCTTTTAAAAAAGGACACAAAATTAAAATTTAAAAGTTCTTGTAAAAACCAGTATTTATTTACAATGAGAAAAGAAATCATAAATTATAAATTTTAAAAAGCTGACATAACCACAAATATTACAATTGTCAGGAAAAAAACAATCTTTTTATTATCTTCCTGACACATACCTTTAATTCTTTTTCTTACACTTTTTTTCTGCATGTCCTTTGATTGGTTCTTTGGATGAGAATAATTTTAACATAATTTTCGATAGAGTATATGGCTCAGTTTTTCCTTTAGTATGGTTATCAAAACATTTTTTCTCAATTTTAGTTCATAATTTTGACATTATGAGGTTTCTGTCAGCCTTCTGTCTATCAAATTACATTTTTTGGCTTCTCCTAGGATGCTTCCATCCTATTTACAATGGAAATTTTGAATGATCAATTATTTTGGAATAAATCATATAAAATCATTCTGAAATTAAGACATACACAAAGTCAATTCAAATGATTTTTAAATTAGTGCTGTGCTGTGTTGAGCTATCTAGTTGTGTAATCAGATTATTTTCTTATACTGATCACATTGACTTACTGATGAATACATGCAGGAGTTTAATCGTGGGAATTTCTTCAGGCCGTTCCACATGTTGGTAGCAATTGTGTGTGCCATATCAGTTGGATCTCCAAGATGACAAGATCTCTCAGATCCACTAAGATAAAGCTGATCTATACGAAAGTTAGAAAAACAACTTTTTACATAGTTATACTCATTATTTGTGATACTGCACCAGATTTGTGCCTTACAAATGTAGGGGCTAAGAGAAAAAAACTTCCTCTTTACCCCTGAAGGTTCATTAATAAAGATCACTGACAAATTTAGATCAATATGAACAAAAGGTATAACAAATTTCATTATTTAACATGCTGGGAGAGGGCAAAGAATGGGGGAATCACAAGATAGTAATGTCCCAAATGTCCCATTGGAATATAGAGCTTATATATCCATCTCCATAGGGAAAGGGAAGAGGGGGGGCAGGAGTAAATGATTCTTAGGGGGACACAATGGGCCTGGAGAACATACAACGGCCTAGGACAAAGTCTATTTGACCCCCAGAGCAGGCAATGACTGGTATATGTTTCTCTTCAAAATACTGAATGGGACCAAGGTATAAGACAATAGCCTGTGACAAAAGTTAGTCCAGGTGTGTTGACAGACTCCAATCTTCCTTCCTGTGATGTAAGTTAAGTTAATGAAAATTCAAGGAAAGGGCCAGAGGTAATTGTCTTCTTTTTTGGCAGGTGCAGACTTCGGGCAGAGAAGGGAACAGCTTCATCCTGTGATTTGGAGAGTGACAGAGAATTGAGGGACTGGACGGGGTCAGAGAGACCTTGAGGCTGCTGCTTTATTTCAGCCTGTCAAACGACATATTTTGGGGTAACAGCTTTTTGCACCTCAACATTAATGTAATAATTCAATAAATTTTATGCAGTTCTGATCAAAAAATAAAAAATAAATGTGACTGCCAGAGGCCTAGAGGCTGGGAAAAATCCAAAGCAGCCAGACTGGGTGGGGATTGCAACAAAGAAAACCCCAACCCAGTGTTTCCTGAGGGTGGGAGGAGTGGTGGTCTCTGGAAAGTCCGATTTGGAGAAGAGTCAGCGTCAGCTATCTGTCACATCTGGAAGCACTCACATCAACTCCAACTTTGCCAGTCAAATAAGACTTTTGGCCTTTATCTGTTCCCCCTCCCTTCTTTGTCCTTACACCGCTCTGGAGAGGTCATAAACATCCTCTGAGAATCCAAAAGTAGGAGATAGGGAAAAAAGAAATCAAACATGCCCCTCCATTAATACAGGCTTCCAAGACTGAAACGAAGCTCCATTTGGGAATGAGTAAAGCTTTAGATTCAATAAAAGTTTAGAGTTTTGTAGTATGTAGAACTAGAATTTTAAGTGCCAAAAAATAAGGAAAAAATAGAAAAAATAGGAAACCGATAGTGACCAAAAAGTAGGCAAACTCACTAAGATTTCATTCAGGGATATGAAATATCAAGTTGAAATGCGGGTTTAAAGGTGTGGTGATGTAATAAGATTGCTTTCTACTTGCATTCTATTCTATTCTTGAGTCCAGCTCCTTTGATAAAACTTAAGTTTGCCTATCATGTTTTAAGTTGTGAAGAATTTTAAATTTTAATATAGTAAAATACGACTATAGTGTTCTTTATTATATGTCTTTTTGTTCCATGTGTTAAGAAATCCTTTCCCACACCAATGTCATGAAGATATTCCTGTATTTTCCTTTCACATATTTAAATTATTGCTTTTAACATTTTAATGTACCAGGAAATTATTTATTTAATGTTTAATGTGAGATAACAGACTCATTTTTTTGTATGATAACCAATTGTCTCAGCTTCATATATTCAACCACCCATAATTTTCCCCACTGATTAGTAAGGCCATCTCTGCGGTAAGTTTTTTCATACCTACCTGGATCTATTTCTGGGCTTTCCATCTGATCTTTTAGCCAATGCCACAATATCTTCATGCCTTAGATTTCTAATTGTAAGCAAAATTGTATATATGTTATGATATTGATATATGTTATATATCATGATAATAGAAAAATGGACAAATACTTTTGGTCATTTGACACTTAAAGAATACATCATTTCTGGCACAGACACCAAGTGTCAAAAATTAATATCAATGAGATAGAGATGTAAAAATCTCATGATTTAACAAAGAAAGCTTTACTATAAAGTGGAACTCAACTTCATGTGTCCTGACCAACTGTAAGTTAGTCTAGATCCAGATCTAGAAATCCCAGATGTTCTCATATAGTACCTCCTTTCTTTGGGGTCTGAAAAATAAATGAAAATTTATGAAGATAGGAAAGTAATGACACTACTGAACTTCATCTTGAAGGCAACTACAGAGAGAAACCAGTATGAAAATAAAATAATTTTAAAGTATAAAGTAAGTATAAGTATTGTGAATAAAAACCCCAATGAGATACCTCACACCGTTAGAATGGCTGTTATCAAAAAGACAAGATATAACAAGTGTTGACGAGGGTGAGTAGAAAAGGGAAACTTTGTACAATGTTGGTGGGAAAGTTGATGCATCCATTGTGGAAAACGGTATGGATATTCCGCAAAAATTTAAAATAGGACTATCATATGATCCAGCAATCCCACTTCTGGGTATATATCCAAAGGGAATGAAATCAACACCTCACAGAGCTATCTGTGCTCTCATGTTCATTGCCATTATTCACAATAGCCAAGACATGGAAGCAACCAAAATATCCATTAACACACAAACCGATAAGGAAAATATGGAATATACATACAGGGGAATATCATTCAGCCTTTTAAAAGCAGGAAATACTCCATTTGTAGCAACATGGATGAACCCGGAGGGCATCATGATAAGTGAAATAAGACAGGCACAGAAAGAAAAATACTGCATGATCTCAGTTATACGAGAGCACTTCAAAAAGTTTGTGGAAAAATAGAATTAAAAGATAATACAAATCTTTTCATGAACTTGTTGAGGTATCTTCATATGTGGAATCTAAAAAAAAAAGAAATCAAATGCATAGAAACAGAGAATAGAACAGTGTTCACTGGGATGTGGGGTTGGGGGCAGGGAATGAGGAGATGTAGGTCAGAGTGTACAGAGATGCAGTTATCTCAAATGAGTAAGTCTACAGATCTAACGTACAGCATGAGGATTATAGATAATAATATTGTATTGCATACTAGAAATTTGCTAAAAGAGTAGATTTTAGGTGTTCTTATCAAAAAAAGGTACCTATGAGATAATGAATATGTTCATTTGCTTGACTGTAGTAATCATTTCACTATGTATACATATATCAAAACATGTTGAATATCTTAAATATACACGATAAAAAATAGAAATAATTTTAAAATATTGCTATAAACATTTTTTACTCAGGTTTTCCAGTGGGTATTTAATTAACTTTATGACAATTACACTCTTACTCAAGATGTCTGCATGTGCATTTCGATAGATTTTTGAAATTTTAGAGCATTTAAGAAGCTTCAGTATATTCAAAAGGATCCTGATTAAAGATTTTGAAGTGTTCGATTAAGTTTGCAATCAACCTTTAAATGTTTTGAGAAATCTAATCTGTTTAGTGCACAAATTATTTATTAGTTTGTGTGCATGCTGTGTAAATATTCAGTGGAATGTTACTAATATTTAAATAAACCCTGGATTCATAATAATTAATAAATTAGAAAATAAACTAATTATAAGTAATCGTGTTTACTTGTCTCTGTATAGAAATTATTTGAACATAAATTAATCACACAATGGTAATAACGTATCTTTCCCTCAGTTGTTTTCTGCAAAAGGGTTTGTTTATTTTTGGCCCTTAATTCCTCCATAAGAATTTTAGAATTAGCTTAGTAAGTTCTGTACATGTACTCATATGTGGAACTGCTTAATAAAATAAGCAGTTATTTTAATTGAAATTGTACTGAATCAATAGATTAATTTGGAATGAATTTTCCTTTTTTTTTTGGAACATATAGTATTTTTTTCTGTTTCTGTATCAAAAGGAAATACTTCTAACATGTTTTTAGTTAGGATAATGTCTTCTTGCATTCAGTAATGCTGATGAAAAATCCAATGGTAGTGTTATTTACATTCATTTGCATATGAGCAAGATACTAGACCCTTATCAGACATGTGATTGGCAAATACTTTCTCCCATTCTGTGGGTGGTCTTTTCACTTTTTCATATTGTCCTTCGAAACACAAAAGTTTTTAACTTCCAGGAAGTCCAATTTATTTCTTTTGTCTTTGGTTGCTTGTGCTATTGGTGCCCTAAGAAAACATTGCCTAATACAATGTCACGAAGATTTACTGTCATGTTTTCTTCTAAGAGTTTTACAGTTTTAGTTCTTACGTATAGGTCTTTTTAGTTTTGTGTTGTTGTTGAGGTATGGGGTAGGAGTCCATATTTATTCTTTTGTGTGTGGATATCCAGTTGTCTAAGCCCTATTTGTTAAAAAGACTATATTTTCCCTATTGAATGGTCTTTATACTCTTGTTGGAAATCAATTATATGTGCATGGCTTTATTTCTGGACTCTCAATTCTATTCCATTGATCTATCCTATGCCAGTACCACACAGTCTTATGATATTATGTAGTTTTCAGTGCATACATCTCACACTTCTTTTGTTATATTGATTCCTAAATATTTTATTATTTTTGATGCTATTATAAATGAAATTGTTTTCTTAATTTCATTTTCAGATTGTTCAATGCTGGTGTATACAAATGCAACTGCTTTTTGCATCTTGTATTTTGCAACCTTGCTGAGCTCATTAATTAGCTCTAATAGTTTTGTATGTATGTGTATTCCTTACAATTTTTTATATACAAGATCATGCCATCTGTGAATAGAGATAGTTTTACTCCCTCCTTTCCAATCTGTATGTCTTTTATTTCTTTTTCTTGCTAATTTCTGTGTCTAGATCCTCCAGTATAACATTAAATAGAAATGGTAAAAGTTGATTTCTTTGTCTTATCTCATCTCTTAACTATACGAATACATTTTTTTAATCTCTCTGTCTCTCTGGACTGTGTTCTGAGTGAATATCAAATTTATTTCTTCCAAATATCCAATTCTCTCCTCAACTGTATCCATTCTGGAGTTTATTATTGTTCCAGCTTCTTACTTCAATCACTATACTATTCATTTCCAAGATATTTTAATTGTTCTTTTAAAATCTTTATCTGTTTTTATCCCTATTTGTTATATAATTTATTTTTATTTTTATAATGGAAAGTTTGTCTCTGTTTACCTTTTTAAATACATTAAATAAAATAATTTTATGACCATCTGTTTTAGAAATATAATGTCATTTGTAATGAATTAATTTTTCACTTGTTGATTCTGTAGGCTGTTTTCTTAATATTAAGTATTTTCATATATTTGAGTTTTCGTATGCAAGCTCAATTTGAATGATAAAGATTTTTTTCTTTCTATTTATTTTTTGCTTTTCCGTCTGTGTTTACCTCTTCATATATTATGGTTTTGCAAATGCATCCCCCCAGTTCCCTGCTTCAGTATCTGGTCCTATAATGATTGGTTTACTACTCCACTGTGATATTGGGGATATGGAAGATTTGGTTATAGAACACTCAGTGGCTTAGTTATGTTCCTGGTTTCTAGCCTTTCTATGCCTCTAGCACCTGAGAGTATAGACTGGCAATATTCAGCACACTTAAAATTATTTACTTCCCATTCTTTCTCTCTAACCTTTTGTCTTACTAAAGAAAAGATTAAACATTTTTATTTTGCTTTGAGTCTTTTTTTTTTTTTGTCTTTTTCGTGACCGGTACGGTACTCAGCCAGTGAGCGCACCGGCCATTCTCATATAGGATCGGTGGGAGCGTCGCCGCGCTCCCAGCGCCGCACTCTCCCGAGTGCGCCACGGAGAGCGCGGCTGAGTCTTGATTAGTAGTTTACTATTCAATGTTACCCTTTTATCTTCCGACATCTATTGTTACTGAGGAGTCTGCTATCAAGATAATTGTTGCTTTGTATGTAACCTGTATTTTCCCTCTAATGGTATTAAATATTTTCTCTCTGTCCTTGATGTTCTACATCCTTGACATACTCTGAAATGTCTAGGTGTGGAGCGTCATCTGTATGTACCCTGTTGGGTTCTGGGAGTACACTTTCAGTCTGAGCATCCATATATTTATTTGATTCTGAAAACTTATTTGTTTTTCTCTTCACACATTTATTATCTTTCATCCCCTGCATCAGATTCTTTTGGATTCTTACCAAATAAATATCCTTCAGGCCTCTCAACTATCACTTCGCAATGTATATATTAAATTGTTTATCTCTTTTTATAATGCCCACTGTCCAAAACCAGTCATGTTGTCCTCACTTTATTATAAGAGGGTCGAGAATGTGGAGGAACAAATGAAATTTTGAAGAGCACCCCTGCCCCTGCCATGGCCCTCCCTCCTCCAGTTTATTCCCTTTCTTGCTTGAATTCTCTTCAATGTAGACCTGTAGCTTTGTTCTCTTTCCTTTACTACTCTTTTTATTACCGGTCCCATCCTTTTGACAGTTTCCTTGGTTCCCACTCTGTGTTTCCTGCTAGGTGCTATGCCTTTTTTCTATTACCTTTATATTAGTATATTAGTAAATAGTATATTATCTCAGATGCACACTAGCCTTTCCTGTTTCCCTCTTCTAGCTCTAGATCCTAGAACTCCGGTCAGAATTAGCAGATGTGTATTCACCCATGTATTAAAGTACTTTGCTATATGTGCTTTAAACTTTTATTTATATTTATCAAGGTTTTATAATTTTTTATGAAGTTGTATGTTATTTTATCCTAATGCCTTTATGTGTGTGTGTGTTATACTGAGGGAGGACCTTTCCTGTTTAGACTCTCCATTTATTATTAATATATTAGAATATTACTGATTTGTTTGTTTTGTCTTCAAATTGACATATCTTCTTTATTAAAAAAAAAACCTAATACTATCAGTTCTTGCTAGTTCTCTGAGATTTTCTAACTATACAGATATTGTTTCAATCTTCCCAATATTTATTGCCCTCATCTCTGGGAGTAAGAAAACACAGCATGACTGGCAATATCACACAAGAGTAAGCATTGGTGCCACTGAGAAAGCACCTTCATTAGCAATGTGGGCTACAGAGTTTTGTGCAATCAGTGAACCTAAGAGACTTGTTAATACTCACATGTGGGACACTCACTGAAGAATTCCAAAAATAATTGAAGAATTTGTAGAGTGGGAAATACCTATTGGTAGGTATGGAACACACCCAGAAAAATCTAGTTTATGACTAGATCCTGTTTATTACTTTTGATATGCCATTTGGCTTTTGTGACCAGAAAAATGTGGAGTAGACAACATCAACTGTGTAAGTATACAAGAACTGAATAGTTTGGATGAAAATGAAAAATAAAGAATTATAAACATTCCTGGAAATAGCAGAGAGGAAGGCAAAAAGAGACAGTAACTCAAAAGATAAAGTTAAATCTCAAATCTCAATCCTGGAGAAATGATATAGACGGATTCAAAAACAATTAACTTAGAAAAAAATGACGAAGATTAGTGCTCCCAGACTTTTGAATTTCACAAATTGTTTTTTCTTCTCTTTTTTAAAATTTTGAGGACTGACTCAGTATTGTTATCTTTCTTTAAGCCAAGTAAGAATGTTAAAGAAAAAAAAAACCATTATAATTTTTTCATAAAAGAAAAACATTTTGTAGCCAAAAATTTAGGAATGACATAGGCTCAGAATAAAAAATAGTCTTTAAGAAAACAAAACAAAACTGAATACACATATGTTTACAAATTAATTTTATTGTCCTAATATTTCTCAGTTAAACTAAGACAAATACATATTTTATTAGCGAGGGGCACTGGCTCACAGACTATACTGTAAGGTGACTATACCAGGGAGATATTTAGAATATTTTACAACTGTATTTTACAACTGCATGGAATGAGTACTAAGCAGTCGGAAGGGTGTTACAACTAGAAGAGACATCAATTGTACATAACCAGCTGAAAATAAAACCTGGGGAGTATCTTGGATAAAAGTACAACCTGTGCATAATTGTGGTGCCAGAGATGTGAAAAAAATGAAAACATAAACCACAATTATGAAACTAAGAAAATAACCTTAAAATTTTTCCTGAATTGAATGATAAAAAGCATGAATCTTAGAGTTTGAGAGAGATTTAACATGTCTTCTATCATTAGTGTCAAAGGAAGACGGAGTGTCACCAATATGTTACTTAATTTCTTAGATTACAAATTCAAGGAACTTGAAGTACATGCAGCTGGAATAAAGAGGAGACCTAACAATCAAAGGTGGAAAGAAAAGAAAATCTTCACTTTCATAACTTAAAGATTATAGGGCTGAAGAGTCTGGGAATATACTTATGGAGCACTTACGGGATATATTTTCCCACCACAGATCAATTACCTTGCTAAGTTGCTGTACTCTTTGAGGGAAGAAGAAAAATATTTCTAAAACCACAATAACAGAAAATTCACTACCTCTGGTGAATACTGTGATGATTGATTGAGCTAGTTTCACAGAGAGATACACATTGAAAAGATAAGTGGCCAATATCTTAACATGCATGGGTGGGCTAACAAGAGACAATTATGAAGTAGAAAATATACTTCACAACTACAGGCTCTCAGAAGAATAGCCACAAAAGGTTTTAAGATTGTCAAGAAATTACAAGGAATATTAGATGCAGGTGGGCAGTAAGGTGAGAAGGGCTAAAGAGTAAAATAAAGTAAAATGAAACCCTAGTTCTCCAGACGGTCATGCAAAGATTTTGTAAAAGTATTATTTATAAATAAGCATCAAGATTGAATGGAAGCAGTTGTGTCTTATGTCTAGATGCTTTTAAATGTTGGTTAGCTCCCTGTGGAGAGGACTAAAGAAATACTTACACATTCACCCTTTGACTGAGCAATCCCAGTTCTAGAATTTACCCAGAAGATATGTCTCTACAAATACAATACAACACATGCATGAGGTGATTTATTGCAGCATGATTTATGGTAGTAAAATCTACTGAAATGTGGGACAACATGAATTCCTGTCAGTAGGAACATAGTTAAATAAACTACATCCACCTAATGAAACACTATGAAGCTATAAAAATAATTAGGAAGATTTCTATGAACTGACATGCAGTAATTTTCATTTTAATTTTTAATGGTTAAGTAGGAAAAAGGATATATATATAAAGAATATATAAGTAGAATATAGGTAGGTGCAAAAGATTATATATAGAAAATGCTTCCTTTTGTGTAAGAAAGAAGGGGAAATAACACAAATATACGTTCTCTTTTGCAAAAAGAAATACAAGAAGGATAAATCAGAAACTGATGACAATAATTACCTAAGTTGGGTGGATGCCTAATATGGTTACTTAAAGTGTGTGGGAGTAGGGTGGAGGGAAGACGGTTGGGATCAAGAATCTGGGTATATACTTTTTCTCATAGTTTACCTTTATCTGAGTATATATTTTCATATAGTTTTGACTTTTGAATAATGTAAATATATTATATTTTCAAAACATAAAATTAAATAACAAGGATTTAAAAAGAAAACACCTAAAACTGAATATAAAGAAATCAATCTATCTATTAAATTGATGACACAACACAGGAAAATGGAATTATTTGAAATAACTTTTTAATATAGTACAGGGCTTGCATCTTTAGTAGCATCTATTCTGAGAACAAAATGAATTACAAAGAAATCTAGGATATCTTATGACATAAGAAACATAATGTAGGGAAAATAGAATAACTTAGTCAGGCTCTCTCCACATTTTTTGTAAACAAGTTGTGTGTGGGTGGAGTTGGTGTGCATGTGCACCCATGTATCTTTCTAGTTAATTGCTTTTGTGTGTTCTGCAGTTTGTGAAGCCGGCTGTGGCAGAGAGCTCTGGTCTAACTATAGAGCATGTTTACTCTGCTGGCCCCTGCTCAGTTCCAGTTTGTCTTTGGACTTTGCCGGTAGCAGTTGAGTTTTGCAGTTTCTCTGTGGACTGCTTAACTCATAGTGTTGTGTGTGCTGAATAAAGACTATTCCTACTTCAGCCAAGGCTTCAAAGACCATTTTGTCCATTTACCTAGCTTGCAGACATGCATGTGAAGGGTTTGTGAATGGGCTCGAGGGGTCTGTGAGCTCCAGATCCTAGCCCTAGCTCTACACATAAAGGTGCTCAATGACTTGTGGAATTATGCCAAAAGGACACAGGAGCCAATTTGAAGGGTCTTCCACTGTTCACATTTTAGAAAGTTTGAACATAAAAAATTAATAATGAAAATATTAATGACAATTGATTTTTAATAAATAAAAAATATTTAAATAAATTTTGAGTCCATAATGAGTCATACATATACACAGCTCAAGTAAAAACGGAAAGTTTTTCTTTAGGGGAGAATGCTGGTGAATAAGTGTAAAAGAACTATTAGAATTAGAAAATTAACATTTTGCAATTACATAATTGACACAGGCAAGAATTGTGAATTGATTCTGAAATAACTAGGTGGAAGGTGACTGAGGAACATGAGATTCACATTGCCTGAAAGTATCACCCCACAGCTCAACTAATTCAGAGGGAAACTGCTGGATTATAACAGACCTTGTGTTCATTTCCTTAATCACATCATTAGACATAACACTAAGTCTGAGACAATCTGACTTTACATGCATTCTGATGTGACGCAGGGAGAACACAACAAAGTGTTGTGGCCAAGAAGATTTAACATGAATCAAATCAAGCCTCACACCTGACTCTCAGATTGCAGGAAATTTAGGGAATAAAAGAACAAGCTTAATGACACCATGAGGAAACAATCAGCCTACTCCAGAATGTGGACCTCCTACAAACATCAAAAAATCAGCAGGGCTATTTTAGACTTAAAATGACTGAAGAGTTATCCAAACATGAGATGTTATCTTTGACTAGATCCTATATCTAAACAAACAAACGAAAATAGATGTAAAAGACATTTGGTGATAGTTGGGTATATTTTAACATGAACAGGAAATTAGATGATGTTATGGATTATTTCTAATTTTTTTAAGTGTGAGAATGATATTGTGTTTATGAAGAGGATTTCTTTATTCTTCAGGGACTTACTAAGTCTGTGTGTGTATTTTGGAGTATAGTTTATGGTAACTGCAACTTATTTTCAAATGGATCAGCAAAAATAGATCATCATTTTATTTATTTATTTATTCACTTACTTACTTATTTACTTATTGGATGCTTGAATTGTCCAAAATTTAGCCAGAGAGAAAGAGAGAGATAGATAGAAACACAGAGAAAGCAATTATGGCAAAAGGCTAACAATTGGTGAATCTGAGTAAAAGGAATATGAATGTCTATTGCTTTATCCTTTCAACTTTTAAGTATTTTTGAAGTTTTTCAAAGCATAGAGTTGGGAGCAAACATTGATCAGGACTCTCTAATGGCAGATTGACTAAACATACTTAGCACCCTCTCTAACATGCCTGTTCCCCACTTATAGAAGAGAAATAAAATTCTCAAGGAGGGAGATTAAAGGATTGGAGGTGACAGAACAAAATTTGGGGAGTTGAAGAACAAATGGACAAATGTAAACAATTTTGCCAATTGCCAGAGACAGAAATAGGGGAGTCCTATATGTAGACTGACTCACATCTTCAAACTTCAGAAAGAGTCTAAAATCGGAGGTACATTGGTGATGCTGTTTAGGGCTTTGGAAAGGACTGAGAAATAAAGTCACAAAAGAAGCAATTAGGTAATTATGATTTGTAATGATGAGCATGCTAATAATATTGATTTGATCATCACATATTGTTCACAAATACTGATAGTCAACTCTGTACCCCATAAATATGTATAATCAATTACGTTTCCATTAAAAATAAATGAATAAAATAAAATAATAGAAGCAATTAGGTATCCACATCTCCTCCTTGACCTTCTGCATATGATTTTCTGACCCTTCACCTCAGCAGAAGATTGAAAGATAATTGTGTGGAGAAGAAAATCTAGACGGATTCAATATGAAGACACCAAGCACATGTAAGAATTGGTTTAAGGCGGTGAAAACTAGAGGATGAAATTAAATAAGACCTTTCCAACCCCCTTTGCCCTCCCAGCTTCCAAATTGGTGGCAGTAAGAATTACTCTCTCTCCTCCCCCCACCCGACTAACATACACACACACACAAACACACACACGCGCGCGCGCGCACACGGGATCAGGGGATTAATTTATGGGGAAAACACCTGATGGAGAGAAAACATCAGGATATTGACACTTTGCGGTCTTCAAATGAGATAGATTTGCACTTCCTTTACGCCTAATGGAAAGGCCAACTTTCTGTAATACTTGTATGTGTACAAAACTTCTAATCAGCATTGTAGTGCTGACTCAATATAAAGGAAGAGCCAAGCATCACCAGATACACAAGGAAGATTCTAGCAGGAATGGCATAAACCAAGATAAAAAGGGAACACTAATGAAATAAAGGTGATACAGAGATCAGAAGGGAATTTTTAAAAATAATAATATTCTCCTTTATCTGAAAGGATGTATTATGTTTGTGAAACAAGAATGGGGGTATACGACTCTCTAAATTCTCTTTTGTTTAGTGTGCTTGGAAAATATGATTAATAAAAATTCCAGAGAGAGGGAAAACCAAAAATAATGGAGGGAAATGACAGCTCCAGGAATTAATTCAAGAAAATAATGGAGGGAAATGACAGCTCAAGGAATTAATTCAAGAAAATTTCCATGAAGTGAAAGACATGAACATCCAGATCAAAAGCCCACTAAATGCACAGTACAATAGAGGAAAGAAGTCTCAAACCAAGGAACACCACTGTAAAATGTCAGTATACTGACAACAAAAAGAACGTACTAAAACCTTAAAGAAAAAAAGAGGTCATATGCAAAGTATCAGTTCTCAGAGTGGCATCAGATTTTGAGCAGCTGATGCCACATGTATGAGACCAGTTCAGCAAAATAATGTTTAAAAGCCTCAAGTAAAGTCTCAGGCCACATTCTGTCCAGCCCAGAATTTGACACATGATAGGAAAGTTATCATATTAAAAACACCTGCTTTCAGTAATGAACAGCCAGTGTTTCGTGGGGTTCATTAGCACTTACTAATGGCTCATGTCCTACTTTCTGTTCCAACAGTTCCATTTTCTTATTTTTTCAATAGTGAAGAGGAGTCTTCTTGTTAAAGGTGGTTGCTCAACCATAAGCATTTATTGTCTCTCCTTCCTAAGATCCGATTAAAATGACAGTAAAGGAATAAAATAATACCTTTTAATCCTGATACCTTTTTTCAAGACTTTCTTTCATTAAAATAATTGTCTATAATATTTCTGTTCCTTGTTGATTCCAAATCTATTTTACATTTGTTTCTATATCTATTGTAAATAATGGCATTATTTATTTATTTGTTTGTTTGTTTGTTTGTTTGTTTGTTTATTTATATATATATATATACTCTCTACCTTCTCCAGCTAACTGTTGTCTAGAGCTTTAGGATCTCTTTTTTTGAGTCTTGATTATTACGGAGTCTGTAATGTCTTTGACTTTCTTTAACATACAAAACAGTTGTTCTCCAAAATGATCTGCTTTCCAGGATAAATTTTCATACATCTCTTTACATCTATGATTTTGCATGAGGTGCACATTCATTTCTTTATTTGTAGCCAATTTTTTGCTGACCCTGGGTTTTCTCCTGTTCACAGCTACTGTTTGTCTAAGAATGCTCTCTTCCCTCTTTCCTTGGACTCAGCCTTTAGACCTTAAGTTGGGATGGCACATACTACCTTGTCAGCCAGTCAGCTGCCTGGGTTGTTGGGAGAAGAAAAGGATCTGTGTTGTGGACAGTTTATTTTGGAAATCTTTGCTTTGTGCTCTGATCTCTGTGAAACGGCTTACCCCACGTCTATTTGCAGATCCTATTTTCTCACTGCCCCTACAACGTAACAGTTCGGGTGCTTGATGAGATAAAATTCTGAGTCATGAGAACTTCACTATACATAGAAAAGGCTTGAAGGAGTTTCTTTAGACCACAAAAATGCCTTTCTGAAACTCACTGGAATTAATGCTTGGCAGTGTGCCCATTTTTATCTGCGATCCTGATGTACTCTGGAGCTTCCCATGAATAACAATTGTGCTGTCTCTTCCTTGCTGAGCAAAGGAAATAGAGATTTTTTAGTTTAACTATTGTTTCTACTGACTGCCACTGTTAGGTAAGTCAGCCAGCTATAGAGCCCTTGTTCATTCATTCATTTATCCATTCATTCAACCAATATACATTGATCACCTACTTGGTGCCAGGCACTGAGGTAAATGTAGAGTACACAAGCAATGACTGAAAGAACATCACTGCCTACCTGTAGTTTATGGTCTTTGGGGACAGAAAATATATAAACAAGTAACTTCAGTGCTATATTATAAATTCTATAACTGATGTGCAAACAGGACCTGAAGGGAGTACAGAGAATGGTACACTTCAGCTGGATTAGGAAGGCAAGTTTTGGGGAAGAGGTGACACTGAGGTGAGTCTTGAAAGATAATATGAGAGTTTACAAAGTTGACAAGTCTATTCTAGAAAGAGGTAACATTTTGAGTAAAGTCTTAGATCTTAGAAAGATCACTTATAAGAAAAAGATTACATATAATCTGGCTTGCCTACAATTCACAAAGCAAATTGAGGAAAGGCAGAAAATGAGTGTGAAAGGATATTCATGGCAAAGATTTTTATACATTTTATATGTCAAGACAAGAAGTCTGGAATTTTTTCTACAGTTCATGAAGATGCAAAAAGGATTTTTTTAAAGTAATTGATATTGGGTGTGGCTAACAGCCTTTAATCTCTTCAAAAGATATCCTAAAACAATCTATGTCTGAAATAGGCCAGTTAAGCTCTTGATATTCAGGTTTCTCCTGAGGCTCAGATTTGTTTTATTAATTGGTAATTAACAAATATGAACATGATCTTCATTATTGACAATTGGTACATTGGCAAAGACTTTCTCCTTGACCAGACTTTAGTCTGGATACTCTGGGCCGTCTTCTTGACAAGGCCTCCAACTTGGCCCCCATCCTTGCTAGGCCTGCATTTCCCAGTTTTAGCAAGAATCCTGCTAAGTCAGTTTAGAGAGAATTCCCCAACTTTGATATCTGATCACCCTCAATGTCTTATCAAATTCCTCATCCTCCATTCTTAATATCTGACCACCCTGGCCTGCCCTCAGCAAGAATTCTGTTGAGATGATTTAGCAAGAATCCCCCTACTCTTGATGTCTCCTCAGTAATTTCCCATCCACTGACCCCTTCATTCTGTTTGTTAGCTATAAATCCCCAGCTGTCATTGTATTTAGAATTGACCCCACTTCTGTACTGATGTCTCTATTCCCCTATGGCTACAGTTCCTGAATAAAATGTGTTTTTACAGCTTTAACTACTCTCTGGCTCTGTTTCACTTTGATAGTTACACACAAGACTTCATTTGCTTCCTTTAAAAAAAGGCAAGTACCACTTTATTTTGAACAGGACCATGGCCAATGCCAGCTACTTTTGGGTTGATAGGTTTGATTAATCTCTCTAGTTTAATATTTGTCCTCTTGTAGGCATACAGGTAAATAGATGAGTGGACAAGTATCTCCACAGACTGTGAAGCAAGACATCTATGAGAATCATGCAATTGAAATTAACAGGGGAAGGAACTAACCACCCGTCTTAATAATCTAGGCAATAAATAATGACCTGAAACAAGGCAAGAGTACTGTGTGCGGTGGGAATTGAGATGAGGTGACAGGTTTGAGAGTTATTTAACAAGGTTTAATAATATTAGAGGTAAGAAGCAGGAAAAATCTAGATTAATTTACATATTTTTCATAAGCTTCATAGATGGATAATAATAGTGTTGTGAACTGAGTTGAGAATACAAACTGAGAAGAAAACATTATGGTTCTGGATAAGATGAGTGTAAGATATCTGTGGTAGATTAACGTGAAAAATGTCAGGTAAACACACTTAAATACATGTTTAAACTCTAGAAAGACATCTAGACTAAAGACTTGTTTGGGAGTTGATGGATTATTATGTAGTAATTGAAGCTATGAGTGTGAGTGAGACCATTCAAGTTAAGTGTTTAGAAGAAAAATAAATCCCCACACTGGATGTTAGTTAATACTGAAATATACGGCTACATGCAGAAAGAGGAGCTAGCGAAGAACTAACAGAGGTGAGAGAAAAGAAAGTGGGTTAGGAAAGCCAAACAAGGAGAGCATGTCAAGGAAGAGGACTGGTCAACAGAAAGTACAAGAATGAAGAAGCTGGAAATGGGTTTATTGGAATTGGCCCTTCAGTGGTGGTTTGTGAAGCTTGCAAATTGTTATTTCAGTGGGGTAAATACTGTGGACAACAGACTACAGTGATTTCTATCACGAACGGGGGATGAAGAAATAGAAAAGAGAAAGTAGACTGCCTTTATAAGAAATTTAGTTATGAAGGGATAGAACAAAATAGATGTCAGCTAAATGAGGAAATGATAGTCAAAGGAAAATCTTGGCTTTAAGATGAAAAATAACTAAGAATGATTAAAGACTACATGAGAGATAAAGTTTCAGTACATTAATAATTAAATAACAAGTGTCAATATATCATAGCAATGACAATTCATGAAGCAAGGAAGTAGCAAGGCTCAGGGTCTAGAGAGAGGGTTTAGCCTTGAACATAAAAGGGGAATTTTCTGTTTAAAAAAAAAAAATTATTCATGACAGTGGTTAAAGAAGGAAGGCAGATTTCATTCCGGACTATCACAGTAGGTACAGGGACTGTTGTGATGGGGTTTTGCAGGAGGGGAGAGAGATTGACTCAACTCCAAATACAACAAGGATAAGCAGGAATTTATAGCCAAGGAGTAGGAGGGCAGGGATTTCAGTGGGTGGAAAATTACTAAGAGGAAACATCAGGGTAAGGGAAGATAGTGGCTAAACCACCCTAACGGGATTCTTGCTGACGGCAGGCCAGGTGATCAGACATCATCTGGAAGATGGTGAAGAGTGGGGAACCCAGTACCGAGGGTAACCAGATATTGAGCGTGGGGGATTCTGTTTAAACCAGCTTAACGGGATTCTTGCTAAAACTGGGAAATGTAAAGACATGAAAGTCCAAAAATCTAGGCCTAGTTGGGAAGAGGATTTAGAGGAGCCTGACTAAAGTTTGGTCCAAGAGAGACTCTTTGTCACTTTTTTCCCTGCCTCAGACAGAAAGAATAGTGGTGAAGGAGAGCGGATACTTTCCCATGTTCCTCGGAGAAAAATCCAGCATGCTCACCATGGCCCTCAAGGCCCTAAAGGATTGGCACTTCCCACCCCAGACGTCCAACCTCAGTTCCTAACAGTCTTCCTCTTACTCAGTGTGCTCCAGCTTCCTAGCTCTTCCTAGAACACACCAAGCCCTCCTGCCCCAGAAA
Source organism: Cynocephalus volans (assembly GCF_027409185.1). Taxonomy (NCBI): domain Eukaryota; kingdom Metazoa; phylum Chordata; class Mammalia; order Dermoptera; family Cynocephalidae; genus Cynocephalus; species Cynocephalus volans. The sequence continues at coordinate 107,611,759 of NC_084463.1, read as the reverse complement.
CTTGGATCTGCATGTTCTCCTGCCTGGAATGCACATGTGTCATCCTCCATCCTGCCCATCCCTGCCCCTCCCAGCTTGTCACTTAGCTTAGAAGACATAAGCAATTACGTGAGGGAAGACTGCCACTACATCTGGAAGAAATATGGCAATATGTCCAATCCACAGTAAGAGGGACTCCATTCTTATAAATGACTGTGAATTTGGATGAGCCAGCCTCTGTAGATATGTAAATTAGATGCTAAAGATATAGAAACATGAAGTAAGAAGACTTCCCAGTCAGAGGTAGACTACTGTGGAGAAGCACTCTGCAGAGTCTCTTTTTACAAATCTCTCCTGCCTGACCTAAAAATCTAAGGAAGTCAGCAGGGATTTCTTTGGAATATTTCTTTTAAAATGTGTTTCCTTAATAGAAATAACAGAATATAGGATGGAAAAGTCAGATAAGACTCAGAAGAAAGAGAAGTGGTTGGCAACTGAGAAATACAAGTCCTTGCTGAGCCACAGACTTAGGAGACAAAGCAGAATATTCCAGGCAAAGGAATCTGAAAGGCCAATATAGACAATTGGAAGAAGAATTAGCACAGGTAAAGTTTTTCTACCTGAGAACCAAGTCAGAGAAAGAGCGTTGGCACCTATGTCTCAGCAGCAGGTAAAAGGGAGCAACATTTCATGATACTAGAGAAGGTGTAAGGTTACCCCTGTAAGGATTGGGCCCCTATAATTATAAATGAGTAGCTTTCTCCATTAATCTTATACAAGATTCTACTCAGCGAGACACTGTTAAAAGAGGATCCTAGCATTAAAAAATGCTACCCCCAGTCAGTAGGCCACACAATACAAATGGGTGATTTGGCACAAGGAGCCAAAGACTCAGATACTATTGGCTCAATCAGTGGGATCTACAGGGCTTCCTGAGATATTTGTTAGTGAGAGGCGAAGTGCTCCAGTGAAAGATGCAAAAATGTAAGAAGAATAAGGGATATTCAGAAACTAAGTATATAGTACAGAATAACTAGCAGCATCCATGAAGGAAGAGATCTCGTCTGGAGTCCTTCACTTCTTAGCAACAGGATAATTCTGAGAATGGGAAAAGATTCACAAAACAAGTTATGAATGTTCCAGATTTACATTAGAAATGGGAGTTTGGTGCAGAACAGTACATAGAAAACAATGGAGGTTAGTCTTTTCATACCACATGCTTGTATGAATCCAGGAATAAGAGGTGTGCATGAGATGAGACCTCCTTGAATTTCAGAGACAGTGATGGGTTTCACTGACAATGAATGAGAAGGTATAATGAGCTGGAGAAATTGCTGCTGCACCCCTCTACATATGTGTAAGAGGTAATTCAGGTCTACTTCAAGATTCAGACTTAAAGAGGCTTCTCCGCTAACTAAAGCATCTTTCCTCCTCTAAGCTCATGTCATTCAAAGCTTAGTTACTGCGTCTGGCCTTCCTTCCTCCCATTGCCTTAGTCGGTAGCTTGCTCTTGGCTGTTTGGGTAAAGAACTTATGGCGAGGCCATAAACTTACTGAAGTCAAAAGTCTCTCATTCCGAGGCATTGAGAAACCTGGCTTGTTTGCTTCTTTGCTTGCTGACTGCTCCTACTCTTGCATGCTCCCTGGACTCTGGAAGCTTGCCTCATCTTGGATCTATCCTAGTATTTTCTCGTAACACCTAGGCTCCTCTGGTTATATATCTGGCTCACTGTGACCTCTGGTATCTTTGCGATCTGGTTAGCCCATGTGGTGGACCCAGCGAAGCCTGCTCAGATCCCATTTCCAGCTGTGTGGGGTGTTGTCAGTGACAGCCTTCAGTCGGCAACACTTTAGGGATTCCAGAGAGCTGCCTTGTCCAATGTCTCACCCCTTCTGGGGCTGACCCACAGCCAGTGACTCACTGATGCAGGAGTATAAAGTCCTGGCCGTGTAGGCCCTACTTAGGACAACTCTAAAGGGCCACTCTCGCTCCTGAGTTCCATTGAGGTTGGGTCTGCATTGCAGCTCGACCATTCCGTCTACACATTCCTGCTTCCTTCCTTCGTCTTTCTTCCATGGCTTGCTTTCTTGTCTTGATTCCAAGGACACTCTTTAATAAACATCCCATTTGGTAAATTCCATCTCAGCATGTGCTTTCCAGGGGATGCAACCTGTCACACCACAGGAATGCATGCATGTATGTACAGTCATGTGCTGCACAATGACATTTTAGTCAGAAAGTACTGCATGTACGACAGTGGTCCCATAAGAATATAGCAGAGCTGAAAAATTCCTATCACCCAGTAATGTAGCAGTTGTAATGTCATTGTACAATGCGTTACTCATGTTTGTGGTGATGATGGTGTAAACAAACCTATCACACTGTCAGTCATATAAAAATATAGCACATACAATTAGGCACAATATGTAATAGTTGATAATGGTAATAAATGACTATGTTACTGGTTTGTGAATTCACTATACTATACTTTTTGTTGGGGTTTTTTGTTCTTGTTTTATGGCTTGCTGATATAGGTATTCGAACCCCTGAACTTGGTGTTATGAGGTTGCACTCTAACCAACTGAGCTAAACGGTCAGCCCTTTATTGCTATTTAGAGTGTACTACTTTTACTTATTAAAAATAAAAAGTTTACTGTAAAACAGTGTGCTGTATTATTCCAGCAGCAGCCTCATACATCTCGTGTTTATGGCATCTCTTGATTATATTATCTCCTCTTGTGCTTGATTTAATCTTGTGTTTTGTTCATTACGGCCCCTAAGCATACAAAATCCACTGCTAATGTTGCCAGTAAGAGGTCACGTTGAGTAATTGGCCTGGAAACAAAATTAAAAGTGATTAAGGACTACCAAGGTGGAAAATCAGTGATGGTTATTGCTGCCAGTCAGATGCCTCATTCCACCATAGCTACAATCTTGAAGAACAAGAAAAAAAATTATTTGAAATTTTTCTGCCTGGGAGGTTTGTCTCTCCTCCACCATTTATTTATATATTCAATCACTTACTTAAACGAGTATGGACTCACGGGTATTTATTTTATACTTTGGCTTATAATACAACACTACTTAATTTTGCTGCTCATTGGGAACTCTTTCAGTTGGCTACTCTATTCCTCTAGAGTGTGTGTGTGTGTGTGTGTGTGTGTGTGTGTGTGTGTGTGTGTGTGTGTGTGTGTGTGTGTGTGTGTGTGTGTGTGTGTGTCTGAGCACTTCCTTTCTCTAGGTTCATGTTACATTTGTCAGCCTCAGTCCTAGAAACACCCGTTTTTCTAAGGAGCCTTGGTTCCTTTGCTGGAGAACGGTATTAGAAAGTAAGACCCCTTTTTAAAGACCCCTCATACCTATATATAAGCTATGCATATATCTATAAATATTTCTATATATAATCATCTGTATCTATATAAAGATAAACCTAGGTGTCTACAACTCTAATACATTACCACATGGATTATCCAAGCAAGGGGAGAACCCTTGCTTGTCTATAAACACCCACTCCAACAACAGGAAACCTAGCTTCCACCATCTGCCACTTGTTTACTTAATTGTTTAATTCCAGTGCACATGTATACTGGTTTCAGAATTATTAACTCATATCCCCATGGGAAACAAATTATTAACTAGAGGACAGTGCTTATATTCCTTCGCCCTTGTTATTACAAACTTCATTCATTTTCAAAATCACTTATGTCAGCATCTTTTTCTACCACTTCCCCACCCCCTAAAGTGAGATTGTTTCATAGAACATAATTGCAATTCAATTAGTTCCTTCTGCCACAGTCTGCATTCTATCCTGGGATCACTGACCTCCTAAATAATTTTTTTAATTTGTGTATATTAAGATTCACTCTACTTCTCTAAAGTTCTATAGGTTTTGATGAATGCACAATATCATTTATTGCCCTAGTAAATCAGCCTTTGAAAATCACCTGTGTTTCACTTATTCAATGCTCCTCTATCCTGAACCTCTAGAAATCAATGATTTGTTTACTGTCTCTATAGTTTTGCCTTTTCCATAACATCATACAAATGGAATCATACAATATGTAACCTATTCAGAGAACCAAAACAATTTTGGAAAAGATGAACAAAGTAAGAGGACTCTCACTCTCTGATTTCAAAACCTACTACAAGACAAGACAGTATGGTAATAACATAAGGATAAATGGAATGGAATTGAGAGTCCAGAAACAGCCCTATGTGTATGGTATGTGAATTATATCTTAATAAAGCTTTTAAAATATATAAATCACCAAAAACCACAAAAACAAAATCTCTGCTGTCTCTACATATCTTTCACGTTTCAACTCTAGTTTTCTACCCCCAAGGAAGTTCTGGTTCTGTGTCGCTGCTCAGTTTGCCTGCAGAATTTTGCAGTTGCTTATAGAGCAGCCTGAATCACCTACTGTTCTAACTTTCACTCTTTTGTCCCTTCCATCACACTGAATGCAGCTTGAGAGTAATGTTCCTCCTGTTCTGAATCTCCAGTGCCAAAGCACCCATAGTAGATGCTTTAGTAAATGTTCATTGAAAGAAAGAAAATAACTGGATTAATAATGAGATAAAGAGAAGGGATTTATTTTAGTATAGGAAAAAATTGCAAAACTTTAAAAAAAGTGTAGTTTAACAGTGAAAATCCAAAGATGGGTATGAAAATGAGAAATCAAGTTATCTAGGGTAGAACTGTCCAAAGGAGAGTGTGCAGGGGAGACTGAGGTCTTTCCTAATGTGTAGGTTCCTAATTAAAAGAGAATGTCAAAGTTGCTGGACAACAGGGGCCCATGTTGCAGATCTATCCAATGGCCAATGGGAAAGGGACAGGATGGGAAGAGGACTGTACAAATAGATAGTATAGATTTAAAAAGAAGGTATAGGCATAGCCTTTTTTAGTGCAGGGAGTAATTTCTTGGAAGTGAGAGTGTTAACTGAGCAGTTGTTTTAGCAGTGTCTTTATGCCTCTGTCCCTAGTTCCTTCCAGTTTCTGTCAAACAATTGTTGGTCTGCAGTATTCTTTACAATACACTTTAAAATATCAAAGGATTTCCACCAATTTCTACTGATATTTATACTTTCTGTTGCCTTGCCCATTACACCGAGTGCTTTGAACCATCATAAACTTTTGCATTTTAACAACTAGCATGAAAATTTTCCTCAGCAATTTTGTGGCACTACAAGCACTCTCTTGGTATATCTTTTAATAACCAGAAAGGTTAAAACAGTTCATAAAAACAATTAATAATGGCAGAAAAAAATACTACAGAGCAGCAAAAACCAGACTTGTGAGGGAGAGTCTTCCTTCAAGGAGGAGACAGCACTGTAGCACTCACTGGCTGAGGGTGTATAGCCATATAAATAATGCATCACCATAACTAACATTTATTGAGGGCTTTCTGTGTGTATACCATGTTCTAAGCATTTTACATGTATTAATTCTAATCCTCAAAACAATTCTTCTGTGGGGGAGGGGTACTATTATTATCCCCATTTTTACAGAGAAGGAAATGGAGAGAGTGTTTAAATAAGATCAAGGCAGTCTGACTCCTGAGCCTATATCCTAACCACCCCACCATACTGCTCCTTATTCTCTCTCTACTGGTTGGACATGGAAAAGATATATATTAATTATACTCATATCTCTATTTTATATGTGTGGGTATACCTGATATAGGTATACCTACATGTTACTTATGACATGAAAAGCACTATAAATAGAATAATGAGTTGGCAAACACCAAGGTATAATGTTATTATTGAAATAATGTACTAAAAAATGGCCTGCAAAGGACAGTAGAAATTCAGTATTCTACTTATGTTTCCCTAAACACTGTTATCCTTGACACCTATGTGCTTCTATGCCCGTTCTTTTCAACCCTAGAATGCTCTTTCTACCTCTATCTGCCTATTGAATAATGATTCCTACTCATTCTTTAACATACATATTATCCACTTTCTCCATGGAAATTTCTCCAACTCCCCAAAGCAGAATTAGTCACACATTTGGCTAGACTGTCATTATTTTATTTATACACCTTTTATATCATCTGTAAATGTTCAGAGCAGGAAACAGAAACCTCTAGGTACTTTAAGCAGAAAGAGATTTAACACAGGAATTAGATACTTAGAAAATAGTTGCAAGGGTTCTAGTCCCAGTCTACTGAAATGACTCTCAGAACACTATAGAACTGACCTTAGTGCAAGAGCACACGCCATAACTGTGGTGCAGAGATTAGAAAGATAGAGTCAGAAAGTTGCTGATACATCAGCTGAAATGGCCTCTTGACAGCCACAAAGTTGGTAAATGGGGCTTGGGATGCTGCAGCAGAACAACCACAATTGCCAGGACCTTGCTTGCCACAAACAAACAAACAAAACGCCAAAGTGGCAGGAATATCCCCTTTCAACTCACGTGTGAGTGCATCTGATTGATGCAATCTAACTCATATCCAGAATCTTAGCTGAAAGGGGGTCTAGGAAATTTAAGTTTTGGCTTTCTGGCCTTTGAAAACAGCAAGGCTCACCCGAAGAAAAAGACCTGAAGCTGAGCAAGCCAATCCATACCACTCACCAAGGCACCTTGCAGGCTATATTTTGATTTATCTGCTTCCTTTAGTGGCTCATAAGGGGGAGCAACAATGTCTTATTTGACTTTTCTAGTCCCAAGTGCTTAGCCCAGACAAGATATCAATAGATATTTGTGGAACAAAGAATAATTATCATTTCCTATTTGTTTTGCCACTAATTTCAAAGGAGAGCATGGGGGACTGCTGGGCCTAATACGGACTTGACATGCTCCATGTCTACTGAGCAGCAAGCAGGGTGAGCCTGAAAAGCTGGACGATGGACTGGGAGAGCAATGGGAACTTATATCTATCGTACCTAACTCAGCTACTTCCCAAGTGAGAAGTAAGGACACTAACACACCTCCTTCTGTGTCAGAATATGCCCAAACCTCAGATTCACATACTTAAGGATTTTCTTAGTATTTTCCCAAACCAAATTTGATCACAAAATTTCAAGAAAAAAAAAAAGCAGACTGGATAGCTGGAGAACAGCCTTTGGGATTTAGGAGAAAAATCTGTGTTGCCACCAGGCAGAAGAGTTTGACAGAGGCTGGATTTTTCACCCTGTTAATGTCACGGTCTTACTAAAAATCTTCAGTGGCTCCCATTTACACAAAATAAAATTAAACATCCTTTCTCTGGCATTCAAGACCACTTACTACAAGGTCCATAACCGTCTTTCAGAAACCATCTCCCACCCCTTACACTGCTGTCAGGCGAGGTATCTACTCCACCTCCAGATGAGCCATATGCCTGCCTCCATGTTTTGCTTTTGCCATTTTCCTGTCTGAAGTGCCCTTTCTCTCTCTTTCCATTTTGAATGGAACCTGATTTTCTCTGAGTTTTATGTACTCCCTATTCCTTACAATCTCATTCTTATGCTGCCTCTTCTATAAAGCTCTCCTGAGAGACCCAGTTCTTTAATATTCTTCCCTCCTCCCACCTGCTATTCTACCACCTGCTCCACTTATTATATATGCCTTAAATTAGTATTTTGTTTTTGCCTTTGTCCCCTGTATTTTACTTAGAGCATTAGCTGCTTCGTAGCAGCAATTCATCTCACAATTCTTTCTGTCCCCATGCACTGATCCGGTAATTTACATCTTTGTTAAATGTCTGATTGTGGATAGGGGTGAGATGAGGACATGATCGTAATTTTTCTTAGGTTTTATTTAATACATATTTGGTAGCTAAAACAACACAATTTTGTTAAACACCTACTATTTGTTCTCCCTCTAAACCATTTATCCAAGAAACTTTTACTCATGAAATATGAAGGTCAAATATTATCTCTAGAGATTTCCCCTGGCTGGCCTCTGCCCCCAGTAGGCTGGTTTTTATTATATGGACCTATTACAGCACTTATTTCACTACATCAGTTAGTTTCTATTGCATAAAAAATTAACCACAACCCTCAGTAGCTTAAAATAACCATTCATAAAATAATCATTCATTTCTCATGATTCAGTGGGTCAGCATTTTGGGTTGAGTTCAGCAAGGCTGGCTCATCTCCGACCCACATGGTTGGCTGGGTTCACTCATATGGAGAGGTGGCTGGGAAGGCTGGGCTTTCTCCTCTCCACATGGTCTGTCATCCTCAACAAGGCTGACCTTGACTTGTTTTCATGGTTGAAGTGTCCCAAGACAATGAGAGAAGTTGCTGCAAAATGTCACATAGTGTCACTTCTTCTGCATTCTACTAGAAAAGCACATCACAAGGCCAGTCAGATTCAAAGAAATGGACTTCACCTTTTGATGAAAAGAGTTGTAAAGACTCCACGGCCATTTTGTTTTACTAATCCACTACATTCCATCTATTTATTCTCTGTCTTTATAACTAGGTTGAGAAATCCTCATGAGCTTTGTCTTGATATTTATGTTAATGTACTGAGTGCCAGGCACAATGTAATGGCTCAATATGGGGTTGAATAAATATCATATTGCATGTTAAGCAGTGGTGGAATACAAAGATAAGTGGAATACAAGACATAGTCCCTCTTCCTGAGGATCCCATTGTCCCTGTTACCATCTGGTAGGAGAGATAAATTGGTGAGGCAAGATTTAAAGGGACTTTTCAAACAATAGAAAAAGTACATATTCCAATAGGAAAATGCAAAACTAATTATCATGTAATGGAACACACAGGTCAGAAGAGCAAGCACACATTGAATCTGGTGTTTGGGAAAATTAAGACTTGCACTGTGTTTGAGGATAGGATTTGAATTCTTAAATAATAGTTGAGCATAATTAGTAGATGGAACTTGTGAGAAATGTCCCAGAGACAAAAAATTAAAATTGTGTGTTCAAAAAAGTAGCGGCTGCCCACTTTGCCAGGAACAGAAGCTGGTGTCGGGGCACAAGGGAAGTTTGGAGAAGTTTAGTGTGAGAGGCTGATGATTTTACCTTGGGGGTGACAGTATTATAGAGCAGAATAATATCAGGATAAATACCTTATTTAGGGAGAAAACTGTGGTAGCATATGCAAAATGGGCAAAAGTGGGAGAGACAAAGTAGAAAGAAGCAAGTATGATGAGGACCTAAACCCCATGGCAGCAAGGAAGCAGGGAGATTGACCGTTATGGAGTCCCTGCTGTTCTTTAAGATGCACTATTTCATCTAATCCCTCAATAATCCTGTGATATAGATGTCAAAACCACCATTTTACAGATGAGGACAGTAAAGTTCAGATAATTTAGGTAGACAGGCCAAGATTATGTACTAGTTAATGGAAGAGCTGGTTCTTTTAACTTTGAGTTAAAAGTTCTATCCTGCTTTTTTCAGGATACAAAAATATTTTATAATCAAACTTTTATTTTACCACAACTTTTGTGTCAGGTCCTCACCAAGTGATGAGTGGGTCTCTAACATAATAAGATGTTGCCTCTGCTCTCTCTATTTCTGCTCATATGGTGGAAAGGAAATAGACACTTCAGCCAAAATGCAAGGGAGTGAAGAGGAGATATAAAAAAGAAGATTAAGCATAAAAGTACTTAGTCTCCAAGCTCCAACCTAAGTATTAGGCATTCATTCAATATGTATCTAGCATTTAATAGGTACAAGCCTTGAGAAGGGTGCTACAAAGAAAGGATGAATCAAACACTATTGCTATCTTGCAAATTAGTAGAGGAAATTGGCTTGTAACAAATAAATGTAATAACAATTGCAGAGAAACCTATGAAATTCTATACACAGTAAACCAGGAGCCAAATAGGAAGAGATTATTTGTTGTTGAAGCACCAAGGAAAAGCTTCATAAAGGAGTTAGACCTTGATCTGCACATTGATAAGTGAGAAGATGGCAAAAAAAAAAAAAAAAAAAGACAAAGAAGTCGCGACAGATGTGGAGGGCACAAAGCAGGGGGCAGTGGTGTGGTATAGCATACGGCAAGACAGGAATCATGTGGTAGAGGGGGCCCAGATCATGTGCTACAGGGCATTTTAACTGGAGGCAGTATAAAACATCAAGTAAGATAGTAAATGCTAGGGTTGGACTGATAAGCTTCAAATCCCAGTGGGATTTAGATCCCCTGTTTAGTGCTTTTAGTCCAGTTGTTCGACCTCATTAAGTTTACATTTCATCATCTGTAAGTTGGAAATAATAACAACACCTTCCTCCTCTCTTTTCTGACTTCTAAACCAATTGAGGAATAGACAAGTGTCAAATAGAAATCAACATAAGAACTTTGGTATGATAAATCTGGATTGGAATATCTGGATTGGAATTGTAGTGAAAATGGGCTTCTTATACTTGTTCTCAGGCCCATTTGTTGGACCCTATAGCTGAGGTGAATTGGAGCTTCTGAGAAGGCACTTAGTATGGAGGACTTAAATCTGCTTGCACCCCATAGTCTTATCACAGAGAGTATGGTCCCCAAATCAGCAGCATCAGCATTACCTCGGAGCTTAACAGAAATGCAGAACCTGGGCCGACCCCGTGGCTCACTCGGGTGAGTGCGGCACTGGGAGCGCAGCAGCGCTCCCACCGCGGGTTCGGATCCTATATAGGGATGGCCGGTGCAGCCGGTCACAAAAAAAAAAAAAAAAAAGAAAAGAAATGCAGAACCTCAGGTCCCAGCCAAGACCTACTAGATCAGAGTCTTCATTTAAACCAGATCCCTCAGCTCACTCCTACACACATTAGAGTTTGACAAGCGCTGCCAGAGAATGCTGGAAAAACTGGACTAGTAGATGAGAGACTCTATCCATCTGGCTTACTAGATCCATGGGAGATGGACAAGAGGCAGAAGGTTCTACCTAATACTTCCGTCAAGGCCTAAATTCCTGCTTGGGGCTAGCAGAAATTCAGAATGGGAAAGAAGATGTCTTCTCTTCCAAATGTTGGAGTGGGGAAGAAGATCCACATTCAAGTGACTCTAGTGACTTGGTGCAACATTCCTCAAGATTTCATATGCAGGACAATGGGCAAATTTGAAGAGAAAGACAGAGAATTCATTTATGCCATATTTTATAATTTCACTTTTTATGTTAAAATCTTAGATCCATCTAGAATTTCTTCTAAGTCTCTTTTTAAATGTCATCTAATAAGATATTCCCTGAGTACCCTATGAAAATCCCTACCACTGCCTCTACCACCTCTAATGCCCAGAACTACCTGCTCCTCTTTCTCTGCTTTATTTTATCTGTCTCCTCCCCTCCCTAATACAACGTAAGTTTTACAAAGAGCTACATCTATTTTGTTCATTATTGTTTACCTGGTGCCTCGAATAAAGTGTCATTGGGGACATATGGCAGGTACTTGATAATTTGTTAAATGAATATGAGTTTGAGGTCCCATGGGACATCAGGTAGAGTTGTCCAATAAAAATTGCATTTACAAGTCTGGAACTCAGGGGAAAATCTGGGTTTAAGGGAAAGACTAAGAGTCATCAGCTATTGGTACAAACTGAAGCTAGGTGGCTGGATAAGATCACTTGGGAAGAATTCTGCATTTATGGGAAAGATGATTTGCTTGTTTGGCTGAGGTGATGTGGGATTCCAAAAGGAAAGATGGTGTTCTCCCCAGCCAGACCTGGTCACAGAGCACAAGCAGTTCACTACAAATGTCATCAAAACAGCAACCTGTTCCTGTTTTCCCATTTTCCTTGGACAAAGGTACAATTTCTTGGAAAGTTTTATGATGTCACAAGGGATAAAACTGCCAACAACAGCATTTATCATTTATGAAAAAACACTTTAATAATTTACTGCTTCAATTAACATTTACTGTTAATCAAGATTTCATGTCTCATACCCAAGCTCAGCAGGTCGGTTTAGAATCAAGCTCCATCTGTCTGCCATGGACCCCACAAAGAGACAAATGCCAGCCCTACTTAAAGCTGGAGGTGGGGGGCCATCTTCCAAAGCTGGCTGTTCCTTGGAGCTGGGCACCCCGTGAAATTAAGGAAAGCAAACTTCTGCCTGCAGAAGGGGCCTAGATTTCCCAAAGGAAACAGCAGAGTGTTTGCTCTACATGAGAGAAGCAGATTACAAATTAGTTTTCTACTGGATTTCTTACTTACCCTTTAATAAAAGATTATGTCCTTCCTTCATTTCTTCATTTCCCAAAAGCTGAAAAGGCATTCTATAGTATACAGATGTAGATATATAGATACAGATATTCTGGAGCAGATACAGCCTTCTTCCCACATTTGATCATTTATAATCTAGTCATTTGCTGATAACTATTTCTGCCCCAAACTAGCACTTCCTCCTAAACAGGAAAGGAGCAAGAAAGGATGTTTTTACCATTTGTTGTTACAATTGTTGCTACTATTCTAAAGTGGATCAAATCTGTCTTGGAAAAATTGTAACTGCAGTAAGCACCTTTTAACTGGGATGAAACCAGATTAACAGTTTACTAGATAGTATCAACTGATCAGAGATTCTGCTCTTTGACTTAAATAGAAATTACTTAATCTCTCTGAGCCTCAGTTTCTTCATCTATAAGATGGAAATAATATAGTATGCAACTCAGAAGGTTGTTTTAGTTTTAAAGGAAACTCTGAAAAAGCATTTTGCACATTAGTCATCTTCTGGGAAACACTAAAACATTTAAACTGCTTATGTGTAACAGGTGAGATGCACTTCATGTCCTTAGGGAATACATGTGAGCACATCTCCTTTATTTTTCCAATTATTCACTTCAGCCCTTACACTCATTTAACGGACACTATTGGATGACTACTATGTAGTAGGCATTGGTCTAGGAGCTGAGATCCATTCAAAATTTCTGCTCCCATGGAACTTGCAGTCTGATTCTGGGAGAAATACTAAGTGAATGAATTTATAGCTAGGCACTCATTCAATTATTCATTCTTCTTTCACCACTCTCCCCCAGAGCCCCCAAATAGACCATAAACTAGTAGCTACCTTAGATTAGAGAGGTGATAGATAGGTAAGTAGATAAAAATAACTAAGAAAATATTAGGTGGTTTTAAATGCTAACTTGAAAATATCAGAGTGATGGGACTGGGGACTACTTTAACTTGGGTGTCTGAGAAGGCGTCTCTGAGGACATGGCCTGGAAACTAAGGAGTCAGAGGAAATGCAGTGCAGGCAAAGGGGATGGCCAGTGCAGAGGCCTTAAGGTGGGAATGAACTTTCCTCCTCCTGAAACAGAAGGTCTCCTGACTGGAGTGCAGTGGGCAAGAAAAAGAATAATAAAAGGGGAGAGGGGTCAGACATTGTAGGGCATCACAGGCCAGTGTAGAGAGATTTGATTTTACTATGAGCAGGATTTTAAACCACTATAGTGTTTAAGCAGTGGAGCGGCAAGATTGATTTGTGTTTTTAAAAGTTAACATCAGGTCAAAGGCATCCCTGCACTCCCATGTTTACTGCAGCTCTATTTACACTAGCCAGGCAATGAAACCAACCTGGATGCCCGTCGATGGTTGACTGCATAAGGAAACTGTGGTATATATACACAATGGACTACTACTCAGCCATAAAAATGAATGAAATTCTACCATTTGCAACAACATAGATGAGCCTGGGGAAAATTATCCTAAGTGAAACAACCGAGTACAGAAAGAGAAATACCACATGTTCTCACTCATAACTCAGAACTGAATCCATAAGTAAACAAATGAACAATAAAGAGAGACAGAGAGAGAGAGAGAGAGAGAGAGAAAGAAAGAAAAAGAAAGAAACAACAATCACAGTAATACGTTGAATTTTTAGAAAACTAGAGGTGGAAAAGGAGAGGGGAGGGGAGGAGGGCAGGGGGCTAATGAGGAATTGGTCAACAGACACAAAGAATGATCATGTATTGTACAGATGAATAAGCTAACTATACTGATCTAACCACCACATATTCTACACAATTATTGAAAATCAACGCTGTACCCCACATGTATGTATAAAAAAAAAAAGTTAACTTTGTATTGATAGTGAATTCTGTAAGAGTGAGAACTGAAACAGGAATTGGGAGGCTGGTAAACCAGAAAGCAATGCTGGTGACCAAACTAGCACTATAGAAGCAGAAATAAAGATCAGATGGATTCATTTAGGTTCTAGGGATTATTGATAGATTGAAACAGGAAAAGGGAAAACAAGAATCCAAGTTTTCTGGCTTGAACAACTTTGAGAAATTCAGTCTCTCCCCCTCAAAGCCTTACTATGTCCAAAGGTGCAAGAACACTAGGGGCTCACTCAGTTTGTGGGGATCCATCCTGCCTCCAAAAATACATGAAGCTTTTCAAGATGGCGGCAGCTGCCGCGGCTGGCGCCGAGTAGCTGAGGTGGAAAAGGTGGCCACTGGGCCTCAGGCAGCCGGGAATCTTGTGGACCTTCCTCTCGCCATCTCTTAAGGGAGGACTGCTGCTGCTGGCCGGTCGTGGGGGGTGACCGCCACTTTGCCCCCGGCAGGAGAGGCTGCCTCATTTACAGACAACAGCTTTGAAGTGTGGAGCAGGAAAAGAACTGTTTCTTAGCTGCAAAAGCGAGTCTCGAAACAGGGAACACGGTGCCAGGGCTGCTGTGGATGCAGCCAGGATCCCGGAGGCCGGGGCCGCGCTGAAGGCGGCCAGCTGCCCTATTCAGGATTCGAGGTTTCAGGCCGGCATTAAAGAAGATTCCTGGGAGCGCCCGAGCCGCGCCGCAACTGAACAGCCCAAGGCGGCAGCGGCCGAGAACTGGGAAAGGCGGCAAACCAGAGACAGAGAGCGAGCACCCGACCTGGCACAGCACTGTGAGTGATCCCTGGCACAGCTCTGTTCGGGGGGTGGATGCCCACGCGGCTCCCGCCTGCACCACCAGGCCACTCACCGCCCCGGTGCTGCCTCCATTTTCCCAGGTGCGGGCAGCTCCGCCCTGCTCGGCCATCACTGAGCCCTCCCACTTGCTTGGCCTGGCGCGGGGGCCTCCGCTCCCACTCCCTCCGCGGTTCTCTGGCGGGGCTGGTGGAGGGGGTGTCCCGGGCCAGTGTCGGGACAGCAAGGAAGTACAGGCGGGCCGACTGTCACTCCACCATACCCTGGACTCCGGCCCCAGGTAAACTCCCTGTTACTGGGAGGCAGATACCATCTCTGCGGCCACCAGTTTGGAAAAAAGCCTAACGAATGTCTGGTTGGGAATAGTGTGGTAGGAGAGTTCCCAGGTCTGCTTGAACCTGCCAGAGACCAGGCTGCAGGTGGGTGCTAGACTCGGTTTATACTGGGGGGATACAAAGGTGAACAAGACCCGAGAAAGATCTACATAGTGCTACAAAGGCACCCAGAGAGACCAGTCGTCTGTGCCCAGCAGAAACCTGGTAGACTTCCTGGGCGAGGCGGTGCCAAGCAGGGTCTTGAAGGCCCAGCTGATAGACGAGGGGTGCAGAAGACACGCCCCAGCCCAGCACAGTGCGCACAGACTGGGGAGACGTGCGGCCAGGGAGGGGGAGACTCGACAGAAACCACACACCCAGTGGGGTCGCCACTGCACGATCTAACAGCCTGGGCCAGAGCACACGGAACAGGGAGAAGTCCTGCACAGGAAGTGAAAGCTCAACAGAGATCACACACCCTGTGGTACGTGATCCACCAGCCCAGCAGAGTCCAAGCTGACCAGAAAGGTGGCTCCCCAGAGAAGCCCAAGACCCAAGACAACCACACACACAAGGCACTAGAGGCCAACTGAGCAGTCACGGCGGGAGCCATACGAAATTGGCAACCACAGCAACATCCTAGTTAGTCATTAGTCTCAAACCGGTGAACTGTGAAACCCCCGGCCACAATGAATAAACACCCAAAAAAAGATACCAGAAATACAAAAAATCAAGAAAGTACACCACCAAAAGTTAATAAATCTCAAACTCTAGATCCTATAGAACAAGAAGCCCTTGAAATGACTGACAAGGAATTTCGAGTGATAATTCTAAGGAAACTGAATGAGATACAAGAAAACTCAGCTAGATATCATGATCAAATGAGGAAAAGTATACAGGATCTGAAAGAGGAAATGTACAAGGAAATCAATGTCCTGAAAAAAGATGTAGCAGAACTTGCTGAACTGAAGAAGTTATTCAACAAAATAAAAAACACAACAGAGAGTTTAACCAGCAGGCTTGTCGAAGTTGAAGAGAGAACCTCTGAACTTGAAGATGGGCTGTTTGAAATAACACAAGCAGACAAAAAGAAAGAAAAAAGAATCAAGGACATTGAAGAAAATCTGAGAGAGATATCAGACAACCATAAGCGATCAAATATCCGAGTCATGGGTATTCCAGAAGGGGAGGAAAATGGAGATTCCATTGAAAACATATTCAACAAAATAGTGGCAGAAAACTTCCCAGGTATAGGAAAAATCACAGATCTTCAGATCCAGGAAGCTCAACGATCTCCAAACGTATTCAACCCAAAAAGGCCTTCTCCAAGACATGTCATAGTCAAATTGGCAAAACTCAGAGATAAAGAGAGAATCTTAAAAGCTGCAAGAGAGAAGCGTCAAATCACCTATAAGGGAGCCCCAATCAGGTTAACATCAGACTTTTCATCACAAACCCTAAAAGCTAGAAAGGAATGGGATGATATTTTCAAAATACTAAAAGACAAAGATTGCCAGCCAAGAATACTCTACCCTGCAAGGCTATCCTTCCTAAATGAGGGGCAAATAGTATATTTCTCAGACAAACAAAAACTGCGGGAGTTCACTACCACAAGACCACCCTTACAAGAAATCCTCAAGGGAGTACTGGGTTTGGTTCCTGAAAAATAACTACCACTGCCATAAAAACCCAAGAAAAATCTAAACCCGCTAGTATAATAAAAATGGCATTCATGAAGAGAAAACAAGCTAACAAAAACACTATCTACAACCTAAGGAACCAACAAACACAGAAAATAAACAGTAAATCAGAAAGCAAGGAACAAAAGACACCTAAGACAACCAAACAACCAATAAAATGCTAGGAATAAATCAACACCTTTCAATAACAACTCTTAATGTAAAAGGCTTAAATTCCCCAATTAAAAGACACAGACTGGCCGACTGGATCAAAAAGCAGGACCCAACTATATGCTGCCTACAAGAGACCCACCTCACCCATAAAGATTCACATAGACTAAGAGTGAAAGGATGGAAAAAGATTTACCAAGCAAACAGAAAAGAAAAACGAGCTGGAGTAGCTATTCTTATATCTGACAAAATAGACTTTAAACTAAAAACCATAAAAAGAGACAATGAGGGACACTACTTAATGATAAAAGGACTGATCCATCAAGAAGACATAACAATCATAAATATGTATGCACCCAATGTTGGAGCAGCCAGATTTATAAAACAAACTCTATTAGACCTAAAGAAGGAAATAGACACTAATACCATAATAGCAGGGGACCTGAACACCCCACTGTCAATATTAGACAGATCATCTAGGCAAAGAATCAGTAGAGAAATACAAGATCTAAACAAGACTCTAGACCAATTGGAATTGGCAGATATCTACAGAACATTCCACCCAACAACCTCAGAATATTCATTCTTCTCATCAGCGCATGGATCATTCTCCAGGATAGATCACATATTAGGTCACAAATCAAGTCTCAATAAATTCAAAAAAATTGGAATTATCCCATGTATCTTCTCAGACCACAATGGATTAAAACTAGAAATTAATAACAAACAAAACTCTGGAAACTATACAAACACATGGAAATTAAACAGCATTCTACTTAATGACATATGGGTCCAAGAAGAAATCAAGCAGGAAATCAAAAAATTTCTTGAAACTAATGAAAACAATGATACATCATACCAAAACCTGTGGGATACTGCAAAAGCAGTATTGAGGGGAAAATTTATTGCATTAAATGCTCACTTCAGAAGAATAGAAAGATGGCAAGTGAACAACCTAACACTTCACCTTAAAGAACTAGAAAAACAAGAACAATCCAAACCTAAACTTAGCAGACGGAAAGAAATCATTAAGATCAGAGCAGAACTGAATGAAATTGAAAACCAAAAAACAATTCAAAAGATCAACCAATCAAAAAGTTGGTTTTTTGAAAAGATAAATAAAATTGACAAACCATTAGCATGGCTAACAAAAAAAAGAAGAGAGAAGACTCAAATAACAAAAATTAGAAATGAAAAAGGCGATATTACAACTGATTCATCTGAAATACAAGGAATCATTCGAGACTACTATAAACAACTATACGCCAACAAATTTGAAAATCTGGAGGAAATGGACAAATTTCTGGACACACACAAGCTCCCAAAACTGAACCGTGAAGACGTAGAAAATTTGAACAGACCAATAACAATAAAGGAGATTGAAGCTGTTATCAGAAGGCTCCCAACAAAGAAAAGCCCAGGACCAGATGGATTCACAGCAGAATTTTACCAAACATTCAAAGAGGAATTGACACCGATTCTTTACAAACTATTCCAAAAGATTGAAACGGACGCAAATCTCCCAAACTCATTCTATAAAACAAATATCATCCTGATACCAAAACCAGGTAAAGATATAACCAAAAAAGAAAACTACAGGCCGATATCCTTGATGAATATAGATGCAAAAATCCTCACTAAATTACTAGCAAACAGAATACAGCAACACATACGTAAAATTATTCATCACGATCAAGTGGGATTCATCCCAGGGATGCAAGGTTGGTTCAACATATGCAAATCAATAAATGTGATACACCATATTAATAAACTCAGACACAAGGACCATATGATCATCTCTATAGATGCTGAAAAAGCATTTGATAAAGTTCAGCACTCATTCATGACAAAGACCCTCTATAAGTTCGGTATAGAGGGAAAGTATCTCAACATAATTAAAGCCATATATGCCAAACCCACAGCCAATATCATCCTGAATGGGGAAAAGCTGAAAGCTTTTCCTTTAAGAACAGGAACTAGACAAGGATGCCCACTCTCACCACTCCTATTCAACATAGTGTTGGAAGTACTAGCCAGAGCAATCAGAGAAGAGAAGGAAGTAAAGGGCATTCAGATTGCAAAAGATGAAGTCAAACTGTCCCTGTTTGCAGATGACATGATCCTATATATCGAACAGCCTAAAACCTCTACAAAAAACTGTTGGAAATGATAAATGATTTCAGCACAGTAGCAGGATATAAAATCAACACACAAAAATCAGTAGCATTTCTTTTCTCCAATAGTGAACATGCAGAAAGAGAAATCAAGAAAGCCTGCCCATTTACAATAGCCACCAAAAAACTAAAATACTTAGGAATTGAGTTAACCAAGGAGGTGAAAAATCTCTATAATGAGAACTACAAACCACTGCTGAGAGAAATTAGAGAGGATACAAGAAGATGGAAAGATATCCCATGCTCTTGGATTGGAAGAATCAACATAGTGAAAATGTCCATACTACCCAAAGTGATATACAAATTCAATGCAATCCCCATCAAAATTCCAAAGACATTTTTCTCAGAAATGGAAAAAACTATCCAGACATTTATATGGAACAATAAAAGACCACGCATAGCCAAAGCAATGCTGAGCAAAAAAAATAAAGCTGGAGGCATAACACTACCTGACTTTAAGCTATACTACAAAGCTATAATAACCAAAACAGTATGGTACTGGCATAAAAACAGACACACTGACCAATGGAATAGAATAGAGAATCCAGAAATCAACCCACACACTTACTGTCAGCTGATCTTTGACAAAGGCACCAAGCCTATTCAGTGGCGAAGGGACTGCCTCTTCAGCAAATGGTGCTGGGATAACTGGATATCCATATGCAGGAGAATGAAACTAGATCCATACCTCTCGCCGTATACTAAAATCAACTCAAAATGGATTAAGGATTTAACTATACACCCTGAAACAATAAAACTTCTTAAAGAAAACATAGGAGAAACACTTCAGGAAATAGGACTGGGCACAGACTTCATGAATACGACCCCAAAAGCACGGGCAACCAAAGGAAAAATAAACAAATGGGATTATATCAAACTAAAAAGCTTCTGCACAGCAAAAGAAACAATTAAAAGAGTTAAAAGACAACCAACAGAGTGGGAGAAAATATTTGCAAAATATATATCTGACAAAGGATTAATATCCAGAATATATAAGGAACTCAAACAACTGTACAAGAAGAAAACAAGCAACCCAATTAAAAAATGGGCAAAAGAGCTAAGTAGGCATTTCTCTAAGGAAGATATACAAATGGCTAACAGACATATGAAAAAGTGCTCAACATCACTCAGCATCCGGGAAATGCAAATCAAAACCACATTGAGATACCATCTAACCCCAGTTAGGATGGCTAAAATCCAAAAGACTATGAACGATAAATGCTGGCAAGGCTGTGGAGAAAAAGGAACTCTCATACATTGTTGGTGGTACTGCAAAATGGTGCAGCCTCTATGGAAAATGGTATGGAGGTTCCTCAAACAATTGCAGATAGATCTACTATACGACCCAGCTATCCCACTGTTGGGAATATACCCAGAGGAATGGAAATCATCAAGTCGAAGGTATACCTGTTTCCCAATGTTTATCGCAGCACTCTTTACAATAGCCAAGAGTTGGAACCAGCCCAAATGCCCATCATCGGATGAGTGGATATGGAAAATGTGGTACATCTACACAATGGAATACTACTCAGCTATAAAAACGAATGAAATACTGCCATTTGCAACAACATGGATGGACCTTGAGAGAATTATATTAAGTGAAACAAGTCAGGCACAGAAAGAGAAATACCACATGTTCTCACTTATTGGTGGGAGCTAAAAATTAATATATAAATTCACACACACACACACACACACACACACACACACACACACACACAAACCGGGGGGGGGGAAGAAGATGTTACAACTACAATTATTTGAAGTTGATACGACAAGCAAACAGAAAGGACATTGTTGGGGGGGAGGGGGGGAGGGAGGAGGGAGGGAGGTTTTGGTGATGGGGAGCAATAATCAGCCACAATGTATATCGACAAAATAAAATTAAAAAAAAAAAAATACATGAAGAAGGAAAATTAGAAAGCGTGTTCATCCCATAACCTCCACTGTTCCCACAGCAAACTCATGATATCCCCACACTGATTTCATAAGATCGGGGGGGGTGCTCTTCTACGGCTGTGGCAATAATCTCCATAAAGATTTTTCACTGACATGGTAATGCCTCATCCTTGTACTCCAGGTTTATGACTCAGTCAGCTCAAAAACGTATGCTTGGTCTTTCCTTCCAAAGTTCTGTACTCGCTAGGGTGGCTGAGCCTACTGCACTTGTCAACCTCAACCACTTATTCTCAACCCCCAAGCCCACTCAAGGCCACAGCCCAGACTCACCCACAAAGGGCTCAGCTCCTGTTTGGGGTCCTTTGTGTCACTTCCAGTTCTGGGCCTCATGTTTGCCATCTAGATGGATGCCAGGAGGCTTTCCTATTACCGAATCTCTTTATGCAAATCATTTCACGTCAGCACATCATAAGGACAAGACCATGAGGATAGATAGCTTCTGCTTACATAAAGAGAGAGAAATATTCTTTTAAACCTAATCCTAGGGCAAGGTGGGCCTACTGGTCGTACATTTAAATAGATAAAGTAGGCTATTCTAATGTTTTGCTCACAATGAGGAAAATCTTCCCAATTGCTCTCTCTCCATCAGTAGAAACAGAAGACTACAATGAAGCCAAATTTCTACTTCAAAAGTTATCCACTTGCAGAAGCAAAATTGAATTATATTTCTGCCCTAAATTTGTGTGTGTGTGTCTCTCTCTCTCTGTGTGTGTGTGTGTGTGTGTGTGTGTGTGTGTGTGTGTAAACTTATTCTGAAAAATACTAACAGGTGAGCCAAAGCAAATATGGACCTTGGGAATCCTCCAGGAACATCCTGTATCTTGGTGGCAGGTGGAGAGTATGCCATCTTGTGGTGAGATGAACTGACTCTCAAATTAATTGGAGGAGGCAAGTGGGCCTTTTATAGCTAGTGTGGCTCCTTCTGTAAAGCAGGCCAGGGTCAGAGAGAGCCAAATGTTCCTTAATACTACAATGATGATGTTTATTGTTTCATGATGGCCACGGCTCAGGGTGATGCTGATACAAATATATGCCATGATTCCATCTTGGCATATATTAAACTATATCATCTATAACAAAAATAATACCTTGATGAGATGTGTTTACATCTTATGTTAAATAGATTAAAAAAAGAAAAAAAGGAAGCTAGTTTTCAGTTTTCTCTTCAGGAGAGACTAAATAAAAGTCATCTCACCACTGCCCCACCCCTCTTAACCTAGCAATGAACTGAAACTCTTAATCCTAAGGAATGAAAGGAGTTTCCTGAGTGGGGGTGGGTGGGGGTGGCGTAGAGAAATGGTACTGAATGACTTTATGAGAGAGAGTTACAGGAAGAAGGAAGAAAGGGGAAAGCTGAGATAGGGAGAGAGAGAAAGTAGAGTCAATCAGATGAATTGTCCTGAGGATAAAGTATGATTTTCATAGCATGAACGGTACACTGAGTTCTGAGTTTATTCCTCCCAAACCATGCTCCCATACTGAGATGACCTCATCCTTCCCTTCTATTATCACAGCTCTGCCTGTTTGTTCTAATAGAGAACAGCAAGTCTCTAGCAGAGAGGCTAGAGGAAGGCTTTGTTGTCCCATTGCAGGGCTCTGGTTGAGATATTTGTAAGGGTTTTAGCCAGTGTGGATTGTTAAATCACAACTGGTTATCAGTAGTTACTATCCCGACAGAGATTACCTCTGCCAGCTACGAGAGACTCAACTACCCTTCATGGATGAACACAGCTGGGGAAGAAGGGCCCTGCCACACCCAGATTACAGTATGAGGCCAGGGGTGGCGACATGGTGCACTGAATAATCTCTTCTTTGCTCTTATTTCTTGCTCTATAAAACATGCATACTCTACTAAACTGCTTTATAGTTAATTTATGTAAACTGAATATAAACAGCCCTTTTATTTCTGTAATCAATGTAGACATTATAAATCCACTGGAAGAAGTTTCAAAAGAAGATATTGGCAGGTGAGAATAGAAGGTTTCTGTGTCTCAAAAGCTAATCCAAAACTGATAAACTGGGAGAAACATTTGCAATAACATAACAGATCAAATGTTAATACATTCAGAATAAAAATTCAAATGAAAACAATGATAGTAATATTTCACCCATCAAACTAGCTGTTAGGTTTGGTGAGACGGAGAAAGGAGAGAGAGACCTGAGTCAGGAGCCCTTTCAGCCAAAAGGTTTGTTCCACTGATGAGGAAGGGAGACTGAACCAGATCAGTTCCCCGTGAACTAAAGAAAGCAGGGGGGTTATAAGACTTTTAAGGAGGGTTCAGAGTAATGGGCAATTTTGAAATCAGTGGTATGCAAGGTGACATAGTCCTTGAGGTCTGATAACATCTGATAGGTTAAGTCATAGGCTCCCAATTAGCCACTATCTCAGTACAAAGCATTTCAGCCCAAAGCCTGCTAGACACAACCCACAAGACATTCCCTTGATGATAACAGTAATGTTTACCTTCCCCGGAGAGGATTCTCAGTTCCTGGAGCAGAAAAGGGAAAGGGGAGGGAGAGAGGGAGAAAGTTGCTTAGCATGTCTGTGCTGATGTTAAACTAGCCCTGAGGCCTAATACTAGCAAAGATTTTAAAATGAGAGTGCTGAATACTGGCAAGAGTACAGTATAATGATTTCTGGATATCAATTTAGTAATAGGTTTCCAGAGCTTTAAATATCTTCATATCCTCTGATTCATGAATGCTACATCTGGATTAGATTCTAAGGAAACAACGTAAAGTTGGATCAAAGATTTAAGCACCCAGATGCCCTCCGAAGCATAATTTACAAGAACAAGCCAAATGCTCAATATTGGAAGAACGATTGAGGAAATTATAGTTAGACCGTATACTACAACATGATGCTATTATTAAAATAATTCTCATGAAACATTTTTAATGATATAGGAAGGTTGTTATGAATGTTTTAAAAATGAAATTGCAAGATATATACAATGTGATTTCAGCTATGTAGGATTTCATTGTAGATGATCTGGAAAGAAATATATTAAAATGTTAGTAGTTGCTTCAAATGGCAGGATTATTTTTCTGCTTCTTTACACTATTATGCTACTTCCACATTTCTTCAATGAAAATGTGCTTTTATAACTAGAAAAAAATAGCAAAAATATAATACAGATTCGTGTTAAAAGGGATCAAGACTCTTTGAAGAAATGGCTGAATTCAAGTTTAGAGGACAAAATTTATAAGTTGTGCCTGGAGCATCTTTTTGGTACTCAAAAGCCAGAAAGCTTTCAAAGACTGTTGGGCTGGGTCAGGCCAAAAGAACATAGTGGCCAACTTGAAAAGGCTCCCATAGGCCAAACATGAAACAATGTGAGGAAAAAGAAAACAAATAACGATAAGTAATTAAAACATATCAAACATGTTTTAAAATGCTTGAGTTTACAATGCTACTAAAATAAAAAGCACTGGTCACCTTTGAAGGTGGCTAGGAAACTGAATCGTTATTAAGAAAACTGGGAAATAAAGAGAAATAATCAGATATTTACTCAGGTTTTTTCTATACAAACTGTATCTTAGGGCAGTGCTTCTCGAAGTGTGGTTGGTCCCTGGACCACGAGCATCACCTGAGAACTTGCTCAAAATGTAAAATCTCAGGGCCCACTTTAGACCCGCTGAATCATAATTCTGGGGATGAATCTGAGCCTGAAAGGGTTAAGAGTAGGTAAGCATTAGGTCAAATTCTGACTATTTTGGTTTTTGTTCTGCTCTTTTTTTCACCAACTAGAAGGCTCTGCTTTGGTCTTTCCTTATCAAAGAGATTTAATATCCCAGATTCATGTGTAGGCTTAAGGGGAAGATTCTCATATGACATTTCAGCTTGCTTTCTACAGGGACATACGTACAGGTCAACATGGCCTAGGAAAGAATTCCCCAGGAACTCCAGCATAGCTCAAGTGGGGACTGCATTGAAGTTTGGGGCCGTAGTCCTGGCTAGTATATTAATGTTTTTCTCTTGGCCATTGCCTCAGTGCATATAAGTTCTCCCAAATAGTACCAAGACTACAATTTCACAGGCCAGTTTTTTATACCAGTAAGTAAATAATTCCAATCCCTTTTAAACTGTCGCAGAGCTTAGAGAAAGGTTATAAAGCTAACACAATGCTGATATTAAAATCTGACAAAGAGGACATTACCAACTACTATTAGATACTAATAATGATTCAAAAGCCCTACATTGGAAAAAACTGGTAGAATCTGAATCAAATGTGGAGTTAATAGTAATTACTATTAATAGTAATGTACCAGTGTTTGTTCCTTAGTTGTGACAAAGGTAACATAGTAATGTATGATATTAACCAAAGGGGAAACTGAATGAGGATTACATGGAAACTTTCTGTAGTAACTTTACAACTCTTCTGTAAATCTAAAATTATTATAAAATAAAACCGTTATCAAAATTTTTAAAAGTCTTATTTTATATATATGTTGGGAAAATGGAATAACTTAATCAGGACCCCTCATCTGCCCATCCAGTTGGGGGTGGTGCAGTGCATTTTTTTGTAAGCAAATTGTATATGGGGGGTGGAGTTAGTGCACCTGCATGGGGCCGCGACTTGGCTAGCATTGACTGCCTTGGGCGTCTGCCACACGCAGCCATGCTTTCAAACCTGTGGCTCCAAAGACCTTTTTGCCAGTTACCTAGCTCACAGACCTGCATGTGAGGGGTCTGGGGACCTAGCCTGGTGTGTGAAGGGTTTGTGACCCAGTCTGTGAGTGGGCTTGAGGGGTCTGTGAGCTCCAGACCTGGCCCTAACTTAACAATTGGCCCAGTTGGCAGGATTACGGGCAGGTAAAATAGCATGACAATTGGTGTAGTCTATGACAGGATTCTGAGCAGGTACAGGAGCCGAAAGCCTTTGGAAGAAGGAGGAAATGTAGCTACTTTTAAAGATGCTCTGCCCTACGGCCACCTTCCTGTTGACTGGGATCTGGTTGCTGCACACTGTACTGCAAGGCAGCATAGACCAGGCATTACAATGGAAAACCTCTTGGGAAGGGGAGGAAATGTGGCTGTCCTTGAGCATGTGGTGCTCGGTGGCCACTTTTCTGCTGACCAGAGCCTGGCTACTGCTCACTCTGCTGAAAACGGATCGAGATTTGTGGCAGAAAGCAGAGTTGTTGGAAGCAAGGATGATTATCCTGGCGGATGACGTGCAGCGACTGGCCACGCCTGCCCCTCACACCAGGGAAGACGACCAACCCAGTGGTGAGTTGAGGGAAACTGTGCATCTCCAGGCACACCTGTTGTGCATGAGAAATTGGGACACAAGCAGCCTATTGGACTGGACGGACAACCAGCGGGTGATCCACAGGTGACCCAGTTCACCAACTATGTCCCATATACCCAGGCTGAACTGGTTGACTTGGGAAGACAGTTCAGGCAGAAACATGGGGACACCCTGGCTGCTTGGCTGTTGCAGCTATGGGACCTAGGGGTGGATAGTGTGATGTGCTCTGGTGAGGAGGTAGAGAAATTGGCCTCCATTACCATACCTCCATCCCTGAGGCAGTGGCTGCAGAATAGCTGCAGATATGCACAAGGGCATGGTAATCACTCCTTGATGGACTGGGTGAATGCAGCTGCCCAAACCGTGTGGGCAAATGCTGGAGAACTGCTCAAGATTGTTAGTAAATGGCAAACATATGCTGAGCTGGTCCAAATCATTCGGGAGTTGGGGATGCAGCAGTCCATGTTTAATCTGAACACTCGTGGCTTGGATGATGAAAATTTTACAGGCAGCATGAGAGACATAGTGCTGCAAAATTCCCTGTCAACGTTCTTTGGGTCACTGATGGCCACACTGGCCCCATACATTGGTTGTCCTATACATGAGGTAATGCCCATGATAGCCAGCTTGGGTGAAATAGAGGATAGCAGACAAGCAAAAGGGGTCTGAAAGGTGGCTAAGACTGAACTCCCAAGAAATGTTTGGGATTTTATCCCAAAGGGACCAAGCAAGACTAGCTGTAAGCAGATGTGGCTTGACTTGCTTACAGCAGGGGTTGATAAAAAGAAAATTGACTGGCAGCCAAATGCAGTCCTGTTTGCTTTGTGGCAGCAATTGTGCCCTGAACAGTGTTTTACCAAATGTCTGCAAACAGGTAGCAGGGTATCCTCAATGGATTTAAAGAACTTCTTGGTTGCTCCCAAGGAGGCAGATTAACTGTTCCATTTTGATTAGAGAATAGGCCAAGGTACTCGTCTTTGCGGGGCAGGTGAGGACCGGAGGCCTCATGTTGAATTGGCAATACATTGGTCAAGGACAAATGTGCAGCATGTTTTGGCATTGGTGGATACAGGTGCAGAATGTAGCCTGATATATGGCAATCCAGATAAGTTTCCAAGGGCCACAGTTTGTATAGATGGCTATGGAGGAAATACGAGTGAGGTCAAAGCTGTGTCATTGCTATTGGGCATAGGAAGATTACTACTGCCTCTTGTATATACTATATATATATATATATATATATATATACAGAGAGCCCATTTAATGCTCCAGTATGGCCAGTGAAAAAGCCTGATGGTACCTGGAGAATGACTGTAGATTATCGAGAACTGAACCAAGTAGTGCCTCCTTTGCATGCAGCTGTGCCTTCAGTTTATGACTTGATGGATCAGCTGACAGCTCAGCTGGGGATTTATCATTATGTATTGGACCTTGCAGATGCTTTTTTCTCTATTCCAATCTCGACTGATAGCCAAGATCGGTTCACCTTCAAGTGGGAAGGAAGACAGTGAACCTTTCAAGCATTGCCCCAGGGTTAACTGCATAGCCCAACCATCTGTCATGGTTTGGTGGCTGGGGACCTAGACAGGTGGACTAGGCCCAGCACGGTTACAATGTTTCACTACATTGATGACGTGTTACTAACCTATGATTCTCTTGCAGATTTAACCCAGGCAGCTCCTATTTTGCTAAGTCATTTGGAACAATGTGGGTGAGCCGTGAATGCAGCCAAAGTGCAAGGACCTGGGTTGTCAGTCAAATTCCTAGGGGTGGTCTGGTCAGGTAAGACAAGGGTCATCCCAGAAGCTATTATAGATAATATACAGGAATACCCTCAACTGACAACTGTAGCTCAGCTACAGACATATTTGGGACTTTTGGGGTATTGGAGAGCTTTTGTACCCCATATGGCCCAAATGGCATGCCCACTGCATGCATTAACAAAGAAAGGAGCCCTCTGGGATTGGACTGAAGAAGTAGAACAAGCTTATCAGGCTACAAAAAGAACAATACAGCAAGTACAGGCATTACCAGTGGCCAAGCTCACTAAGCCATTTGAGCTAGATGTACATATAACCCAAGAGGGAATAGGATGGGGTTTGTGGCAGAGACAAGACCAATTCCACACACCTGTAGGATTCTGGTCTCAGATCCAGAAGGGCGCTGAAGTACATTATACCCTAATAGAAAAGCAGTTAGCAGCTGTGTATTCTGCCTTGATAGCCACTGAAGCTATCACAGGAACTGCCAAAGTCCTAGTAAGGATGACATACCCTATACTAGGTTGGTGCGCACATGGGCCACCAACCCTAAAATGGATGTAGCTCAGACTCCCACTCTGTCTAAATGAGGAGCATATATAGAACAAAGGAGCACTGTGTCAATGAGTCCTCTGTCAAAAGAGTTGCAAACCATGCTAGGCCCAGTAGAGGTTGTGGAGGAAACTTTGACACAACCATTACCTGTGGAGGTGGAGGCTACACCTTTCCATGAGGGACAGGGACCTATCACAGAGCAAGCTTGGTATACAGATGGCACTAGCATGGGACCTTCAGCAATGTGGACAGCTGTTGCTGTCCAGCCCTCAACAGATACCATGTGGTATAAAAACGGCACAGGGCAAAGCAGTCAATGGGCTAAACTGAGAGCAGTATGGATGGTGATAAAATATGATCCTGGGCCATTAACCATCTGTACTGACAGCTGGGCTGTGTACAAAGGTTTAACCCTTCGGATTTCTACTTGGAAGTATCAATGGCAGATGGTAGGCCACCGACCCCTGTGGGGACAAGGTATGTGGCAAGAGTTATGGGAATTGGGGCATGAGAAAGAAATAACTCTTTTCCATGTCACAGGACACTTCCCTTTAATCAGTCCAGGAAATGATGAGGCCGATGCCTTGGCTAAGGTAAGATGGCTGGAGAGAGCCCCAGCTACTGATGGCACCCAGTGGTTACACTGACAAATGCAGCATGGTGTCAGTAAAACCATGTGGATAGCGGCTCAAAGATGGGTCCTGCCTCTAAAATGGGAAGATGTAGTGAATGCCTGTCATGCTTGTCCAGTGTGTGATCAAGAGAGTTCCCCCCACCCACGGGTGCAGCATACAGATGGGCAAATAACTCGAGAAAGCATGCCCCTGACTCGATCGTAAGTGGGTTTTGTTGGACCACTGCCAAGGTCAGAGAATTTCAGATACATCTTCACTGCTGTTAATATGGCTACTGGTCTTCTGTTTGTACGGCCTTGTAAGGCCCCAGACTAGGTAAACAATGTGAAGGCATTGAATAGCCTTACAGCTATGTATGGCTGGCCTGTAGTCATAGAGAGTGACAATGGAACCCACTTTACTGGACATGGGGTTCAGAAGTGGACCTCCCAGTTGTCCATTCATTGGAAGTTACATGTGCCATATCATCCCCAGACAGCGGGAATGATTGAACGGTACATGGCCTTTTTAAAAAGGGACTAAGGCTATCCACCTAACCCCCATCCCTGAAGCGGGGGACACGGCGATTACGGCTGACAGTCAGAATTCTAAATGAGAGATCCTGCAAGGGCAGGACCTCTCCAGTGGAAGCTCTGTTGCATAGGGCTGCAGCGCCTATGCAGCTGCAAATCACTACTAAAGATAAGCTTTTGAAGCCAGGATATGGCAAGAATAGAAATATTCTCTTACCAGCCCCAACCTGTTTGCAACAGTACAATGGGAATGGCCTTGAAGAATAAAAGTTCCCCATATATGCTGGGTAGGTTTAATAGGGCCTTGGGAGAAAGGATTAGAGGAAGACTTGCAAGTTTCATCTTGGGTGACAAGTGCCTGGCCTCCTCGAGTAAAGGTAACATGGCCTGGAACAGATAAGCACTCTATTCCAAAGGGCACATTTGTATTATCATCATGGCCAATTATGAGTTCCCCTATACTGTTACATGTAGAACGTACAGATCCAACAGTGTTAGCAGATAAAGTATGATATCATAAACCAGGTAAGATACCTATTCCTGCAACCATCCTTTCTTAGGATGGCAAACTGGCATGTATCTTACCAGTGGGTGAGAACTTCCCCTACTGGTACCAATAACTCTTCTGTCTTTTAGCCCATAGTGTTCTGGTTGCAGGTACTACACCAGAGTCGACAGGGTACATGCATATGTCGGCGTGATCCTCTACTTAATATGCATTGAACTGCCCACCAGTATGACTGCAGGATTTCCATGGAAAATCACACCAATGCTGACTACTAACCAGACATATGGGCTAATAATTAAAAGGACAGAACTACAAGCCTAAAGGACAAGCCTTAAGGCATATTGAATGGACAATAGGTTATGTAAATGTAAGGGTCATTTATCCTCCCTAAGGGAACATCGTGGAAGAGTCTGAATGTGTAGATTGTATGGCAAGGGACCCTGAAGGGGTGGATTATTGGGAAAATAGAATAACTTAATCAGGCCCCCTCACCTACCCGTCCAGTTGGGGGTGGTGCGGCGCATTCTTTGTAAGCAAATTGTGTGTGTATGGGTGGAGTTAGTGTGCATGCACGGTGCTGCGACCTGGCTGGTGTTGACTGCCTCGGGGGTCCACTACACATGGCCATGCTCTCAAACCTATGGCTCCAAGGACCTTTTTGCCAGTTACCTAGCTCACAGAGCTGTGTGTGAGGGGTCTCGTGACCCAGCCTGTGTGTGAGGTGTCTGGGGACCCAACCTAGCATGTGAGGAGTTTGTGACCCCGTCTGTGAACAAGCTTGAGGTGTTTGTGAGCTCCAGACCCAGCCCTAGCTCAACAATTGACCCAGTCAGCAGGATTATGGGCAGGTAAAATAGCATGACAATATACATATTTTTATTGAGGCATAATTAATTATACATACTTTGGGGGTACAGTGTTGGGTACCATTACCTGTGTACAACATGTGATGATCCAATCAATATTATTAGCATATTTATTATTACAAATTGTAGCTCTCACTGTATCCAGCAGGCCTACTTGGCTTCTTGCCTGACCATGGCTGAAACTGAGGACACACACCTCAGACAGATGTTTCCTTCCTAAACTGCTTCTTTCACACAAACTACGAATGACACCTTCTAATACTCACATCTTAGGGCAAGGACGAATAATAAACAGTATGGGTAGTAACTACTGACAATTATGATGCTTTGGAGGTATGGACCTTACTCAAAGGATCACATACCTCTTGACAGTAAGTTCTGACTACCAACTTCAAAGGCGTACCATAAGATTCCCCGAAGAGGTTCAAATTCTACTTTCCAGGTAGTCTGATCCACCAAGCAGACACCAGGCCCCACAAACCTAAAACTGAGAGAGCAGTGACCATCCTGTCTGATTCTCCAGCCCAAGGAATTTGGAGCCTCCAGCCTCACTGTGACTGACCAGGATGATCAGGTAGGAACAGTAAGCAAGTGCCTCCTGCAGTGTTACTTCAACATCCAGACACCTGGGGGCACTGGGAGGCCTCCTGCTGCAAATGGCAGGAGCATCTTCTATGTATACACTATGACACCGTCCTATGAACCACCTCAGATAATATAAAATGCTAAGGTGTTTTGTGGCTATAAATCTGGTCTGGCGCCCTACAATTTCTTTCTACCTGTGACACATATCCTTGAGTCAAAAACAGACCTGACAGGCACCTGAAAATTTCTAGGATGCAAATGATACAGATTACATAATGCATCGGCCTCTACCACGCATAGGGTTGGGGAATAAGGGTACAGTTTCAATGTTTCTTCCTCTTTGATTACAGACATCAAAACCAATGCCTTAATCCTCTTTCATCATTGAATGCTCAGTGCCAGGCAAGGTTCTTAACACATAATATATGTTTAATAAATGTTGTTAAATATATTTGTTTAATTACTCAAGTTCCTAGGTTGGCTTTCTTAATCAGAAAATAATTGAGACTTATGTTACAATAAATATTGTAACCTCAGACCATATAACTTCTGTTTATAAATGAACACATTAACATACAGGTATTATCACATTTGAGTGAACTAGTCTTCCCAAAGCCCCGACGTCCTTAAATCTGACCTACAGGATTTAAAAGCCTTGTCCACCCATGGGCCCCTCAATAGTACAATATCTAGGGGTTTTTGGCCGGAAATCACAAAATTTCAATCTGCATCATTTTATGTTTAAAATAAATTAGAATAAGTGTGAATTCCCCCACTCATCCACTTCCTCAGATGATTGGGGACCCTGGAGGAATGTTCCCATGCAGGAACACTCAGAAACAGATCAAACGAAATTAGAAGAGGGGAGTCAACCAATTAGGACCTAAGATCCTTGAGACATCAAAGGACTATAAAGTGGTCTAATTGGTTCCTTGAGAAGATAGCAGTTGGATCAAACATTGGTCCGCTAAACCACCAACCATTGTGTTGGCTCACAGAGGCTTCAATGATCTAAGCAGGGAACTTCCTTCAAACAACCCCTGCAGTCAGTGCGAGGGCGAGTCATCCTCATTCCTCCATCAGGTGCAGGCTGCATTTATTCTGGGTCTGCTCTTTTAGTCCTCTGTGAGCCATCCACATGTATAAGGCCTCTGGTCTATTATCAGAGTGTAATTTTTTCACTTTTCAAAATAGCTTCTCTCTGGAGCCAGAAAGCTTAAATAGGGCACCAGAGTGCTAATCAGCTCCTGCTTGTGTGTGGGAATGGCAAGGCATCTGTGTAACAGCCAGAATAGAGAAGCAAAGCTGGATTCCCTCAGTCTGACCTGGGGATGCAGTAATGCCACTCTCAGTTCCTATTCCAAAGACACTGGCCTGGGTTCCAATTAGTGTAAAAGGGAGAAAGCAGCGGTAGGGCAGATGAGATGCACTTCAGCTGTGCAAAAATAGAATGGGCATCAGCACTTAGTTTCTCTTGTAGCCATTAGACTACTGGTAGAACAAGTTAGAAGTTTCTGGACTAAATTTATTACCATGACATGGAGGAAAAAAATTCTGAATCATTTATCTTTTGACTTGATATGGAAACATAAGTACATTTTTCTGGAGTCTTCTCCTTAGTCAGGATTTATATGCTCATTTCATTTTATGAATACCCAAGTCCCTAAACATTGACTCCTTAATCAAGAAAGAAAAATTAAATAAAATACTACATATTTTGACATAGTTAATATCATTTTTCCTTAGATTAATATACATTTTCAGGAAATACTCCCATTTGCAACAACAGGGATGAACCTGGAGAAACTTATGTTGAGTGAAATAAGTAAAACA
This sequence comes from Cynocephalus volans, assembly GCF_027409185.1. NCBI lineage: Eukaryota > Metazoa > Chordata > Mammalia > Dermoptera > Cynocephalidae > Cynocephalus > Cynocephalus volans. The sequence goes on along the minus strand of NC_084463.1, from coordinate 107,578,186 downwards.
CAGAGGGATAAATCCTGCATGTGCTCACTCATATGTGGGAACTAAGAGAGAAAGAAGGAAGGAAAGAAAGACCACAGTGGTGCATTGGTCTTACAGAGGGAGAGAACATTCCTAGGGCTACAAAGTGGAGTGGGGGGAAAAGGGTGAGGGGGAGGGAGGTTGGGGGATAATTGGGTGGGGGACACGGGGTACAAAAGTAATTTGTGGTAACGGGTATGCTGCCAGTATGAATCTGGCCCTCACATCATGGGCACAAGGGGTGACAATTAGCTTTGCACCTCATGAATAGTCATAATTTAAAAATAAATTTAAAAAATAAAACACAATTTAAAAAAAGAAAGTCATTTGAATTAGGATTTTTTTTTTAAATTCAGGAAAGAAAACATCTATCTAATTCTCTTCAGGGGGTTAGGACAAGCCTAGCAGGGACACAGGCAAGGGAGGCCAATGCCAGTTTTCTCAATGGAGGTAGAACAAGTTGGCTTTTGAAGTGTCTAGAAGTGGGTAAAATCAGAAGGTGAGGATAAGCCATGTCTTAGAAGGCACTAATGGCTAACCCAGGAATGTTCCATCTCCACTCCACATGTCCCACATCCAATATAACAGCAAACCCTTTTAGCTGTACCTTCCAAATACATTCAGAATTGCATCACATCTTCCTGTCTCTACCATTACAACCTGGTCCAAACCACCATCAACTCTGCCAAGAAATTCTGATAAACTCCTAACTGCTCTCTCTTCCTCTAATTTTACCTACCCCCAACCAATCCTATTTTCTATATAACAGCCCAAGTTATGCATTTAAAACATGCCAGATAATGGCACTTGCCTGCTCAAAACGTTTCAAGAGCTTACAGTCTCAGATTAAAGCCAAAGTCTTTACCATGGCTTAGAAGCCCATATATTCTGTGCTCCCCTTGCTCTCACTGCACTGTGACCTCTTACCAGTCTTCCCCCACTCACTCTGTTTCAGCCTTTACACTGGCATTTTCCTCTACCAAGATGTTCTTTCCACAAGACACATGCGTGATTCTCTCTCAATTCCTTTCAGTCTCTGTTCCAGTGTCATCTTATTTGAGAAGATTTCTCTGATTATATATGTAAAATAGTAACCACTCGTACTCCTTGTCTCTCTCACATTGATTTATTTTATTTTTCGTCATAGCACTATTGTATTTATATATATCTATATACAGTATACTTGTTTATAGTTTGTCTCCACCACCATAACCAGTACCATACCAGCACCAGAAGATAAGTACCATTAGGACAGGGATTTTGTTTTACTTGCTGGTATATCCCCAGCCTCTAGAACAGAGTCTGACACATAATAGACATTCAGTCACTATTTGCTGAATAAAAGAATAAATGAAAGTCATAATCAGCATTTAATGCAGAGAGCAAGGGCAGAATTATAACCAAGATACAAAGCTAATTACTAGAAGTTAGGATAACACAGCAACAGAAGAAGGACTAGCAACTAGAGCAAAGTCTAAGAAAAATAAGTCCATAGTTCAGATGCCTGAATCTCACTTTCATGGCCCTCCAGATGTGTGATATGCAGTGTGTCAACCTGCTTTGAAGCCTGATTGTCTGAGAACCAAGAAGCCATAGTTTCCTCTTGGAGAAATCAGAACATTTCTTAATCTCCAGCTCCTGCTCAATTCTCTGGAATTCCTCAAGTTCCCAAGAAGACTATCTTGTACTGTCTTCATCTCTATATTCCCAGTGTCTGACCTGGTGCCAGGAATAGGACATGTTTTTGATAAATGATTGTTGAAATGACTGAACTGTGAATACTTCAGGAATCCTCTTTGCAAACTCTTAGAAGGTGGGGTGCGGGCCCTAGGTCTGGGGTGGGCTGGGCTCTCTGATGGTCCACACCCCTCTGCACTCTCTTCCCTCTATCCAGAGTCCTTTTAACCCTTCTCAGCCCAATATTATATCTTGAGAAAGAAGACAGAACCAAATCAGGACTGAGACATCTATTTTCTCTCTGTCCCCAAAAGTATTACAGTATGGTCTTCCAACAGGGCCTGTTCTGTTCTTAGTTTTGCCTGTGGCTAAAAACAAAGCACCCCCCTCCCACCCCTGCGCCTTGCCACACGGCATTTTTGGCAGTTCTGTCATACGTGAATGGAACTTTTCTGGACACAAATCTTATATGTCTTATCGTTGTTTTTCATTGCAGTTTTATTCACACAAATGTTTATTAAGTTACTCCTTTGAATAGTGCATGCAAGGCAGCAAGGCAGTTTTTGGTTGTGTGCTCTTCTTTCATCTTTAAATTGTCTTTTCATATGTGAGTTGATCAAACAGCTCCCTCTACAGTCTCCTTGGCATTTTCAGGTGCATCTTGCTTTTTTCCTTTGCTAGTATATTTTGTGTTTTTCGATTTAGAATTTTTCAATACTTTTAAGGCCAACTTTCCACTTAAAGGCTGACATTGCAGAACTATGATCATCTTTTTTTTTTATCTTTAGAATACCTAAAGATAAAAGATAAAGACTTCTGAGAGAAATCAGGTTGTTCCAGACACTGCTTTTAAACAGACGTTTCCTCCAGATATCTAGTTAATTTTTATTCCTTCTCATGACAATATCCTGTCTCTGCCAGCTTTATGATATACACTAGGTGTGCATCATTAAGTCATTTATTTCACAAGCAAACATTTTGTATTGATCACCTATTATGCAGCAGGCACTGGGCCAATAATCATACACTCCTTTCATCTCAGTCAGTGGCCTATGGGCACCCACAATGATTCCACTTCTATTCCTCTCTCCTGCTGGCTTTGCCTGCATGCTCTGAGGAGAGTGTTTACTCTCAGTCTCTGGATTTTCTTGCAGGTAATTATCTTCTTCATATAAAAGCAGTATTTTTCTCACTTTCTGACAGATTTTTAATCTTATTTATTTATTTATTATTTTGCACATAATTTATGGTTTGTAATCCATAGGCAAAGCTAATGGTTTATTTGCAGCAAGATAAATACAGGTAGGAAAAGAACCACAACCTGGGAATAATTGAAACCACAACCTCTTACCTGGACAGGGTAGAGAGACACCAAATGATCCTCTTGGTTGGCAGTGGCTGTCAAGCCATGCCCACAATCACAGTGTCTGAGAAATACTGACTTTGGGGCAGAAGGAACCAAAGAAGCTACTAAACCAATAGGAGGTGGAGTGCAGTGGCAGGGAAGCCACAATGGGCAGAAGTCTGAAGGACCAGGAGAGGCTGCTGGCACCCAGGATATTTGTGTTTAGTTGGTTGGATTGAAGTTCAGGGACAAGACCAGTTTCTTGAAAGAGAATTGGAAAGAACAAGGCCTGACCTTGGTGGTTAAGTGTGCAGACTTTGGAGCCAGGTTTTGGACCCCCTTCAGATCCAAAACATCTTCAGCAAGTTATTTAATCCCTCTTTATCCTGGTTTCTTCATCTGTAAAGTGCAATAACTAACAGCACTCACCCCACAAAACTGCTGTAAAGTTATTTGCAAATTAGAATACGTAAAGCCTAGCACAAAGTCAGCATTCCAATTTAGCTGTTATTTTACAGGTTATCTGAATAGGAACTAATGCAGAAGACAAATTATAGGAAGTGAATAAGGGTAAGAATTGGAGATGTTTTCAGGTTTGAAATTTTCGTGAAGAATGTTCTTATCAGAATAGAAGATCGAGAGATGGTAACATAGTCATCGATGTGCGAATGAAAAAGTCCACCTGTTATACTTGGTCCAGGTCCAGAAGTCCTTGCTGAGCTAAGGGCATGGCCATATAAACAAGCCTGAGCTTCTAAACATGTGTCTCAGGATCTCAAGGGAGAAGGTAACTGCCCTAGGCTTTAGGGATTCAGGCAGGGCAGAGTCTTCAAACTGTTTAAACTTTTTTTATATATGATTGTTCGGACATTTTCATTATGAAAGATATCATTATAAAGAATATATAACATATATGTATAGAATAAATAATAAAAACAAAACATACACCCATATAACCACGAGCTAACATAAGATATAGAACAGCCCCAGAAACTCTGAAGGCCCCTGTGCACTCTTCCCTACACATATCCCTCGCCCGTCCCAATAAGTTACCTCTATTCTGGATTTTGTTATAGATTTTTTACCATCTATACAATGTGTCCCTAAAGAACACATGGTTTAGTTTTTTAGGGTTTAATATTTTATGTGCATGAAATCATACTGTTTATATTCTTTCATAGTCTGCATGTTTTTCTCAGCATGATGCCTTTGAGATTTATCCCTGTCGATGCCTGTGCCTGTGGATCTTTCATTTTCATTGTGACTTGTTGCTGTTAATTAATAAAAGTTTCAATTCAGTGGGAAAATATACAACTTTTTAAATTGTAGACACTTAATGACATAGCTTTAAAATAAACAAAGCAAAATTTATTGGAACTACAAGGAGAAATCAATAAGACTACCATCATAAGAGGATATTTTAATTTAACTCTATTAAAGTGTAATAGATCAAGCAGAGAAAAAAAATTAGCCATTACACAAGAGGAAAAACCAAAAAAAAAAAAAACAAAAACAGTTATATAGATAGCAAGGAGAAACTGGTTAGCAGTCAAGTAAAATATTATCAAAAGAACTGGGATGGTTTCAAGTAAGATTATTTTTTAAATGAGCATTCAGCAGAACAACCTTTTTAATCTGTGCTTTTTGCTGGACCGGTATCAGAAACTGAATACAAATTATTAAGTTATTAATCCCATATCACCCCTAATTTTTCCTATAAGGAAGAACATTGTTTTCATTAGTTGGATCCAGACCACTAACTGGGCCACATTCAATGGTGATAAAGGATCAGTGTAGATTTAAAGATTGCTCATATATTGGTCTCTCTCCTTTCTTTTCCAATTCTTCAGCAAAAGGGCAGTTGCCTTAGCATCACTCTCTCCTGGTGTGTGCACAATTCTGAGATTGTCTTGGGGCTTCTAAGAAGAAACATAAAATAGAGGTTCCTTAAACTGTGTCTTCCAGCACAACTTATAAGAATTCTCAGCATTAGGTCTTAGAGCCCAAACTGGAAAACAAGTCCTATTTTGCTTCCTGTTTTCCATTAGTCCTTGTAAGAAGATTTTTCTTGGGAACTTCATCAGGACTTGTAGGCTGTGGTCTGATGCACAACTCGGTTATTCCTAGGTCCCCTAAAAATATTAACACCTGTAGTTCACCAAATGTCACTACTCTTTTTTTTCCTGATTAGGACACATTCCTTATCCCAAGCTTTCTCTACCAGAATCTAACCTGTCCTCCCCATACTGATTTTGTATCTTCAGTTTTTCAGAGTTTCTTCTGCAGCACTGCCTTCTCTAGGCACCTTTCTCCATACTCCTAACTCTTGATCAAGCTTCAACTCTTCTTCAGTTCATAAGAATCCTGTACTTTCAGGTTTACTATTTACAGCATTTCCTCCACTCTCTTCAACAACTCTTCATCCTCCTCATAAGTAAAAGAGTAGAGAAACCCTTCCTAAGCTCCATTACTTACCATGAAACAAGAAGACCACACTACTTTTAATATATCTGTAACTGGTCCCTAAATGAGGGGACAGCTCTCCTTTTACTGTGTGTGTTACCCTGGTTGTGTGTTTGCACTTGAATGAGATGGTCAAATGTCTCAGCCTACAATATAAAGCCATGGATGTATGTCATTCCTGCAGTCAATCACATGAGGAATAAGCCTATTTTTCAGATAAAACACCAGAACCGAAAAAGTGGGCAAAGAGATATGCAAAAGATGCATATGCAAGAGATATGTAAAAGAACAAAAGTCTCTCATTTGGTCTGTACTGAAAAATGACAAGATTTTTATAGTGTATGGGTGAGGGGTAGAGATGAGGTAGTAAAAGCTGATACATAGAAACTGACCAGAAACTAAGAAGGAAGGGTCACAGATAAGGTTTCAATGAACTAGGGCCAAATACAGAAATCTCCAAAGAGAGGGTGAAATGACACAAACTAGATATGATGGGATTAGACCTCTGGATTCTGTTAAATAAAATGTTTTGACATTCCATCTACCTCATTATTTTCCTATGCATTTTCTTCAAATTTAACAAAGTCTTTGGAAGTTTCAGTCTGTCTTAGACCTGCTAAGGACAGAGACGTTGGGTGATTCTCAAGCCCAGAGGGGTGGGCTCAGTTGAAAGTGAACTGAAAGAGTCCTCCAGGGAGAGAATGAAACTCAGAGCACAGAGTCAACACTATTTTTAAGCAGCCCCACCACTCCTGCAAATTCTTCTTCCAGAAATAAACCATACGAAGCCTAGAGTTTGCTTTATGAGGTTAAATTCTTTAAAACATAATTCAAGCGAGAAGAAAAGTGTCGCATACACTTTTCATATTACCCAGTTTTGGCATTTCCCCATGGTGTATGGTGAATTTGAAATGCTTTGAGAGGTCCTGACTTCCTGACTTGTGAACTGCCTCATCCTCCAGTCCCTTTCTGGAACGGAGGCTCTGTCATGTTCTGGATAAACTCATTTCCAGTGTATTGGAGTTAAATGAATATCCAAACTGGGAACCCACCTCTGTGACCAGACCTTCCAAATGTCAAAAACTTGCCATATACTTTCAAACATCATTTACATCGTATTCTTTATCACTATACTTTGTCTACATGTTAAGATACGATGTTATTCTCTTGGATTTCTTCATCACTGGCTATTCACATGAAATACACCCTTTTTTTGTCAGTATTGTGTAATAAAGGACACCACTTCAAATTTTTAAATTATTTTTTTGTTGCTTACTAATATTCTACATGCAGAAAGGAGAAATTATACCCAGTCTAGACATGAACAATGCCATTCCCTCAGAAACAGGATACCAAAATTTGCCTTTATTTTATAAGCCTTGATGTGTGATGGCTGATTGTTTGTTCCCTCCAAAGCTCATGTGGGAGCCTTATTTCCAACGTGGCAGTGTTGAAAGGTGGGGATTTTAAGGTGATTGGATTGTGAGGACTATGCCTCCATGAATGGATTAATCTATTCATGGATTAATGGATTAATGGTCTCATAGGTTACCAGGGAGTGTCTCTGGTGGCTTTATAAGGAGAGCAAGTGAGCACGTTAACTCTCGCTCTTGTCATTCTCACCATGTGATATTCTGTGTTGCCATGCGACTCTGTAGGGAGCCCCCAAGAAGAAAGTCTTCACCAGATGTGCCCTCAGACCTTTGACTTTCTAGCCTCCAGAAGTGTAAGAAATAAATTTCATTTTCTTATAAATTACCCAGTTTCAGCTATTCTGTTATGAGCAACAGAAAACAGACTAATACAGTATGAAACAAATCTGCAGAGCTAGTGTATTAGTCCATTTCTGTTGCTTATAACAAGATACCTAAAACTGGGTAATTTGTAAAGAAACAATATTTATTGCTTGTAAAAGAAGCCAATCACAAAAGGTCACACGTTGTGTGGCTCCATTACCTGACATGCCCAGAGCTGGCAAACTCATAGAGACAGATAGTAGATGAGTGGTTGTCAGGGACTGGGTATAGAGGGGAAGTGGGACTGACTGCTAATAGGTACAAGGTTTCTTTTGGGAATGATGAAAATATTATGGAAGTAGATAGTGGTGATGGTTATGCTTCTAAAAATCACACTTTTAATGTACATATTAAAATGGTCAATTTTATGTTCTCAATTAAAAAAATAAAAACAGAAAAAAGGTAAAAACAACAACAATATTTATTGCTTATAGTGTTGCAGGCTGGGAAGTCCAAAGTCCGGAGAACATATCTGGTGAGGTCCTTGTTGGTGGGTGGTAACTCTCCACAGAGATGCAGGGTGTGCTAAAAATAGGTCTCACTGGCAACAGTAACTTTCCTCCAGGGGACAGCTCAGAGGAGGGGGCCTGAGATCTCAGGGAGGGCTGGAAACCCAGAGGCATGTCTTGAAACCAGAGCCCAGGGAGACAGCATCTCCTGTATCAGTAGTACAAGGGGTTACAGGAATACATAGGAAGAGATCCTAACCCAATCCTGTGGAGTATGTAGTCAAGAAAAATTTCCCACATCCTTCTCAAAACCCCAGACCTAATCCATTGCAATATCTACTTGAATTTGCTTCCTGAAAATCTTTAGGATCCACCCAAACTTCATTTCCACCACATTGCCTGGCTAGGACAAGCCATTGTCATCAATTGCCTGGACTATTCCAACAGTCTTATAAGTAGATGGGCTTCCTGAATCCACATTTGTGCCTTTGTAATCTGTTTTCCACATAGCAGCCAGCATGCTATTTAGAAAACACATAATTTACCATGTCACTTGCTTGTTTAAAATATTCAATGGTGTCCTATTACTCTTATCATAAAGACAAATTCCTGAACATGATTCATCCTATATCTGTCTTTCTAGTTACAACAGAAGCCATGTACCTTCATCACTCTCTTTACACAAGCCACATAGGTCTTTTGTGTCTACAGTGTGTGTTCTCGCTACAGGATTCTGAACACATTATTTTCTCCTGACTTCAATATTTTTCCTCTCCCTCTGCCTTGTAAACTCCATCTTTTCCTTCAGATCACAATTCAATCATTTCCACAGAGAACTTTCTTCACTTCCTTTACTTCCTGTATAAGGTAAAATATATCTTATTTTACATTCTTATTACTATGAGAATATACATGTTTTTTTTTCCTTCATAGCATGTGTTACAGTTATAGTATTACCTCTATTTGTCTGATTGTTTGACTAATGTCTATCTTTCCCACTAGGCTACATGCTCCTTACAGACAGGTCAGGAACTGTGTCTATTAGAAGCAGAGAGAACTGGGAGAGATGAGGCTTGGAAGTTAAGAAAGGGCTATGTCATAAAGACTTGTAGATTAAGCTAGGGATTTGAGTTTGATACTAAAGTTAACAGTTGCCCTATGGACAGTGGAAAATCATATTTGAGGTAATTTTAAAATTTTATCATTGTCTTACTTTACGTGACAGGAGTTGATTTGTGGTTTCAGACTAAACCACAGTTCAGGAAATTTTATTGAACATCCAAACAAGAGAGAATCTGAATTTCCTCCCTAAATGTGAGAAAATTTGAATTCTCTCTCTAAATAGAAAATAATTTGAACTCAATTATTACATAGATGGTAAGAAATCAATGTGTTGTATAATTATTAAGCATGCTAACTCAACCAGAGGAATCAATTTATCCAACACAGACTAAAGGAAAATTTCCAACTCCCTTAAAGTCAATGCACAATTTTCCAAAGGTCGAACCTGAGGGGCAATGTCCATGTGGCCTTCATAGCTCAACTTCTGCCCCCTCAACCACTTTTTCTACAAAGCCTCTAAAATCAGAGATGAAGGCATGGAACCAAAATCATCCTCTCCCACCTTCTAAGATCTCTAGTTTCTCTTTCTAAAATTGATGTTATAGACGAGACACGCTCTTGTCAACTGTGACTCTCTTAAGAGGAAGAAGCTTTTCCTGGGAAAGGAAAGGAAAAGAACCAACCTCTCACTTGGTCTTTGCTGTCAAATAATGTTCCTAATTTTAGTAGATGGTTCATAGAGTCAACAATAAGAGTCCCTTCACAAACTTGGGAAGAACGTTTCACATAGACTTTTAAACTATTTTTTTAATGATTATTTGAAGTTTCAAATTTAAAGTCACAAAACAGAGACAGAATAAGCTCTGGCCAAGATTTTTTTAAAAGTATATTAAATGTACTAACACATATATGATAAAAACATGGCAATCTAAGAGATTTAGCCAGCAAAAGAAGTTTAGAAAAGGGAATGTCAAACACTGGTAGTTTTATATCATGGTTAGAAGAGAGGATGTCCTGGTCCAGTATGATGACCAGCCAGGAGGTGTGGCAGGTGTGATCCAGTGGTGAAAATGTACTTAGCAATTTCCAGGGTTCTATGACACTGGGCGTTGAAATCTCAAACCAACTCGTCTTTTCCTAGTTGCAGGCCCACTAAGGAGCCTTCTAGTTCTAATTAAGGTTTTCTGATTTCATTTGTCTACAGAGAAAGCATTTATTTTAAGCTAATCTGATGGTTAAACTTATTATTTAAATTTTTTAAATGAAGCATAATTGGGGTACAGAGTTGACTCTCAGTATTTGTGTAAAATATATGATGATCACATCAGGATTATTAGCATATTCATCACTACAAAATGTAATTATTCTTTGTGTCCATTATTCACTTTCTCCCTAACTCCGCCCCCCTTCGCCACCTCTAGTAACCATAGTTCTGTTCTCACCTTCTGAAAGTTCAATGTATTATTGTGTTTGTTGTCCTACCTTCCTTCCGTACTTTCCTTCCTTCCTTCCCTTTTTTTTAGATCCCACTTATGAGGGAGGACGTGAAGTATTTCTCTTTCTGTCCCTGTCTTATTTCACTTTACATAATTTTCTCCTAGCACATCTATGTTGTTGTGAATGGCAGAATTTCATTCTTTTTTATGGCTGAGTAGTATTCCATTGTGTGTGTACAACACATTTTACTTATCCAGTCATCCATCAATGGACATCTAGGTTGGTTTCATATCTTGGCTATTGTAAATAGAGCTGTGATGAACATGGGAGTGCAGGTATCCCTTCCACATGATGATTTCCATTCTTTTGTGTACATACTCACTAGTGGGATTTCTGGATCATATGGTAGTTCTATCTGTAGTTGTTTGAGAAACCTGCATACTGTTTTCCATAATGGCTGTACTAATTTACAGTCCCACCAACAGTGTAGAAGGGTCACCCTTTACTGGCATCCTCATCAGCATTTGTTACTCTTGGTCTTTTTGATAATGGCCAATCTAAGTGGGGTGACATGGTATCTTGATGTGGTTTTGATTTGCATTTCCCTGCTGATTAATGATGTTGAGCATTTTTTCATGTACTTATTGACCATATGTATGTCTTCCTTTGAGAAATGCCTATTCAGCTCCTTTGCCCATTTTTTAATTGTATTATTTGGTTTTTACTGTTAAGTTGCTTGAGTTCCTCCTGTATTCTGGATATTAATCCCTTGTGGGATGTACAGATTGCGAATATTCTCTCCCATTCTGTAGATTGTCTTTTCACTCTGTTGATTGTTTCCTTTGCTGTGCAGAAGCTTTTCAGTTTGATATAATCTCATTTGTATAGAATATTTTTTTCTTTTTTGCTTGTGCTTTTTAGGTCTTCTTCCTAAAATCATTGTCCAGTCCTACAACCTGGACTGTTTCCCCTATGTTTTGTTTTAGGACTTTTATAGTTTCAGGCCTTATATTTGTCTTTAATCCATTTTGAATTGATTTTGGTATATGGCAAGAGTTATGGGTATAGTTTCATTCTTCTACACATGGATACACAGCTTTCCCAGCGCCATTTACTGTAGAGTCTGTCCTTTCCTCAATGTATGTTCTTGCTGCCTTTGTCGAAGATCTGTTGGCTATAAACATGTAAGTCGCTTTCTGGGATCTCTATTCCATAGGTCTGAGTGTCTGTATTTGTGCCAGTACTATGCTGTTTTGGTTACTATAGCTTTGTAGTAGGTAGTGTAATGCCTCTGGATTTATTTATTTATTTATTTTTATGCTCAGGATTGTTTTGGCTCTGGGGTTTTTTGTTGTTCCAAATGAATTTTAGGATTTTTTTTTTCTATTTCTGTGAAGAACGTTATTGGCATTTTGATGGGGATTGCACTGAATCTGCAGATCACTTTGGGTAGCATGGCGTTTTCACAACGTTAATACTTCCAGTTGATGAACATGGAGTTTCTTTCTATCTTTTGGTGTCCTCTTTAATATCTTTCAGCAGTGATTTGTAATTCTTGTTGTAGAGATCTTTGACCTCCTTTGTTAAATTTATTCCTTGGTATTTTATTCTTTTGGTAGCAAATGTAAATGGGCTTGATTTCTTGATATCTTTTTCTGCTTATTCATTGTTGGTTTGTAAGAACACTATTGATTTTTGTGTATTTTTTTTCTCTTGCCTGATTGCTCTGGCTAATACTTGCAATACCATGTTGAATAGGAGTGGTGAGAGTGGGCATCCTTGTTTTGTTCCTGTTCTTAAAGGAAAAGCTTTCAGCTTTTTCCCATTCAGAATGATGTTGGTAGTGGGTTTGTCATATATGGTTTTTATTGTGTTAAGATACTTTCCTTCTATACCTCATTTGTTGAGAGTCTTTATCATGAAGGGATGCTGAATTTTGCCAAATGATTTTTCTGTGTCTATATTAAGTGTACATACATGATAAAAACACGGCAATCTTTAAGAGATTTTGCCATCTACTAGTTTTTGGATTGGATTGTTCTTGTGTTTCTAGTTCTTTGAGATATAATGTTAGATGGTTTATTTGAAGTCTTTTTATTCTTTTGATGTAAGCATTAACTGCAATAAACTTCCCTCTTAGTACTGCTTTTACAATATTCCACAGGTTTTGGTAAGTTGTCCTTGTATTTTCATTTGTTTCAAGGAATTTTTTTATTTCCTGCTTTATTTTTTCTTTGACCCATTGGTTGTTCAGGAGCATGTTGTTTAATTTTCATGAATTTGTAGTTTCCAAAGTTTTATTTGTTGTTAATTTCTAATTTTATTCCATTGCAGTATGAAAATATACTTGATATGATTTTATTCTTTTTAAATTTGTTGAGACTTAATTTGTGGCCTAATATGTGGTCTATCCTGGAGAATGATCTGTGTGCTGATGAGAAGAATATTAATTCTGTCATTTCTGGATGAAATGTTCTATATATGTCTAAGTCCATTTGATCTGAAGTGTTGTTTAAATCTAATATTTCTCTGCTAATTCTTTGTCTAGATGATCTGTCCAATGCTGTGAGTGGTGTGTTAAAGTCCCCAACTATTTCTGTTTGGGGGTCTATCTCTCCTCTTAGATCTAATAACAGGTGCTTTATATATCTGAGTGCTCCAATGTTGGTGCATATATATTTATGACACGTTATGCTATATCTTCTTGCTGCATTGATCCTTTTACATTATATAGTGTCCTTCTTTGTCTCTTTTTATAGGTCTTGAAGTTTATTTTATCTGATCTAAGTAACTCCTGCTCATTTTTGGCTTCCATTTGCATGGAATGTCTTTTTCCTCCCATTCACTGTTAATCTATTTGTGCCTTTATTGGTGAAGTGAGTTTCTTTCAGGTAGCATATAGTTTGGCCTAGTTTTTAAGTGGTGAATTTAATCCATTTACATTCAGGATTGTTACTGAAAGGTATTGCCTTATTCCTGCCATTTTATTAAATTTCTTTATGTTTGTTTTATATATCTTTTGTTCCTTTCTTTCCCTTTTATTGTTTTTCTTTGCTGTTGTGTGGGGTTTTTTGTAGTATTATTACTACATTTTCTGTCTCTTTCTTACTAGCATATCTGTTCTTCTAGCAGTTTTTATTCTTTCTTGTGTGTTTATAGAGACATATATCTCTCTTTTGATTCCAGATGTAGGACTCCCTTGAAGATTTATTGAGGGGTCAGTCCTGTGGTGGTAAATTCCCAGTTTTTGTTTGTCTGGGAATGATACTATGTCTCCATTTCTGAAGGAAAGCTTTGCTGGATGTAGTATTCTTGGATGGCAGTTTTTTCTCCTAGCACTTTCAATATGTCATCCAACTTTCTCCTGGCCTGTAGGTTTTCTGTTGAGAAGTCTGCTGTTAGCCTCATTGGGTTTCCCTTGTAGGTAATTTGATGCTTTTCTCTTGCTGATTTAGAATTCTTTTTTTGTCTTTCACTTTTGATTATTTCACTATAATGTGTCTTGGGGAAGTCCTTTTTAGGATGAAGCTGTTTGGGAATCTTTGAGATTCGTAGATCCATAAGACCGTACCTCTCCCAATATTTGGGAAGTTTTCAGCTATTATTTAATTAAATAGGCTTTTAATGCCTATTTTAGTCCGTTTTGTGTTGCTATAATAGAAACACTTGAGACTGGGTAATTTATAAAGAAGAGAGGTTGATTTGGCTTACGATTCCTGGACAGCTGCATCTGACACGGGCCTCAGGCTGCTTCTACTCATGGCAGAAAGCGGCAGGCAGCCGGTGGGTACAAGCAGATCACATGGCAAGAGGAAGCAAGAGAGAGAAGCAAGAAAGAGAGAGAAGGTGCCAGGGTCTTTTAAAGCAACGAGCTCTTGTGGGAACTAGTAGAGCGAGAACTCACTCATTAATCCCCCCCTCCCCCAGGGAGAGCATTAATCCATTCATGAGGGATCCGCCCCCATGACTCAATCAGTTTCCAACACTGCCACATTGGAGATCAAATTTCCACATGAGTTTTGGAGGGGACAACACATCCAAACTCCATCAATGCCTTTTCCTTTCTCTTCCCCTTCCTGTACACTCATAATACAGATGCTTGTATGCTTAAGGTTTATTAGAAAGATCTTGTAGGTTTTCTTCATTTTAAAAAAATTTTTTTTTCGTTTTCTTTTTTTCTTTTTTTGGTCCAACTGTGTTAATCCAAAAGCCTGTTTTCTAGCTCAGAGATTTTTTCTTCTGCTTATTCTAGCCTGCTGCTTATGCTCTTGGTTTTTATTTCATTGAATGAATTCTTCAGTTCCAGGATTTCAGCTTGATTTCTTTATTATTGTTTCTATCTCTTTATTGAATTTCTCATAAATGCCCTTGATTTTCTTTTTGACTTTATTGTGATTTCTTTATTTTTTCATCCATAATTTTCAGTTTCCTTAGTATTGCCATTTGGGATTCCTTGTTAGTTGATTTGTCAGTTTCCTGTTTGGGGGTCTGGTATTGGAGAATCATAGTCTTCCTCTGGGGGAGTCATATTTCCCTGTTTTGTCATGCTTCTCATAACTCTGCATTGACATCTGGGCATCTGATTGTTTAATCGTTTCTTTTAATTCTAGGAATGACTGTTGAACGGAGAGACTCTTTCCTGTAGAAGTGTTCAATATCGACTAGTTTGGGCATTTTAAGTTTGGATCTCGGTGAGTACAGTAATGCAACCTTCAGGTAACTTCTTCAGCTGTATTCAGTCTTAGAGTTTTCAGTGGGTGCCTTTGAGGCCTAGGTGGTGGAGTCCTTAGCAGTTTCTTGTTGGGGTGGGTGATCTGCTGTCAGCCAGTGAGCAGGTGTATTCTGTTGCAGCAGGTCTTGGCAGCTCTGTAGATAGCCACCGGCTCAGCTGTTGAGCCCAGAGCAAGCCTGTGTGAATGCTGCAGTACCCAACAGCTTTTTAGAGGCATATTGTAGGGAGGAAAAGCTGCTACCCAATCAGCTGTTGGTTTGGGGGAAGGTGTACACAGCTGTTACAGGGCCTGGCATCTCTGTAGGTGGCCACCTGATCAGCTGTTGAGCCTGATGCAAGCTTTCAAGGGTGCAGCCAAGGCTAGCAGCTCTGTAGAGGCCTGCCTTGGGGTATCAGGGCCCCTGTCTGGTTCATTGTCAGTCTGGGAGCAGACATACACTGGTGCAGCAGGTCCTGGCAGCTCTGTAGAGGGCCACTGGCTCAGCTGTTCAGCCTGGAGCAAGCCTGCGTGGATGCTGAAGGACCCAGTGGCTTTCTAGAGGCATGCTGTAGGAAGGAAAAGCTGCTAACCAGTCAGCTGTGGTCTAGGAGTAGGTGTACACAGCTGTTGCAGGGCCTGTCAGCTCTGTAGGTGGCTATCTGGTCAGCTGGTAAGCTTGATGCAAGGTTGCAAGGGTGTAGCTGAGCCCAGCGGCTCTGTAGAGGCCTGCCATGGGGGCATCAAGGCCCCTGTCTGGTCTGCCACCAGTCAGTGAGCAGGTGTATACTGTTGCAGCAGGATCTGGCAACTCTGTAGAGGGCCACTGGATCAGCTGTTGAGTGTGGAGCAGGCCTGCACAGATGCCATAGGATCCAGCAGCTCTCTAGTGCTGTGGAGGGCCGTGGGAGGAAGAGGAACCACCGCCAGGATGGCTGACAGCGTGGGCACACATAGACTCCGCAGGTCTGAGGGTTGTGCAGGGCTGGTACATACAAACATGGGAAATAATGGCTTACTGATGGCTTCCCTGCCCAGCTGGTCTGCCTTTCCGCCCTGGGGAGTGGGGGTGGAGGGAGTGTCATGTGGGCTCAAACACTGGGGTTCTGGTCCTTCTGTCTGGCCTAGGCTCCAGACAGCTGGGGTGGTGGTCCTGCTGGTACCTGTGCGAATATGTGGAGGGTTGCAGGGGGAGGCAGGGCTATTGTGGGGCTAGCTGTGGGCCATGCAGGCACTTGTGGGTTCAACCCCCACAGGCTTACGGGATGGGCTACAAATGTGGGGAACCACTGCACCATAGCAGTTTTCTGCTCAGCAAGTCTGCCTGCTACCCTGGGTGCGAGGGGACACTGCATGGATTCACACACTGGGGTCTTGCTCTCTCTGTCCTAGGCTCCAGGCAGCCTGGGCTGTGGTCCTGCTGGCACCTGTATAAGCACAGTACAATGCAGGCAGGGAATCAGACTCACGGGGTCCAGGGCAGGGCACATTCCTGTCACGGGCTTGGCTCCCAGCTGGCAATGTGTCTCAGACGCTCAGGGCAGGTGGGGTTTTAATCTCCTTGAGCTTCTACTGCTACACTAACCGCTGGCTAGTTTCCAGCTGGGCCTGGGTCACAAAAAAACTGGGGGACTCTCTTGTGGTGGGGAATACTGGCATTTGTGGTGGCAGTGGGAACAACTGTGGTCTTTCCCAGCTTACGTTCTTTCCACCTGATTCTAAGCTGGTCCCTGTGGCAGGGCAGGAGCTGGATGCCTTGCTATTCTCTCTCTGGTTCTGTTCCCTTCTTCCATGCTTCATAAGGATCTCAGCTGGCGCTCTGCAGCATATTTCCTCAGTCACTGCAGTCAAAATACATTTGTCTGTTGTTTTAGTCTCTTTTTATTGTGGCGGGGGGGGTGGGGGGGGCGGGATTAGCACCAGAACTCTCTAGTTGGCTATCTTCAGAGAGCCTTATTTTAAATTAATTAAATTAATTGACATTATAGTTTTAGTCATTGGGCCAAAGCTTGTTTAATGTGAATCCACTTTGAGAATCAGATCTAGCTCTCATGCTGACCATCATGTTTTCAAACTGATGGCCTAAGGCATTGCAGCCTGCTTTGTATTTGTCAAGGAAGTGCCTACCTGAAGGGATCTGTCTAGATGGTCAGCCAAGTTCCCAAGGGGATGCCAGGATTTTTTCCAAGTGTATTTTGCATTAAAACTACAACAATTCACAGGGGGAGCCTGGACTTCTACCCCTATTTGGCATTGACAAGTTGTGTCTTTCCCTCCCTGCTGGGGAGGAGAGAAGAAAGGAATCAATGAACTTGAAGAAAGAACAATAAAAATTACCTAATTAAAGCAACAGAGAAAAAACAGACTAAACCAACAAACAAACAGAGCCTCAGGGGCCTGCAAGACTACAAAAATGATTTAAAATCTATGTTATTAGAGTCTAGGAATAGAGGAGAAAGAGGTAAGGATGAAAAACAACTCAAAGAAGTAATGGATAAAATCTTCCCAAATTTGGAAGGAGACCACCTACAGATCCAAAAAGCTAAATGAACCCCAAAAAGAATAAACCCAAAGAAATCCAGTCAAACTTAAATTAAACTTCTGAAAACTAACGATAAATGAAATATCTCGAAAGCAGCCAGAGGAAAATGACATCTTACCTTTAAGGGAAAATCGACTCAAATGACAGTTAATTTCTCATCAGAAACCACTGAGGTCAGAGGAAGTAGCACAACATTTCTCAAGTGCTGAAAGAGCTGTCAACCAGAATCCTATTCCCTATGAAAATATACTTCAGGAATAAAGGGGAAATCAAGACATTCTCAGGTAAAGGAAAACAATTTGTTGCCAACAGATCTACTTAGAACAATGGCTAAAAGAAGTTCTCTACACAGAAAAACAAGAGAGAAAAATCAATGAAACAAAAATGGAAAGATCAATAAAATAAACAAAACTTTGGCAAGACTGATTTAAAGAGAGAGAGAGAGAGAGAGAGAGAACACAAATTTCCGATTAAGGAATGAAATAGGAAATACCACTACGTACCCTGCAGACATCTGATGGATATTAAGGGAATAACAGGAACAAGTCTGCACTCATAAATTTGACAACTTGGATGGAATGAGCCAGTTGTTTGAAAAACGTGAACTACTACAACTCACCCAATAGGAAAGAGATAATTTGAGTAACTCCATAGCTATTAATGAAGTTGAATTCATAATTTTTAAAACTCTCAAAAAAGAAATCTCCAGACTCAGATGGTTCCACCAGAAAGTTCCACCAAATGTTCAAGGAATAATTAACATCAATTCTACATAATCTTTCCCAGAAAACAGAAGATGAGAGATCATTTCCTGACTTATTTTATGAAGTTTATATTACCCTGATATCAAAACAAGACAAAGACAGTATATTAAAGAACACTAATGAACAATATTCCTCATAAATATAGATGAAAAAATCCTTGACAAAATATTAGCAAATGCAATTCAGCAGTATGTAAAAAGAATTACATAATATAAGACAGAATTATTCCAGGGATGCAAGGCTGGTTCAATATTTATAAATCAATGTAATTCACAATATTAACAGACTAAAGAAAAAAATCATATGAACATAGTAATCAATGCAGAAAAGGCATTTTACAAAATTCATCACTCATTCATAGTAAAAAAAAAAAAACTCTCAGAAGCACAGGAATAGAGGGTAACTTCCTCAAATTGATAGAACATCTACAAAAAACCTACAAAGGCATTATCCTCAATGGAGAAAGATTGAATGCTTTTCCCTTAAGACTGGGAATAAAGCATTTATCACTCTTATTAAACATAGTGATAACAATTCCATCCAGTCCAATAAGGCCAAAAAAGAAAAAAAAGAAAGAAAGAAAGAAAGAAAGAAGGAAGGAAAAGGCATACATACAGAAAAAGAAGAAATAAAATTGTCCCTATTTGCAGATAAAATTATCATATAGGTAGAAAAATCAAGGAATCAAAACAAAAACAAAAACAGACCTCCTAAAACTAATGTGGGTTCAACAAGATAACAGGATATAAGTTAATAAATATGCAAATATTGTTCACTAGCAATGATCACATGGACAATGAAATTAAAAATACAATACTGTGTACAATCACTCAAAACATGACACACAAGTGTAAATCTAACAAAACATGGACAAGAATTGTATGCTAAAAACTACAAAATGCCGATGAAAGAAATCAAAAATAAAAATAAATGGGGAGACATACTGGATTCATGGATCTGAAGACTCAACCCAGTAAAGATGTCAGTTCTCCTCAAATTGATATGTAGGTTTAACACAACTCCTGTCAAATTCCCTACAAGATATTTTACAGATACAGATGAGAGAAGACTATCCTAAAATTTATATGGAAAGGTAAGGGAACTAGAAAAGTTAAAACAATTTTGGAAAAAAATTAGAAGAAACTACTCTATATGATTTCAAGACTTATTGTATAGTTATAATAAACAAGACTGTGTGCTACTGGCAGAGGAATAGATAAATAGAACAATGGAACACAATACAGAATCCAGAAATTGACCCAAATGTGCTCAGTAGATTTTTGACAAAGATTCACAGGTAATAAAGGAATTCAATGGAGAAAAGATTTCCTTTTCAACAAATGGTGCTGAAGCAATTAGACATCCACAGACAAAAAAGAACAACAATGGAAACAGAAACAAAAACAAAAAGAGAACCTCAAATTAAATTTTACGCCTCATACAAAATTAACTCAAAATGTATTACAAACTTAAATGTAAAATCTAAAACATAATAATTTTAGAAAAAACCTAGGAGAAAATCTTAGGGAACCACAACTAGGTAACAATTTCTTAGACTTGACATCATGGATAAATTATGTAACCCTTTGTAAAAGCAAAAATTGATAAATTGGACTTTATCAAAATTAAAAGTTTTCTTGTGAAAAACTGCTACAAGGACAAAAACACAAGCTACAAAGTGGGAGAAAATTTTTGCAAACCACATATCTGACGAAGTACTAGCATCTAGAATATATAAAGAGCTCTCAAAACTCATCAGTAATAAAACAAACAATCCGAAAAGACATTTTACCAAAGAGGGTATGCAGGTGGCAAATAAGCACATGAAAAGATGTTCAACATCATTAGCCATCAGGGAAATGCAAATTAAAACCATAAATGAGATATCATTATACACCTATCAGATGGCTAAAATTAAAAATAGTGAAAACTCCAAATGCTGGAAAATGTTTGGAGAAACTGGACCACACCTACATTGCTGCTGTGAATGTAAAATAGTACAGCCTCCACAAAAAACAATTTGGCAGTGTTTTAAAAAACTGTACATGCAACTACTGTATAAACCGGTAATCACACTCCTGGGCAACTATCCCAGAGAAGCAAAGATTTTTTTGCACACAAAAACCTGTGAACAAATTTTTTATAGCTGACTTATTTATAATAGCCCCAAACTAGAAAAACACAGAAGTCCTTCAATGGGTGAATGGTTAAACAAACTGTGGTACATCCATACCTTGTCATCCTACTCAAACTATTGAAACATGCAAAAACCTGGATGAATCTCCAGAGAATTAGGTTGAGTTAAAAAAAAAAATCCCAAACAGTTACATAGTGTATAATTCCATTTTTATAACACTCTTAAAAATACAAAATTATAGAAATGGAGAACTGCTGCAGACTGGATGTCCCTCCAATCTCATTGAAGCTTAAATCCCCATTTTAACTGTTGAGGGCGGGAAATCCTATTATGGTAATTGAAAGGTCGGGCCTTGAAGAGGTGATTGGATTGCAGGACCATGCATAATGAATGGGCTAAAAATGGTGGTCATGTGTGGAATTCGGAAGGCTTTAAAAAGAGAGTGAATGAGGAGCTTAGTCTCTCTCTCTCTCTCTGCTCCACTATTTTCACAGTGTGACACTCTGCCATCACTGTCCCCACCACCAGTTGTGTTCCTTGGACTTTGGACTTCCCAGCCTCAGAAACTGTAAGTAATATATTTCATTTTCTTTATAAATTATCCATTTCCATGTACTTCGTTATAAGTAACAGAAATGGACTAATACAAGAACAGATTAATGCTTGCCAGAGGTTAAGGAGAGTGTACACTAAACTGATTAAAATGAGAAAAGGTTCTCTACACTGGATCTGTCTGTATTATTTGTTACAACTGCATGTGTGTTTACAACGATCTCAAAATAAAAAGTTAAGAAATCAAAAAACAAAAAAAGTAAGAATGTTAACTTAATCTTCAAAGATGAGTAGAAACTTTTATTTGAGGTATTTAAGGCTCAGAGAGGTTATATAATTTAGCCAAGATCACACAGTTGGTTATCAGGTAACAAAGTCAAGATTCACACTGTTGGTGGGACTGTAAATTAGTGCAGCCATTATGAAAAACAGTATGGAGGTTTCTCAAACAACAGCAGATAGAAATGCCATATGATCCAGCAATCCCTCTTCTAGGTATATACCCAAAGGAATGGAAATCATCATGTGGAAGGGATATCTACACTCCCACATTCATCACAGCTCTATTTACAACAGCCAAGATGTTGAACCAATCTAAATGTCCATCAACAGATGACTGGATAAGGAAAATGTGGTATATATACACAATGGAATACTACTCAGCCTTAAAAAAGAATGAAATTCTGTTTACACCAACATGGATGAACTTGGAGAAAATTACGTTAAGTGAAATAAGCCAGACACGAAAGGAAAAATACCACATGTCCTCACTCATAAATAGGAGCTAAGAAAGAAAGAAAGACCACAACAAAACACTGAACTTTTAGACCTATAGTTACTAGAGGTGGGAAAGGGGGATGAGGAGGGGGGCTAGGGAGTAACTGTGTAAGGCGCCCAAAGAATAATTACAATCTGTAATGATGAACATGCTAATAATATTGATTTGTTCATCACATACTGTACACAAATACTGATAGGTAACTCTGTACCCCATAAATATGTATAATCAATGACATATCAATTCAGAAAATAAATTTTAAAAATAAAGTAAAGAAGCAGTCTTAAAATATATATATTTTTTATATATCCCTCAAGGACAATCTATGTTGAACATCACATGGGCAGGACTTTATATTGGACTGAGAGCTGGAAGCATGAGATTTTAATCGAGTTTTTGCCTCATCCAAGTTGTTTTCTTTTATCTCTTTTCCTACACTGCTCCTCTATGCTCTAGACATATACATTTCTTGTATTCCAGAAGCATCACAGGCAAGCTGAGTTTTTCTGCTTCACCAACTGACCTGATAAAATCCAATACTTCTTAAAATGAGTTTTTAAATAGTTCATGGAAACACTGTCAGGCACTGCCTGCAGTACCCAGGGTCTGTTCTGTTCTTCCGAACCTCAGTAAAAGTAGCTGCCTTATCCTTCCTTCCATCTTCCTATTGTCTGATAATTCCAGGCAGTTGTGCCAGTGTTTTCTAAGTTATGTCAATAAAAAACTCACTCATTATTATAATTAACCAAAATCCTCACATGACAGGATGCTCACATGAGATGATGAGCCTGACATACCAAACATCTTGCATTTTCATGGCTTGGAGATACTAGATTAATACAATATTGTGTGGGTGTGGGAGGTTCTTTAGGATTGTCAGCCACCCAGGGCTGTACAAAGATTCCAGTCAACAAAATGTTACACAAACCAACTTTCTTTAGCAGTAATCTCTCTCAGTAAGTCTTTTGGAAAAATCTGAATATACGTTAATTATTTGCCATGTGCTGGGCACTGTGCTAAGGACTTCAAATGTGTTAAATGACTTAATCTACCCCAGATAGTCATGAAGTGAGTATTTATATCATTCCCATTTTACAGATCGGGAAACAGACATAGAGAGGTTAAGTTATTTGCTTTAAAACCATACATGGGATGGGATTTTGAACTCAGTTTGATTCAAGATCCCAGAAGCTTACCCATCATGTTTTACTACTTCAATTAATGAATTTACTTTTATATTTTATAAGTTCACTTCCACGTGCCTTTTGTAATTATTAGAAGGTAGTCGATTATTATAGCTTTGTAGTATAGTTTAAAGCCAGGTAGTGTTATGCCTCCTGCTTTACTTTTTTGCTCAAAATTGCTTTGGCTATGTGTGGTCTTTTGTTATTCCATATAAATGTCTGGATAGTTTTTTCCATTTCTGAGAAAAATATCATTGGAATTTTGATGGGGATTGCATTGAATTTGTATATCACTTTGGGTAGTATGGACATTTTCACAATGTTGATTCTTCCAATCCAAGAGCATGGGATATCTTTCCATCTTCTTGTGTCCTCTTTAATTTCTCTCAGCAGTGGTTTGTAGTTCTCATTATAGAGATTTTCACATCCTTGGTTAACTCTGTTCCTAAGTATTTTATTTTTTTGGTGGCTATTGTAAATGGGCTAGCTTTCTTGATTTCCCTTTCTGCATGTTCACTATTGGAGAATAGAAATGCTACTGATTTTTGTACTGGCATAAAAACAGACACACTGATCAATGGAATAGAATAGACAATCCAGAAATCAACCCACACACCTACAGCCATCTGATCTTTGACAAAGGCACCAAGTCTATACACTGGGGAAGAGACTGCCTCTTCAGCAAATGGTGCTGGGAGAACTGGATATCAATATGCAGGGGAATGAAACTAGACCCATACCTCTCACCATATACTAAAATCAACTCAAAATGGATTAAAGAATTAAACATACATCCTGAAACAATAAAACTTCTTAAAGAAAACATAGGAGAAACACTTCAGGAAGTAGGACTGGGCACAGACTTCATGAATACAACCCCAAAAGCATGGGCAACCAAAGGAAAAATAAACAAATGCGATTATATCAAACTAAAGAGCTTCTGCACAGCAAAAGAAACAATTAACAGAGTTAAAAGACAACCAACAGAGTGGGAGAAAATATTTGCAAAATATGCATCCAACAAAGGATTAATCTCCAGAATATACAAGGAACTGAAACAACTTTACAACAAAAAAAAAACAAGTACCCCAATTAAAAAATGGACAAAAGAGCTAAATAGGCATTTCTCAAAGGAACATATACAAATGGCCAACAGACACATGAAAAAATGCTCAACATCATACAGCATTCAGGAAATGCAAATCAAAACCACACTGAGATACCATCTGAGCCCAGTTAGGGTGGCTAATATCCAAAAGACTGTGAATGATAAATGCTGGTGAGGTTGTGGAGCAAAGGGAACTCTCATGAATTGTTGGTGGGACTGAAAAATGGTGCAGCCTCTATGGAAAATGGTATGGAGATTCCTCAAACAATTACCAGTAGATCTACCATATGACCCAGCTATCCCACTGCTGGGAATATACCCAGAGGAATGGAAATCATCAAGTTGAAGGTATACCTGTTCCCCAAAGTTCATTGCAGCACTCTTTACAATAGCTAAGAGTTGGAACCAGCCCAAATGTCCATCATCAGATGAGTGGATACAGAAAATGTGGTATATTTACACAATGGAATACTACTCTGCTATAAAAAAGAATGAAATACTGCCATTTGCAATGACATGGATGGACCTAGAGAGAATTATATTAAGTGAAATGAGTCAGGCACAGAAAGAGAAATATCACATGTTCTCACTTATTTGTGGGAGCTAACAATAAATAAGTAAATACACAAATTGTGGTGGGGGGAGGGAAGAAGACACAACAATTACAATTCCTTGAAGTTGATAGACAAGCGAACAGAAAGGACATTGTTGGGAGGGAGGGGGAGTGGGAGGAGGGAGGAAGGTGTCGGTTATGGGCCACAATAATCAACCACATTATATATTGACAAAATAAAATAAAATTTAAAATAAATAAAAAAATAAAAAATAAATGCTGAAAGAAATTAAAGACAAATAAATGGAAATACACCCCACCCACCTACCCCCAAAAAGAAGGTAGTTGAAGTCTGGTAAGAAAATAGAAGTTAAAAAGGTAGCAGAGAAAAACAGATTTTATTTTTTTAAAAAACTTTTTATTTTATAATAATTTTAAAGTTGCAGAAAGGTTGCAAGAATAGTAAAAAGAGCTCCAATATGCCTTCACCCAGGCTTCCCAATTGTTAAAATTTGACACAATTTCTTTATCATTCTCTCTCTCTCTCTCTCCACACACACACACTTTTCCAAACCGGTTCAGAATAAGTTAGTCCATTACTTCTGTTTCCTAAAGGACGTAAGCTCAAAACTGAGAAAATTTAACATTGACATCATGCAATTCACAAACCCCATTCAAATTTCACAAATGGTCCCAATAATATACTTCATAGCAAAGGAAAGTACAAGGATCTTCTGGTTCAAGTTCCATCTGAGATCATGTTTCATTTCACTCTTTTTTTTTTTTTTCCATTCTGAAACAGTTCCTCAGTATTTCCTTGTTTATGATCTTGACATTTTTGAAGAGTACAGCTAGTTATTTTGCAGAATTCTCCTTAATTCGGTTTTACTTATACTTGCTCAGTATTGGATTCAGGTTATGCATTTTGGCAGGAATGCCGTAGAAGTGATGCTATGTTCTTCTCAAGGGACTACATGAAGAAGAACACGGTGCTGATTTCTACCATTCCGGGTACTGTTAACTTTTATCACTGGGTTAAGGTGGTGACTGCCAGATCTATTCACTATGAGTTTATAGTCTGACCTTTGTAAGTAATTAATTAATCTTGTGGAGAGAGCCTTTGGGATAAATATTAATATCCTAATCCTCATCATACTTTTACCTATTAGTTTTATATTCTATTGATGATTCTTGCCTAAATAATTACTATGATGTTTGATAATGATGACTTCCTAACTTTCTATCATTCCTTGTACATTTTCTGATTGGTATTGTACTATAAAGGAAGAGCTTTTCCTTTTCCCATATTTATTTCTTTATTCATTTATCTCACTATGGATTCACTGATCCTTATTTTAATCAACATGTTATAATCCATTAATGTCATTATTTATTTTGATGCTCAAACTGTCCCAATTGTCTTTCAAGCTGGATATTACGTCCATTTGACAAGTCCCCATAATTTTTTATCACTTGCTTGCTTTATGATAAATCAAGATATTCTGAGCTCATCTTGTACTTTCCTTGCCCCAACCCTGGAATCAAACATTTCTCTAAGAAGTCCTGGTTTCCCATATTGGAAAAAGATATTTAGAAACAAAGATCTGGGCACTAGATGTGCTGCTTGCTATTGGGACTTCATTGCCTTTAGGCTCTATCAGCAGACAGAGCTAGAAAATGTAGAATATGTGTATACACACACACACACACACACATATTTATCTATACAAACAGGCACACACAGAGCTATATCCATCTCTCTCCTCTCTCTCTCTCTCTCGCTCGCTCTCATATGTATCCTAAAATCAATGAGTTCATAATATTGATATCTTCAATTCCAATCTAGTATCACTCTATTCATTCTTTCACCCTTTCAATTTTTTAAAATAATTTTCTCATTCTGCAACTCTTTTCTTTACAATATTTTATTGAAACGTTGTACATATTACATTTCAGTACATGTATACAATGCATGATGATCGATTCAGGGTAATTTCTGTATTCATTATTCAAAAACTTAATCATTTCTTTCTGATGTGCACATTTGATCACCTCTCTTCTAGTCGTTTAGTAACATGCAGTAAATTATTGTTCATTATAGATTCCTGAGTTGACTGTACACCAGTAGGACTTACTTTTCCTGTCTAGCTATAATCTTGTGTCCATTAATCAGCCTCTATTTCCCTCCCCCTCCCCTTTCTTGCCTGTAGTAACCACAGTTCTCCTGTTAACAGTTCAACTTATTATTTTTGTTTTGTTTTATTCTTTTTTATTTTCCCATTTTTTTAAGTTTTAACATTTACTTGTACATTTTTGTCGGGCACAGTGTGTTCTTTCAATACATGCATGTGCTGCACAATGATTCAGTTAGGGTAGATAGCATACTTTTGTACCCGTTAGCCCACCTCTTCTACACCCCATCCGTCTCCCCTCCCAGCCTCTGGAAACCATTATTCTACTCTGTACATCTATGAAAACCACTCTTTTCTTTTTTTTTTTTTTTAGCTTCTACATATGAGTGATATCATGCAGTATTTGTCTTTCTATGCTTGAGTTACTTCAGTTAACAGGATCGTTTCCAGTTCCATCCATATTGCTGCAAATGATAGTATATCATTTCTCTTTATAGCTGAATAGTATTCCATTGTGTGTATATACTACAGTTTTTTTTATCCATTCATCCATTGATGGGCATTTAGGTTGATTCCATCTCTTGACTATTGTGAATAGCATTGTGATGAACATGGCAGTGCAAGTGTCTCTTTGATATGCTGAAGTCATTTCCTTCGGGCATATATCCAGTACTTTTTATTCTCTGAAAAAACTCCATACTGTTTTCCACAATGGCTGTACCAATTTACATTCCCACCAACAATGTATGAGGGTTGCCTTCTTTACACACCCTCACCAGCATCTGTTATTTTCTGTCTTGTTGATAATAGCCACTCTAACTGTGGTGAGATGACATCTCATTGTAGTTTTAATTTACATTTTCCTGATGATTAGTGATTTTGAGCATTTTTTCATGTGCTTGTTGGCCATTTGTATGTCTTCTTTTGAGAAATGTCTGTTCGGGTCCTTTGCCCATTTTATATTTAGGTTATTTGTTTTATTGCTGTTGAGTGTTTGCGTTCCTTTTATATTCTGGATATTAGCCCCTTGTCTGATGTGTAGTTTGCAAACACTTTCTCCCACTCTATAGAGTGTCTCTTCATTTTGTTGATAGTGTCCCTTGCTGTGCAGAAGCCTTTCAGTCTGATGTAGTCCCATTTGTCTATTTTTGCTTTAGCTGCCTGTGCCTTTGTAGTCTCACTCAAAAAAGCGCTACTCACTCCCATTATGTGTAGTGTTTCCCCTATGTTTTCTTTGACTAGTTTCATAGTTTCAGGTCATAAATTTAGGTCTTTAATCTATTTTGAGTTAATTTTTGTGTATGATGAGAGACAGTGGTCTAGTTTCAATCTTTTGCATGAGGATATCCAGTTTTCCCAGCACATTTTGTTGAAGAAGCTGTCCTTTCCCTGCTGTATATCCTTGGCACCTTTGTTAAAAATTAGAGCATGAGCTTGTTTCTGGGATCTCAATTCTGCTCCGTTGTTTTGTCTATTTTTATGCCAGTACTATGCTATTTTGGTTGCTTTAACTTTACAGTATATTTTGAAGTCAGGAAGTGTGATACCTCCAACTTTCTTCTTTTTGTTCAAGATTGCTTTAGCTATACAGGTCCCATACAAATTTTAATATCACCTTTTCTATTTCTGTGAAGAATGTCATTGGTATTTTGATAGGGATTGCACTGAGTGTGTAGATTGCTTTGGGTAACATGGACATTTTGATGATGATAATTCTTCCCACCCATGAACATGGGATATCTTTCTATTTATTTGTGTTCTCTTCAAATTTTTTCACCAATGTTTTATAATTTTCATTGTAGAAGTTTTTAACCTCCTTGGTTTAATTTACTCCTAGGTATTTCATTTTTTTTTAGTAGCTATTATGGATGTGATTACTTTCTTGATTTCTTCTTTGGCTATTTCATTCCTATCATATAGGAAGGCCATTGATTTTTGTGTATTGGTTTTATATTCTGACACTGTACTGAATTCATTTACTGGTTCTATAATCTTTTGGTGAAGTCTTTAGGGTTTTCTGTGTATATGATCATGTCATCTGCACATAGGGATAGTTTGACATCTTCCTTTCCAATTTGGATACCCTTTATGGCTTTATCTTGCCTTATTGTACTGACTAGAACTTCCAGTACTATGCTGAATAAGAGTGGGGAAAGTGGACATCCTTGTCTTGTTCCAGATCTTAGAGGAAACGCCTCCAATTTTTGTGCAGTCAGGATTATGTTAGCTGTGGGTTTGTTGCACATGGCCTTTACTGTGTTGAGCTACATTCCTTCTATACCTAGTTTGTTGAGTGTTTTTAATCATAGAACGATGTTGGCTTTTATCAAATCACATTTATTAATTTGCATATGTTGAACCATCCTTGCATCCCCAGGATGAATCCCACTTGATCATGGTGAATAATCTTTTTAATGTGCTGTTGGATTCTGTTTGCTAGTATGTACTGAGGATCTTATATTATCCCTAAAGTGCTCATTAGGGATCTTAGTCTGCAATTTTCTTTTTTGTTGTTGTTGTATCTTTTTTCAGTTTTGGTATGAGATTAATGTTGGCCTCATAGAATGGGTTTGGAAGTATTCCCTCCTCTTCAATTTTTTGGAAGAGTGTGAGAAGAATTGGTATTAGTTCTTTAAATATTTGGTAGAATTGGGCAGTAAAGCCATCCAGTCCTGGGGTTTTCTTTGTTGGGAGACTTTTTATTACTGCTTTAATGCCATTATTCATTATTGGTCTGTTTAGATTTTCTAGTTCTTCATGATTCAACCTTGGTAAGTTGTATGTGTCCAGGAATTTATCCATTTCTTCCACATTTCCCAGTTTTATATTTCTGTGGTACCAGTTGTAATGTCTCCTTTTTCGTTTCTGATTTTATTTGCCTTCTCTCATTTTTTCTTCATTAGTCTAGCTAAAGTTTTATCAATTTTGTTTATCTTTTGAAAAACCAACTCTTTGTTTCATCAACCTTTTGTATTGTCTTTTAAATATCTAATTCATTTGTTTCTGCTCTGACCTTTGTTATTTCTCTCCTTCTACTGATTTTGGTTTTGGTTTGTTCTTGTTTTTCTGGTTCCTTAAGGAATAATGTTAGGTTGTTTATTTTAAGTCTTTCTTGTTTTTTGATATAGGCATTTATTGCTATAAACTTCCCTCTTAGAACTTCTTTTGCTGTATCCCATAGATTCTGGTATGTTGTGTTTTCATTTTCATTTGTTCCAGGAATTTTTAAATTTCCTTTTTTATTTCTTCTTTGACCCTTTTGCTGTTTAGGAGCATGTTGTTTAATTGCCATGTATTTGTATGGTTTTTAGTGTCCCTTTTGTTGTTGATTTCTAGTTTTATTCTATTGTGGTCAGACAGGTAGTTCATATGATTTCAGTTTTTTAAAATTTGCTGAGACTTGTTTTGTGACCTAACGTTTGGTCTACTGTAGAGGATATTCCATGGGCTGCTGAGAAGAATGTGTATCGTGCATCTGTTGGATGAAATGTTCTATACACGTCCATTAGGTCCAACTGACCCAGAGTAGAGATTAATTCTGATGTTTCTTGGTTAATTTTGTCTGGATGATCTATCCTTTGCTGAAAGTGGGGTGTTAAAGTCCTCAACTATTACTATGTTGGAGTCTACTTCTCCTGTTAGATCTAATAGTAGTTGCTTTATATAACTGGGTGCTCCAGAGTTGGGTGTGTTTATATTTAGAATTGTTGTATCCTCTTGTTGAACTGATCCCTTTATTATTATATAATGACCTTACTTATCTTTTTTTACTTTCCTTGGCTTTAAGTCTATTTTATCTGATATAAGTATAGCTACTCCTACTCTTTTTCAGTTTCCATTTGCATTAAACAGGAGGCAGTGAGGATTATGGAGATTATAGTTTACAGACCCAAAATTGGGACACAATATTGTAATGACACAGAACATTTGAAAACGTGCTTCCTCAGAAAATTCTATAACCCTGTTTACAGTGTGAAAATTGAATAAGTGTTTAGTTCTTGCTCTGGTATTACCTATGGATTCTTTAAAAAGATATTCAGTCTTTTTAAACCCTGGTTTTCTTATCACCAAATAGTCATAATAAAATCTACTTCAAAGGGTTATTATAAGAATTAAATTCCCAAATTTCCATATAATGTCAGAATCCAGAAGCAGTTTTCCCACCCTTTACTAGTATTATTGCATTAAATCTTCATAACAATCTATGTTTGTACCATTTTTTTACTGCA
The DNA here is from genome assembly GCF_027409185.1 of Cynocephalus volans. NCBI lineage: Eukaryota > Metazoa > Chordata > Mammalia > Dermoptera > Cynocephalidae > Cynocephalus > Cynocephalus volans. The sequence goes on along the minus strand of NC_084463.1, from coordinate 107,547,251 downwards.
GCTTTACAGATAAGAAAACAGAGAGATAGAAAGGTTCAGTAACTTATTCAAGGTCACACAGCTATTAAATTGCACAGCAGATTTGAACTCAGGCAATCTGACTCTAGATCTTACAATCTTTAACCATTACATTATTCTATTTCAGGCAAAGTGTAATACAGTATTCTTTTTGATTTTTGTTTTCATTTTTGTTTTTCACTATTTTTACTAGCATATTCATTACTACAAATTGTAATTATTCTTTATGCCCCTTACCCAAGCAATAATCCCCCAACTTCCCTCCCTCCCTCCCCCCATCTCTAGAATCCTTAGGTTTTTTCCTCTCCTTTTGAAAGTATGGTATTTTCTTTCCTTCCTTCTCTCTGTCTTTCTTTCTTAGCATCCAGTTATGAGTGACAACATGCGGTATTTCTCTATGTCTGGCTAACTTCACTTAACATAATTTTCTCCAGGCTCATTCATGTTGCTGCAAATGGCAGAATTTCATTACTTTTATGGCTGAGTAGTATTCCATTTTGTATATATACCACATTTTCCTTATCCAGTCATCCATCGATGGACATTTAGGTTGTTTCCACAGTATGGCTGTGATAAACATGGGAGTGCAGATGTCCCTTTGACACGATGATTTCCATTCCTTTGGATATATATCCAGTAGTGGGATTGCTGGATTGTATAGCAGTTCCATCTGTAGTTGTTTGAGAAACCTCCACACTGGGGTGAGATGATATCTCAATGTGGTTTTGACTTGCATTTCTCTGATGATTAGTGATGTAGAACATTTTTTCATGTACTTATTGGCCATTTATATGTTTTCCTTTAAAAAGTGTCTGTTCATCTCCTTTGTCCATTTTTTAATTGCATTATTTGTTGTTGTTTTTACTGTGTAGTTGTTTGAGTTCCTTATATATTCTGGATATCGATCCCTTGTCAGATGTACAGTTTGCAAATATTTTCTCCCATTTCGTATGTTGTCTTTCTGCTCATTTTTTCCTTTGCTGTGCAGAAGCATTTTTGTTTGTTATAATCCCATTTATTTTTCGTTTTGTTGCTTGTTCTTTTGGGCTCTTATTCTTAAGTATTTGTCCAGTCCTACTTCCTAGAGTGTTTCCCCTGTGTTTTCTTTTAGTGTTTTACGGTTTCAAGCCTTATATTTAAGTCTTTAATCCATTTTGAGTTGATTTTGGTTTTGGTGAGAGGTACAGGTCCAGTTTCATTCTTCTGCATATGGATGTCCAATTTTCCCAGAACCATTTATTGAAAAGGCAGTACTCTTTTTGGATCTATTGCAAATGACCAGCAGTTTTTGACATGGTGAACATGAGCATTTTGAGGGTAGAATCTACATCTGATTTATCTTTGTATCCCTCCCCTACCCAACCCTGGGCCTTATGCTATGGTAGTTGCTCAATATATTTTCATTAAATAAGAAAGCAAGAACTCTATAGTAAGTGGCAAATAGTTTTGAATGGAGAAATGTGTACCTTAGTCACTAAAAGAACCATTAAAGGCACAAAATTTTACATAAGGAATAAATTGCCAAGATTTCCAAGCAAATTCTTCTATTCAACTTTTCCATTAAAACTTCAGAATTCACCAATATTAGAATCCCCAGTAAGACTATATCTCAAACTAAGGAAGCCTGTGATTCATTCTAAATTTTACTTTAAAGTATATAACCAATTATAATAAAATATTTTCTCTTGGCTTTATTCTGTTTTATTACTCTAGAAAAAAAGAAAAAGGATAGGAAAGAATTGAAACTTTCTTTTTACATAGTTCTAAAAATATCCTAGGATAACATAATGCAAGAGCAACAAAGAAAGTATCCTGTCATCAAATCCTGCCTTTGGCCTGCAGAGCCTGATGTGTCTCTTCAAGAACAATGCACAGCAACAACACGACGGTGTTTCTCACAAGAATTAAATTTCTCATCATTTAGTCAGTCACATTCATCTTATTCTGTGTGGCGTGGAGACATTTATCTTATTCTGCAGACAGTATGCAGAAAGAGTCAGAAGTGACCAATCTATTAACACAAAAGGATTTTGCAGTGTGAACTATATTCTAGAACAAATATCTAATCTCCCATATGCTCATCAGACCAATAAGGACACTAATTTCTGACCTTCTAAAACTCAGTATTAGGACTGGGAAATAGTTATTAGACTTGAAAAGCAGATTACTGTGTTTGATAGTTAATAGTTAAACTTGTCTTCTCTTTCCAGAATTATGTCTGTTTCTCACGGGATCAGTTTTTCAGTGTGTGTACCTTAGTTATGCTGCAGGCATTCCTTAAATGTCTGATGATCCGCAGTTGCCCATTTATATTTAAGTATAAGGGAGTAAGTCTAACTATCTGCTCTGTGTATGTGTGGGGAAATTTAGCAACTGTCAGGTTTCACATTTGTTCAGATATATCAAATCATTGGCCCATGAGCCTAATCAGGACTCACGTAGTGATTTAAACTTTATAAACTAGATTGTAAATAATCTAAAATTGGGAGATTTCGCTTAAAAATTATATTTCTGGTTTCTTTGGGGAAAAAAAAAGACTGTCTAGCAATACTAGGTGTACATTTACAAATGCCCATTTGCCCAGAGTTTGTGGCTCTTCTGCTCAGTCCTTTTTACACATGTGTATATGTGTGACCCATCTGGTTCCTATTGACATCAGAACCTAAGATATCTACTTGAGAGTGAGCAGGCAGGAGGCTGAAATTCATGCTGGAGAATCCTTACATACTAGGATGAAGAGAACTTTATTCCTAAGTGTCACAGCAGACTAGCTGCCTTTGATCTCTTTGGATTGATTATTTGTTTGCCTGTTTCCTTTTTTAAATAAAAAAATAAATCCCAGGTGCAAGGAATTGAGTTGATCATGCTCCAGAGGTTATTATTATCAGTTTGTGCAAGGCACTTCTCTTGTTGTAGTTTATTCTACTACTTTTTCTCTTAATTTCCTATCCACTATTCTATTCCATTTTCCCTCATGGGCACCCAGTTAAATTTATTGCATAATTTCTTGAACGTGTATGTATTCATGAGAAATAGAACTATCTTATATATATCTCATATATACTTTTAGTGTTGTTTTTCAATATGTGTTTTAAATTTATTTAAAAAATATTTTATTCTAGATCTTACTCTCTTTATTTTTTCAATTAGCATTGTTTTAATTATCCAGGTTGCTCTGTGTAGAAGACATTTGTTGATTCTGAGGAGTAGGAAGGATGAATATCGGTGACACATTGTTTCCTGGCAGCACCAAGAATCTACTTGGGATATATGACCATAAATTTAAAGTGATGTCACCCAGGACAGTTTTGAGGTTTTCTCTATCCATATTCAGGTTCCTTAGTGAAGTTGTAGAGTGTGGAGTTAGATCTAACAGGATTGGGGATTTGCCAGGTGAAAATGCTGGAACAAGAGAGGGACAAGGGAGTTAAGGGAGTGAATAAGTGTTGGACCCTGGAATCTAAGCCGGGTAGGAAGAAAAGGAAGACATGAAAGAAATAAGGTTTTATGAAAAATGGTAGGTTCAAATGGATTTATGGTTGCGGTAAGGATGGAGAATCATTGGAGCCTAAAAAGAAGAAGTGTAAGGTGGTAGATTGTTGTCTGAGAGCAAGAGGTAGGAATTGAGACAATGGACAGACTACATTTGAAGACAATGACTAGATTCAAAGTATGACAATGTGCTTACAATTTCATACCCTGCAAAATGCAGCAATGTTTGTTCTTGTACATTTCTCCTTATTAGACCCATGCGAGGGTCTCTAGTTTATTCCCAAGATTAGAATTGTTGGATCATTTTTAGTCCCCCAAAATGCTGCCAGATTTCTCTCCAGAATGACTGTACTATTTAATACTCCCACCACTGTAGTATAAAGGTTCCCCTTTTACCACATTCAACCTTCTAATTTTTGTTAGTCTGATTAGCATGAGGTAGTATTTCATGGTCTTAATCTTCCTTATTTACAAGTGAAATCAAGTATCTCATTGTGTACATTATCCATTTAGTGTTCCCCTTCTGTAAAATGTTCTCCTTTGCCTATTTTTCTATTTAGATCTATTTATATTGAATTCTACATATATAATAAATTTTAATCCCTTATCTATTAACTTTATAATTTAACTGCTTACATGTCAGTCTTCAATTCATTCAGTCTTAAATTTACCTTGGTTTATGATATAAGGTTGTAATATAGTTCTATTTTTCTCAATAGAGTGAACCAGTTTTCCCAACAACATCCAGTGAACAATTCTTTCCCCCTCTGCTACCTGTACTACATATGAAGATAACATATATATGAAGTCACATACACACAAATCTATACCTGTTTCTGGGCTTTCTACTCTATTCCATTGTTCTTTTGCCATTCTCTTCTTACTTGACTACATAATAAGTCGTAAATCTGGTAGGGTAAGCTTTCTCTTCTGCTCTTCTTAAAACATACCTTAGCTAGTTGTGGATCTTTATTATCTCATATTTATTTTCCTTACTATCTCATATATATTTTATTTTCTAATAAAAGAAAATGTAGGAGAATATCTTTGTACCTTTGAGGTGGAAAAATATATTTTTATTCAGACAAAAAGGCATTGATGACTTTGACTACATCAAAATTAGAAATTATTTGTTAGTGAAGGTTGCCACAAGCAAAAGAAACAGATGAATTATCATCTGGAGGAAGATATATGCAACATCTAAAATTGAGAAGGTATTAATACATAAAAATCATATGGATTATTGAGTTCCTCAAAAACTGCTAGAATTTTTGTTCAAATTTAATTTTATTTTTATGTTAAGTTAAAAAGAATTTCAACCTCCAAAATGTTAATTCAGCCTACCTTTAAAAATGGCATATGAAATTTTCTTTAGAACCTCATACAGCTTTCAGTATTTTTCTACTTAAAGTTTATTAGAGCATTTGCAGTAAAGAGAGGCCTATTTAAATCCTACTGGAACTTAAAGGGAAATGACATTGTCCAAAAAGTGTAGGCTTAAGGATATTTGCACCAACCCAATCTGCTCTGGAAACATTTTTTAAAATACTAAAAATTTTGGACAAAATATGTAATAAAAACAAATCTTTGTAAATGCATCAAAGATCTGCCAAAACAGTAAAAATTATCAGGCCAATATGTAAGTGAAGGAACTTTTGCTGGGAAAGCATTTGCCAAATTCTCTGAAAATTTTTTTTTTTTTAATTTTCATTGAATCAAAATCGATTATACAAATTTTGGGGGTCCAATGTTGAGATATGTTGATTAAATCAATATTACTAGCATATATATTGTTACAAACCATACTTATTCTTTATGCCCCATGTTCAATCTCACCCCATCCCCCTGACCCTCCCCTCTACCCACTCTAGTTACCCTAGATTTCTTCTCTCCTTCTGAAAGAATAATGGTTACTCTGTTGACTTGTTGCCTAGATGATCTGTCCAATGCTGAGAGGTGTGATCAGGTCCCCCAATATTATCATAGAGCAGATGCTTCTTCTGTCACTCTGGAATGGGCTTTGTAGAGAGAGACATCCTCCTCTTTGCTTTATCTCTGCTGGTGATTCTCCTCGTGTCAATGTACTCCAGTGGCTGGTGGACTATCTGCGTGGTAGTTGTGGCATCTAGCCACTTTCGGGGCAGCCATGGTTATTGTGGTGGCTGTGGTGGGCCACCCACACGGAGGTGATGTTTTTGGCATGCTCCATGGTGCTGGCAGTGTGCCTGGTTGTGGGGTGGGTCCAGTCCCTGGCTCCATCACTCAGGTCCCTGGGCAGGCCCCAAGGCACTGGCACAGTGTGCCTGGTTGAGGGGAGAAGGGTCCAGTCCACAACTCCATGCTTTGGGTCTGTGGGTGGGCCCTGAGGCACTGGCAGGGTGTGCCTTGTTGTGGGAGGGGGTCCAGTCCCTGGATCCATGCCTTGGGCCCCAAAGCACTGGTGCAGTGTGCCTGGTTGATTTCTGGGAGAGAGTGATGTGGGGCACTGTCTATTCCACCATCCTAACCAGAACTCCCAAATCCTCTGAATTTTAACAGTAGTTTTCAAGGCTTGCTGTGGCTTGGGAGATAGAAGATCAAATTCAGGGTAAATCCAGGTGAGGATTTGAAAAGGAGACCCTCCCTCCATATAGGTGGGACTCCAAAAAGCTCTACTCTCAGCATAAGAGCAAAGGCAGACATAAAACTGCCTCCCCTACCTTACATACCCAGGGAATTGCTTGGGCACTGAGCTGAACACCCACCAAATGGATCAGTAAGTGAATGTGTGGTGATATCAAGGGTGGAGAGGAGGTGAAACAACAGGAATTCACAAACGTAGCTGAGTGAACTATGTAGTGAAGCTACCACATTTGGAAAGCAGTTTGGCATTTTTTAGTAACAACTCTAGGAAGAGAGATACAAGGATATTGAGTTCCAAACTGAAAATAATGCTGATGTGTACAATCACAAGCTGGGCAAATAAATTATGGTATACCCATACAATGGCATACTACACAGCAAGGAAAATTTAAAAACTACAGCTTCATTCAAAAATCTGGATAAATCTCACAAATATAATACTGATGGATAGAAAAGTCACAAAAGCATACATACAGTATAATTCCTTTCATATAAAATTATAAAATCCAGCAAAACGATATCATATTATTTAAGAATATAATTAGGTTACTAAAATATAAAGAAAAGCAAGAACACGATTTTATAAAAGTCAAGAAAGTGGTTACCTCCAGGAGAAGGAGAAGAGTCACACTTGGGGAGAGGTAATGGAACTTCTTGCGTGCTGGATTGGTCTGGCTAGTGATCATATATGTGTTCACTTTACAATTTTTCTTTAAACTTTACAAATAATCTTATACTCTTCCTTGCAGGTATGTTTTTCCAAAAAAATTAAAAGAAACTAAGACAAAATAAATACTACTAAGAAGAGGGAAAGGAGGAGGAGGAGGAGGACACAGGAAGAAGAGGAAGGAAAGGAGGAAGAATGAGGGCACACAGCTCTCTAACCTGAATTGTCACAATAAACATGGAAATGTAGCTTTTGAGCATCAAGACAATGCTCCTGCTTCCGCTGCTCCTAGCTCTACAGTTTTAATTTTCCTTGTGGATTTCTGGATTTCTAAAATGGCAATGTAAAACTTGAGAAAATCTAAAATATCTCCTCTGTTTGTCAGTGTTTCAAGATTTTAAAAGGAAGCAACACAGTCTGACAAAAGCCACCTTGCTTCCCTACTGATAAAACAGAGACAACCCTCAGTAGACATAATGAAAAAGAAAAAAAGATAATTGGACTATAAAATACTCACAGTAAAAAAGAGAAACCTGAGCTGACAAATCCAAGCAATGTCCCACCCATTGGCCACCCCAAGTAAACCATCTTGTTGACATAAAAGGAAAAATTCATCAGAAAAGCTACAATTCACACACTTAACAAGATTTTGGGGGACATTATGATTTATAAAACTAGGATTGAAAATTATGAAAAAGGCAAATATGTGATCAGAAAATATTTTTCAAGGTTTAGAAAGCATGATAGTTGAATTTTTAAAAATGGAGTCAGCAAACCAGAGATCTGCCATGAGGAAAAACAAAAAAAAACTGAAATAATGAAGTAAATACATTCTGAAGAAAAACTAAACCTCAAAAGAAATGGCTCAATATCATCCAATACAGACAGAACTGATGAGAGAAAATATTAAAGACACGGAGGACAACTCAAGAATATGAAATATTCATCTTTTAAAATATTCTTCAATGATTTATACAGCATGGGAATTATATATTTCTTCATTTAAAAACTAAACAAAACAAATGAGCTTTTAGAGAATTCTTTTACAAATTTTAAATTGCTTTCTGGTTATTATTCTATTTATATATCCTACTTGTTCTTGAATCTATTTTTATAATTTTTTAAAATTAAAATACCTACTTTATTGAAAGCATGGAGGAGGAACTCAGGCAGAGCACGGCCAACATGACTAGTTGAGGATACAGAGACAAGAGTCCAGAGAGAAAGAAGGCCATTACCATATTGTAGGCCAGAGTACCAGAGAGAAGAGGCTGCACAAATAGAGAAACTCCAGACATCTGCAGAGGGTCCACCTAGAGTATTCAGCCAACTACTAATCCATGAATAAGTGTAAGGAAGCTATCTGAGGAAACAGTCATCTAAAATGATTAGGCCTTCACACAGGACCAAGAATAGTGCTTGTTGCCACAGTACTGGATTAGCCCTAGACTGAGCACTGATCCACTGCTGTTTTAAATATTGTAGTTATTGTTCTGGTTAGCCAGCAGTTATTCCCTTTAGGAGCTAAGGCTTGGTTAATTCCATTTCTTCTGAATATCATTTTGGGCCTATGAACACGGTTATTTAGAAACATGTATAAAATTAGATAAATATTTCAGCAAAGCACACCCCTCCCCCAAGGTTCATAAATCTAGCTTTGTTGCTAATCCTTCCTAAAACAAATGAAGCACAGAGGAGTTAATCCAAATACATTTAGTTACATGTGGAGTGTTTACTCTACTGAAAATACTAAAAATAAAGCAGTGTTATTACTGAGAACATAAAATCCATTTGATGTAAACTAATCTTACTTTGCAATTTTAGTATATCAAAATGTTCCTAACATTTATGACTTCCTTAAGTCAGAAAAAGGGTGCTTCTCCAAAGCTTCTAAAAAGCAATTTTTCAATTCACTGTTATATTTTTGGAGTTCTACTGTCAAAAATATTTCACTGGATGTAAAAGAGGAAACGCACAACAGCTTTATCCAGATATTACTTCACTTCTGCCTTCTTTTTAGGTTCATTTGTAGTCTTCAATCTTCCTTCTACTCCAAAGCAAAAGCTTATTTTCTACCGCCAGTGTGAAGTGTTTTCATTTGTACCCCTATATGAGAGTTGGATTGCAATTGCTAGCTTGTGTTTTTCTTCCCCACTGACCTGAGAGATAAACACTCACAGGTAAAAATCATATTAGTGTCCCATATCTGCATTCCCACCTTTCAGAACAATGCTCAGCCAGTATTAAGGGCTGAATTAACCTTTACTAAATGAGTGAACACAAAGCTAAGGACAACCCAAAGCACGTAGTGGTTCCCTGTCACAAGCCTTGTGCTCCTCCTTAAAGGATTGAACATTTTCTTGGAAACCACTGAGCATCTGAAAGGTGTAATTGCATTTCCAGACTGTCTAAATGCCTAGAGTGATAACTCTCCCAAGAACGTTTCCTCATAATGAAAAGTGCCTTACAAATGGTTTGTTTTCCCAGATCTCTGATTTTGGTGGGGATATCCATCATTGTATCAACTGTAGTACGTTTAGAATCTCACCCAAACATGGAATAAAGTCTGAAGAAAAAGGCACATAACAATTAAATTCCCAGGCTGAATGGAAGGCTAACCATATGTGTTGTCTATGTGTGGCCTCAATGAGATTAAAAAAATAAAAACAAAAATACAATGATTGAGTTTCCTGACACAAATTCAAGACTGGAGGTAAAATCCTAACATGTGTCTTGATGTTATCAAAAAAATAAGATTACTGACCGACATATGAGCAGACAGTGTCATCATGTGATGGGGAAATTAGGACATCTCTTAGTTTACAATCTCACACCAGATAAGAGTCAATGAGTTGCTGCCTGTAAGGTAGTTGGAAGATTTGGATGAGGGCATGATTGAACTAAGGGATGGAACACTGAGAAGGGTTTACCTTGTTACACCTAGACAACTGCCACTAGAAAGCAGCCAATGTGAAGAGAGTGTGCCCCAGGAGTCTGACAAAGCTGAGCTTGATTCTAGATTTTATACCAAAGAACACTAGATTCTTTTAAAAAAACATACGTATCAGTTCCAATTCAAGATTGTGAGATTTCTTAGTTCAAAACAACTGTCATGGTTGAGGGATAAGATGTAACTGTAAAGAAGTTAATGATATATATATAAAAGTAATTAAGATTAGGCAGTAGCCAGTAAGAATGCCACAGCAGCTACCCCAGATATCCTCTTGCCTTAACCAGCTGTCTCAACCACGGAGGAAGTAATAAGTGATGAAGTGTGAGTTACAATAAGATATTAACACACTGGGTGAAACTAGGTATTGTATGGCTTTATTTTTGTTAAGTAATCTACATACTGATTTTTAATGTATTTCTGCTTCTCATGAAATATTTTTCTATAATTCTAAAATATGAGTGAATGTTTATTAAAAGGGGGAGAACACTCCCCATTTAGTAATCTTTTTCTAGAACTTCTGAGTGAGAACTGAGCTACTTGGATTGACATCATAAAATAGAGACCTGGATATGGCTTGCTTGGCACAAGTGACTTTCAGGCAGTATAACCTAATGAGTAAAACCTCAGGCTCCAGAGGACAGTTAATCAGAATAAAAGTATTACTCTACCAAATTTCAGTTTCTGTAACCTTGGGCAAATTACTTAACTTCGCTAGGCCTCAGTTTCCTCATTTGTAATGTGGGTATAAAAATGACATTTACTTCAGAGTCATTGTAAATACTAAAGGAGGTAAATTATCTCATTACCTGCTCAGAGGAATCAAAGTATTAGCTATTTCTGTTACTATAATTAGAAAGGAAATTTAGAGATCAGGTAGGTCAAAATTATCTTAACCTCTCTCAACTTCTCATTTTTGAATTTTAACAATATTAGTTTAAAAAGACTAAATGATTGTGTAATATCCACTACTATTGTTATTTATCCTAAGTATATAAACCTCTTCTTTTTTTTAGCTGTACAGCCACCTTATAGCAATAAGTTCCAATGTGAATTTAGGCTTTAAATTTATTAAAAAATAAAATACATTAAGATTGTAATCTATACATTACTTAACAAAGCTCCACAAAATCCCTATTCTCATCCAATACTTTAGTATCTTCTTAAAACTCATAGTACTTGTTTCCTCCATGTGATAAACATGCATGGATGGCACTTCCTTGATTAGGTAACATTATATGACTAAGGGGATTGTGTTGGCATGGTGTGGTGTGGTATGGTACGGTATACAAGAGGCTGCATTAGCAGACTGGGGAAAGAGACTCTCTTGCTGGCCTTGAAGAAATAAACTACTGGTGTTGATAAAGGCCTGTGACTGGGCCATGTGGCAAAGAATTGTGAGAGGTCCCTAGGAATTGAGAGCAGCCCCCTGGCTGACAGCCAGCAAGGCAACAGGGACCTCAGTCTATAACCACATGGAGATGAATATATGATAACTTATTCATATATATGATAAATTCATAAACTTTAATGCTTACTTAGATGAAAACAGTTTTAATCTTTATGCAATCAAATGTACCAATACATAATTCTTGATACCTCCTTTGCTGTTGGACTTAGAAAGATTTTCCCAAACTCAAGATTATATAAAAGCACACCTATACCTTCTTCTAAGATTTTTGTTGTTTTTATTCTTCACATTAAAAATATTAAGAGTTGTATGGATGGATGGTGACAATGGTAGCACAACAATGGGAAGGTACTTAATGCCACTGAACTCACAAACTTAAAAATGGTTAAGATGGTAAGTTGTTATATGTATTTACCACAATTTTTTTTTAAAATTTGTATTAAATCCTATTTTAAAAAAACTTAATCCACCTGGAACTCAATTTTATGTACAATGATGAGAACATATATATTTTCCCCCAAAGTAACTAGCCAATTGAATCAGTATCACTAATTGAATTATCCATCTTTCTCTACCAACTTTAATACTTGTATACACTTGGACATACTTCTGGTCTTTCCAACTGTATACAATGTTCGATATATGATTAGATAAGGATTTTCAGTTGACTTTCATTTTCATCATATCTAGAATGAAGGCATAAGCACCACCGAGACGTAAAGACCCAAGCCTTGGAGCTCAAGTTCTAGGGGGCAGGTGCCTGGAAGGAAACATAAAGCCACAATCCTTAAGCTTTTGGTGACATCTAGTGGACTGTTTCCACAGAGTAACTTCTGTTCAGTGTCAGAAAGTACACTTTCCTCCACCCAGCCACCCAGCTTCTTAATCAACTAGGGCAAATTTTAAATATAAAAAAAGTAAGCCTTATACGTATAGGATGGGCCTCTGCCTCCAACTTTTCTCTCCAGTCCATATTTCAGGTGCTGGGGATGCAATAGCCAAGTGCAGCCAGATTACTCCCGTCTTCAGAAGTTTCGATGGCTTCCAATTAGCAATAGAATAAAGTACATGTAAATTGGCAAAGATGGGAAATAAAATCAACAAAGATGAAGACAATCCTAAAATTAACTACAAATTGAAACAAATAAGCCTAGCTTTATTTAAAATGGATAACATACACACACTAAAGAGCTTCCCCGTTTCAGCGAAAATCTCGAAATTCATTTCCTCTGGAAAGCCTTCTTCTCCTGATTAGAATTAATTCATTTGCTTGGCACATTGCCCATGCCTATCTCCTAATATTTCTCTCTATGTGTTTTGCACTCTAGGTAGTATGATGCAGAAATGTTGCCCACAGTAAACTGTGAGTGACTTAAGGATAAAGATAACGTCCGGTTTGTCTCAGATTCAAAACCCCTGACATCTTTAAAGAGTGACTTTCTCTGTGAAGTTTGCGCTGAGACTTTACAGGAGGTATCAGTGCACACAATTCATTCCAGGATATCAGTGCACACCGTTCATTCCCGCTAATCCACACTGTTTCCCAGAATCTACGATTTTATCTGCTCATTCTTTTATTAGTTTAACCTTAATCTGATCTCATCCTTTCTTATTTTTGGTTGATTCACGTTTTGGTGTTCTTCATTTCTGCTCTCTTGGTAATCAATCTCAAGGTATACCCTTTTAAATTAGTATCTGTTAGTGATTTTCCTGTGCTCCTTCACCCTAGTCTATATAGCTTAAACTCCCAACAAAAACAGTCTTGATGTTAAAAGAGAATAGCAATAAGAAAACCAGTCACTACATTGAGAGCTTACTATGTGCTATATACTTTCTATATATTACCTCATTTCATTTCATAGCAATCTAGCTCACTCATCCTTCACATCTTAATTCAAATACTTATATAAGGATATATTCTCTGATGTCCTATACTACACCAAACCTTTATTAATATACCTTATAGCACTATATATCTCCCTTTCATAGTGTTTATAATAGTTAAAATTTTAATTTTTGTATGATAATTTAACAAAGTCTATCTTCCCTTTTGAACATTCATCTATTTGAGGATTAATATATACTTTCGTTCACCAATATGGTTCTTTTGCTTAGCTAAGAGTTAGGATTAATGTGTCCCAAACTAATCCCCACCAAATTGGCCTTTCAGAAAAGGACTGGTCTTCTGTAAAGTTCACTGGAAACTAGTTAAGGCCCACTTTTTAAGAAAATCAATTGTGGTCATCCACTCAGCTTGGGCCACAGTTGTCCCCACAGCTATGATGTTAGAGAAGGGCTAGTGCATTCCCAGTAGTGAATATGATGTACCAGAATTAGTGATGTCACTAATTTGTTATGTCTCCTTCAATCCAAGACTTTGACCCCAGCCTCCCAACACCTTAGAAATGTTGTTATTCACAGTAACATCTTCTTCATGGCCCCCATTTACATTCCAGTGCCTCTGCCTTCTCCAGCTCTTGACAGCTGGGCTGGCCAAAACCTTCCACTGGGAGACCCAGTGTCCCATTCTTAACTGCCCTGAAGTAAGGCACACAGATGTCACCAAGGCCTCTACTCCTTCAAATCCCCAGCCATGAGTGCCGAATGACAGGAGGGTTAGAGCTATGATTCTGCCATCACATATTGCTATTGTATCCTAACCCCTAATTACTCTAGGGTAAGGGCTGGCATTTCCTATATTATGCAACTCAAAAGGCCCACAGTCCAAATGAAGTAGTTCCTCTCCCAAAGTTGACGTCCAAGCCTGCTAAATCTCCATGTATTCCTGTAGAATGCATCTGGGAAACCAGCAATTGCTACTGCTCTGTCTCTGTGAATCTTCCTTAAAAAACATGAATCTAGTAGACAAGTATGTGAACTGCTTTGCTGTTTGCCTTGTAGGCATAATATTAGCACAGTGCTTGACATTTAGTGGTTACTAAATAAATATATGCTCAATGTTAGAGCCACTGGGTAAACAGATAGATGGGCAAATAATCTCATGAGGTGAACATTCTTGTCCCATTTTATAGGCATGGAAAACAAAGCAGAGAGTGATTAAGTAGACTGGCCAAGACCACACAATTAATGAATGGTGGATAGAGGATTTGAATTCAGGACTACCAGATTCCATATTACTTATTCTAAATCACTACACTCTACTGCAACTCAGGGACTTCCCTATGTGCTCCATGCCCTGGGTCAATTGTAAATAACAATAACAACAATAATATCCATACTTCTAAAAATCCAAGCACTATACTATGTACTTTATTTATGGGGTAAAATGGAGTCTAAGCCAATTATGCCAGAGAGTAATCATTCTAAACCCTACTAGATTTGAAAGAATCAAGGCCGGGGCCGGCCCATGGCTCACTCGGGAGAGTGCAGTGCTTATAACACCAAGGCCACGGGTTCGGATCCCATATAGAGATGGCCGGTTAGCTCACTGGGTGAGCGTGCTGCTGACAACACCAAGTCAAGGGTTAAGATCCCCTTACCGGTCATCTTTAAGAGAAAAAAAAAAAAAAAGAATCAAGGCCTTGATAATAACATCTATCCGCCTTACTTCAGACTAGTTAGGAATGGGGCACTGAAACTATTGGTGAAAGTTTTTATTCCCCCTAGCTGCCAAGAGGTGGAGAAGGCAGAGACAGCAGAAAATAAACGGGGGCTCTAAAAAGTCAAATATGTCTCCAAGGGTTCAAGCTGGTGAGTACAGCTTCAATAAATACAACAAAACTTTTCAATTTTCTGAAGATTTTGAATAGAGAGTCAATTTTACTGGGAATGGAAACAATAAATTCCAAAGGAAAGTCTGTCCTACTGTGGTATACAGAATGCTATGGTACTTTCATTTAATGAACCCCACTGCATTCCAGGTACTGTGTTGGATATTTTATAGGCATCATATTTAAAACTTCCACCAATTTTATGAAATGGTATTATCATCACCATTTAGGTGAAAAAAAAAAACTGAAGGTAAATTTTTTTTTTAAGAAAATTGTCCAAATCACTATTTATTTGTAACATAATAGTAACAGAATGAGGACCCATACATATGACCAAAAGATTAATGACCTCTCTACTATAACGAGTAGCCTCCAAACATTATGGGGAAGCTTCACTTCTTCTTCCTAATGTTTTCCCTAAAAATTTTATAATAGGTCATCAGGTTTTTCATTCTCCTTGACCATTCCAATAAATATGATGGATAGTGGGATGCATGAATAGGGTCACCACTACTATGTTTCTCTAGAGTTAATTTTTTGCACTTGATGCCCACGTTCAATATCACCCACAAAATATCTAGACTCAGAATCAATTTTGAATCATTCTTGGAATGCACTACACTGTTCTTGGAATTCTCTACATTGAAGAGAAATTAGCTTCAGAATCAACTTCACGAAAATAGAATAAGCGAAAGGAATTCCCACTACCATTGGATTCAATGTGCGTACAGCAACACAGCCTGATTCTGCTTGGTGAGTTCTTAAATATGCCCAAATTAGGAAAACATTTATGAGAACTGACCCCAGAAAAGGAAATTCCTGTGGAGGAAGAGAAGGAAAGTCACATCACCTATAAGGTGAAGGTTAAAAGGGAAGCAGCATGGAAACCATTAATCTAAAGGCCAAGAAATGTTAATAGAGGGCCCAGTTCAAAGGGATACAGGCAGAAACATCTCCATCTCATCTGGCCTGAGGCAATGGAGAAAAAGGACCTATTACCCTACAGGAAAAAAGAATTCTGCCTCCAGCACTCTTTAAGATAGCCCCAGGAGCCACAGTAGGATTCAGATTGTTACCAGAAATGGAAGATGTTTAGGCCTCACCCACTGGGGAAATGTTCAATAATGCTTTCAGTTGCCACGTGGATAGTTTGGATGCTCCTGGAACCATTTTGGACAGAAGAAATGTGGAGGAGATGGGGTCTCAGGAGTAGGCTGAGAAAAACCCAAGACAGAAAATTAAAGGTTTTGGTTGAGATGCAAATTCCTGAAATTTTACTCAGGGGGTGAGTACTGGGAAACACCTGATATGTGCTCTCTCTCATAATTATGAAAGTGATCATAAAGAAGAGCTCTCAATTGACTAGACCTCTGGCATATTTTCCTAAAAAGCTAATTTTAATAATTTCCAGTAAAAATAATATTGGGGCTCTTGTATTATATAAGGTACATGAGAAATCCAGCCTTTGTATGCTATGATCTCTTAAATTCATCTAAGCTCCAGATGAATCTTTATTTCCAAATGTTTGTATCTTCTTTGCTTTTAAAATTACTAAATAGTTCAATATTCATGAGAACACTGTTCAGATATAGGTTCTTGTTATGTGGAAAAAGTTTTCATTGCTATTACGCTTTAATTTCAAAACAAATGTCAAAGGGAAAAACTGCACCTTCTCTAACATTTGATTCTCAGATATGCAACTTTTACCCTTTAGGCTATGGAGAGCCAGCTGTAAGCACAGTCCATAATAGGAAGGTTCTAGAAAGGGAGTCAACTAGAATAAAGCATCACCCATATTGATAAAAGAAAGCCAGGAAGGAGAATCATTGTCAAGATAAGAGTGTTGCATCTGAAAGAGTTTCAAAATAACAATAAACATTTTTTGAGTAGTTATATGATGGGTGCTGTGTTAAACCCTATTTTTCATATTTAAATTTATATTATGAAATATTTTGAACTTAGAATAATGAGTTGCCAATGTACAGGCCACAAACATGCAAGACTTTAACTTGTCATTTTTTGCTTAAGATTTGTCACTTTTAAAGAAATGACATTACAGATTCAGCTAAAGCCCGTTTCTCACCCCATCTCCTCCTTTCCTCCTCACACTAAATGTCCTGATTTTTGTGTATCACTCCCATATTTTTTTTACTAAACCTATATTTATGCAATTTGCTGTTTGCACCAAATACTTACTTAGTTTGATATTTACCCATGTTGATATATATGGATCTGGTTGATTGTCATTAGCTTCTACATTGAACTTCATAAGAATAAACCTCAGTTGATCCACTCCAGGTAGGCTGTTTCTACTTTTTTAAAATTCAAAGGGTGCTTTAAGGAACCATCATGTGCTTATCTCCTTGTGTACATGCGCAAGTTTCTCTTAGTCCTTTCCTTGAAATGAAATTTCTGGGTCATAAGGTATGCACCCTCCATCTTTACTAGGCATTGCCAAAATTATTTCCAAAGCGGTTGTATCAATTTACACATCTAACAGAAAGGTATTTGTTCTTTTGCACATTTTTTGTTTTTGTTTTCTCTTTCTTATTGATTTCTAAGCATTCTTTTGGAAGTTAATTCAGTGCTAATATATTCTTCCAATTTACAGTTTGACACTTCACTGTTAAGTGTCTTTTATCATAAAAAAAAATCTTAATAATGTGGAAAATTTTATCGTTTTCCTTCTAGGTTTGTGCGTTTTATATCTTAAAAGGGAATTCTCTACCCCAGTGTTTGTTTCTTCTTTATTTTCTTCTAAGTGTTTAAAAAACTTCCTCTTCACATTTACACTTTCAAACCATTTAGACTATATTTTTGTGTATGCTGTTAGAGAACCTCATTTTTTTTTTTTTGCAAAAAGATAGTCATTTTTTTTTTAAAGTCCATTTTACACCAGTGATTTTTAAAGCTACCTCTGTCATATGTTTTCATATACAAGTGGGCTGTTTCTAGACTCATGATTTTGGTTTACTGGTCTGTCTATCCTTGTCGATATCACACAGTTTAAATTAGTAAACCTTTGTCGTTAAGTCTTGATATCTGGTAGGGCGAGTTCTTCCTAATTATTGTTTTCCACAATTGCTTTGGCTTTTCATTGCTTTGGCCGTTCATTCACCATATGCATTATAAGATTAGCTACAATCTCCCATTAGTATCTTTTATTTTTTTAGAATACCTATTTCTTAACAATTTGTTGGTGGTGAAATGAAGCTATCAATTTTTTTTTTGTTTTGTGGTTGGTTTAACAAATCTTTTATTTAGTATTCCATCGTTGATCAACACAAATAAATGGTGTTATTAGGAAAGAGGGGAGGGGAGCTGTGTGAGAAAAAATCATGTTGTGACTTCATTTGAAGTTGTATTGTTTTTCCAAATTAATTTGGTGAGGTTGAGAATAGTAATGATAAAGTCTTCCCAACCATGAACATATGAAACTCCATTTATCAGTTCTTCTTTTATGTCTTCTAACAAAGATTAAAAATTTTCCATTAAGGTCTTACACGTTTTTGCTAGATAAATTCTTGGATATTTTTTAGCTATTTTTTGCATTTGATCTTCAGGGCTGCTAGTGTGGCCTTTCCTGTAATTCACATAATTATTTTGTCAAAAAGTCATGTCTTTAGAGTTGTGTATGTTAGTGTGTTGCATTCAGATCTCTTTAAGTACTTTTTTTGTTGTTCAAGTGTTCATCTGTTTCCTCCAGCACTTATTACACTGAACATGGGTCTTAATAGTTTAAACTGATCATTTTTTCTCTGGATGCTAAAATAAGCTGTACAATTACCTTCCTCTCAGGTAAGTTGGAGAATTCCACAGGTGCTGAATGAAAAAAGTGTCTCTTGCCCTAATCTTGTGGTGAAAAGAGATGACTGTTATGTCCCTCCTGAAACATCCTGGAGGAAGACTCTCTGATCTTTCTCTCTCAAGCCCTTCTCCCCACCTTAAGAATAGGGAACACTCAACCATCCCCTGGCCTTTTGTGGACAGAAAGACCCAGCCAGCCCCTTCATACCAGTTTGAGATCCTTAGAGGTCGAAATGACAAGCTCTTTCAGGAATTCTCTGACCTCTGCTTCTGAGCTCTGAAGCTGTTCACATTAGATTCCTTCACCCCTAGGGGAACACGCCCAATTCTCTCCACAGGAGCCAGTAGCTGGCTGTACAGCCAAGTGCAAGTAGCTTTGAATAGAAGCCATTATGATCCCTAAATCCACCATTGGTGTATTTTCTACTTGTTTTTTTTAAAATAATTTGTTGGTAGTGAAAATGAATGCTACCAATTGATGTTCTGGGTTTTTTTTTTTTTTTTTTTTGAATTTTGTTTTGTTTTTTGCAGCTCTGTGGTTTGTGGTTGTTGGCCAAATTTTTAATTTAGTATTCCATCGGTGTTTGAAACAAATGAAAGGTATTTTGAGAACTGAGGGGAAGGAGATTCTGCAGATTCCCAAAGAAAAAGCAAAAAGGCAAAATATGGCCAGCATTATCCATTTGCTTTTTAAGTTTTAGCAAGTGAATAGAACTTTCTTTACGTAAATATGTGATCTAAAAGGTTTTTGTTGCTGTTGTTGGCTTTTAATGCTGGGAACACTGAGATTCACTTTGAAAGACACCTGAAATCTTAAGAGTAGCAAAGACCAATCCCTCCCACTCTCCCCCTCAAAAATTTAGTTGATTTGAAATGGGCAGAATGATCCATTTTTCCATTTTAGGTGGGGAGATGTTTGTGAAAGATCTTAGAACTGTTTGCCTCATTTATCAGGAAAATTTAGAAGGGAAGAAGCCTTTAGGAAAATTTCTACTTGGAAATGTAAGAAGACTAGTACGCAGGTTCGTCTTAGACTTTTAACATGAGCTTGTTGAAAGAAACGTTAACAATTCCAAAACGAAATTAAACGAGTTTTAACTTTTTCCTCCCCAAAGCAAAAAAATTATGGAGAAGAAGTTAACAGGAAACATTCAAAAGGCAAAAACAATTCTTCCTAGTACTAGTCCTTGGGTAGTTACCATAGAATGGGTTCTTCTTTTCGTTAAGTTTCTTTGAAAACGAATTTTGGTCCCAAGTCTATGCTTAATATCTGCTCCGGCCTCCTCCTCTCTCCGAGCGCCCTCCTAGGCGGCCTCCGCCCCTGGGCGCCCTGCGGCCCGATCGGCTGTAGGAATCACGCAGGGGAGGGCACCCCCTTTCCATGGACGCGGGGAGCCCGCGATCCGGTCTGCCGACACGGTCTCGGCCCCTCGAATAGCGGTCGCTCCGGCCGCTGCCGTAACTGTCGCGGCCGCCGCCGAAGGCGTCGGGGGAGCAGCCCCGATACTCCTCGTAGCGGCCTCCTCCTCCGTAAGATGGCGGTGGGCCCCGCGCGGGAGCGGCGCTGCGCGGGTCCCCGTAGCTCTCGAAGGGGTCTCGGTAGGAGCCTCCGCTCGGATGATCCCCGTAGTCACGGTCGCGATCCGCGTAGTCACGGTCGCGACCCCTGTAGCCGTCTCGGTCGCCGTAGCCTCTCGATGGACCGTCGTCCCGGGCACTGGAGTGGCCGTAATCGCGGTAGGTGTACTCTCTGGGCGCGGGAGCGAAATCCCGCGGGTCGCGGGAGCTCGGGTAGTCTCGGCCCGAGTAGCTGTCTCGGGGCGAGTAGCCACCCTCCCGGGGGCCCAGGTACGGGTCGCGGCGCGGGGGCGGCGGCTCCCGGCGCGGCGGGCCCTCGTAACCGTCTCGCCCACGCGCGGCCGGGGCCCGCCCGCGAATTCCACCGCCGCCGCTGCGCGCCGGACCCGACGGCGCGGCCCTCTTCGGGGAAGGACCGGCCCTGCGCGGCGGGGGCCCGCGCTTCATGGGCATCGTGGCCCTGGAGGGCCGTAGGTCGAAATCCCCCGCATAGCCGCCATCATCCGCGGGACCGCCCCGGGAAGGGGATCGCCGCGGGCCGCCCCCGCGGGCCCCGCGCAGGCCCCTCGGGCGACCGCGGCTGCGGGAGAGCGACGGCGGGCCCCGTCGGCTGCTTTCGAACGCCGGTTTGGTGGCCTGGGCCACTTTGATGGCCTTACCATCCAGGGACTTGCCGTTCATGTCTCGAATGGCGGCCTTGGCGTCTGCGGGGTTTTCGAAGGTGACGAACGCGAAGCCCCTCGACTTGGCCGTTTCTCGGTCTTTCATGAGGAGCACCTCGATGATGCGGCCATATTTGCCAAATGCGGCCTCGAGAGATTTCTCGTCGGTTTCGAGGTTGAGCCCCCCAATGAAAAGCTTCCCCGGGCGATCCGCCTCAACCATGTCTGCCGGTCGAGTGGTCAGTGACGGCGGGAGGCGAAGAGGCGGCACCCGTCGCGACTTCGAGCCCGCTCGCCGAGGGCGGCTCCTACTGGTCGGGCGGCGCGTCGTCGCAGAGCCCCGGAACCACAGTCACGGCCCCCCGCTGCGCAGGCGGAACGCTCCGGTTTGTACCACCTGGGTCTGGTTTCGCAGCCGGGCAGGGCTCCTACTAAACTGTGATTGGTTGTTGTCTCTAGAAGTCAGCCCGCTGCAGGGAGGTCGGCGGTTTGTGGCTGCTTCCTCGGCTATTAATCTCTACTATTCGTGTGACCCCGGTTTAACATCTTTAATTCACTACCGATAGCTCGGCCGCTCAATGAAAAGCCGTTAGGTGGAAAAACTCTGTTTCCATTTCTCTTAATGAGAAGAAATATCATACATTCAGATCCAAGTTACCCAAACCGTAACAAATATTAATTGAAAAATGAAATAATAACTTAAAAGTTTAAAATGCGGTTTGTACGTAAAATTCACTCAAAATAAGATTTTTTCGGCACTTGCCAAAGAAAAGAAAGAATCGATTGTGGGCTTGGTTGGTGGGGAATGGTTGGTAGAATAGGAAGGAGAGGGAGTCATTCTTCGGACGCACTATTTTTTTCATTTTGCACCATTTTCTTCAATTTTTCAACCTTCTAGGGGTTCATAGTTCTGTAGTATTCAAACTGCCCTTTGAAATAATGGTATAGCACAGAAAGTCATCTTTAGGGCAAAATAAAGGCAAAACATGAGAGCACTTGCACACTCGTCAAAGTAGCACTTGGACACCAGTCAAGGTAGCACTTGAGCGTGCATAACAAACCAAAGACCACCCCTGCTCGGAAGAGGAAGCACACCTCAGCCAAGCAAAACTTTCTGAGCTCCTCTGAACAAGTCACACGATTCAGATTTGTTTCTTAGATATTCTCTAAATGGAAATGTGTGAAATGTAAATTAGCATATCTTTGCTTGAAATAATATCTAAGAAATAAAATCTAAGACTCATAAAATATACTTATTAGTGCATTTGGGGGCTGTTTGTTCAAAAAGTGGTATAGATTTCCTAAACGCTGTTACAAAGAAAAGCTAACTTTAGTCATGAAAAGTCTATATGTGTGTATGTATAATATGTATACATATGTGTTATATTGGTTTACTGCAGTAGCTATAAAAAGCTGAAATAGTTAGTGAAAGCAGTCATTTTTATGATGTTTTGCTACTCTAACCAGGACACTTTTAAGGTTTTAAGATATTTTAGCATGCATGAATGGAAGTTAAAGTTAAATGCATCACATCAGTTCGTGTGATGAATTACAATAATAGGTTTTTTATTATTAAAACATTATTGTATTTCTAAGATTATCCTACCTGTTTGGGATGTATTCATTTTCTTAAAATTGATGAATTGTGTTTGCTCATATTTTATTTAGAAATTTTAAATTTCTGAGAACAAAGGGTATTCACTTATATATTTCTTTCCCCAATTTTGCCTAAAAGACCATCTGGGCTGGTGTTTTGAGTCTATTTTAACTAACTAGTGATTAAATATTTTTTTATTTTTCAGTCTATCCAGATTTTTTAAAATTTCTTCTTGACTTGGTTTTTGTAATATATACCTTTTTAAGAAGTTAAACATTTTTGTTTACATTTTCAAATTTATTTTGTCTGTAGCTGTGCCCTGTTTTGTTTTCTTTCTTTTATGTGGCCAGTCTTGCTAGAAGTTGTTTTTTGGTTGTTGTTTTTGTTTTTGGGGGTTTTTTTTGTCTTTAGTTTCTTTTACCTTACTGGTCATTTAAAAAGAAACAGCTCTTTTAGCTTTGCTGATCCTGTGTTTTGATTTTATTTGGTACTATTGTCTTTATTTTCTTCTTTCTACATTCTTTGGATTTACAGTTTGTATTATTTTTGTTCTAATTTTTAGACAGGACGCTTAGCAATTAAGAGTTTTAAAAACTGTTGTTTCTACCTGTTGGATCTAAGGTTAAAACTTAACTCTTTATGTACTGGTTAACAGAATGTCCTGAGCTGTGATACATGGTTTTCATTGTTCGTTTCTTACCATTTTCTAATTTTCACTACTTCTTCCTTGACCCATGAATAATAAAGACGCATGTTTGTAATTTTTCAAACATATGGACATTTTGTTTATTTTTTAACATGCTCTATATTATATCCATTCTTTGTTTTTTGTTGAGACTTGCTTTGAGACCTAATGTGGTGAGTGCATGTGCCTGTGAATGTGTGTGTGTGTGTGTGTGTGTGTGTGTATGTGTGTGTGTTTAATGTTCCATATATGCTGAGCATAAAGTGTATTCACTAAATGTTCGGGCAAAATTCTTTCTATATTTTGTGATGTTCAAATCTTCCTTATTCCCAACTTAATTTTTTTCTTTGTTGATAAAATTGATAATCATTAAGAACTGTTTTAAAATTTCCCATAATTGTGGATTTGTCAATTTCTTTTTGTTTTTATGTTCATTTTTGTTCCCCGTAATTTAAGGTTATATTATGAGATATATAAAAATTGAGAATTGCTATGTTTTTCCAGTGAGTGCCTTTTATCATGTAATGATCCTCATTATTCATAATAACGTTTTATACTTTAGTCTGTTTGGTCTGATACTTACAGATTTCAGTACTTTTCAGATTTCTTCCTGCCAATTTATTGTGTGCTTTCAATTAACCATGACTTTCTTGCCACTTTTTATTCCATTTTTCTTGCCTTTTCATGCAGCAAATGATTTGTCTTTATTCCTTTTTTTACTGTGAAAGAAGTTATGCCTTCTATTTTTATTCTGAGTGATTACCTGTAATATTTTTATTGAGTGCTAACTTATAAACACTAAGTTTATAAATTAATTTATAAGATCTGAAGTTTAGTGCTTAATTATTACATATGTGTATATCCATGTAATCATGACCCAGTCCAGATCTATAACATTCTTCCTCACCCCAGAGCATTCTCTTGTGCCCCTTTCAAAACAATACCTTCCTCCCAGAGGTACCTGCTGTTCTAACTCACATCAACCATACATTACTTTTGCCTGTTCTAAACTTTATATAAATGGAATTATATAGAATGAACTCTTCTGTGTTTTGCTTATTTCACTCAGCATGATATTTTGGAGATTCATCCATCTATTATACCAGTAGTCTATTTTTTGTTTATTTAATTTTTCTAGTATTCATTGTATGACCGTACCATAATTTATTTTTTCTATTTTTCTGTGTTGATGAACATAGGGGCTGTTTCCACTTTGGGGAGTGATTCTTGTTTCCTCTAGTTCCCACAATGCTCCTTCCCCCATCCAACCAGTCAGAAAGTCCTTTTGGCCCCCACCCTAAAATACATTTGGAATCCATTCACTTATCTACTTCTGCACTGCTACCACCTTCAAACAAACTATCACCACCTGTGGTATAATAAATATATTGGGTCTTTGTCCCTGCTTCTTGGCACAACAGAACTTCTAAAATCCTCAGCATTTCTTGAGTGATGATTGTCTTTTGTTATTCACGAGTTCTTGACAACCATACCTGAACTTCTGCTAATGAAGTGACTACTGGTGGGGCCCCTGGATAGCTTCGGGGTGGGAGCTAGTCACCTGAGTATCCAACTCAGTGATTACAGAGTTAGAACTTTCAGTCTTCCTGACGGGAAGTCAGAGGAGCTGGAGATTGAGCCATTTCTGGGCTTCGTCATACCAGACTAAGTACAGGAACATTGTGTATTGGACATTTTTGCCGCCTCTTGTTCCTGGGCTCGTTTCAGGTGGACTAGTTTGGGAATGACCCAGGATCCCTAAGGAGCCACTTCAGTTCAGTAGTCTTTAGTATAAATTTTTGCCAGCCAGAAACAAAGCAGACTGTTTTATTGGCATACAGTCTGCAAGGTGTAGCTCCCACAGTCTTAGTAAAGATACCTTACATATTCTTAAACTAAGGTACTTAAAGAATCCTATGACATGAAAGAATCAAAACCTCTCTCACCGAGCTTCCGGATTACTGAATCAAAAGTCAGACTCACCACCAGATACTCAAATGGGCAAGCACACAGGAGACAAAAGGTCTTGTGGCTTGTGCTGGGACATCCAGTTGTCACATCCAAGGTTTGGTGGTGTTTTCAACCCAACCATAGAACTGTCAAAGAGAAACACCAACACCAGACATTTGTTAAAAGTGGCAAGATAGATTTTAGTATAAACCTAAACTGTAAAAACTGAGCTCAACTCCAACTAAGATAGAGGTGCCTGATTTTTAAAGATAGAACAAAAAGGGAACAAAAAGGGGCTATTGGGAAGTGAAAAAGCAGGAACAAAAAAAGGGACTGGCGGGCTGTGGGAAAGTGGAAAAATACAAATGGCGGTAAGTGGAAAATTACTGAAAAGGGTTTGGCAGTGTGGGTTGGGGTAATGTACATTGCATTTCCTTGAGCAAAGACTCAGCACAGGGGCTAGTGTCACCTTAGGAACAAGGCCTGGTGTAGGTGGTAGCCAGGCTGATGCTTGGTCAAGTGTTATAATACAGTATTCAGCCAAGTCCTTTGTGCCTTCTGGGAGTTCACAGAGTGTCTAATTTAGGGGTGGTATCTCTGGGTTTGAATGCTGCAGAGTGGAGGAATCATATGGCTTGATACAGGACCCACAGCTCTCTATGAAACAATCACAGATACATGATCCAGGCATTCAACAGGTTATTCTTGAGGGAACAGCCAGCCTGAGAGATTGAATAAAAGCTATAGTAAAGTCTGTTTGTCTTAAAAGAGGTGCAGTCTGACTGCCATTATAAATACCAGTGGAACACCCCACATGAAACAGCTTCCTATGCAAGCCATGTGGGACTAGGTTTATAATAACCACTGAATATGCTCCTTACCTGTTCATAGTAAATTTGCTGTCTGGCCTTCCTCTCAGCGGCTTTATAGATGATAATAAAAAAATTAACATTAAAATGGGAAAGGAAGAGGGGAGAGTCAAAAGACACGTCTCAGCAAGATAGAAATCTTTAGAAGGTTATTAAGAAATGGGATGAATAAAATGAACACTGATGGGGCTGAAACAAAGGTCTTAATACAATAGTGTCTAAGATTGGGTGAATCAATGGGACTCTTTCCTGCTCCCTTGACATTTAAAGATCCCAAACAAGTATGCTGTATTTATTCCACATTGAAGAAATTTTAAAAGCCCAAAGGCAAAGATTACTATGAGAGACTTAACGTGGAATATCCTGGGGGAATAAACAGATTAATCAAGGTAAAGACTGACAAAAATGTCATGGTCCCTTTGCTGGACCCCTTTCTGGAGATTCAAAGCATTATCCACAGGGATGGGCAAAGTGACCAGGGGGTGGAGAAGAGAAGGTTCTGAGACCCTTTGAAACAAAGCCTCATGCTCTGTGGTCCCAGAACTCATTGGTGAAACCCTATCAACTACATTTTTATTTGGATAATACAGAAATGCGAGGGTTAATAGGATATAAGTGATGAAGAATAAAAGAGGCTAGGAAAGGAGAATAAAAGAACTATAGTAACTCCATTTTTTGAACTTAATTGACTTGTTTTCTTCTATCCCAAGAAACTGACCCTTCATTAGAATTTACTGTTTGACAGACAGATAGATTCTTTTCTGAGAAGTTTGTTATCAGGAAGAAAGCCATTGTATGGATAAGGATAGGTAATATTGTTTAGAGAAATCCTGGGAAGACATGATGGGTCAACCTCTTAAACATATGGGAATTACTTATGAATTGAATAGCCTAGATTAGAATAGTAATAAACATTGTAAAAAGCCTGAGAAACCATTTGTTCAACATGTCAATCAGTAATCCATTCTGGCCTGGCAAGTTAGTGCAGTTGGTTAGAGTGCAATGTATGGACACCAAGGTCAAGGGTTAGAGTGTGTTGTTATGACACCAAGGTCAACGGTTCAGATACCCATACCAGTCAGCTGCCAAAAAAAACCACCAAAAAACAAACAAGGAAAGTTATCCATTCCATCTGCACACAATGTTTGGAATTTATGTACTGCTTAGATTTTCCTGGACTTACACTATAAAACCTTCTGGCTTTTTCTACGCGTTTAAGCAGACTTACTTCTCAGGCTGAGAGGTGGTCTCCCGAGTTTTCAAATCTAACTAAAAGCATCATTTAAATATTATTACAGATTGAAGTATTTGTTTGACCTATGTGAAAGTTTGGATGAAAATCGGAATGTTTAAACAGGCTTTATGTGAAGAGGTTGTCTCTCCTTACCTGAATGTTTTATGGGAATAGATATAATGGGTGACTAGGAAACATTTTCTGTACCTAATATTGTAAAAACAAAATGTGAGCAACAATTAAATTGAGAGGATATAGAAATGGAAGGGTGGATAGGATTAAGGTAAAAGTTTGGATGAAAATTAGAATTTTAAAACAGACTTTATATGAAGTGATTGTGTCTCTTTTACCTAATTGTATTATGGGGATATTGTGTCTGACTGCAAAAAGTTTCTCCTACCTAATACTGTAAAACACAAGGCATATAGATCTGCCCTTTAAGCAATATTAATTGGTTAAATGGGAACACATAAGATTGCCTGAGTCCACACAGTGTGGAATAAAACCTGGAGTGCTAGTGTGGACAAATTCTCTGTATAGTGGACCTATGTGAAACACAGACTGGCTTGTGGCAAAAGCCCATGAGGGCCCCCATTGATGACTACTGGGACTTTGGACTAGAGAGTTTCCATTTGAGGCAATTACTAGCTTTTTCTTAGACATTAATTGAAACTGCCCATATAATAATCTTATCACCTCATATCCATTAGGATGATTACTGTCAAAAAAACAAAATAACATGTGTTGGTGAATATGTGAAAAAATTGGAACCCTTCTATACTGCTGGTGGAAATGAAAAATGATGCAGCCACTGTGTGGTAGCTCTTCAAAAAATTAGAAATAGAATTACCATATAATCCAACAATCCCTTTTCTGAGTATATAACCCAAAGAATTGAAGGCAGGGTATAGTGGATTGAATTATGTCCCCCCAAAACTCCCTGAAGATTGAATTGTGTCCCCCAAGTTTTATGTATTAGAAACTTAGCCCCCACTGTGACTGTGAAGAGGGTGGGAAATCCTATTGTGGTAATTGAAAGGTGGAGCCCTAAAGAGGTGATTGGATTATAGGACCGTGCAGTAGTACATGGATTAAAAACGGTGGTCAGATCAGCTACAATGTATATCGACAAAATAAAATTTAAAAAAAAAAAAAATAAAATAAAATAAAATAAAATAAAATAAAAACGGTGGTCAGGGGCATGGTTCTGAGGGCTTTAAAAGAAGAGGAAAGTCTGCCTCTCTCTCTGCTCTTTCTGCTTCCACCATCTTGCAATGTGAGACCCCTGGGTCACTGCTGCCACCACTAGATGGACTTTGAACTTCCCAGCCTCAGAAACTGTATGCGATAAATGTCGTTTTTTTATAAATCACCCAGTTCCATGTATTTTGTTATAAGCAACAAAAAAGACTAATACACAGGGTCTCAGATATTTATATACCCACATTCATAGCAGTATAATTCACAGTAGGCAAAAAATAGAAGCAACCCAAGTGCCCATTAATGGATAACTGATAAAGAAAAATGTAGTATATATACACAATGGAATATTATTCAGTCTTAAGAAGGAAAAAATTCTGACGTACTACAACATGGATGACCCTTGAGGATATTACATTAAGTGAAATAAGCCAGTCACAAAAAAGACAAATACTGTATAATTTTACTTATATGAGGTATATTGAATGATCAAATTCATAGAAACAGAAAGCAGAATGGTGGTTGCCAGGGGCTGGAGGGAGGGGGAGGTAGGGAACTATTGTTTAATGGGTATAGAGTTTCAGTTTTGCAAGATGAAAAAGTTCTGGGGATTGGTTGCACAACAATGTGAATACACTTAACGCTACTAAACTGAGCTCTTAAAAATGGTTAAGATGGTGAACTTCATGTTGTGTATGTATTGTACTAAAAAATACAGTATAAATAATAATAATCTTAAAATGTGAAATACATATGATATCTTGAGTGATGTCAGAGAAATGTGCTATGCCCAGAAGAGTTCCGTTATAAAATGAAAATGGTTTGTACAGGAAAATGGCAAAAAACACTTTTTTTTTAAACTCTACGCTCAACTCTTCTGACATCGAATGTGTGGGGATTTTCCTGACACCAACCAATTCTGTGACTCTCTGAGCACCAACTGGGTGTCCTACAACTCAGTTATGACAGTACCTGAAATTAGTGCAGACGTCTCATGTTAAGGGCTTATTCCCACAAGACTCCCCCCAACCCCACGCACACACTTCAGATGCCAATGACAGGGTTCCCAGGTTACCCATACTTCTGTCTGACTTGGCTACAAATTCGGGATTCCTACAACCTCCTCCCCAGGTTTGACAGTTTGTCATGATGGCTCACAGAAATCTGGAAAACACTCATTTTTTACCAGTTTATTATAAAGGATGAAGAGGACAACTAGTCAAGGTCTAGAAGTGTCTCGAGTGCAGGAGCTTCTGTCCCCATGGAGTTGGAGGTGTGCCACCTACCCAGAAACTCTCCGAACCTTGTCTTTTTAGGGATTTTTATGGAGGTTTCATGACAGGCACAAATGATTATTAGTTAAATCTCTAGTCCCTTTCCACTCCGCGGAGGATAGGGAATGGGTCTGAAAGTAGGTCTTACTGGTGACCAGCCCCCATCCCAAAGCTCTCCAGGACCCCAGGAGTCACCTTGTTAGAACAAAGGACAATTCTGTAACCCAGGAGATTCCAAGGATTTAGGAGCTCTGTATCAGAAATTTGAGTCAAAGACCAAATATTAGAACAAAAGATGCTCCTAGCATCCCTATCACTTGGGATATTACAAGGGTTTTAGAAGCTCTGTGTCAGGAACCAGGGATTAAAACAAGAAATTACTCTAGCATTTCTATTACTCAAGAAATTACAAGGGGTTTAGTAACTCTATGTCAGCAACGAGGGACAGAGACCCTATATAGTCTGTATTATGTCCTAACGGGAATGTGTGACTGTGGGAATACAGAGCGTTGTTGAGCAGCTTCATGAGCAAATAGACTATTTTCTCCTACTTTGACATTGGAATAGTGTGAGGAGCTGCCAGATACTGTTCTATGGATAGTGCCTGTGAACAGGTCTTGATTGACCAGCAAAGAGTTGTTTAGTTTATGGATAGCAGTTTCAAGATAAATGGACAGCATCCTGTTTGGAAGGTCACCACTGTGTTTGACAGAGGTTAAAAAAATCAGCTTGGTGGAATGAATTACATGTTGTTTTTCTAGCAGTGATAGAAGAATTAAACAATGTTAAAATCCCCTATGTTTGGGTTTTACTGGCCCTATGGTCAGGCAGAGATGAATTTTGGGGGCGCCCATATGTAAATCACCATGGAAATTTGAGGGGTGCATTAAAATAGGACATGTTGATGCCCATCATAAGAACCCATTTGTAGATTCAGAAGGTGATTGGAATTGACCAGTGGATATCCCAATGTGCTTTCTTGAGGTGGCCACCTGGGTCCATGAAATGAGTGGACATTGTAGGGCTGCAGCAATGCAGCGATGGACTGAATCTAAACATATTCCTCTTGCTCCTCTGAGGCACAATACCACTGTTCTGTCTGCCAACAAAAGATACAGAGACTGCAGATGGCTATGTGTCCGTTACACATTCCCTGGGAGAAGGCCCTGGAAATAGCTGGTAAATGGGATTGATGCTGGCTACCAATGGGTCTCGACAGAAATAGACACTAACTGGAATGGCTTTGCTTACCCAGTGATGCATACAAATGTTCAGAGTGCTATAAAAGGACTGGAATAGAAGATATTTCACCAATTAAGACCACCAAATCAGATTTCCTCAGGCCAAGGAACTATACTTTACAGCCCATAATTTCAACAGCGGGCAGAGATATTCTCCTCAGCGTAGTAGTTTGGTAGAAGATTAGAACAGGCAATTGAACACTGATTGTCTAAAATGGGAGGAGAGAAAGGAATGAAGGGCTGGCTTACATGCCTTCATGAGTATGTGTTCACACTCAACACAAGGAGGGCTGAGGGAGTGTTCCCACTATTTATATATCCCTCTGTTTTCTGGTAGATCTGCAGGAGTGGGGTGAGGGACAATGCTTATATGACTATGCAATTTTTTCCATGGGGAAGATGACTGATGAGTATGCTTTTTCCTTTTTTCCCCACAACAACTCAACTTTGTTTTTCCTACTTGATGGTCACAGGACCAGGGCTGCAACTACAAGTGCAAGAAGCAGGGATGATTCCTAAGCAAGGAACTCTAGATATATTTTAAACCTTTATGTCAGAATTCCTAAGGGCCTGGTGCGGTGTGTTGTGCATTCCCACCATCTAGCAAAATTGGTATTAACAGTGAATGCAAGTATATTGGCTAATGGAGAAAATAGCCCACTACTTCGGTAACTACATATCCCTACTGTATATGGATGAGGATAGGCTGAGGGGAAGGGACATGTTAGACCAGTATTGCTGTCTGCAATCTAGACCAGCACCATAGTTGAACCTAACGTACCTTACAAAGGTGGACAAGTTTGGGTATAAATGGAGAGAAGGAGGAATAGTAGATAAGGGTAAAGGAATGAATAAATAGGTTCTACAATGAGGGAAACCCAATAGTACATTAACACCTCAAAAGAGGGTCAGAGCAAGAGATGTATTATCTTTATTGAGTTATAACAGATGCCTGAAAGGCTGAAGAAATCTGTTGCTGAGACGACTCCTGCTTTTAGAACCTGACAGGTTCCAATAGAAGCCTGAAAACCAGAGTGGCCTCATGTTGGGAGACATTTTCATACAAATGATGATATACTGAACTAATTATTAATGACTGAATGGGACTTAGTAATGTGCCAGTATCTTTTGACTTTTATTTTTCAGGTTATATCTACCATAATGCAATATGGTCTTGTTGTGGATTGGATGTCCCCCCAAAGCTCACTGAGACTTAATCCTCACTGTGACAGTGTTAAGAGGATGGGAAATCCAATTATGGTAATTGAAAGGTGGTTCTTGAAGAGGTGATTAGATTGTGAGGACTGTGCTCTAGTGAATGGAGTAACCCATTGATGGTTTAATGGTGGTCATAGACATGGTTCTGATAGTTTTAAAAGGAGAGCCAGTGAGTAGGATAGTCTCTCTGCTCAAGCCATCCATTATGTGACACCCTACATTGCTGTGTAGAGTCACCACCAAGAACAAGGCCCTCACCAGATGTGTTCCCTGGACGTTGGATTTCCCAGCCTCTGAAACTATAAGCAACAAATATTCTTTCTTTCTTCATAAATTACCCTGTTTCAGGTATTTCTGTTATAAGCAACAGAAATGGACTAACACAGGTCTTATACTTGCATTGTTGGTAAAATTATAATACTAATATTGATGCAAATGAATTGGGAAATTTAGTTAAAAGCCTCCTATCCCTACGCCCCACTGATGCCTCCAAATGTTGTTCCAACAGATATGATCCTTTTGCTATAAAGGATCCATGGTCAAAGACAAGGGTATAGCCTGTGATATAATTAAAAAAAAAAAAAAAGGTATGTTTGGTCTTTGTCCAGGTTCCTGGTAGAGAGCTCCTAAAACCCCTTTTGACTATACAACAAGATCACCCACTCCACTGAGTTGCTAGGAAGTTGGAAAGTAGTACGAATGCTCCCAGGAGAGGACATCTTTGCTTCCATTCACTCATGTACTCGATATTTAAGGAGAGCCCAAAATGTGCAAGACACTGTGCCATGGGCTGGAAATACAACATTGAACGAAGGAGCCACGGTCTCACTGAACTTACGATGAGGGACATAGACAATAAAGAAATAAAATAATTAAGTCTCTGTAATACGAGGAAAGAAAGAAACCCGATGCTCTGTTTGGAAGGGGAAGTGATGATGGTATTTAAGATAGAGCGCTCAACCTCTCCAAGGAGCTGATACTTAAACTGCAGCCTAAGGGACTGTTCAGAGTGAGCGCTATGAGGAGGGACGAGCGGGAAGAGGAGCTGAGTGGGCAGAGAGGATGGAGCAGCTATGCAAAGGCCGCAGTCATGGGAACACTTAGAGCATTCAAGGGATTGCCAAGAAGTGAGAGGGGAGAGAGACATATGGGAAAGCTGAACCAAATTATGCAACCTAGAATAAACAGAATTTGGCTCAGCTCTAACAGCGTCCACTTACTCTTGCACTCTTTCAACAAGTATTTGTTGAGGAACTACAATAGGGCAGGAACTGAACTAGGTGTTGGAGATTCTGCGGTGAAGACAAATGTAAGGGGAGGCTGTTTGATTAAACAACTAATTACATCTGAAAGAGACAAAAGTACTAACAATATGTATGTTTATCATTTTTCTCCTTCCCCCATTGTTATAAAGAAACTGCTAGTTTTTACCCCTTTCTCTGCTCTTAAGAAAAACAAAAGATACTTATTTGCTGGGAGAGTATCTATGATGATCTACAGAAGAAATGAATAAGGAATGAGAAAGGAAGAGAAAAATATTACAGAGAACAAAATGTGCAAAGGAAAACAAACAAAATGATGAGTTGAACACAGTGTTGTTCTGTGTGGAAGCAGTGTTGGTGGTGGTTTACACCATGGCTGGGTGAGATGAGGCCGGATGTACGCAACAGAGGTGGAAGCGGGGGAAAGATATTTGAATATATAGAGGGCTTTGTTTTGTTTTAAAAGAAAACTTTAAAGGTGGTGTGTAAGACAGAGTAGAATACATTAAAGGAAGCTGGGAGACAAGATAGGATATGACTTAAACTGTTAAGGAGACTGAAAAAAAGAAATCTTTTCAATTTAGTTTTCTCTTATAATTTGCTCTTTTGCTCTAAAGAAGTGTATTGATGATAGAAGGGTCAAGACGTTGCCCTGCCTTCTACTTTCTCCTTCTTCACCCCTAAAGTTCATTTTCTCCCAGGCTAGAAATCAAGGATATTAGTGAGACATACGTAAAAAATTTTTAAAGTCTTCATTGTATAGATAACTGAGGTATAAAAATACTAACTATATTTTCCAACATCAGAGAACTTGTAACTGGTAATAACAGGATTAAATCTCACATCTTTTGATTCCAGCTTCAGAGGTTTATTTCTCTAATTCTTTCCTGGTCCTTTATTTTCTACCTGCTGTAATCCTACTTATCAAACTAGGCACAGCTCAGATATCAACTCTTCTATGATAGGCTATGTTATGGAGAGGGCCATAACATTCTGAACTCTCTCCCCAAGGTGGGCTGATCACAAAAATCTGAACTCTGTGGCCACAGTCTAAGACGACTGTCTCTGCCTTGGCAATACTGATATTTTGGGCTGGATACTTTGTTGTGGAAGCTGTCCTGTGCATTGTAGGATGTTTAGCAGCATCATTGGTCTCTACCCATTTGATGCCAGTAGTAACTCTCAGTTGTGACAACCAAAAATGACCCCGGGGATGGCCAAATCCCCAATCCCAGTTGAGATCCACTGTTCTAAGAGGTAAGCAGTGTTAAGAAAATTATCTAAAACCTGAAAACAGGCAAAAGGGATTATTGAGTGTTCTTTTGTTGAAATGCTAGGCATTTTCTAGCAGGCTGGGAATTATCTGATTTTCTAGGGGCCTATATCTATATTTGACTCTCATTTTGCTATTGATCAGGAACCTTACAACACTGTAATAGAAATTAATTGCTAAGAATCTGATAGCAATGCAAATAATTCTTGTCAACTAGTAGTACAAATTATTTCTATCTTGTTGAAACAATAATCCCAAAGGTTATCATTTATTGCTCTGTAAGATATTAACCAGTTTTGTATCTACCTTCCAATATTTTTTTAAAATGCCTTTTCTGATGGATATATAAAACCTTGCTCCTCAAATGTTTTTGAACTAGCATTTTACTAGTTCCTTTATTAATGAATTGATAATAAATCTTTGACAAGTGTTCATTCTGTATTTGTATAAGAGCCAAGTTTTAAAATCTTGGAAAATTATATTTTAATTCCATCATTAGATTATGGCAGACGAAGTAGAGTCTTTGGAAGACATTTTAAACCAAAGCAGGAGAATAAAAGATATATTTTCTCCTTGATTGCTAAGAGGAATGCACACAAGTTTAGAGCTGCTTGTGGTATGTTTCTCCACACTTACCCAATACCATA
The DNA here is from genome assembly GCF_027409185.1 of Cynocephalus volans. Lineage (NCBI taxonomy): Eukaryota > Metazoa > Chordata > Mammalia > Dermoptera > Cynocephalidae > Cynocephalus > Cynocephalus volans. The sequence continues at coordinate 107,511,863 of NC_084463.1, read as the reverse complement.
GACTCAAAATATCTAAAGCAGAAATCTAAGGAACTACAGGAAAAGATAGAAAATGTCTCTGTAATATTAGAAGTTTTAAAGAAAACATTCTGAACAATTGATAGATTAATTAGCAAAAGCCAGTACAAGATTTGAAATGTGTAATTAAAAACCTTGATCAAGGGCCGGACCCGTGGCTCGCTCGGGAGAGTGCAGTGCTGGTAGCACCGAGGCCACGGGTTTGGATCCTATATAGGGATGGCCAGTGTGCTCACTGGTTGAGCGTGGTGTGGACCACACCAGGCCGGGGGTTGCGATCCCTTTACCAGTCAAAAAAAAAAAAAAACCAACCTTGATCTATATATCAGCATCCAATTATGAAGAAATACATATTTTTTGAGCACCCATGGAAATCTGATTATATACAAGGCCTGTAAAGTCTATTTTAGTTAATTTAAAAATATTTTCATACAAGACATTATCTCATCACATCTCACTTAGACTAAAAATCAATGAAAGAAGGATAAGTTTAGAAACTCCTAAGTCTGGACATTTAAAAACACATTTCTATATGACAAATGGATCACAGAAAAAAAAATTCCAGTGTAAATCAGCAGATATTTGGACATAAATGCTAATGAAAATACTCCATATTGAAACATAGGAATTTAACTAAAATGTAAATAAAAGGAAATTTATAGCCTTAATATTTATAATAAAAGAGAAAGAAGGCTGGAAATCATAAGGTAAGAATTCAAATTAAGAAGTTAGCATTCTAGACATCCAGTCAAGATGGCAGAGTAGATGGTCCCCAGCATCACTCTCTTCCACAAATCAACCAACTTACAACTATAAAAAAGCAATGACAGCCAAGCTGGGGCCACTAGAGCTCAGGGGAAGAGGAGGAGAGGACTACGGAGTGCATGAAGGTGGGAGAAGCCACGGTGAAAGAAAGAAAAAAACACTTCGACCATTATGAATCCCAGCTGTTTCCAGGCTGGAGCTGCTGAGTGCACGGAGCAGGAGCTGGCAAAAGCCACAGCTGAGCCCTTCAAATGAAGTTTCTTGGAGGAGGCAGGGGAAAAGAGGGTCCTGGGGGCCCCCAGGCAGCAATACCACTAATAGGGTTCCTGTGGACCCACATAGGACCAGGGAGCCACAACAACTGGAAAAAAAAGCCACTCAGAGACTGGTGAGTCAACACAAGGGACTGGAGCACAGCCCATCCCATGGGAAGTGTTTGGAGCACAGATGGTGGGGGAGTCAGGCCCACCAGGGGAACAGTGGGGCACAGTAAGGACAGCTGATCTGCCCCCTAATCAGCATAGGCCCACTCAGAGGAGACTGGTCAGGAATCTAGAACTGCAGGGGGTACAGTTTGATGAAAAGACTCAGGCCCAGACCAGTGTTTAGCACAATCCAGGTGCACCAGATTTCACTAGAACCAGAAGTAACAATAAAGTCAATCATTAAAACCTGAGCTGCACAAAAAGCCCTCCCTAGTGAAGCAGCAGCAAAGCAGCAATTTAGCTCAACCACAGAGCTCAAGTACTGGTCCTCACAGGAAGTTCCCCATTTTAGAAGTAAGCAGAGGACAACAAATTAGTTCCAGCACAGAGTTTGAGTGATGGGAACAGCAATTAATCCACACAGAACTGAAGGAAAAGATAAAGTACCCACAACCAGAGACAAAGTTTGATATTAACTAGTAAAGGTCTCATTTCACCAAAGAACACCTATAATGCCTAGAAGGACCAGAAGTCTCCTGGGCTATCAAGCCAGAAAGAGGGGAGGGCTGGGGGCCTCAGCCATGCCCCCTGACACCTGAAACCAATCCTGAGAATGGGGGCTGAGGGCCTCAGCCACACACCCCTGACAAGCAGAACCACCCCAGTGATGACCACTTAACCACAGCAAAAAGGGCCCTGGGTTCCTAAGCTGAGGAGGTGGGGGGTGAGGGCTTTTGCCACACCCCTCTGACATCAGCACCCAGTTGTGGGGAAAATAGGATAATTTAGTCAGGCTTCCTAGGCTTAGGTCTGGTTGGGGGGTGGAGCAGCACATTTCTTTGTAAACAAGTTGTGTGTGGGTGGGGTGCACACATGCACCAATGTGTTTTTCTAGGTAATTGCTTTTGTGTGTTCTGCAGTTTGTGAAGCAGGCCGGTGCAGAGAGAGCTCCCTCTAAGATAGAACATGTTTACTCTGCTGGCAGCTGCTCAGTTTCAGTTTTTCTTTCGACTTTGCCTGTAGCAGTTGAGTTTCTGAGTTTCTCTTTGTACTGCCCAGCTCATAGTGTTGTGTGTGCTGAAGACTGACTATTCCTTCTTCAACCAAGGCTCCAAGGACCTTTTTGTCCAGTTACCTTGCTCATAGACCTGTGTGTAGGGTTTGTGAATGGGCTCGAGGGGTCTGTGAGCTCCAGACCCTAGCTCTAGCTCTACAATTGGCGTCGTCAGCAGGATTATGGCACACCAGCCCAGCAATGACCAAGCCCCCACTGGAAGCCCCCCACCCCGTCTCCCTTGTGGGAACGAGGGGGGTGCCACAGGCTTCAATCCCACCCCTCCCCTTCCTTATTCTTCTGTCACATTTCCTTCCCCTTTCCCTTCTCCCCCTCCTTCCCAACTGCTCTGCAACATTATAGAATGTAAAAAAATAATATTAATAAAATAAAATAAAAAGAAGTTAGCATAATAACAGAACAAATTTAAAGATAACAGAAATAATGCAATAAGAATTTAGAAAATAAATAAAAAAGAAAACAAATATAAATGTGAAGAATCCACAAAGCTAAAATTTGTTTTAACCACACTGTTTGATTCTGTGACTATCCTATTTGACCCTTTAGCCATCCAATTTAAAATTTCAAACTCTTCCTTCCCTGGGGCTGAGTTTAGGGTGAGGGAAGAGAATTGCCTGATGCACAAAACTTAAGGAGATGCCAAAAAACTAAACCAAGATAAATAATATTTTAATGGAATATTTTTTAAAATCAAAATTAATGCAAAAATATCCATGATGACCAAAATATTAAAATTTTAAATAAAGACAGCATCTGACACTGCACTTGCCCCCTTCTAATCCTGGCCCATCTGATAGCAGTGACACCAGGGGTTTTCAAAACTTGAGTGGTAACATTTCTAGCGTATTGCTATTAGTTCGAGATAAACATTCCTCATTGTGTTATGGAAGTACCTGATAAAAAAGACTGAATTTTATTAATTGCCATTTCAACACGTATTGAAGTGATTGTTTGGTTTTTCTGCATCAACTAGTGATAAATTACAATATTCTTCCTAATATTAATCCTCTCTTGTACTTCTGTTATAGATTATGATGGTCATGGTATATTTTAATTGAATGTTGGAATTTTCAAAAAATTTTATATTGGGTCTTTGTATATTTAGTCATAAGTGATATCTGTCTGTACATTTCTCTATAGTGCTCTTTGTTAGGTTCTACTATCAGAGTTTTTCCAGCTTTATAAATTGCAAGTCACCTTCCTCTATAATGCTCTGAAATGATCTTGAAAACGTAAGAATTCTCCTTTATCTGACAGTTTAGTAGAACCACCTGGATAGGAAGCATTTACCTTTGCTGAAGTTTTCCTTGGGCAGCTTGAAAACCATGTTGTCTGTGCAGTATGAGATGTTCTTTGCAGCCCAAGGCTGCCACGTGAAAGGGGCACCACTGCTCCACTGCGTATTTTCTTTTGTGTTATGACAGCCCCGGGTTAACTTTCTCTAACCAGCATAACTGTCCCCTCTCTGTTGTCACCTATGCCAAATATCAGTGTTATCATTGCTCTATGTAGGTATCAGCTCCAGTAACACTACCTATAAATTTTCACATCATTACCATTTGTCCTTCTGCCTGTGTGGTTTACCCTTATCTCCAGCCCTGCCACGTTGACCCAGGGGCTATTATACCAGTGTCATATTGTGTTCCTTTCCTGGCACACAGCTCCTAAAACCTTAGGAATCCCTGAAATGATGTGTCTTTTTGCTCAAGATGACTGGTGGCTGGAAACCAACCATGTGATTAGAGGGTTGGAACTTTCAGACCCATCTCAGCCTTCAGGAAGGGGGGTGGTGCTGGAGGCTGAGTTGATCACCAATGGCCAATGACTTGATCAATCATGCCTGCCTAATGAAACTGCCACAAAACCCTAAAAGGATGGGTTTAAGAGATTCCCAGTTGAAATCATCCACATGCTGAGAGGGTGGCACACCCCAACTCTACCGGGACAGAACCCTTCTGACTCTTGCCCTATGTATCTTTCATCTGGCTGTTCACTTGTATCCTTTGTAATATCCTTTATAATAAATGAGTAAATGTAAGTAGTGTTTTTCTGAGTTCTGTGAGCCATCCTAGCAAATTATTGAACCCAAGGAAGGGGTTGTGGGAACCCCAATTTATAGCCAGTCAGAAGCACAGTTCAGAACCTAGGACTTGTAACTGGATCCTGAAGTGGAGAGCAGTCTTGTGGGACTGAGCTCTTGACCTGTAGGATCTGATGCTATCTCCAGGTACAAAGTATCAGATTGAATTACAAGACACCCACCTGGTGTTGGAAAATTGCTCAGTGTGCAAAAACCCCACACATTTTGGTGACCAGAAATATGAGTGTTGACTGTGAGAAAGTGTTTTTCCCTTATTACTAGTTAAATGGCTTTATCCTACAGACAGGGAGAAAACAATTGATAGAGTTTGTGGTGGACTAACAGCAGCCACAAATTCTTTGATACAACTCCCATCAAGAATTGATTGCCCTTGAATCTGGGCTGGCCTGGACTGTTTAACAATGGTGTATAACATAAGCGACTTTATGCCAGTCCTGGGCCTACCTTTTAAGAATATTGTCAACTACCACTTGGCACTTTCAATTCCTGAACCTCCACCCATGAAATCCATCTTCCCTGCCGGAGAGACCACGTGGAGAGGCCCTAAGAGGACAGGCTCAGCTGAACCCTGCCTGTTAGCCATCCTTGCATGGGCACCAGACATGTAAGTAAAAGTTATCTTGGGGCCTCCACAGCAACTTGACTGCCAGCTGAATACTATCAAGGGACCCCAAGTGATACCAGGTGGAGTATAAGAAACACTCAGCTGAGCCCTTTCTGAATTTGAAACTACCAAGTCATGAGACATAATAAAATGGTTGTTTTAAGCCACTAAGTTTTGGGATGGTTTGTTACACAGCAATCAATAACCATAACAGTCTTTCACAGAAAATTTTATTGTGCCATGTTTTTGCCATATGGAGAAACCTGTTAGCCCTAACCCCAAGAATCTTACATTCTCTTAAAAGAAATCAAGCCCTCCTTTTCTTTCACGATATGCTACAGAAAGTGTTAATTGCAGAAGTGATTCTCATTTTTATTGAAACTAGTGATTCTCAAATATTAATGCACCTAAGAATTGCCTGGGAAATCATTTAAAAAGCTGGTTCCTAAGGACCTCACCCAGATATTCTGATCCAGTAAGTCTGGTGTGGGGCTCAGGAATATGCATTTTAAGATAGACACCCAAGTGATTTTGACACGGTGGTTCCAAGAACACACATGGAAAAGCATTCTAATAAAACATGCCAGAGATGGTGAGGCTGTGAACGAAGCCATGGCAGTGGGAATGGGAAGTATAACAAGGCACTTCAATCTTCTCTGGTCCCAGCCTCTTGCCTCATTTCTAGGCTTCTCTTATCTGAGTTTTAAGCTCTGTATCCAATTAAAAACATGTCACAGTTTTCAGAGATCTTTAACTTTTTCATTTTATTTCAGCCTCTCAACCCTGTGTGAAGTAGAACGAACATTTTACAGAAAAGTGACTAACCTCTATTTAACAGCTGTCAAGTGCAATATCTCTAGGCAGAGTACCTAAAGCTAAGAACCCAAGTCCTTGTCACTGTGAGGTTTTATTTATTTTTATTTTTAAAGGAATGTTAGGTTCTCTGGTTCTTCAGATCAGAAACACCGCCACCAGGACCCGTCTTCTTCATTATGATCACTGCAATTGGGCGTAATGACTAAATGTGGATTGCTAGCTCCCACAGCTTCCAGCAGCTTCTGGGCTTTCTCATCAAAGGCCTCTTTGTACAACCTGAGAAAACAAAGGAACATCTCTTTTCTTACACTCAGTTTCCTCTTAGCGCTCCACTTTCTCTGTAAAGGGTTTATTTCAGGAGAAAAAAAGCTGTTCTGTTAGAGAATATTAACATGGATGGGGAGCGGGGAAGAACAGACAGATACCTTGATGGAGATACAGCAGTTGAAGGGCAATGGAATATAGAAGAGAGAGAGAGAAACAAGTTGAAATTTAAAAGGATTCTCCAAGAGCCTTTTTCTATCTGAGCAAAACATTACTACTAATAATGATGAAAACAGCTAACACATTATTATTACTGTTCTAAGTACTTGGCCTATATTGACTCAACCAATCCTCACAATAACCCTATGGGTAGATTTTATCATTTTACCAATTTTATAGATAAGGAAACCAAAACACAGAGATTAGGGGACTAGCCTAAATTAAACATTTAGTAAGTTGGTAGGGCCAGAATTCAAACTCGGGTAGTTTGACTTTGTAGTGCTCAACTTGTAACCACTATACTGCACTGTTTCTCAAAACTCAGTGTTCTATGAGAGATAGATAAGTGCCTAGAAAATACCCTAGGATGCACAATCAGGTTGATTCTGAGGCTTGCAATAAATAGGTGGCTACCCAAATCCCTCATAACAGGAATCTCTCCTGCTGCGAAGCCAATGAAGACTTACCCTAGAACTTGTAGTTTACATTCGGGAGACTTCAAGACTTCACATAATTTCATAATTCCTTCATACCCTAAGGTATTCTGTGTCAGGTTCATTTTTATCAGTCTTTGGTTGCTGCTAAGAGTAGACGAGAGATCCTGACAACAGAGAGAAGTCAAACCACAGTATTCCAAACTATAGGGAAGAGAGACAAAAAATAAAAATGACTTTATCCCATGACAAAAGCAAGCACAGAAGAGATCTGTGACCTTGAGTAGAGGATAATTTCAGCAAATTTTAAAAATGAGCAGAGTTAGGGGTAAATTCAAGGACTATAAGTACTTATAGTACTCTTTATTACTAGATAACTATAGGCTGAAGATATCCCTTCCTAAATCATAAATTAGAAATTAATGATTATATTCTAGGAAATAAATAACATATCTAAGCACACTACCAAATACTATAAAGCAGCTGAATCTTTGAACATCACTAAAAATACAGCAACATTAGTAGATTTTAGAAACACGGTGTTGAGTTTAAAATGCAAGGAATATAATGAGGTCTCTAGCACAATACCATTTTTGCAAATAAAAATGCATATAAAAAAAAATTTTTTTTTGGTAACAAGAATAGGCACAACTCTGTGATATATTTCAAACACATTAGATCAGTTTACCTATAGGCAAGACGGAGAATGGCTAATGGAAATAAATTAACCAATTAACCAACCAACCAGTCAATCAAGGGCTTTGACACAAGCCAATGACAGTACAATACACAAACTGAGTAAGTATGTTAAACTCAACCTTCTGCCCCTGATGTTCCCCCACTAACTAATCTGAATTTTATTTTCACTTTATGCTTATCTAGCCATTGAACAACAGTGCCTATATAGGTGCTGAGCATACAAAACATTTTTTGTTAGGTTTCTGCCCACATGGAACTCGCATTAATGTGGTAGAGAGACAGTTTTACTAATTATGACACAAGATACATAATTATCATAGAAAATATACCTTAGAGCAAAAAGCATTATAAGACATAAAAGGTTATCAAGAATCCACCAGAATACATAATCACTTTAAATTTGCAGTCACTAATAACGGTCTCAAAATACAAAGGACAGAAATTAACAGGACCATAAAGTGACAGACAAGTCCAGAATTATAAGGGATATTTTAACATATGAGGGTACTTCAAAAAGTTTATGGAAAAACAGAATTGAAAAATAATCGAAATAATCTTTCCATGAACTTTGTGAAGTACCCTCATATTTTCAGAGTAATTGAATTCTGGCAAAAAAAAAAAAATTACTAAAAATATAGATAATTTGAACAGCAGAATTAACAGTCTTAGTTAACTGATATAGAATACTGTAACCAACAATTCTTCATATTCTTTTCAAGTGCACTACGGAACACATGCAAAAACTGACTATATGCTGAGCCATGAAGCAAATGCAAATAAGTTTCAAAAAACTGCTAGAGATTAAACATAAAAACATAACAAGAAAACCCTCTTATGTTGGAAAATTAAGGAGTACATGTTAAAATAACCCATGGTTGAAGAAAGATAAGGGAAGTTTAAAAATATTTTAGACTCAAAAATAACAAAAACACTGCATATAATATCAAAACTTGTAGGATGACGTTAATGCAATGATTTGAAGGGAAATCATATCCTTAAATAACTGTGTTGGAAAAGAAGAAAATATGTGTGATCTAAGCATCAAACTCAAGAATTCAGAAAAAGAATGGTAAAACAAATCCAATGAAAATACAAGCAAAGAATTAAGATAAAAACAGAAATTAATAAAATAGAAAGTATGCGTATAATAGAGAATCAATGTTCTTCAAAAAGAAAATTAAAATATAAGCCTCAAATTGCCAATGTCAGGAACAAAAGAAAATATCACTATAGATGACTTAGGGAGAAGTTAAGCATATAATAATATTATTAGATACTTGCCAATAAGTTTTAAAATTTGATGAAATAGATAAAATCAGCAATATTACCAAAAAGTACTCAATAAGAGAAAACCTAATACAGTTTTTTAAAGTTCAATCAGAAGTCAAAAAAGTCTATACACAAAGGAAACTCTGGATAAGATAGTTTCAGACTTATTTTATTACAAAATTCATGGAAGAAATCATTTCAGTCTTAGAAAACTCCTCCCAGAAAACTGAAAAAGGAACACTCCTGAACTCATTGTATGAAAATACTGTAATTTTGATATAAAAACTTGATGAAAACTGGAGAAAATTATAACCTAATCTACATTATGAACAAAGATGTGTGTACTCATATATTAACAAAATAAATTACACAATGTATATGAGATATCATGACCAATATCAAACCATTTTGGTTTTAGCCCAAAAATGCAAGGTTGATAGATAAGTCAATGTGATTCAACACATTTGGCAAGTTTCTTAATCTCAACATGTATTCATGTTTTAAAATGAAAAAAAAAGAAACAAAAAAAGCTTCTTAGCAAACTAGGTATAGGAAGGAGTTTCCTTAAACTGATAAACAGTGAACCACTGAAAGTTTGCTTTCAAATGGGAACAACACAAGGAAGCCTATTATCCCCAGACATGTTAACATTATATCACATATATTAACAGTTACTAAGGCAATAAAAAGAAAAAAATATAAGGACAGAAAAGTAAAATACAACTATTATTCCCAAATGATATGACTGTATACCTGGAAAATCCAAAAGAATCTACAAATAAGCAATTAGAATCAACAAGAGAATGTGACAGACTACTGGATATGAAATCAGACAAAATCCAACTCGCTTTCTATATAAGAAATAAACACAATGAAAAAATAACAAAAATAACCATGTATAATAGCATTGAAATATAGCAAGGACCTTGGAATAAAGTTAAACAACAACAAAAGTCAGGGCCACTCAAGGAAAAATTACTAAGCTTTATTGATAGATCTAAGCATATAGGGAGATATATCATTTTGGTGTATCAGGAGACTAATTGATAGATGCAATGCAATTCTAATAAGATGCCAACATATAAGTAGGTGGTGGGGCATGCATGTCCATGTAATTTGATAAACTGATATTTGAAAGTTTTTTTTGGAAATGCAAAGGGGAAGATAAACCAAAATTATCTTGAAGAATATACGAACACTTTTTCTAGTAGATATCAGGGCTTATTATAGAGCTATGTTAGTTAAAAGTGTATTGTTAGGACTGGGGAATTACAAATAGGCCAATGAAAAAAAAATAGAGAACCCGGTAACAGATCCATGCACCAATGAAAACATGATGTACAATAAAGGTGTCCTTGCCAAGCGGTGAGGAAAGAAAAATTTCAACAAGTTTTGCTGGAAAAAATGAGTATCTATTTAAGAAAAGATTAAATTGGACTTTACATCCAATCATATTTTTAAAAGGTTAAGGCCTAAAAGCTTCACAATTTGCCTTTGATGTTTAGGAGACAATAAAGAAGAATACGGAATATAATGTGTGGGATATAGTGGGTTTCTGTAACTACTGTAAAGATGCTTTTGTCTCTCTCCCACCTGATCCCTCTGGACCGAAATGGAGGCTCCATTGCACCTCTGCGTGCAAATGGAGGATGATTGGAGAGTGAGTGAAGGTATAGCCACTGGGGTGGGACACACTGATTTCATGGCTGTAGGGAAGGAACACTTTAAAACCTGTGGAGATTGAGGAAAACAATTAATCCTCTTTTTCCCTCTATATTCAACACAGTAGCCTAGCAAAATAATTATGCAGTCTGTGTAAGCCAAGAAGCAGTTGTGGCTGGCAATCTGACCACACTGCCTGGTCTGTCACTGTCCACATGCTATGAACACTGAAAATCTCATGTGGACATAGAATATCCTCAACTATTCTGCTGTGCCTGATGTCATCAATGGCAACCCCCAAGTGTGAACCCTTATCACATGCGCATAAACACAACAACCAGCACGACCTACTTTCATTGTTTGATACAAATTCATAAACTTCTCTTGATGTCAGAACAGTCAAGTTATATCATGTATGATGAACCAGGCAGCTGCTACTACCAGTGAGACTGTCTACCTGGCTTAACCAAATCAGTGCAATGGTGACCCAAATTAAACAACTTTGGGACCCAAAGGAGCACAGGTCACTCTTATCCATTATGACCCATGCAAAGGAGTTTGGAATGACCTGCTGATCTTTGGTGTCATTGGCAAGAGGGGGCAAAAAACACACTAAAAGCAGCAACCCTCATCTCCAATAAAGAGACATTCAGTGGCCCACTGTCCCTACATGAAAACATGCAAATGGTGACTTGAATCAAAAATATAACAACAAATCCCAAATTAAAGACCCATTAGTCCTTCCTGGGACCTACTCAGTTGGTTGACTCCAGGACCCTTGGGGCATGGCTGAAATCAGTACTGCAAATTGGCCTCAATCTGTGCTTAAAGTCTTATTGACAGTGGCCTTAATTAAATGGTTATGAGATTCACTGAACAGATTTAGTCCCAGCCTCTGTTAGTCAGATTAACCAGAGTGGCCAATGGATGACATAATCACGTGAAAATTCAACAGAAGCCAAGACTATACTGTGTAGAAAGAGGGAGGAGTGGATATTGTTGGGAGACAGTTTTCCATTGGTCTTTCACTCTGTTACGTGTTTTGCTAACAAAAATGCAAGGCCCTGACAACTCTTTACCTGGGCCATTTCCCAGGGTTGTTTGCAATGAGCAGTCTTGAGGGGTAAAGTAACATCTCGTTCCAGGACAAAGAGCAGGCTTACTGCCTGCTTGCTATACAATGGTGGGTCTCTCAAACTCAGTGTTGCTCTTCATGGATGTACAGGCATCCATCTGGGCCATGGCGTCAGCTCTGCAAGACTGGGGGACAAAGGGAATTGACACAAACATGCTAATGTTTATGCTCTTGCTATGCTACAGGTAAAAAGTGCTTTTTCTCTGGTAGGAGTCTTGTATTTTCTGTCAGAATCCATGAAATAGTAACAGGCAAATTTTTTAGGTTCTAAGTAGGATAAAAGTAAATCTCAAACCCAACAGTTATAACATCATAATGGTTAATGATAAAAATATATAAACAGTACATGGAAATACAGGAAAAGCAGTGCTTTCTTGGAAGAGTCAAGAAAGACTTCTCTGGGAGACTGTTAAGTTCATAAAGGATGAGAAATCATTTTTTGGGGCTTCTCACATGTAAAGCACAATTTTTGACCCAGAGTTCAATAATACATGTTAGATAAGAGAAAATGTATGAGTACTAGCCAATATCAGTTCAAGATGAAATAAAAACCTAAACAATATAGGATTGAACATAAGTACGCAGAACAGAGGGTGATATTTTATTAGACTGGAAAGCTCCTTGAGAACATAGATAGTATTTTACTTATAGAAGATGATTAGTAAAAACTTCACTTTAATAGAAAAATTCAAGGATATGCAATAAATTGATCCATATATTTGAAATTCGGATTCTTATTTCTCACCTTCTAGCCTCATTTATTTTTCATTCTTTCTCCATGTACTAAACTTCTTTTAGCTATACCAGCCACCAAATAGATGTCAGTTTCCTAGTGGAGAACGGTGAACTCACCCAAGCCTCTGAATGTTACAGTTTGGATGTTTCAAAGCACCACACAGAATTTTCACTCCATCATCCTGCAAGTCATTGTTCCCAAGGTCCAGACTCCACAGGTTTGGGTTGCTCAAAATAGCAGAAGCCAGATCCAGACAACATGCACTAGTGAGAACACAGCCCATCAATCTGCAAGAAATACAAAAGAAGTGAGTCCTTCAGGTGTGAGGCTTAATTAGTCTCTTCCTAGGAGAGATGCCCAAATATTTGAATCTCTTTTCTGACTCTTTTCTATCTACAATCCAGGATGCACACGGGAAGGCCTAATATTACTAATAGAAACAAATGGGATTTCCTAATGAGAAGAAAACAGTGGGTAAAGTTGTTTTCTCCCACAAACAGGTTATCTACAGAGCTTTCAAAATCAAGGGTATAAACACTTTTACTAATACTTAAAAAAAATGGATATAAGCTTTCCGAATAAACCCATAGATTTCTATGCTTTCAGTTTTTAATACAGTTTTGAAATGAAAAAGCTTTCCAGGAATCTATCTCAAAGTGTTCTGTCCAAAGAAAGAAGAAAACTACACAAAAAACGATATTTCTTCCAGGTCCTCTGCATGACATTCAAGAGCATTCACAACCCAGCCTCAAGCTTTCTCTTTCTATACTTTGTCCCCACCCCATTCTCTAACTATACCTTTTTCTCCAAGTATAACACAACTATTGTTATTCCCCTTCTATTCTCTCTCCTTCCCTTCTGCCGAGGACATCCCCACATAACAAAATCCTCTTCATCTTTCAAGCCCAAAGTAACTGTCTCCACTGTGAAGTCTCATTTTTCACTCTGTGGGGCTTTGCCATATCCTTATAACAATATATGGAATATATTATAATTGGATTTATATTTATTTCCCATGATCATTTTGTGTTACTTGAGGATGACAGCATCACCTTCGTGACCTTTAGTCTCCTCGGCATCTAGCTCATATTTGTCATAAATACTGGTTGAGATAACTGGCACGGCCTGAATAGAGGCTGTGAAGCTAAGAAAGCACACATTTGTCTGTGTTTACAGCAATGCTAAGGACAGAAGGTGGGATGAGCAAAGACCTTGAGTACAGAGGTCACTTAGAAATGGTATCTGTGTAGCTGAAATGAAGGCGTTGGATTTAACAATAATGTTTAGGTAAAACTTTGTGTCTGAGTTGAATAATGGTCAAGGAAATTTCAAAGAATCACATAGTAACCCATACCACATACAGTTTCCTAAAGGAAGTACAGGTGCATAGTGAACCTGAGAATTTATAGATGTTACAATAAACTATTAAACTGATTTGGAAGTTTGGTTATCATGATTCAGTCCATCCAGTCAAGACAAACACTTCTGGGAGCTTGGGTAAAAAGCTATGCTGGGTTTAGACTCTTAATAACACACTCAAGCTACCGGTTCTATGGGAGGCCCTAGTGGGAAAAGTGATCTGAGATTGCTAAGTGACACCTCAGTCTTGCTTTACTCTAGCCACAATCTTACAAAATGACATTAAAATAATAAGATGACTTTAAATAATTTTTTAAATGTGTTTCTGAAATAATACCAAGTGAAAAGGGAACCCCAAAGTCATGCCTACACAATAATCTCAATTACGTATACATATAACATGCATATATATACCTGCTCACAGACTAAGAGAGAACATAATAGATATAAATACAGTTTCTGCTTAAAAATGGATGCTAGGCTATTTGAAAAAATCCCCTTCCCAGTTTCTTGAAATTTGACCAAATTATAAATCTGAACTTAAATAAACTCAAAAGAAAAACTAGTAGAGAATAATTTCAGCTTCGTGAATATAAAGTAGAGGACACACAGTAAATTCACTAGGGCACAGACAAGGAAAAAATAAAATGGCTACTGCTCAGCCTGATGTCTCTGGTCCTCCTTACCTGAGAGAAGCTGATTATAATTACATTAATTGTTTTTAAAAATCTGATGAACAGACTTCCCCAGCTTGTCTCAGACAGAATGAGAAAAATCAGCTGTACATTCTCTTCTCTGAGAGGTACTCAGTTCTCAGCCTTTCTTTCCATTTCTCCCCTGCCCTCACAGACACTAGTTAAAACAACATAAAAGTCACAGGAAACCTACTCCAAGTCCTGAAGACTACAGCTTGGATGCCGAAGAACATCACACAGCAGCTTTACTCCATCATCTTGTAGCCAGTTTGATCCCAGATCCAGGTGTGTCAGGCTCTTGTTGCGCAGAAGAGAAGCTGAGAGATGTTCACTGCTAAGTGAAGTAAAATGGCCACGCCTCAGCCTACAGGAAGGACAACGTGAGGAGAGATGGAATCACTGCTCTACTGCCCAGAGATCTATATCTTTGAAAAGGCTTCACGTTACAATCGCTTATCTATTCGCCACAGTCCATCTTATTGCTCTCCTGTCTCACTCACTGCCAGCCCATATCACTTGGGAAACTAGGTTGACATCAATTTGGGCTACAAACTGGATGCATGTTCTTCAAATTTTTCTTACTATAAATCAAATGTTAACCTGTTTACGCTGCAAATAAATATAGTACCCTGTTGCAGAAGTAGCTACATGGAATAGAGGAGCAGGCAGATGGAGAAGAACAGAAGTAATCATAATAAAGTAAGTACTCTCTGTACATAATAAAAATGGCATTTTAATCAGTAAGGAAAAGACATACATATTATATCAGTGATTTTTGTAGAACAGATCTGATATATGAAGAAAAATAAGACTAAATAGATTTGGAATAATTTAACATGTTAAAAATTAAACCATAAAGAGTATGAGATTACATAAGTGGTTTTTTAAAAAAGGAAGTTATTTCCAATTATGACAAAACCTCTAGAAGTCATGAAGCAGAATTTGAGTTCACAAAATAGTTAAGTTTCTATATTCTAAAAGTGACCATAAAGAAAGTTAAAAATAAAGCAACATGCTGGGGAAATTAGTTGCAATACACATAAGATAACATATATGTCATATTAAAAACCTTAACATATAATGTATATAATAGAAAAACATGCAGAAGAAAACTGAGCCTCTGAAGAGGCAATGCCTAGCATATAAAAGGCCAAAAACATTTAAAAAGATGCTCAAAATCAAATTACTTTAAAAGTTATTTTTCAACAACCTAATTAAATCAGATCAAAACAATTGTGGATATCCAGTGAGGGTACTAAAATGCAGGCCTCTAGACTGCTGCTGGGAATACAAACAACCTATCTGGAAGGCAATTTAACCATATCTGACAAAATACAAACTTTGGCTCATTAACTCCATGTCTAGGAAATTAACAGAAATGAACTGAATAATCACACAGTTCTGTATTGCTGTTTAAAGGTATTCATATGCATTTACCTGCCCTGAGCCCAGACTGTGGAGTTGGAGAGGTGGTAGACTTTAGCTCTGAAGTCATTTCCTTATGAGACATTAGACAAGTTACATTATCTTTCTAAGTCTCACATTCCTCACCTGTACAGTGAGGCACCCAGAGCTTGGGTGGCCAATTTGACACCATCAGGTACTGTTGTGCAGATTAAACAAATTTAGCACAGGGTCCATAATAGAATAAGGATACAATAAATGACAGTTATTAGTATCATCATCATCATTTTCTTCATTAAGTAACAGTTGGGAAAAAGCAAGAGACAGAATATGTTCATCATATTTTCTCATTTTAAATATATTTCAATATATATGTTAGAAAGGTGAAAACTAGTAGACACTCACACAAGGCTCTGTAGAGTACACTGTGGATGTTTCAAGGCCTCACTCATAAACTTTACTCCACCATCTCCCAAAGCGTTGTCTGCCAAGCATAAATGTGTCAGCCTTTTATTGCTCATGAGAGCCAAAGAAAGATCCTCACAACCAGCTTCTGTGAGGCCACAGCTTTCTAAGCTGCAGGAGAAACAGATGGGAAGGGATCTGTCAATTCCCAAAGTCCATGCTTCTCTTCTTCACAGGGAAATTAGTTGGTGTCTGTAATCCCTACACCTCAGCTATAGAATCAACCTCAACAAACCTACTTCAATTATGAATTTCATGGCAGCTATGTACAGTGTATGATGAAAGAAAACAGAACGGTAGAGGAGAAGCTTAGAAATAAATGAAAAGAAGAAGGTCAAACAAAAAGAAAAGTGTTTAAAAGTCACATAAAAGAGGAAGGGAATTAGAGGAAGAAAAGGGTTGCATGTGGAGCTCATCCAGGATTGACAAGTGAGCCAGTTAGTATCAAGACCCAGGTGACTTCCCCATTCAGCTCATAATTAAGCTATACAGAACCAAACAGAATGACTCTATGGAAAACAAGACTGAAAAACTCACGACAGCCTCTCTAGGTAACACTCTGGATGTCTTAAGGCCTCACATAATAGGTTCACTCCATCATCTAATAGATTATTGGTTGACAAATCCAGAAATATCAGGCTCTGGCTTCTGATGAGAGCCTTTGATATATTTAGACAACAAACTGCAGTCAGGTCACAGGACTCCAACCTGAAAAAAAATATATAGAAAAAGAGAAGTGACCACTCCTCAGAGAAGAGAACCATCACTCATCCAACCAGAGGGTGGGAGGTCCCCCAGCCTTTGGGACCCTGCCTGAAAACCTAGCTCCCCTATATAGAATGAGAGTTATTTAACAAAATCATAAGGCTCTGATAGAGAGCTAAGGAGGGGAGGGGGGCAAGCCTGTCTCTATCTCCACCTACCCAATTCCCTATGAAAATATGTATGAAAGCATTTAAAAATATCTTTAAATTATACATTTTTTTAATCTGGGAGGAATTTCCTCTAACTACAACTTAGAACAAGATGGATTGAAGGATGACTGTATTCTTGCATCCTCCGATTTCTGAAACAGAACAGAGATGGACAGGAAGTCAGGAGCAAAATGTGTTTCCCATGGGCTCATTTATTCGTGGGAGTCATCCCATGTTTCCTGAGAAACCCAGTTCTTAAAAGTGAAAACAAGAAGTAAATCAGAAATAAAACAGTTTCTAAAAATAAAGTAAAATAGGAAGGGAAGAAGAAAAAGTGCATGCAGAATGCTTCTAAATATTTTTGAGAGACTCATTTAAAGACAAGTTGTGCCTTATACGTGGCTGGAAGTGATACCAGCTATTTGTAATAAGAGTCAGGCAGTGGCAGCATTCATGGCATTTAAAGTTGCTCTAGTATTTCTTTTAGTCAAGAAGGTATCAACTTGAATCACTCAAGAATTGGTTCTCTTCATCACAATCAGGTTACATAGAGGTAGGAACAGGAGAAGTTTCCCTCTTCAGTCCAGAATTAAATCTCAATGGATGTCTCAGAACACTGCCTAAGGCTGAAAACCTCAACTTGCCCTGCAAGGGTGTTATGGACTGAACTGTGTCCCTCCAAAACTCATACATTGAAGCCCTAACCCCAGTGTGACTGTATTTGGAGATAGTGCCTTTAATGAAGTAATTAAAGTTAAATGAGGTCATAAGAGTGGGTCCCTAATCCAATAGGACTGATGTCCTTATAAGAAGAGGAAGAGACAGGAGGAGTGAGCATACACACAAAAAAGGCCACGTGAGGACACAGAAAGAAGGTTTTGACAGAAATCAACCCTGCTGGCACCTTGCTCTTGAACTTCCAGTTTCCAGAAATAAAAGAATTAAGTTTAAGCCACTTAGTCTGTGGCATTTTGTTATAACGGCCTGAGCAGACTAAATAAAAAGGATATCACAGCAGCAGCCAAGTAGGTAGTTAGGGAAACAAGGGAAATCTTGACACTGTGTTTGGTGTCAAGCTTTGATAAAGCTTTTCTAGACAGAAAAAGATCCCAATATTATGTGACCTGTGGATAAAATATTAAAGTTTTATGCAAAGAGAACATTACACTAAGGGACAGAAAATGCACACATGTATGAAAAACAGAAAACTAGGAAACAGAAGAAAATATTTATAAAGACTTGCTTCACATTCTAAAAGTATAGGAAGATGGAGATTCCATGAAGCTAGAGTAGCACATCACAAGTAGAGATCAGACTGAGAGAGAAAGGAAGCAGGTTTAAGATAAAAGAGTGCAACAAAATTAAAAACAATAGAAAACTGAAATCTGCATTTGAAGCAATAAAGAGCAAAATCAAATCAATGAAAATAAATTTGAGAAATTTCCCAAGAAGAAAGGGGGGGAAAAGATTAAAATAAAAAATAAGAGTTATACTGGAAAAGAGCTACACGACCAATGACTATTAGATGCTCTTGAAAAACAGAGAAAAAGAGGAATAGAACTGAAGCCCTCAAAGAAATCCAATTTAAAGAAATTGTTTCTGAGCAGAAAAGAAAAAAAGATTGCCAGATGATCAAAAGGTACTTTCAAGCAAAAGTAATGAGAAATATCCTGAAACCACTAATGACACCAAAGTACCTACAAACTGGGGAAGTGGGGAGGGTGTTAAAGCAGTCGATGAATCAGGCTAACCTTTGACTTCTCTTTAGAACACTAAGTGCTAAGTAATAATATAGCAAAGTCAACATTATGAGGACAAAGTAGAGACCTACGATCCAGATAAGTTGTCATACACCTATATCTATGAAGGCGACTGAAGGATATAAAGGAGGTCATAAAATGTACTGTTCACATGCATTTCATGAAAACTTTAGTTTAAAATTACACTAGCCAAGGATGCAATGAGTCAAAATTAAGATTTCATACATTGGAAAAGGAGAGCTTAAGAATACAAAAACAAAAAATTGGCAATATACATCAATAAAAATTAAGTATATAGAATTAAGCCTTAATAATTGCTGTATTCATGTATGTTGCCATGAAAAAAAGTCAGAAAAGTTTTGAAAGAATCCAAAGTGTAAAATATCTAGTCCCTGTAATCCCAGATTAAATTAACATACTGGAAATTGTATGGTAGAGTTATGTTAAATGTATTCCTTTATATAAAGTATTATAAATGTCTAAGTATTTTGAATTTGATAATTCAAGCACATAATTGGGGAGGGGGGACCTGAAGGGTAATAACTAATAATCACCAATTAAATTAAAACCAGGCAATATTACTTGCAAATTTCTGGACACTGGTACACAAAACAAAAATGAAACAAAATGTATTTCATCAATGTAGGAAAAGGATAGAAATGTCACTGAAAACATTTAAGAATGTTTTTAGCTGTAAATTATAAGTTTGAATTTGAGATTTCTTCCTTTTTTTCTTATTGCTAATAGAATTTAAGCTATGGGACCTTCTGACTCTTGACAAATGAAATCTCAGTCTCATAAAAATAAAACGTTCCTTCTTTCCCTTGAAGCTGCAAAGAAAAGCAGATAGTATTACAAGTCAAAATATTTTATAAGAATGATTTTTTGTTTTATTTTTGTTTTATCATGCAAGGGAATCTTATAAGATACCTGGACTTTAGAAATTGTTGCTATGTCTTGTGAAAACAAACATTAACTATTAAATCTATATTTTTTATTGATTTTTAATGTCTTACTCTTAATATTCAAATTGATATTTCTGAATTCCTAATTATTATTATTATTTTTACAGATATTAATTTTGTCAAATCAGAAAAAAGATAATTGGCACTTTCCTCTCACATGCATAAAGTAATAAAAAATATATATAACTATTTCCAGTTTTTCTAGAGTTCTGGAGGTCTTGTCTCATTTATATTAATATATAACATCAGTCATCAGTAATTCAATCAAAAGGAAAGCTGAGTGCTGAGGATTATGGCTTCAAACTAACCCTTAAATATAAGCCAGCAAAATAGAGGAGATTAACTTACAGCTTACATTTAGGTACTTCTGAGG
This sequence comes from Cynocephalus volans, assembly GCF_027409185.1. NCBI lineage: Eukaryota > Metazoa > Chordata > Mammalia > Dermoptera > Cynocephalidae > Cynocephalus > Cynocephalus volans. The sequence goes on along the minus strand of NC_084463.1, from coordinate 107,491,706 downwards.
GGCCTGCCCAACTACCTATTAACAGTGCCACTAAAACTAGTCTGGAAACTCCAAAAGCTCCTTACTTTTAGTAAGAAAATTATAATTTTTTGTTGTTGTCGTCCTTATTGGTTGCTGTCTGTGGCTCTAACCAGCTGTCATTAGATATAGGTCCATAAGGTGGTCCCAGATGCAGTTGACTCAGAGGTTGGAACCCTTGTTCCATCCACCTAAAATAAGCTCTTGGTTTGAGAGCTTGTCAGGGTAGAATTTTATCTGATGCTGGAGCTTTCTTTATGAGTTGAGCCCCCGAGGAGTAAACTCTCCTGTGCCACTAGCAGACTAAGATAAGAAAGCTGCCATCACCTGAGAATGCTGTCATTACTCAGTAAAGAGAAACTGCCACTCCTGTGGATGAGCTCAACAGGAGCTCACAACAGCCATGTGGATGTAGTTTTCTCTTCTAAAAGTGTCTGCTGTGTAATTTTCAAGTCGCCCAAGAATTTCACAATTTCTTTTGTTTTCTGAGTGTGAGATTATTTTTCTAATGTGAATTAGAAATGGAGAAATGACAGGAGAGAGTTGTTGCTGAAGAAATATAATTGCAGAAGCTGTCTGCTCCCTAAGAATCAGTATGAATGTACCAAAGTTAACAGTGGAACAGTGTTTCCAAGACAGGGAGCCCTTGGGTTAATAGGACAGGTTTCATGGGCCTATTCTAAATCAAGATGAATCATTAGATAAATTAATTTGTTCTATAATTTGAGATTTAAAAGGTAGCTATATGCCTTCTCCCTTATTTTACCATAGTAAAAAAATTAAAATGAAAATATGTTATTTTAAGGCACATAAGGCTTTGTATTTCTTTAACAAGAAGTCTAAATTAAAGAATTTACTAAATCTCTTATACTTCCCTTGGAGGACATATGATTACTTATATTAATATTTAAAAGCCTGTAAATATGATTATATAAACAAAATTAAACAAATGACTAATATCTTTATAAAATGAAATCTTACAAATCTTGAAATCAGCCAATATTGCAAATATCTTGTAATATCTGGGTCAAGTTTTGAGGTATCATATTGATTTGCTATATTCTCATTTGCTACATTCTTATCAACTGTAGTTCTATTATTCTTAATGTTAACTTAGTTTCCAAACTTATTGATTTTGGAGCCTTGGAGTATTAAGATATTTTAAAAATTAGCTAGTAATTTATGTTTATCTAAAGATTTCTAAAGAAGATACATTTCAAAGAGAGAAAACAAATTACATTCTTACCACACAATCTGTTACCCATTTGTTCTTCACACTGTTCAAATTAAGATAGTAAAATCAACATATTGCCTTATATTCCATATTATTTCTGTTTAAAAAGTGAGGGTTTAAACCTTTAAATAATACTTCATTTAAACCTTCTTTGGTACGATTATGAAAGCTGTGTATACATATCAAGGTTTATGAAAGTTAATAAATAAAAGAAACATTTCTGTAATGGAGAAGAGAGGACTGGTAGTTTAGTTCAACTCAAGTCTCCGCCTGCTGGGTAATCTGCTCAAGTGGTAGAACTTCTGGTTTTAAAGGGTGTACTCTCATTTCTCCATGCTTTTCGTGATTGTAAACAATTGTAATAAGCCACAAGGTTCCTCACTTATGGAGAAGCAAAAATTTCCATTGGTCCATATGCTATATACCTGCTTGTTATACAGCATTTTACTCTAGTTAATAATGCAGCCAAGGTTGTGGATACTTGCTATTCACAAGCACATTACTCTTATCCTACTATTTCAGATTCTCCTCTTCTGGAATAGTAGTCCTCTAAGTAAAAATCTTTGGAGATGTAGAGAGTGTTTTGCATTTATGCCATTTTGGCACTCTTCGGGTGGCTGTTTGGTGGAACCAGCAATTGCTCTCTCACCCTGAGCACAAATAGGAATTACTGGTGTGTCCCAAGTTTCCTTTTTTCCTCCTATTTGCACAGTGTATTTTAAGAGCTAACCTATTACCAGGCCCACAATGTGGAAAAAGTTATCAAGACAAGAAGAGTATATCTTTCTTTCCTTCTTGAGGGGAACCTTTAGTAAATATTATAATGAAACATTCCCATGAAAACTAGTGATTATTTGTACCTTTTAAGCATGTCATGTACATGGGCTGATACATATCTCTCAGTAATTTAAAGTTTTCTAAAATTCCTTACTTCTAAGTTTGCAAAGTTCTTACAGTAATTGGGGATCATATTTTGCAGGGCAGACTGGCAAAGACCTACTAGTTTATCAACACCTTCACTGCCCACATCATCTAGAATCAGGGACAGTCAATTCTAAAAAGTTAAGCTCAGTATGATCTATGCACAAACCAGACTAACGAGGACACTCCTATCGTCTATGACTCTTACCACATAAAATCAAAAGCAAACAGAAAACTGGAACTTTTCCCACATGAAATGTTAATAGGATGCTTACAAGACCATTGATTATTCCCCAGTGGCCACCCACACTGGGAGAACATCCAGTCCTATGTAATGTAGTGTCGGATAATTATAAAGCTCTGATGACTTCTGCCAAAGCACTGTATTCACTGGGGCAAAAAGCCCTTCTAGTTGATCCAGACAGATGGTTTCCTATTTGCAAGCCTGGTAACTGGGTTTACATCAAAGTTTTTAGTGGAAGACATTATTCAAACCTCAAAGGGATCTCATCAAATCCTGCTGCTCTGTCAAGTGCCAAGGCCTTTTGTCTTAGATCCACAGCTCCTACTGTAAGAAAATATCTTTTCCTCCATTTAACAGCTTTTTGCTACAAATATGTTTTATTTTTAGACAAAGGGACTACTGATATATTTCTTACTTGGGTTTCAGAATAGAGAGGTGGGTTACGGATAGTTCCTTATAATGTCCTAAACTACTTCACAGCTAGTGAAACCTATACTTCAAACTGGCTTGCTGACAACTGAACTCAACCCATATTTAAGAATTATCCAACAGCTTTCCAGACATGCTGTAAGGAATTCCATCCTGTAAAGACAGGAAAAACTTAAAAAGATCCCAATGGTAACAGAATTCATCTGCCTATTTTCAAAACGAAGATCTAGTTTCAGATTTCACTTCTTTTTCCTACACCAGGATTATAATTTGCTTCCCACGAATACAGATCAACCTTGGCCCTTCATGCATCAAAGTTTATTCTTGGCCCCCCTGAACTGAGTCCAGGGATTACAAAAATGTGTAAGGTAAAACTTACTGTAAAAACTTACTGTAATGACTTTTTGGTTTTTGTTTTGTTGGAAACGGATTTAACTGCCTTTCATTGAAAAAATAAGATCTTTCTTAAAACCTGTTGCACACTGTGAAGACCAAGCAGATTGCTTTCTCACATTTACAGAGAAACAAAAACAGTCAACGGGCCACCACTCAGAGCAATAATGTGTGGTAGCAAGCAAGTACCTTGGCAGTTGACAGTGGCTACCCAATTCTCACCTTTCTGGTCTGGTCACTGAATTACAGTTATAAGGTGAGAAGGATTCAGTATCAAAAAAAAAAAAAGCAAGTCAAACTGAGCGTGCCCCACTGAGACAGGGCAAAATAGGGACATGCCCCAGGGAGGCTGCTCATGAATATTCAGACTGGATTGGCCAGCACCTGTGCACTGAGTCAGAACAGGAGGGGCAGAAGCCGGCCATTAGGAGCAGGTACCTGGCACGGAAAAAGGAGAAGGTCAGGGGAGCATGTGTTGCTCCCTGGCGAAGCAGCCAAAGCACTTTTCTGGCTCATACCTTCGCTTGAAATAAATCCCTATTATGTTCTGTTTCTCTGTCCTTCTCTTCCTTTCCTTTGCCTGGTCCCATGAAAGATTTTTCTTTCATGGACTAAGAACCTGGATCTGCCGCCCTGTAACACCACCACTGCCCTCAGTTACCATTAGTGCATTCTTTTCTATAAGAGTTCAAAAATGTAATGAATATATTCTGGCATTTAAATATAAAGATGTTAAGTGTTTATAAGTTCTGGGTCTGCTCTCACTTTCCCCCCAGATTTAGGAGATGGAGACACAGAGCACTATTCAATCAGTAGACTTCAGTGGGGGAATAGGAGGCCTGCAAGGGAAAAATGAGCCCGATTCTACTGATCCCTGCTAATACCACGAAGGTAGATTTAAACTAGCCTTATAAATGGCAAATCCAAGCTGTACAAGTCTAAGTGGACAGATAAAAGTACTAATTATAATAAAAAATTCAAGACTCACCTCAGATTCTGTAGCTTACACTCTGGGTGTTTCAAGGCTTCACATAATGACTTTACTCCACTGTCTCCTATGTTACTCCCTTTCAGGTCAAGATGCATCAGATTCTGGTTGTGAACCAAAGAACTAGAGATATCCTGACAACCATCAGGGAAAGAGACAAATCTCAACCTTCAAAGAAAAATATGTGGGAGGGATTACAAAATCATCTGTCTCTGATTACAGCATACCTTTCTTTTCAAATCTAACTCTTGTGTATTATACAAATATTCTTTTATTTTACTCTTATCTCTTGTCCTACTCTGTGTTTCTTGTATTCCAGGTCAGGTCATAAATTTGAGTTTCAGGATATTGCTTAGAAAGATGACTGGGTTACAACTTTGATTTCCATTTCCATATATCCTGACAACTAACACTCCCAATTTTTTTTTGGCCTTAAAGGAAAAGAAGGTGATAATATCAGGAAAAGCAGAGAGGATCTTTTAACTCTTAATCCCCGGAATGACTACCAGAAATTATCAGGGCCATTCCAAATACAGCACTGCAATTACAACATTAATTTACAATATTAAAATCCTTTAAATAATCCAAAGTGAGTTCACGGTCAATATCAACTATTTGATGTGCATCAATAGAAAAACGCATTGTCACAAAATATAACATCTCCCTGTGGACTTTGTTAGGTGAATAGAGGCATCCCAAAGCAAAATATAAAGTTAAATCTTCTAATTTTTCTATCTTCCATCCCCTAACTCAGTCAATGTTAGATATATCTTATTCTTTTATTGTGCCTCTGCTAACCCCAAATTCCAGTATGGTCATTCTTCCTGTGGTTTGAATATCCCCCCAAGTTCATGCTGGAGCTTGATCCCCATTGTAACAATGTTAAGAGGGTGGAAAATCTGACTATCGTATCTAAAAGGTGAGGACTACGCCCCATGAATGGATTAACCTATTCATGCATTAATGGGTTAATGGCTTAATAGATTATCAAGGAGCAGACTGGTGCCTTTATATGGAGAGCAAGTGAGCATGTGGAAATGTGCTCTTGCTGTTTTTACCATGTGATATCCTACATTGCCACAGGACTCTGTAGAGAGTTCCCACCAAGGAGGAGGCCCTCACTAGATGTTCCCCCTGGACCTTGGACTTCTCAGTCTCCAAAACTGTAAGAAATAAATTCTGTTTCTTTGTACATTACCCAGTTTCACGTATTCTGTTGTCAGCAACAGAAAATGGACTAATACAACACTGCTCACTAGCTGTACAAACCTCCCTTTGTAATACTACCTTCCCTCCCTCTGCCCACCATCCACTGTCTACCCTTACTCCCCTGGTCTCCAGCAAAGCACACACAAGAAAATAAGGCTTTTACCTATTTAGAGCCCTAATCATCCTCATCTAGTAAAAGTACCTAAGGCACCCAGTAAATATGAATTAAAAGTATAATCTCACTTGTTAAGGAAAAAAAGACCTGAGCAAGTAAGGCCACAGTAAGGTGGCAAAGACTGAGAACAGCCATTATGGGGTCATCCCCTCAAGGAGCCCTTGTTTTCTAAAAAAGGAAGCCATCTAACCCAAAAGAAGGCCTTGGCAGTTGTTAAGATTTGGATTGGTGACATTTAGTGAAGGAACAATATGAGGGAAATATTTAGGGATGAGTGAAAAGGACTTCCAGGAACCCCTTAATTATCACACATATCCAATTGGCTTACTACATCTACATGCAAAACCAGACCTACTTTAGTTGCTTGAAATCTAAGGTCAGAATTCACTAAAACACTAAAATTCTGAGAAAAATACTTGGTGGGAAGTCTATTTCCTCAAAGAGAACATCTATTTTCAGTGTTAATGAAAATGAGGTTTTATGATTTGTTCAGCATTCAGTACATACTACTAGGATAAAATGGATCTTGGGCACATTGACAGGCACTAACTACAGAGGAAAGTCGAATCAGTTCCAGCTTCTTGTAGTGCCAATAGATAAGAGGGAAAGAGATGCAAACAAGCAAATTTTAAAAATTAACATAGTACTGAGAATCAAATCAAGATAAGATTTTAAAATACTGACAACAGCAAATGCTGGCAAAGATGAGCAGTTGGAACCTTCACATATTGTTGGTGGAACTATAAAATGACATAGTACAAGAGAACTGTTTAGCAATTTCTTAAAAAGTAAAACATACATCTATGAACTAGCAATTCCATTTCCAGGCATTAGCTCAAGAGATAAAAACATATGTCACAAAGACTTGTAAAGTCTTATTTACAATAGCTAAAAACTGGAAACTCCCAGGGATCTATAATCAAGAGAATGAACATACTGTAATATATTCATACAATGGGATGCTAATCAGCATAAAAAAGAAACAAACTATTGAAATATACAACATGGATAAATTTTTAAAAACATTTTGTTGAGCAAAAGACGGACAAAAAATACATACTGTATGAATCAATCTAAAAAGAGACAAAGCTGATCTGTGGCGATACAGATTAGAAAATTATTGCCTCTGGAATTGGGTGGGGTGAGAGGATTGAACAGAAAGAGGAATAAGAATTTTCTGAGGTGACAAAAATATTTTGTTTTGGGTGTTGGTTACATACACAGGTGTTTATTACACATATCAAAACTCAAACTGTACATATAATATGTGGACATTAGATGTAAATTATTCCTCAATAAAAAAAAACTTAAGAAGGAAAAACAGTAAGTTCCAGAGTGTGTTTTTATAAGTGCTTTGTTGACCTGCCTAGAATGTCTTAGCTCTGTGCTCTTCATCTAAAAATTCCTAATTAGGCCTTGAAAACCCACGTCAATGGCTATTACGTTCTGTAAAATCTTTCCCAGAACAAGTTAGTTATACTTCCATGTTCCCAGAGGTTTCCATTGGTCATATTATTAAAGTCTTTTACACAATGGATTTTAAGTATGTGTTTACTACTAGTTTCCCCTAAGTAGTAGGAGTAGAAAGTGGAACCAAAAAAAAAAAAAAGAAAAATTGGAATAACTCCATTAAATCTTCTCATGCCAGACTTACAGTAGTTTTTGTAGTTTACAGTTTGGGTGCCTTAGTTCTTGGAAAAAAATCTTCATTGCTGTTTCGTCAAGGTTACTATGGCACAGGTCCAATTCCCTCAAGTGTTCATTGGTATGAAACACAGAACAGAGATCTTGCCAGCAATGAGTCATAAGATCCTCATCCCTTTGCCTAAATAATTAGAAAAGAACAGTGAATCTATTTCAGCCCAGAAAACTCTCAGAAAATGGTACTGAGGTAAAAGTAAGTAATACTTCGCAAATGACAAGGGCATCCAGTGCAGCTCTGCCGTGGGCACTGTCCACCAGGAAGTTTCCTTCCGGGCAATCCGGAGGGTTTATTTACCCAATAGCTCCCCCACTTCCTATCTACTCTCTCTGAAGAAAGAACTTTTTAAGCTAGCCGTAGTAACGCCATTTTGCAAGGCACAAAACATTACCCTGGTTAAAAGTCCCTAGCATAGGAAAAGTACAGCCTGAGGTTGAGACCAGATAACGAACAGGATATCTGTGGTTATGCACCTGGGCCCCGGCCCGAGGCAAAGGGCGGATAGTTCCCAGAAATAGACAAGTCAGTTAAAGTTTCAAGAGTGCCCCTCAGCTGTTTCAAGGACTCCCAACAGTTTCCAGGGTGCCCCTCAGCTGTTTCAAGGACTCCCAACAGTTTCCAGGGTGCCCCTCAGCTGTTTCAAGGACTCCCAACAGTTTCCAGGGTGCCCCTCAGCTGTTTCAAGGACTCCCACCAGTTTCCAGGGTGCCCCTCAGCTGTTTCAAGGACTCCCACATAACCGAAGCTCACCCCAGGCCTTATTTGAACTGACCAATTAAACTCGCTTCTCGCTTCTGTACCCGCGCTTATTTGAACTGACCAATTAAACTCGCTTCTCGCTTCTGTACCCGCGCTTTTTGCTATAAAAAGGACCCAGGAGCTTCACTCGGCGCGCCAGTCTTCCAAAAGACTGTGTCGCCCGGGTACCCGTGTGTTCAAATAAACCTCTTGCTGTTTGCATCCGTCTTCGTGGTCTCGCTGTTCCTTGGGAGGGTCTCCCTGAACTGACTGACTACCCACTTTGGGAGTCTTTCATTTGGGGGCTCGTCCGGGATCGGAGACCCCCACCCAGGGACCACCGACCCACCAACGGGAGGTAAGCTGGCCAGCAGTCGTTCTGTGTCTCGTTTCTGTGTCTCGTTTCTGTGTCTAATCCTGTGACTCTGACTGTCTTTCTGAGTGCGCGCATTTTGGTTTCAGTTTGTTCCGGGTTAGTCGCTCTGGGAGCGAAGTGCGGGTAGCGAACAGACGTGTTCGGGGGCTCGCCACCCGGCAATCCTGGGAGACGTCCCAGGATCAGGGGAGGACCAGGGACGCCTGGTGGACCCCTTGGCAGAGGATTATTGTGTTTTGGTCTCACCGCGTCTCGGGAGGCGCGTTCTGCCATCGGACTCTTTCTTCTATTTCTACGGCACTCGGTCTCGTCGCCGTTTCTGGTTTCTTTTTGTCTTAGTTGTGATAGGTCTTTGCGTCGTCGTTCCCCTATTGGAAATTTTCGAGATGGGGCAAGGTGCCCTTACGCCTCTCTCCCTTACTCTAGATCATTGGAAAGATGTCAAAGCCAGGGCTCACAATCTGTCCATGGAGATCAAAAAAGGAAAATGGCAGACTTTCTGTTCGTCTGAGTGGCCCACATTCGGCGTAGGTTGGCCGCCAGAGGGAACCTTTGACCTTTCTGTCATTTTTGCAGTTAAAAAGATTGTTTTTCAGGAGACCGGAGGACACCCGGACCAGGTTGCCTATGTCGTGGTATGGCAAGACCTCGCCCAGAATCCCCCTCCCTGGGTGCCACCCTCCAGCAAAGTCGCTGTTGTTTCGGGATCAGAAAATACTCAAAGGCCACCTACAAGGAAGCCTTCCGCCCCTCCCCAACCCCCCGTCCTCCCGACACCAGATGACCTATTTTCTCTCTCTGAACCCCCACCTTACCCGGCGGCTCCGCTGCCCCCTCTGGCCCCTCAGGGAAACAGATCGGCACCAGGCCGAGCGCCCGGTGATCCTAGCCCTGAGGGACCGGCTGCGGGGACTAGGAGCCGCCAACCTCGCAGTCCGAGAGACGGCTCCGGTCCTGACTCCACCGTAGCTTTGCCCCTCCGAGCCATAGGGCCCCCAGCTGAGCCAAATGGCTTGGTCCCTTTGCAGTATTGGCCTTTTTCCTCAGCAGATCTTTACAATTGGAAGTCTAACCATCCTTCTTTTTCTGAAAAACCAGCAGGTCTCACGGGACTTCTTGAGTCCCTTATGTTCTCTCACCAGCCCACTTGGGACGATTGCCAACAGCTACTCCAGATCCTCTTCACCACTGAAGAGCGAGAAAGGATTCTTCTGGAGGCCCGCAAGAACGTTCTCGGGGATAACGGGGCCCCTACACAACTCGAGAACCTCATTAATGAGGCTTTCCCCCTCAATCGACCTCAATGGGATTACAACACGGCCGAAGGTAGGGAGCGTCTTCTGGTCTACCGCCGGACTCTAGTGGCAGGTCTCAAAGGGGCAGCCCGGCGCCCCACCAATTTGGCCAAGGTAAGAGAGGTCTTGCAGGGACCGGCAGAACCCCCTTCGGTTTTCTTAGAACGCCTAATGGAGGCCTATAGAAGGTACACTCCGTTTGAACCCTCTTCTGAGGGGCAGCAGGCTGCGGTCACAATGGCCTTCATCGGCCAGTCAGCCCCAGACATTAAAAAAAGGTTACAAAGACTAGAGGGGCTCCAAGACCTTTCCTTACAAGACTTAGTAAAGGAGGCAGAAAAGGTGTACCACAAGAGAGAAACAGAAGAAGAAAGACAGGAAAGAGAAAAAAAAGAGACAGAAGAGAGAGAGAGGCGGCGTGATAAACGCCAAGAAAAAAATTTAACTAGGATTTTGGCCGCAGTGGTAGGTGAAAGAGGGTCTAGAGATAGGCAGACAGGGAACCTGAGCAACCGGGCAAAGAAAACACCTAGGGATGGAAGACCCCCTCTAGACAAAGACCAATGCGCGTACTGTAAAGAGAAGGGTCACTGGGCAAGAGAATGTCCCCGGAAAAAGAACATCAGAGAAGCCAAGGTTCTATCCCTAGATGACTAGGGGAGTCGGGGTTCGGACCCCCTCCCCGAACCTAGGGTAACATTGACAGTGGAGGGGACCCCCATCGAGTTTCTGGTCGATACCGGGGCTGAACATTCGGTGCTGACCCAACCCATGGGGAAGGTAGGGTCCAGGCGGACAGTCGTAGTAGGAGCGACCGGCAGCAAAGTCTACCCCTGGACCACTCAGAGACTTTTAAGGGTCGGACATAGGCAAGTGACCCATTCCTTTTTGGTCATACCTGAGTGCCCTGCTCCTCTGTTGGGCCGGGACATCCTGACCAAACTAAAGGCTCAAATCCAGTTTTCCACAGAGGGCCCACAAGTAACATGGGGAGATCACTCTACCATGTGCCTGGTCCTAAACCTAGAAGAAGAATACCGGCTGTATGAAAAGCCGGCCTCTCCCTCCATCGACCCATCCTGGCTCCAACTTTTTCCCACCGTATGGGCAGAAAAGACAGGTATGGGACTGGCCAATAACGTCCCACCAGTAGTAGTAGAGCTGAAATCAGGTGCCTCACCGGTGGCCGTCCGACAGTATCCAATGACTAAAGAAGCCCGGGAAGGCATCAGACCCCACATCCAAAGGTTCTTAGACCTAGGGGTCTTAGTGCCCTGCCAATCGCCCTGGAACACCCCTCTGCTACCAGTAAAAAAGCCAGGGACCAATGACTATCGGCCAGTCCAAGACTTGAGAGAAATTAACAAAAGGGTGCAAGACATTCATCCCACGGTCCCAAATCCATACAGCCTCCTGAGTTCCCTTCCGCCTAGTCACACTTGGTACTCAGTCCTGGATCTCAAGGATGCCTTTTTTTGCCTCAGACTACACCCCAACAGCCAGCCACTGTTCGCGTTCGAGTGGAGAGACCCAGAAAAAGGTAACACAGGTCAGCTGACCTGGACACGGCTGCCACAGGGGTTCAAAAATTCTCCCACTCTCTTCGACGAGGCCCTCCACCGAGATTTAGCTCCTTTTAGGGCTCTCAACCCCCAGGTCATATTACTCCAATATGTGGACGACCTCCTAGTGGCAGCTCCCACATATGAAGGCTGCAAAAGAGGGACACAAAAGCTCTTGCAGGAACTGAGTAAGTTGGGGTACCGGGTATCAGCTAAAAAGGCCCAGTTATGCCAGAAAGAGGTCACCTATTTGGGGTACCTGCTCAAAGGGGGAAAAAGATGGCTGACCCCGGCCCGGAAAGCTACAGTTATGAAGATCCCTACTCCCACAACCCCCAGGCAGGTCCGCGAATTTCTGGGTACTGCCGGATTCTGCAGGCTCTGGATTCCTGGGTTTGCTTCCCTGGCTGCACCCTTGTACCCCCTGACAAGGGAAAACATTCCTTTTACCTGGACCGAGGAGCATCAAAAGGCTTTTGACCACATAAAAAAAGCCTTGCTGTCTGCCCCCGCCTTGGCTCTCCCAGACCTCACCAAATCATTTACTCTGTACGTAGATGAAAGAGCCGGTGTAGCCCGAGGAGTGCTTACTCAGACCCTAGGACCATGGCGACGGCCAGTAGCTTATCTATCAAAAAAACTGGATCCAGTGGCCAGTGGGTGGCCAACCTGCCTAAAAGCGGTTGCTGCAGTGGCACTCCTCCTCAAAGACGCTGATAAGTTAACCTTGGGGCAAAATGTGACTGTGATTGCTTCCCACAGCCTCGAAAGTATCGTGCGGCAGCCCCCCAATCGGTGGATGACCAATGCCAGAATGACTCATTACCAGAGTTTGCTGCTAAACGAAAGAATATCTTTCGCGCCCCCTGCTGTCCTGAACCCAGCTACCCTACTACCAGTCGAGTCAGAATCCACCCCAGTACACCAATGCTCAGAAATCCTTGCTGAAGAAGCTGGGACTCGACGGGACCTGAAGGACCAGCCATTGCCCGGAGTGCCTGCCTGGTATACAGACGGTAGCAGCTTCATTGCGGAAGGTAAGAAGAAAGCAGGGGCCGCCATCGTAGATGGCAAACGGACGGTATGGGCAAGCAGCCTGCCAGAAGGGACATCAGCCCAGAAGGCCGAGCTAATAGCCTTGACGCAGGCATTACGCCTAGCCGAAGGAAAAAACATCAACATCTACACGGACAGCAGGTATGCTTTTGCCACTGCTCACATTCATGGGGCAATATATAAACAGAGGGGACTGCTCACTTCTGCTGGAAAAGACATTAAAAATAAACAAGAAATTCTGGCTCTGCTAGAGGCCATTTACCTCCCTAAGCAGGTCGCCATTATCCACTGCCCAGGCCACCAGAGAGGAAATAACCCTGTGGCGGCCGGGAACCGGAGGGCCGACGAGGCTGCAAAACAAGCCGCCCTGTCGGTCAAGGTGCTAACAAAAACTACAAAGCTTCAAGAGCCAATCGAGCCTGCTCAAGCTAGGACCAAGCCAAGAGAGCTCACTCCTGACCAGGGAAAAGAATTCATTCAGCGGTTACATCAGCTAACACACTTAGGACCAGAAAAGCTCCTTCAACTGGCAAGCCGCACCAGCCTCTCCATCCCGAACCTCCGGTCCACTGTTCAAGAAGTCGCCAATCGGTGTCCAGCTTGCGCCATGACTAATGCGGCTACCACCTACCGAGAGACCGGAAAAAGACAACGGGGAGATCGACCCGGCGTATACTGGGAAGTAGACTTTACAGAGGTAAAGCCTGGCCGGTATAGAAACAAGTATCTGCTAGTATTTGTAGATACTTTCTCTGGATGGGTAGAAGCTTTTCCTACCAAAACGGAAACGGCCCTGACTGTATGTAAAAAGATACTAGAAGAAATCCTGCCCCGTTTCGGGATCCCTAAGGTGATCGGGTCAGATAATGGCCCAGCCTTTGTTGCTCAGGTAAGCCAGGGACTAGCCACACAACTGGGGATAAATTGGAAATTACATTGTGCGTATAGGCCCCAGAGCTCAGGTCAAGTAGAGAGAATGAATAGAACCATCAAAGAGACCTTAACTAAATTGGCCTTAGAGACCGGTGGAAAAGACTGGGTGGCCCTCCTTCCCTTAGCGCTGTTCAGAGCCAGGAATACCCCTGGCCAGTTCGGTCTAACTCCCTATGAAATCCTCTACGGGGGACCCCCCCCCATACTTGAGTTGGGAGAAACACTGGGTCCCGATGATAATTTTCTCCCTGTCTTATTTACCCACTTAAAGGCTCTAGAAGTTGTGAAGACCCAGATTTGGGACCAGATCAAAGAGACATATCAGCCCGGTACCATAGCTGTCCCCCACCCGTTCCAGGTCGGAGACCGAGTGCTGGTCAGACGCCATCGACCCAGCAACCTTGAGCCTCGGTGGAAAGGCCCGTATCTGGTATTGCTGACCACCCCGACCGCAGTAAAAGTTGATGGCATCGCTGCCTGGGTCCATGCTTCCCATCTCAAGCCTGCACCACCCCCGGCACCAAACGAGACCTGGGAGCTGGAAAGGACTGATCATCCTCTTAAGCTGCGTATTCGGCGGCGGAAAAATGAGTCCACCGGGTAAGAACCCCCACCGGCCTGTGATCCTCACCTGGAAGGTACTGTCCCAAACTGGAGAAGTTGTCTGGACCAAACAGGCTACCCAGCCGCCTTGGACTTGGTGGCCCGATCTTAAACCTGATGTATGTGCCCTGGCGGCGGGTATTGAGACCTGGGATATCCCGGGATACATAGCATCGGGCTAGGCCCAGATCAGACCCCCTGATTCAGACTACACAAAAGCTTATAATCAGATCACCTGGGGGGTCCCAGGGTGCAGCTATCCCCGAGCTAGAAACAGGCTTGCCGCTTCCCCCTTCTACGTGTGCCCCCGGGATGGCCGGACCCTTTCAGAAGCTAGAAGGTGCGGAGGGCTGGAATCCCTATATTGCAAAGAATGGGGTTGTGAAACCACGGGGACAGTCTACTGGGGACCTAGTTCCTCATGGGACCTCATAACTGTAGAACGTAACGATAGCAGTAAAAACTGTGACAACACCGGCTGGTGTAACCCCCTTAAAATAAAATTCACAGAGAAAGGAAAAAATTCCAGAGATTGGGCACAAGGAAGAACCTGGGGACTAAGGTTCTATTTGACGGGAAACGATCCAGGTGTACTGTTCACCATTCGCCTAGATATCACCAATATGCCAACTGTGGCAGTGGGCCCCGACCCCGTCCTTGCAGAACAGGGACCTCCTAGCAACAAGCTGTACCCAATGACTAGCAGGCAACCCCCCGCGGCACAAAGGAGCACTGCTACACAGAGCCTCCTATCACCAGGCACTCTACCCCCCACCACGGGTGACAGGCTCTTTGGTCTTGTACAGGGGGCCTTCCTAGCTCTAAATGCCACCAACCCGAACGCCACAGAGCATTGCTGGCTCTGTCTGGCCATAAGCCCCCCCTACTATGAAGGAATAGCCTTTTTGGGAGAGGCCAATTATACCAGCGCCGAGAGTTGCCGTTGGGGGACCCAGGGAAAGCTTACTCTCACAGAGGTCACAGGACAAGGGTTATGTATAGGAACAATACCTTCTACCCATCAACATCTTTGCAACCAGACCCTATCCATCAATTCCTCCGGGGACCATCAGTACCTTCTCCCCTCCAACCATAGCTGGTGGGCTTGCAGCACCGGTCTCACCCCTTGCGTTTCCCTCTCAGTTTTTAATCAGTCTAAGGATTTCTGTGTCCAGGTTCAGCTGATTCCTCGCATCTATTACCATCCTGAAGAAACTTTGTTGCAGGCCTATGACAACCCTCATCCCAGGTTTAAGAGAGAACCTCTCACACTTACCCTAGCTGTCCTACTGGGAATTGTGGCAGGTATAGGTACCGGCTCGGCTGCTCTGATTAAAGGACCTATAGACCTCCAGCGGGGCCTAACCGAGCTCCAGACTGCCATGGACACTGACCTCCGGGCCCTCCAGGATTCAGTCAGCAAGTTAGAGGACTCATTGACTTCTCTATCTGAGGTAGTACTCCAAAATAGGCGAGGCCTTGACTTACTGTTTTTAAGAGAGGGAGGCCTCTGCGCGGCCCTCAGAGAGGAGTGCTGTTTTTATGTAGACCATTCAGGTGTGATACGAGACACCATGGCCAAACTCAAACAAAGACTAGATAAAAGACAGTTAGAGCGCCAAAAAGATCAAAACTGGTTTGAAGGTTGGTTCAATAGCTCCCCTTGGTTCACTACCCTACTATCAACCATCGCCGGGCCCCTAGTACTCCTTCTTCTGTTGCTCATTCTGGGGCCCTGTGTCATCAACAGGTTAGTCCAATTCATCAATGATAGAATAAGTACAATTAAAGTCCTGGTTCTTAGACAAAAATATCAGACTATAGATAATGAAAATAACTTTTAACTCCGCTCTAAGATTAGAGCTATCCACAAAAGAAATGGGGGAATGAAGAAAGAACTTTTTAAGCTAGCCGTAGTAACGCCATTTTGCAAGGCACAAAACATTACCCTGGTTAAAAGTCCCTAGCATAGGAAAAGTACAGCCTGAGGTTGAGACCAGATAACGAACAGGATATCTGTGGTTATGCACCTGGGCCCCGGCCCGAGGCAAAGGGCGGATAGTTCCCAGAAATAGACAAGTCAGTTAAAGTTTCAAGAGTGCCCCTCAGCTGTTTCAAGGACTCCCAACAGTTTCCAGGGTGCCCCTCAGCTGTTTCAAGGACTCCCAACAGTTTCCAGGGTGCCCCTCAGCTGTTTCAAGGACTCCCAACAGTTTCCAGGGTGCCCCTCAGCTGTTTCAAGGACTCCCACCAGTTTCCAGGGTGCCCCTCAGCTGTTTCAAGGACTCCCACATAACCGAAGCTCACCCCAGGCCTTATTTGAACTGACCAATTAAACTCGCTTCTCGCTTCTGTACCCGCGCTTATTTGAACTGACCAATTAAACTCGCTTCTCGCTTCTGTACCCGCGCTTTTTGCTATAAAAAGGACCCAGGAGCTTCACTCGGCGCGCCAGTCTTCCAAAAGACTGTGTCGCCCGGGTACCCGTGTGTTCAAATAAACCTCTTGCTGTTTGCATCCGTCTTCGTGGTCTCGCTGTTCCTTGGGAGGGTCTCCCTGAACTGACTGACTACCCACTTTGGGAGTCTTTCATCTCAACACACACAAAATAAAAACTAGAGAGAATTCATATTGGGAGAAGAGACTCAGGAGGGGCAACAGTGATGTCTTCAAATACCTAAAGAGCCAATATCAAGAAGAAAAATAACATATGACCTCAAAGAGTAAGACTAGGATTAGTGGGTAGACATTAGGTATAATGTGGTATAGATTAACAACCACAGGCTTTGAGCCCTCGGTCTACCACTTACTAGCTATAATATTTTAGGCAATCATATCAATTCTGTAAGATCCAAGTTGTCTTCATCAATTAAATGGAAATGTCATCTCTCTTCACAGAGTTGTGAAGATTTAACGTCAATTTTAGTGGGGACACAAAAGCACTTTGGAAACTCTGAATTGCTGTATGATTCAGTTATTAGATACATTATCGGTAGACTCATTATAAACAAATAAAAGGTAACAAGGAATAAAATATATAATAGCCTATTGAGTATAAGCATAAACTCTAGAATGAAGAAATCCTGAGTCATAATCCAGCTTTGCCATTCACTAAACTGGGTGATTCTGGCAAGTTTGCTAACCAATGTAAGCCTCAATTTCATTATCTTAAAAAAAGTGAAAATAATAGTATCTAATTTCTTAGGATTACCATGAAGGTTTAGTAAGGCAATCCATAGAAAATCCTATAGCAAATGTCTCATGTAAGACCTCTTAAACTTGGTAGCTATTACTTATATTAAAAAATATAAAATTCTATCATGTTGCCTTGTACATAATAGATACTCAATAAGTATTAGTTCCCATACCTTACTTAAATTGGAATAAATGACACTGCCTAGTGATGGTCTATCACTTGAGGTCTTAAATTTATGAAAACAACATAATAAATTATGCATTCAAACATTTGAGTGCTTCTATGTACAAACACTATAAAGTGGTGAAGAAGACAGAGATCCTGCCCTCATGAAGTTTACAATGCAGTTATGTTGCAGAAGAGACTGAGGTCACAGATAATGTTCCTTTTAAAATACCAGGATTTTTTTTTAGACTCCTTTTTTATTTTAGCAACAATGCTAATATTAACTCTACAACATCAGTGAGGGAAGTTAGCACAAAGACTGGCAATCTAGTGGCCAGAATACCTTTCTAACATTATTATTAGGCATAAAAGGCATTCTCATGCCCTGGGTTCATTCACATCTTCTTTAAATATAACTATGAAGTCAGAATTAAGAAAACTGACTGAAAATTTTTCAGAACTCCTCAAGGAGGGTAATGGTCATAGCATCCCAGTTATAATTTCTACTCCCACATTTCAGAGACAAATGAAATATACATTCTTAGAAGATAAGAATCCTTCTGAGATTGTATGTAATGGCAATGAAACAGCTTGGGTAAAGTTGGAAAATCACGTCCTTACAATAAAATGTGTGACTTCAGTCAAGTCACATGGCTTCTTGACCTCAACTTTTTCATTATTAAAACAGAAATAATAGCACCTACTTCATAGGACTGTTTGAAGACTAAATAAGTTAAATGACCTAGAAGACCTGTCAGGTATATGGTAAGCACTCAGCAAATGTTAGCTATTATTTGATATGTTAAATCAAGAATTGTATACTTACTTTCTAGGTAAGCCTCTCTGAATCTCAGTTTTGTAATCTTAAAAATATAGATATGGTTGCCACCAATGTTAAATTGGATAATATGTTAAATATCTGATTCACTATACAACTGTATACCACATAGTAAACGCTTAATTAATTTTAGTTAAATATGAAACTGAATTCCATAGTTCAATTTTTTCCCCAGATTTAGATAGAGACATAAAAGACAACCTGAGGAAGGGGACAGGGTAAATTAATATGAATAAAATGCTGAAGGTTCATTTCTTCTTCCAAAAATATTCATTCAGCACTTATTATTTCTTAATAAGCTCTGACAGTCTCCAAATAGGCGTTAAAGAGCTGAGAGAACTTTCATAAACTACAAAACAAACGCCAATCTACATCTAAGCAATAGGGAAGGTGAGCTAGGTCAGTAGTGTACAGAGGGACACAGTACAAATAGATGACCTATGTACACTGGTTGAGCAAGAAATTTACGGTTCCTTATTTTTCTGGAGGGCAGTATTTTTAAAAATTAAGTATACTCACTATAATGAATGCAGGTTTGCATAACACTACATCTGTCTTTGAGAACTGAAGCACACATTCTCCTGAGTTGTTGGGAGTGCTGACAACTCAGAGCTCTCAGCCCAGTCCCTCTCCTGGGATTGCCTTTCTGCCAAGAAAGCCATCTCAGACAAGTTTTCGCCCATTCCTCACCAGCAGCCATGACTAGAAAATAAGGGGTTCAAATGCCTGGCCTCCTTGCCTCAAGATGGGATAACTCTGAAGAGTTATCCTGATTCTGCGACCTCAACTAAACAACTCCTCTCTGACAAAAATCTACTTCCTTCACCCTCCCAACAGGTCACTTCCAGGGAACTGAACTAACACACTTACCAAGTTTCAGCTGTTGGGCTTGTGTTTAACATCTTCTCAAATGCCACAGTTATAGACAGTTTAATGGTCTGCAAACACTGGTAGTGCTTAAGACAGAACGAAGATACAAGCAGATGGATTTTCCTACAAATATTAATGACAACCCTTGGGAAACATCTCATTGCCTGGCTTATAAATGTTTCATCTTGAGTCTCATACAGATAGTGAAACAACTCTAGAAATCCTGGTTGTGATAGAGAATATTCACTGTTTCCTAATACTTCCATCCACTGAAGTAAATTCCATTTTATCTCCAGTGACATTTCACAGTTAAATGCTTTCTCCAGTTGTTTTGCTCGATCTTCATTCAAAAGACCAAACAAAAAGCATTTCATCTGCATCAAATGGGTGTCTTTATAACTTTTGCTTTCAAGTAACAGCTTCACGTCTTCAAAAGACTGGAAAGAATCACCCCTGGCTTCCCATTTGCCTTTCAACATATAGAACATAGCTGCAAAGAACTCCTGAACATGTAGGTGGGTGAATACATAGCAGTTTTCATACTCTATGTCCTTCTGAAGTATATTCATGTCCAGAAAAATTGAGACATCAGATTTAGTTAACCCATGCTTTCTGAGATTTTCCCTGTAAAACACATATGTCATAGTCCATACTCCTATGGCAGCCAAATGACACAGGCTCCTCAGTTGGGCTTGGTTAGGTAGACTAGGGCAGCGTCCATCTTTCGATGTGAGCAAGCTAGAGATATAGCAGGTATACAGAGCTGTGGTCGTTTGGCAAGTCAATGTGACATCACCACCCTTCTTCATTTGCTGCTTCAGACAAGTACAAATGACCCGGCACACTAGGGGGACTTGGCACATGCTAAAAAGCGTCTCATTGTTTCTAAGTGAACTGATTGCTTTCATGGCCCACTTCTTGTCTTCAAAAAACTGGTAAATATACTTCTCTCTTGCAACCTCAGACATTCCTCGCAACTCTACATAATGCTGACTCTTCAACAAAGGCTTTAGTCTCTTGGAAGCTGTGAGTCTTGTTGTCACCAATAAGCACGAGTTGGGGAGCATCACTTTCCTCAGCAAACTACTCATGAGGAAGGACACTGGGTGTTGCTGGGTCCAGTCTTTGCATAGTGCGAACTCTGGTTCCTCAAAGGCGAAGTTCAGATCATCAAAACTATCAATAATAAAAAGGAGACTACTTGGCTGGGACATGATCCTTTCAATGGGGCTTTCTGTGGTGGGCCAGTCCTTTGATATCAATTGAACAAAGCTTCTCTCTTTCAGCTGGTTAATTTCTTTCCCATTGAGAAAAAAGACATAGGTAAACTTCTGCTGATAGAGATTGCCCTCTGCCCAATATAACATCGCCTTTCTCACCAAGGTTGTTTTCCCAACTCCAGCAGCTCCCTGAAGCACCACTGTCTGTGGCTGCTTACCAGTTCTGACATCCACATCGAACAAATGTTCCAAAAGTTTTCGATCTTCCTGAGCAATTTCATGATGGAAATCTTCAGATTCGCTAAGCAAAGAGTTCTTATCCAATATAATGCAAAATTTTTCCTTTATTCGAATTTTGTACAAGTATTCTGTTCTATCATCTAAGTCAGTTAGAATAGAGCAGAAAAAAAAAAAGACACACATGATCAAAACAAATTCTGTGAATTGCAATGTTAATAATATTGGACTTTGAGTTAGGAACAAGAAATAATTTAGGCTAACATCAAAGCTGATTTAGAATAAAAACAAATCCTGTAGATCTAAAACTGTGTTATAAACTGTAAAAAAAAAAAACCCCAAAACCACACACAAAAACCACCCTCACACAGAACTGATAATGCAAAACAAAAATTGTAACGGAGAATAAAAAGTAGATTCACTAAAAATATTTTATCTTCTTTATATTTTTCCTCTACCAAGAAAAAAGATGATAGATATGAAGAACAGAGCTCTGGATAAAGTTTCCATAATAAGTACAGTTTTATTTGACCACAAATGACCAAAGAATAATTTGGAGATATTTAGTTAGCTGTGTGCAAATATCCACCCATATTAGGAAAACAGCCATTAGATTTGAAATAATAAAATAAAAATAACCATTAGTTTTCCCTCATACCATAAGAATAAATTTCCTTATACTGAATCGGAAATTAAGGTCATTTAATATAATAAGCAATATTTATTAGTGATTGGAATCTTCATTCCAATTATTTATTGAATGAAATAATGTGGTTTGTTAGAAAGCAGTATAGCTGTGTTAAGAATAAAGGTTTCTCACCTGGTCCAGTTTTCTTTCTACTGTAATTCCATTTATATAAACTGGAATTCAACTATGTAGAATTCAAAACAAAATGGGGGGAAATGGAAATGATGTTGAACTAAGACTAAGAAGACCTGGTTCTAGAAATTAGATTTTATGTGGACTAGTTGGTCACCAGTCCTGGAACTTATTTACGTCTCTAAAGGAAGGGAATAGATGTGATAGGCCTTATGGTCCCCACCAAGATAACACACAAATATGAATATACCTTTGTTCATCAGGTTGTCAACCTTTAACTGGGCATTTCCAAACACTGCTCTCGAGGCCCTGAATTAACATGACCTTGATTCTGACTTCAGCCAGACACCCAGTTTTGTTGACTCTTTTTGAATAATATTCAGGGAACAGATATTAGAAGAAGTTATTAACAAGAGTTGAATAACAGTTATGATTCAAAAGCCTCTGAAATCTGACAAAAAGCCTTTCTACTCACCCAGCACTGCCTCCTGACCTCCTTGTGCCTCTCCAGCCTTGACATCCTCTGGTTCCATGGTCTGGGCCACCCCTACAACAGGTTCCGGCAGGATCATGAGACTTACCAAAAGCATGGAGAGCTTTGGTGATGGCCAAAACAGGGGCCAATGTTCTCCTCAGTGGTCCAATTCTGTGACCATTTGGGTTTAAGAAAACTAGAGGCAACAGAGCCTCAGACTATGCCAGCTTAGCTGAGGGAAGAAGTGATGTGGTACAAAGAGCACTGAAGTAGGAGACCTCTTGCTATGCCCTCCACTCTGTAACTCTAGGGCAACTGGTGTAGTGTAAGCTTCAGTTTCCTTGTCTATACCTGAGTTCACAGCTGGGGAGGATACTAACATTAATAAAGCACGTGTATTTCACAGGGGCTTAACCTTTAGCTTAGTAGGGCCACAGCCCTTAGTTTTAGAAGGGCCAAAGCCCTGTAGTTTAAGGAATAGCCTAACTTTTTAGATTTACACATAGAAATGCTAAGTTTGGGAAAAAACAAAACTTTCTCAGGACTAAATTCTGTTGTAGATAAAAAAAAAATTGTAATACAGCAAAAGTGCTTGCTCTAAGGGCAGTCATCCTTGGTGCAGCTAAACCTTATGATGGGAAAGTATGTGAGCTAAAAGCTTCAAGGTTAATGGTTGGGGGATGTTCCACGTCTCGCCTTCAGTTGTTTCTTTAAGTTTCTTGGGGAACTAAGTGTTTCCATGGTGATCATCTCATTGTTTCTTTTTGTACTTCACATAGCTTAGTTTTTTGACTCCTACTATGACTGATGAACTGCCTGTATTCTTTTCTGTAACTTTTTGCCTGGACAATAAAAACTGGGAGAAAACCTGATTCAGGGTTACTCCTAGGAATCCTTCTCCCTTGAAGGAATTCCTCCTGGGATTAACCCCTTTGCCCTCTCATCGCTCTGGAGAAATGGGCTTTGGGTAATTCTTTGTGTCTCCATCACCCTGGGAGAGGTGACACACAGGGATATATGATAAGGCTCAAAGAAGATAACAGATATACAATTTGTAGCTGTAAAGCCTTCTATATTAGTAAGGAATTTTAGATGTCTATAATATTTCATACCTGGGATGACTAAAATTACTGGTTGGCTTATATCCTTTAATAAATTTTAGCCTATTCCTCATATTTCAAATATTTTAAATCATATTTGAGATTCCTAGAAATTTAGCCTAACCTATGACTTTATTTGTAGTTTAGGCAAAGGCACACTGTATGTGACAATTCCTATCACTCAATTTCTTTAATCATTTTGATTGGTGCAAGATGGAAAGGAGCCAGGCTGAGTAACAGTACTCAAAATACTTCTGCCCCTTCAGTATTCTTCAAATGATCCAAAAAGCTCCCCAGGTACAAGACCACCATGGAGCTTGTGTCCCACAGAATAGTTTCATCCCTAAGTCCTTCTTACATAATAATTCCAGTGGCTCTAGGAAACATTTCCTTCTCCCTACCCCCACATCTGTCCCCAGATTCACTCACAATTGATTTCTGCTTTTGCTCTCTCACACAGACCCTTCAGGTTCATTTTGCCGAAGATTTGGAGAGTCACATCCCAGGCCTGCTCTCCTGGATAATATTTCTGCATCAAGTTAGCCAGATCCTCCAGCCTGGCCCTCTTCACTTCAGTCCAGGGTATTAGGCAGTGCCAAGGTTCCATGGTCTCCTTTAGAAATAACTTGAACTTATTTAATTCCTCTTTGTTTAGCTCTTCCAAATATAACAGCAGCCCAAAATCAGAAAAGAAGGAAGACGATGATGAATCTGTCATCTTGTCCATGGATCAGTATTTAGGCATCAGTGTGGGAAAATAATCAAAAGAACACGAAATAAATGGGACCTATAGAAAAGATTAGAAAGAAAAATACCTATAAAAATATGGATTAATTCAACAAGCATTTGAAGCCAACTAAATTAGGCTCAGAACTGACCTAGTGTCCTCTAGTATACCACAGTACTGCATATTTCTTCCACCTTCCCAGGACTTATTCCCAGCCCCACCACTTATGAGTTATAAAAAATAAAGACAATTCATCTCTCTGAGACTCAGTTCACTCTTCTGCAAAATGGAAATACTAGTGCTAACCTCAGAGGACTGTGGTATGGATCATATGAGGTAGGGTTCATGTATCACGTGGAACAGAACAGGCTCCCACCGAGTTCTGGTTAACTTTTCTCACCCCTTCTCACCCCCACCCACACCTAACATATATCTCAGCCTATAAAACATTGTTATTGCATCCCTGCCAACATATTATTACTCTTAAAGCACATGCAATTGGAATATGCCACCATCTACCTCTTCTTGTCATGTCATCTCTGGTTTCACAAATCCATACATAGTCATTGAGAGTCTGTTCCTTCACATCCACTCCCCAACACCATAGTTATTCTGGGTGAGTTTGGCGTTAAAACTCACCCAAATGCCATTCTCTCACACCCATGACCTTATTACACTTCAGCATTTCACTCTGATGCTCTCATCCCAGGATTTGTCAACAACTACTCAACCTTAAATTGCAAACTCCCATAAGCCATTTTTCTAATATCTTCCAGTTAATTGAGCAGTTTCATACCCTCACTCCCACTGTAACAGTTCTTCAAACACCATCAAATGCTAGCTAGTCTTTTTGAGTCCTGCATTTTCCTCTTCCTTATCGGCCATCTTAAAAGCGTTATTCAATTTCTTCTTCAGCATGGACACTCCAGTTAATCACTTAAACCAGACTCTCCCCAGTACCCTCCAGATCCTCATCTCCTCTTCAGTGATTTGACTGGAGACAAAACTAGTAAATGGTACAGCTGGAACTCGACTTAGATCTTTCTCTAAACTCCTGCCTTTTCCAGTCTTTTATAACACTCCCACTATTCTTGCTAGTGGGATTGGAAAAAAAAAAAAGATGAATAGGGGAAATAAAAATGTGCAGAAGAGAGAGCTTAATTCTTAAATGGAAGGTAAATTACCTCAAACATTACATAGTAAATCTGGACTTTATCCTGCAGTAATTGGTGCTCTATCAGCTATTTTAAGGTTGGTTGTTTTTAATGACACAGAGAAATAGTCTAGATTACAGATAAATTTGACACAAAGTTCTATAGTATTTTTTTTAAAGAAGCCAAAAGGAAGAAATTTGGGGAAACTCAAAGGAACACTGATATTTCTCCAAGACATACAGAATATGGTAGTTGAGGGAAAGCAAGGCATAGAACACAACACCCTGAACTTCCTGTCTAGAAATTTACAGACATCACTATATGTGGGTCTTTTTCTTCTTTCCTGAAACAAAGGAAGGATCATCCCTTTATCTGTGATCTGAATCTCATCAGCATCAACACTCGTTCAAGGGATTTCATCCATTAGTGTGTTCTCTTCCCTGTCTTCAACTTCTCCCTGTCCTCTGTGTCCTTCCCATTAGCATTTAAACATGCCCAAATCCAATTTAGTATTTTACAGACATTCCCCTTACTCCACATCCCCTTAATCTTCATAGTCAAACTTCTTCAGAGTCGTCTATATTTTACCTACTATTTATACCTCCTCAATCCACTGCAACCTAACTTTTGTCACCACAATTCCACTGAGATAACTCATACATTTACCACCCTGTTGCAAAAACCATTTTGGGATTCAATTTTCACATCTGTAAGCAGGAATACACAAGAGTAGCTACCTCTGCAAATATTAAAAAGCTAATGCATGCACCCAACTTACAAGGTGTCATACGTATAACAGTGCCTTACATCTTGATATTCTCTCCCCTCTTTGCTCTCATAATCCCACACTTTCTTCATTTTCCTCCTTTGTTTCTAGGTGTGCCCTTGAGCCAGCAATCTATACCTAAATCTGGTTGGGTTTCTACTACATGATATCAACAATTCTGATGGAGTACAATATATTTTAGCCTCCTTCCCAAAGGTTTTATGCTGTTCTGGAAGGAATTTGTTTTATTCTGTGGTCTTCTTTTATGAGGAGTCTTCAAAAAGTTTATGGAAAGATTCATATTATCTTTTAATTCTATTTTTCCATGTACTGTTTGAAGTACCCTCATACTTACATTTTTAGAAAGAGGAAAACAGGTGTTTTGTGCTGTTTCTCTTATATGAAGGTATTCGTTCATTCCAAAATGTTCTGAACTAAAATGGGAATCCATAGTGAAAGGGGATTTCAATTTGTGAATTTGGACGTGAATTATTACCAGCTATCATAATTAAAGCATATTTGTTCAAAATAAGTTATTCATTGAGTTCATATTAACAATGACTATTTGTTCAGGACCTACTGTGTATAAATTCTCTATAAAAATTTTCTCTAGTCTTTAAAATAGTCCCAAAAGTTTAGTTTTATCCACATTTTACAGATAGAGACTTGGAAATTAAGAAACTTGCTCAGGTCACAGAGTTGACAAATGGCCTGTCAAAGTACAAAGGTCATTCTCTTTCTACTATGTGGCACTGCCTTTTAACTTCACTTCATCTTCCTAGGCATTGGGAATTCTGAGTTACGTGTATGAAATGCATGTGGCCATGCTCTGTGATACCAGACCCTGTGCTAAACACCAGGCTGGGGGAAGAGGAAGAGCTCTAAATATATAATGGCAATTATCAGAGCTACAGAAGTTCTAGGAGAACACATAGGAAGAAAGGATTCCTCACTATGGAGGGCTGAGATGAGAAGGTCTTGAGAAAGTGACATTTAACCTAGGAAACAAGGTATTCCTGCTTTTCATACACTCCTGCCTAACTTCCTGTCTCGGTTGGTCTAATGGAATCTCCTATAACAGTTTCTCAACCTCAGCATTACTGACAATTTTGGCTAGGTAATTTTGTTTGTCTGGAAGATACTGTATGTGTGTGATATGATATTTAGCAGCATTCCTGGCCTCTATCAACTCCATGCCATTAGAACCATCAATCTTTTACAGTTGTAACAAACAAAAAGGTCTTCAGACATTGCCAAATATCCCCAGGGGAGCAAATTGCCCTCAGCTGAAATCACTTCCAAAAGCCTTACCCTCTACTGCTGAGTGTACAACTACTACCATAATAAACAAATCAAAGAAACGGAGTAGACAGCCCAGAAAAAGACCTTGCCGTGAGATTTTAATATATAAGAGAAGAGATATCATAACTGGGAAAGGAAACATTCAGTGAAGTTTATTAGTACACCTTGTAAACCATTTAGACAAAAATTAATTCATATCCTCACAGAATAAATCAGATATAGTAAGTCAGTAAATCATTTATACTTCAAACCAGAGGGGGGAAAATAGCAGAGAATATTTACCACACCTTTGGAGAGGAGGGACCTACCAGTTTGGACACAATAAGGGAAATAACCAAGAATTGGGTTGAATACTAGGAGACACATTGTTAACTTTGTTGAAATTAAAACCTCTTAAGAACTCAAAGACAAACATTAACCAAAAACAGCAAGAATCTTTACAGGAAATAAGGCAAATAAAGAGCTTAAGTGTAAATTAATAAAACCACTTTAAAACTGTTGGTATTAACTGCTAAAATTGGAGATATGCACCCACTACCCATTCTTGGTCTCTAATACTGTGTGTCATTCTCCAATAAGAGGAATCAGGGCTCCTCAGGAAATTGCTGGTTCTAGGGCTGGGACAGGAAATATACAAGATGAGTCACAGCATCTTGAAATGCCAGAAATTAAGGAAAAGAACAGGATGGGGCAAGTCAAAAATGGGTCCAAATGGAAAGAGCTCCCAATAGCCAAAGTAAATGACACAGTACTGGATTATAACCGGAAGTATAAAGTAAATATCCATGAGTCCATATTGATATAAATGACTGAATAAATAAGAGAAAGAAGATAAATCTCCCATACAGAAGAATTCCAAATAAGTAGATACTCCCTCCTCCAGGAGGTAGATTTTAACCCCCTCCGACCCCCTAGTGTGGACTCTGCTTAGTGGTTTGCTTCCAAATAGTAGAGTAAGGAGTTGGGTGGGGAGGAAAAGAGTAACTTTACTGTGAGAACCATGAAAAACACTGCCTCAGTCCTATGAACAAGGTTAATATCACCAGTCATGTCACTGTTGATAGTGTCATTGATGTGATGTGATAAGAATGGCATTTCACCACTGTGATATTCCTTCCAAAAACCCATAATCACAGTCTAAGCATGAGGAAAACATCAGACAAACCCAAATGGAGGGACATACTACAAAATTCCTGACTAGTATTTCTCAAAACTATCAAGGTCATCAAAAACAAGGACCAGAGGAGACCAAGGAGACAAAATGACTAAATTTTGTCATAGACAAGATTCAGGCATAGGAAAACACACACACACGCACACTAGGGGGAAAAACACTAATAAAATTCAAATTAAATGCAATTTAATTCTTAATTGTCTTTGTTGTGACAAATATGTGCAAAGTGTTAAAAACAGGGGAAATGGGTGAGGCATATAGAATTCTTTGTCATTCCAAAAATCTACTCTACAATAAATGTTTTTTTAAAAAAATTGGAGATGTGAATATCCTATAGACTAGCAATTACAGGTACAGTCCTCAGAAAATGCCCAACAGAAATCTGTATGCCAGTGTACCAGCAGACATTCAAGACTACAGCAGCATTACTTGTAATTGCTAAGCATTGGAAAGATCCAAAACTCCATCTATAGTAGAACCAGTAAAAAAATAGTGGTAAATTCATACAGTAATGAAAATATATGATCTGCAACTACATGCCACAAACAACCAGTGAAAGAAGCCAAACCCAACAAGATTATGTACCATATAATTCCATTTTTAAATGATCAAAACAGAAAGAACTGTACTGTTGACAGATGCGTGTATATTTCTAAAATGGGCTAGGGGCAAGGAAGTAACTACCATAAAAGTTAATTTAGTGTTACCTCTGCGGGGGTTCTAAGGGGTGCCTGCCCTCGGGGCTTTTAGGTGCTGATAATGTTCTGTTCCTTGACCTGGTGATTGCTACGTGGGTGATCACTTGGTAATCATTCACACTAAGCTGCACGTTTGTTTAATGCACTCTTCCATAGAGTTACAGGTCACTCTAAGATATGGTTTTAAAAAGGTTCATATTCCCAGAAAGGCATGATACAAATAGATCAGAATAGCACTAAAGCAAATTTATCGTGAATAGCCTATTCATAGAGGGAGAAAAAAGGCAAATGGCTAACAACTATTTCAAAACATGTTCAAACTTACAGATATCAAAACTAACGCAAACCTGGATATATCGCTTCTCAATTACCAAAATGGCAAAAAATAAGCTTTGAAAAGCAGTGCTATATGATGTAAAGAATGGAGTGAAGCAGAATTGTGAGTATAAATGTTAATTGTTACACTCTTTTGGAAAGCTGCCTGTTCACAAATAAGAACTTTAAAAGGACGCATGACTTTTCAATCAGTACCTTCTTCTCCACGGAATTTTCCAATGGAAAGAATCCCAACTACAGAAAAGACTGCTTTGTGCATAAGGGTGTTTATTTAGAATAGTCAATAATTGTCAAATTAATAACCCAATTACGATTAATGAACTAAATGCATAAAAATATAGCACACACCTGAGTTTTCAGTTATTAAAATTACCTTATCATGCAGCAGTGTGCAATATCTACAAGACTAAAAGCAGATAGCAGGGATATGAGAATTACAACCAAGGAATTAAAATCAAAGCCTCTGCATAAAAAAACAAAGAAAATATATCTAAATATTACCGAGTTTTCTTTTGAGTTTAGAACAATTTCTGACAACTTTCTTTAATCAGAATACATTCTTTAAATAAGTAGAAAAGTAAAAAGGTAAAAAGGCAAATCCCAAACAGATTAAAAAAAAAAAAAAAAGCCTGCCAACCGTACTTGAATTTGGCCGGTGGGAGATCATCGGTAATTTCGTAGAGAGCAATTTTAGGTCACCTCTGAGGTAGAGGGGGTGGGAGTGACAAAGCCTCTCCACCAAGGGTTAGAGGGGTGACCTACGTAGGGAGCAATCGTAAACTATTATTTCTAGAACTTCGCTAGGAAGAGGAGAGATACACTGGTAGTGTGGAGCACGAGGACTGTGACGTTTTCAGGTGGTTTGCTTCGTTTTAAGTTGTAAGAGGGGCTCAGAGTGGATGACTAACAGCAGAGCACAGGTGGCGGGAATAGCCTCAAACCAAACCGCTGCTCTTCGGACGAGAGGGGCGTGCCTGGATTAATCAGGGCAGCAGGTGAAACTCGGGCTATTCATACCACTCTAGCTCGGGAGAGTTAAGAAGCGGGCACTGCACGTGGGTTAGAGGCCACACTAGGTCTCCACCGGAAGGCTACTCGTTACCCACGTGGGAATTCCGGTTCTGGCCTCTGACTCTCCCTGGTGACCTCGGACTTGCCCGGGGAAAGTCGCCTCTCCCGCCAAGCCATCGCCCACATTACGCTCCAAACCAGCGGTGTTCTCCACCCGGGGGTACTGGCAGCTCCTTCCTCTTGGGCCTTGGCCAGGACTCTGTATGCCCTTCCTTGTCTTCCACACAATGTGGGCACCTGAAGGACTCGCATGGAATCCAGCTTCCTTTACAGCAGGCAAAACACACAGCCAGAGAAGAGTAGGGTCATGTCATACCTTGGTCTCAGTGGGCGCTGGTGGCGAAGGTTGTCTCAGCGCTGAACGCCACGGATCAAACAGAGAAAGAAAAAATATGAAAGGAAAGATCAGTAGGTACTTGCTGTTTGATGAGAAAGGGGAACTCATTTGGCTTTCAAGGTCTCATCCTCCTCTGCAAGCCCAGCAAACCTGCTAAAAGGGCTGCGTGGGCAGGCCTTAGAGGTTGGACCCTCCCGCCCCGCCCAGCGAGTCTCTCCTCCCATTGGCTGGCGGACTAAGGGGGCGCGCTGCTCCCACTCTCCCCCTCCGGTCTACGCCTCCCACTGGCTCTACAGGGCACTTCCCCAGGAGAAGATACATTGTTCAATACGGGATCCTCTGCGCTCACAACACCTGCGGGCACACAGCGTCCTTCCTTTCCTGATAACCAATAACTCAAGAACATGTGGGGGGGAAGGGGGGTCGGGAAGTTGGACCCAAGTTTTAGATGACGTTTCCCAAACTGACCGACTCCCAATAAGCAGTGTCCTTTGATTTATCCATCCAGTAATCCACATAATTATTGAGCACCTACTTCGTGCCTGGCAGTTTCCTGAACTAACTCTAGCAGCGAACAAAATATTCAGTCTCGCTCTCCAGCCCCCAACCCTCATGTAGCTTACATTCTATTGAAGGAGCACAGATAATGAATTGTAGTATATCAGGTGGAGGTCATTGCTGTGGAGAAAAACAGAGTGGGGTAAGGGACATAGTGCCAGGGGTGGGGAGTAGGGCATGAGTCCTATTTCTCTTTGAGTGGAAAGGCAAGACACTGCTAAGGTGACATTTGCAGAAGGTGAGGGTGTGAGCCATGCAAATATCTGGGAGATGGGGCATTTCAGGAGGAGGAAATAGCAAGTGCAGAGGCCCACAGGCAAGAACCTGCTTGATATATTTGGGAAACATTTGAGTCAAATCAACCGTGATGATCACCATGACTGTTGATAAATGTACCAATAGTGCAATTTCATCCAACTCCCACATGACTAGAACAGCACTTGTGTGAATTTATGGACCTGGTCCCTAAAAACAGGGACCTCAAAGTTGGCTTAAAACCTAATAGATACAGCAGCTTCGGGAATTAGAATTGTCTCTCAAACGAGAGGCCTCTGAATCAATGGGCACAATCAGTGTCCTCTAAGGATGGCTTCTTTTTCTCAGGATAACCCATTTGAAAGACCTTTTCCTATTCACATAGCAGCAAGATTTGGGAGATTCTAGACTTGGCCATCACCTCGTTTAAGCTAGTGTATCTCCCACTGGACTCTTCATGGAGAGACTGGAACTTCATTCCAACCTAACAAAGTAGGAGCCGGTATTCATTGGCATTAAGCAAAAGTATACTCCAGGCAACTGATAACTAAGGGTTGAGGCATGCTAGTTAGCAAGATGCATCCAACAATGTTAAATAGTCAGAAATCAGAGGCCTAAATTATAAAGATTCATATAAAAACTAACTCAAAAGGATAACCAACAGTGAGGGATAGGAGAAGTAGTGAACTCCTCTCTTGGTTTGGTTCTAAGCTGCTTTATTAACTGGTTACATAATAGACTTCAGGTAATGTGCTGAATATTATGTTCACAAGTACATTTAAGAGAAGGTATCAGTGTTAGAGGTTTTGGTTCTGAAACCAATTCTAAGATGCCCATAAAACCATGAAATAGAACATATTTATTCCCTGACAAACTGAGGGGATGTTTAAAGAAATTAAAGAAAATTTTGGAAGATGAGGGTCCTGAAACTGTTTCTTATAAAAATGAATTAGACATTTAAAACTTTTTATTTAATTACATATACCTGACCATATTTAATTAATGCATAAATGCTTAAGTATTATTTTAAATTTTAGTGCAGTCTTTTTTGTTTCTTTTCCCTTTTGTTTTAGCTCTCCCACTGAAAGCAACCCCAGCGAGGAAGAACACTGTTTGCCCCTTATTGCATTATTATAAAGGAATATTCTGTTTTGACTCTTCTTTATTACTTCTGGTAAAATTTAACTTTTCAGTCCTTATTTTTCTTAAAATGCTAAATAAATAAAAAAGAAAACGCAAATCTTCTTAATTAACAACTACTAGCAAAAAGGCATGAGATGACTCTTTTTCTAAGGAAAAAAATTTTAAAGATATCCCTTCACATCCTTGTAGCTGAAAGGACAGACACTTCTCTTCTTCATAAAACTAAGGTGCCAAGTTGAAAACGGTTAACAAAATCTCCGTTTTGTTTTGCTGTTCCATAAGGAGATCTGCATAAATACTTATACTACTACCAACTTGTTCTACTTTCTGTTTATGGAAACTTAGAAGTGTTATTTGTACAGAAGATTCTTATAAGATACCTAGACTTTTGTAAGTACTGCAGTGCCTTGTAGAGGTAATCTTTAACATCTAAAAGGTATGCTATTCTTAGTGATTGTAGAACTTGTTCATTTTTTGCCCTGATAGTAATTTTTTGATGGCATCTCTGTATTACTATTTTAGTAAAAATTCTTGGAGGATTTATTTGTCAAATTAAAAGAACTTGTCACTTTCTTTATCTCCCACAAACACAGAGGTAAAAGAAGAGTGGTAGAATTCCTTTTTTACTAAGAGTTTGAGAGACCATCTTATAGGACCCCAATTTTCTTTTTATTCACATCAATTCCTCCCAATAAATAATCCACATTAAGCCCATCCATTATTCAGTATGTATCTTTTCACATTTTTCTCTGTGCTTATATAATTAAACTCAAAATCACATACACAAACACATACTGAGTTACAAAATTTGAATTATTCCACTTTTTGTACCTTGACTTTCTCACCCAATGAACAATTTTAGTTATTTGTTTATTGAACACTGATGTTCTCTTCCTACTCCACCCCACCATTAAAATGGCTCCACGATAGATAAATATTTTTATCTATTTTATTCATTTTTGTATCCCCAGCACCTAGAACAGTGAATGAACTTAATCAATACCACCTCATGAATGTCAGAAGGGAGTGGAGTGGAAACAAGCATGACAGGTTGGAACAACAAGGCCAGGATGGCTAATATGGAGGGAGGAAGCAGAATAATGGAATATGAAGTCAGAGAAGTAGAAAAGGAAATGAGAAAGGTAAGGAAAGATAGATTATGTAGACCATTTAGGTCACTGTTAGTACTTTGACTTTCACTCTGAGGAAGCTATGAAGCCAGCTGAGGGTTTTGAACAAAGTGAATAATCACAATTACGTTTTAAGAGAATCATCCTGCATCATGATGAAATAGACTGGAATTGGGCAATGGCAAAAGTAACGAGACCAATTAAGAAGCTATTATTTAAAAAAAAGACTATTATAGTAATCCAGGTGAGAGAAAATGATGGCTAGGGCTAAGCTGGTAGCAATGGAGATGGTAAAATTCATCATATTCTGGAAATTAAGGATAGAACTGCATAGATTTGCTGACAGAACAGACATGGGATATAAGAGAAAGAAAAGTCAAAGACAGGTCCAGGATTTTGGCTTGGAAAATTAGAAGAATGAGATTAAGAAGGCTGTGAGAAAAACAACTGTGTGAGGAGTCTCAGGAGCACATTTTTAAACATGTTAAATTTGGGATGCCTGTTAGACATCGAAGTTGGGGTGTCAAGGAGGGAGTCTAGAGTTAGAATACAAAGTCTGAGCTGGAAATATAAACTTGAGAGTCACTAGCATATAGGTGGAAATAGATAGAAACAAGAACATTAAAATACTAACCCCTGAGTCATCTACTATTTAGGAGAAAGGGCAGGGAGAGGAGGTGGAAGTGGGGAAGTCAGTAAAAGTTTTCCAAACAGCCTGAAAAGAAACATCGAAAGATGAAAATCTGGATAGTACGGTGTCTAAAAATCCAAGTAAAGCAAGTGTCTCAAGGTAGAAAGAGATCAGTTGTGCAAAATGCTGCTGACAGGACAAGATGAGGATTGAAAACTGACCATTGGATTTAGCAACATAGAGATCATTAGTGATTTTGAGAAAAGCAGTTGCAGTGGAATGGTGTGTTGAAAACCTAATTAAAGTAGGTTCAAGAAAAATGGGAATGAGAAGAAATTCGAGACAACAGACTACTTTTTCCAGAAGTTTGGCTCAAAAGGAAGGACATAAATGAGGCAGTAGCTGATGGGGGAAGTAGGCCTGCTATGGACTGAAAGTTTGTGCTCCTTCCACCCCCAACTCCCAAATTCATATGTTGAAACCTAATGTGAGGGTATTAGAGGATGGAGCCTTTGGGAAGTGGTTAGAGTCCTTATAAAACAGACCCCAGAAAGCTCCCTGTCTCCTTCCTCTATTTGAGAACTCAGTGGGAAGACAGCTGTCTAAGATGAACCAGGCACCAGGCCCTCACCAGACACTAAATCTGCAGGTGCCTTGATCTTGGACTTCTCAGACTCTGGAACTGTGAGAAATAAATTTCTGTTGTTTATAAGCCACCTAGTTTATGGTATTTTGTTATAGTAGCTGGATCTAAGACAGGGCCCTAGAGTTTTGTCATTTTGTTTTGCTTTTTTAAAGACATAATGGCATAGTTGATTGTTGATAGGAAAGAGCCAATAAAGAGGGAAGAGGGAAGATTGATATTGCAGAAGAGGGGAGTTGCTGGAGTTAGGTTCAGAACGGATGGAATCTATTGACTAAATGGATAGGCTTCCTAGCTCGGGACACAGACTTTTCATTCATATAGAGAGATAGATCAAATGGGCACTGATGTAGGTAGGTGTGTGGATGCATTGTGGGGAATAGAGAGGGGTATGGAAGTTCTCTGCTTGTTTTCTCAGGCAATTAAAAACACTCTCATCCGCTGAGAATAAAATGGAAAAGCTCTTAGTTTTTGTAAATGTCCTATGGACAGAAACAATATAATCTCTATTCTAGGGATATGTTTCTATATATCTCTTAAGTCAAGATTATTAATCATACTATTCAATTTCTGTATGACCTTATTTTGTCTCCTAGATTTAATTCTAACACAAATGTATTGAATCTTCCACAGAACTGTATTTTTAACCAAATTTTCAAATTTATGAGTTTTGATTTATGCATTTAGTAGGTTTGGTACCAATAAACTTCTTCATAAATTGTGCCTTTAATCAATATATAAATTCCATCTATTTCTTTGGTTCTTAAGTTAACTTTCCATTAGTTTTCTGAAATATGGAAATTTCTACCCTTTTTGTTTGCCTGGTATCTTTTCTTACCAACCTCACAGGTGTTTCTAGTAAACAGCATATGGCTGGATTTTGTTGCTTGACCCAATCTGAGTTTCTGCCTTTGTATAGGAAAATTTATTCCATTCATATTTAGCATAACTGATAATTTATTGCATTCTTTGTTACTTTAGGTCTATTTATATTGTGGCTTTCTGTTTCCTGTTTCATAATTTTTTTGTGGTTATCTGTTTTGTTTTGTTTTTTAATAGAGTCCTTTCTTGAATTGTTTCCTCATATGTGGTATACCTGAATGATTAGGACTCTGAATTCTTGCAAATCCTCAAATAGTTCTTTCACTAGGACAGGTGATTATATTTTGACTGATGCATTGCAGCCCCTTTATCTTACTAGCTGCTATTGAACAGTTTTCTAGCTTGCCACATTAAGTCCAATGTCATCTTTCTTTTTAGATAACTTGACCTTTTTGCCTGAAAATTTATGAGTTTTCTCTTTATCCTTAGAGTATAGAAATTATACCTTTATATGTCTAGTGTGAGTGTTTCCTTCTTAACCCAGACTGAAATGTAGTGAGTTCTTTAGATCTTCAGATTCAGGCCTTTTAGAAATTTCCCAATCCAGAAAAATGTTCTATTATTTTGTTATTTATTTACTTGTTCACTTCTATCCACTTGTTTTTCTCCTTCTGGAAGTTTTGTGAGTTCATATTAGATTCCATAGATCTATCCTTTAAGCCTATTGTCTTTTTTCTTCATGATTTACATCTCTATCTGTTGAGAAAATATAGGAAAAATGATCAGGGTCCCTCAGATGTTCAGAATCTTGCCGAGCATTTGATGTAAATAGGCATACTTACTCAGGTGTTCCTTGGTTATCTTCTAATGTAATTGCACATGTGCACCCAGGTGTCCTGGGTTATGGACTTAAGTATAAGGATGAGTGGCTCTGATCCATGGCACCTCCCATCTCCGGGATGCCCCCCCACGGGGGGGGCATGGGGAGGCCACTACTGCTGCTGGAGGCTGCTGCTCGTGCCCCTGGGACCCTCTGCAAGGTCACTGCCAGACCTGTAAGCTACCAGACCTGTAAGCTGCTGCCACCGAGGAAGCTGAGGACTGAGCTCATGTCATTTGCCAACAGCTCCCGGAATCTTTCCCAATTACCTAGCATGGACCTGCATGTGATGGGTCTGGGGACCCAGTCTGTACAATGGGTTTGGAGGGTCTGAACCCTAGCTCTAACAATATAAAGGGAAACTTAGTATAACTAAAATAATAACTAAAATAATGAAACATTTTGGCTTTAGTTATGATTTGCCTTACTTTACACTATCTTTCCTCCCTCTGTGCTTTAGAATATTTCTGTTAAGTCAGTGTAGGGAAAGTGAAGGAGGATGGTTAGGGCCCCTCGGATGTTTGGAATTTTGCCAAGCATTTGATGTAAATGTGCACGTGTGCTCAGGTGTTCCTGGGTTATCGTCTGGTGTGGTTTGTGTGAGTGCCCAGGTGTCCTGGGTTATGGACTCAAGTATGGGGGACAAGTGGCTCTGATCCATGGTGCTCTCCCCTCCGCCCCTGTGTTCCCCCAGAGGGGTCATGGGGAGGCTGCTACTGCTGGTGGAGGCTGTTGCTGCCAGGGTCCCTGGGACACTCTGAGAGGTCACTGCTGCTGCTGCTAGAGGCTGCTGTGAACTGCTGCTGAGGACTGAGCTCGTGTTGTCTGCCAATGGCTCCCAGGATCTTTCCCAACTACCTAGTGTGGACCTGCATGTGAGGGGTCTAGTGACATAGTCTGTGCAATGGGTTTGAAAGGTCTGAGCCCTAGCCCTGAGAACAGAAACGGAAACTTAGTATAACTAAAATAATGAAACATTTTGGCTGTAGTTACGAAATGCCTACCCATACAATTAGCGTAGCTATTGCCTCAACCTGACAACTGGTGACAACTGGCATAGTCATGTAGCTTTACAGTCAGATAGGACACATTTTGGCTCAAAATTCACCATTTCCTTCAATTGTTAAAATGCTTAATTAGGAAAATAGAATTAACTTAATTTCAAAACGTCTTGTTCATGCTATATTTTATGCTCTTTTTTGTTGTTGGTTATTCATTTTGTCCTGTCATTTCAGTTAGATTTCCTCAGATGTACATTCTATTTGTTTCTCTGACAAGTGGATCCTTTTAGGATTTTAGTTTTTGTCAGTTCATTGGGGTTCAGATCTGATTAATGGAATATTTTAAGTGGCAGCAGTCCCACAAATGGGGGAAACAAAGAGATCTCTACTTCTGCTGTCCATTGAGTAAGAAGCACAAAGCCTGACATTTTCCTACAGAGGCACCTGGAAAAAACCCTCTTGCTCTCTATAATCTCTCAGACTCAGCACAAGTAGTCAGCCTAAGTGTTCAGCTTCTTCTTGGCCTCTTGGGATTCAAGGAACCCAAGTACATTTATACAGGTCTCCTAAGGGGTCCACAGATCTGAGGTCCAGGCTCTTTTCTAGAAACACCACATTCAAGTCCTCACACCTAGGCCCTGATGCTGTTCTCCACATAACTATCGAACTCATAAGGCAGGGGATGGGGAGAGGTCCAGCACCAGGTTGCTAAGCCAGTACTCTAAGCCTAAGGTCTCTCCTTATAAGCTTCAGTTTTCTGGTTTAGGAGTAGACAGCTAGAAACAGGGACTAGAGGAGTTCATTTAGGCAGCCATTTCTTAGAATCTCCCCCACAATCCACATAGATCTTTAACAGAGAGCTATTGCCCTTTTCTGTGACTATGAAATATGAGACCCCATTCTTTTATATGAAAAAGAGCTTATTTTTCTCAGTATTCACCACTTTGGCATGGAGAAAATATTATCAGTGTGTTTGGGGCAAAAGTCTTAAGGATTAGTGTTCTTAATTAGCAAACAAACAGTTGTTTGAAACATCCTAGATTCTACTTCTCTCTTAAAATAAGCTCAAAAATGCTCAATGTCTGGGAGACTCAGTTACACCTCTCATATCGACTGATACAAAATAATTTAGTCTCAAAGCACACTATTTTAAAAACTGTTAATATAAGTTAAATAATGACATCAGTAGTTAACATTTAATGTTTTATGTGGCAGGAATGCTGAAAAGTAAATTATGTGGATTATCCATAATATTCCTTAACAATCATGACTCCTACAGGCTGGAAGTAGCATGGCAGTGTTTGTTCTTACTGGTCAATGTCTGTGCACTCAGGACTTTATCACCTATAACTATTTAAATATGTTGAAATCTTCATTTTACAGATGAGAATGATGTCAGAGGTAAGTCTGGGGGCCCCGATAGTCAGCCTCAACCCACCCAATACTCTTTCCAGGTTCTTGACTCTGCCACAGGAAAGAATTCAAGGGCAGAGTCACAGTAGAAAGTGAGAAGTTTAACATAATAGATAAGAAATGCAGGTTCCACAGAGAGTGTAGCATAGCTCCAGTGACTGAGCAGGGCCCACGCTAAGTTTAACACAAAAATAAGTTCAGTACAGACATCAACTCTAACACAAAAGAAAAACATACTAAAGTTCAGTAAAAAGTGCAGGCTGGCTCAAGAGAGTGGACAGCCACTTGCTGAAAGTAAGCTCGATACAAAGAAAAGTATACACACCTCCCTCAGTTGGCAAAGTGTGGGTGGCTCCAGGAAAGTGAACAACAACCCTGCCTGCAGCTGGGATTTGGCTTTTTAGTTTCTTTATCTAATGAGTATTCAATTAAGGGGGTGGCTCCCAGTTATATAACATTTAGTCTTTCACATGCTCAGTCAGTCCCTTCCTGGAAAATGTTCATTGGTCAGACCCTACCACGTGCACCAGGCATATTTAAGAATGCTCTGTGCTCTCTGTTGCACATGCCCAGCCCTGGATTTGCAGAAGCCAGCGCCTTGTGGTCTCACTTTTCCCTGTTGGTGCTAAAAATAAGTCTAACTGGCAACAGTAACTTTCCTTCAGGGGAGAGCTCAGAGGAGGTGACCTGAGACCTCAGGGAGTGGCTTGAAACCCAAAAGCATGTCTTGAAACCCGAGCCCAGGGAAACTGAGCACCTGCTGTATCAAGAAGACTGAGGGTGAGAGGTTAAATAACTTGCCCAACATCATCCAGTGGATATCAATGACAGGTTTTAAAGTTCTGTCAGACAACAAAGCCCAAGTGTTTGAAGGCTATGCCATATTGTCTCCGGATGTTCAAGCCAGGAAGGGGTCTAGGCAGGATGATATTCAAAATGTGGTCTCTGGAGATGGAAGAAATCCAGATGCTCATTTTGTGGTGGGGCTCAGGCAGATAGGCTCTGAGCCACACACCCCTGCTAAGCATTGTACTGAACATTGTTCAACATTTAGAGTAATTCCTATGTTCCTGGGCCAGTTTAAGCATTTTAACCACACTAACTTATTTAAATTTAAAGCCAGCCTATGAAATATTTACTATTATTATGCCTATTAGTATTATGCCCATTAAGCTAACACTAAAAGGTTAAGTAATTCAGCCAAGTTCCCACCATTAAGTAAGTGGTGTAGTCAGATTAGAATCCAAGGAGCCCCTTGCTTCTAAGGCTACCCTATTAAAGCTTCCATGCCCAATAAAATGTTTGTATACTATTGGTCCAGCCCAAGTTTGAAGAAGAGGGCTTAAGAAAGCGAAAACATTTTCTTAACGTGACACACTCAACTAAATAATAGAAGAGTAAGCACTTGAAACTCTTTGCGGTCGCAGATCCCCAAGAAGGGGCTCCTTTCCCCGGCTTCACCTCAGTCCCACCCTGCCTTTCCTTTCTCTGCTCGGAGTCTCCAGAAGAGTTTAGGGCTTGGCAGGAAGGCCGCAGGGATGAAAGCCAGACTGGACCAAGAACGAAGCGGGTCCCTGGCAACAATAAAATGGAATTGGACAAGCTCTCGCCGCGGCTGCGCGACTCCAACCTCAAGTTTAGGGCGCCCACTCCGCCCAGGGCGTCAGACAGAGGCGCAACAACCCACCCCTCGCTGCCGCCGAAGGCGACCTGACAGCCAAGGGTTTCCCCGGGTTTTCGCTGGGGGGGGTTCCGCAGTCGCAGGCTGTGAGGGTCCCACAATTTTCCGAAGCCGGCCGCTCCATTTCCCTGAATCCGGGGCCCTAAAAGGAGCGGGAGTGATCCTATTTTACTGGTGTCGGGGTTGATTCGCCATGTCCTCCCAGCTACTGTGTGCAGTGCCCTCCCGCGCGGAAATGCCCGCGGCTAAGCGCCCGGCTCCGACTCGGTCTTTCTGGCCAATCAGGAGCCGCGTACTCCTGCGCGCTCCTTTCTCGCCCTGCCCCTTTCCGTTTCCATGGAAACGCTGAGAGTGTCTACTCCAAGGCCCTGGACTTCCGTTTCGGTCTAGACGGGCTGAGGCCATTGTTTGTGTGGATCAAGCGTTTTGGCCGGTTCTCTTCAGAGCCTCCGTAAGTGACGCGGACTCTCCGGAAGGCCGAGCCAA
The DNA here is from genome assembly GCF_027409185.1 of Cynocephalus volans. Lineage (NCBI taxonomy): Eukaryota > Metazoa > Chordata > Mammalia > Dermoptera > Cynocephalidae > Cynocephalus > Cynocephalus volans. Next base: position 107,450,701 of record NC_084463.1, on the reverse strand, counting down.
AAGCGGACTAGGGCAGGAGGAGCTGTGGGTGAAGGAAGGGTGGCAGAAAAGCCGAGGGTCAGGAGCCGAGAAGCGACTCTGGCTTACAGGTCCCGAAAACACCCTTGTAGGTGGGTCCTTCGCAGCTGCCCTACCACATTAAGACCGAATAAAGGGAAGAAGAGAGGGAGGCAGAGGCAGCTTGGGCCCTGGAGTCGGGGTGCTCGGCGTTGTTGGGTGTTAGGGCGGAGCTCGGGCCAGGGATCTGGATGCGCAACCGAGGCCGAGCGCGTCTTGGGTGCTGGAGCAGAGGCCGCGCCGATCTGTGCCTGAGACCGGGAGATCCCGCTCCTTGTGAACCATGCGTACGTCTGAATCCGGTGCTCACACTCGGGCAGCCCGTGGTGCATTGGGGCAGCCCAAACCTGTCCTGCTCTTGAGGCATGCATGAATCGTTTTTCTTTCTAGAGAAGGAGGGCTGGTTCTTAACCAATTGCTTGTCATTTTTCCCAGGGACCTACTTTGTGATCAGCAAGGAAGGGCAGGGGTGGCAAAGGCTCATGCCCCCATTTTACAGGTAAGGAAATCGAGGCCTTGGGAGGACTAGAAGTTTGGTCCTTTTTGAAGTTCTACAAGTGGTTGATGGCACAGTTGAGACTATGATCAGGTCTTGGGAGCCATACATCTGGTATCCTTCGCCCAGGCTCCAGGTATCTCTCTGAAAGTAAAACCAATGTTTGTGTGTAACAAATAGGGAAGGGCAATGGAACTATTTTCTCCTTAAGTTGATTGAACAAAATAAGAAAAATGCTTTAAGAATAGAAGGAAATTATTTAAGTGTGCTTTTATTTCTATTATTTTTATTATTGTTAATAATAAACTATACAAACAAACTATGCAATAATAAGTGTAATTAATAAAATAAAGCCTTGAGGTTCAGAGAGTTGAATTCATAGAGAGCATCTGCATCCCTGGAGGGACTAAAAAGTGAAATCAAACTTTGTGGTTTTAATGTCCAAACTAGAGTTGTATCCTTTGAAGTTTCTAGAGGGTCAGAAATAAGTTCCAAAGTACCGGTGCTCTTAGCTCTCCTTTCTGATTGTTAAAAAGGAAGAGGAATATTCTTGGGATCTTTTTGACTTCTTTCTAGGAGATTTGGGGGTCATACTCAGTTAGAATGTGGGGATTTTAGTGAGTTTGGGAATTTAAAGTCATGCCCAGATTTTTGTTTTTTATTTGTTTTATATCCCATCCTACTGGCAAGAATTTAAAAGTGTGACAATATTGGAGAGGATGTGGATCAACAGGATATTTCATATATTGGAAGAGGAGTATAAACTGGTACAAACACATTGCAGAACAGTTTGACATTATCTTATAAAGATGAATATTGCCAGCAATTCCTCTCTTAACCAAATACTCCAGAGAAATTTTTGCCTATGTACATCAGAAGATATGCCCAAGAATGTTCATTAGCACCATTTCAATAGGAAAAAAATCTGAAAATAACCCAACTGTATATTACCCAGAGAACTGATAAATGCATTGTATTATTTATACCATAGGATATTACACAGCATTCAGTCATGCCCAGTTTTTCATTCCTTGTTTCTTCTCCCTCAGCTCAGCCATCTCAACAATCCACCCTTCCGCAAAAGAGCACAGAGGAGGAAGGCATGTACGCTGTTTTCCTCATAGTGTGACTCCAGGTGAGTAGGGTCATTTTTTCTCATTTATGAAATGCCCCTGAATTCTCCATGGGCAGTGGGGGTAGTGGAAGTGGCAATGAGGATGAATGTATCAGACTATATAGAAAATGTTCCTCACTTGCCTGAAAGGCTTCCAGGCTTCCTAGCAGCATGCCTCTACCTCCCACCCAGTCGCAGTGTCTCTTCCCAACATTTATTCACTCAGTCACTCACTCAAGTCCATTATAATTTGTAGTGTTCTTGGTGCTCTCAGATAAAAAAGTATAAGAATGTCTTAATACTGGGGTATAAAACATATGAGGTTGTCCCGGCCTGCGGGACAGATAAGAACGCGGGCTCGAGGAGGACTACCTGTAGCTGGTGAAAAGAGGGAGGGACAGGAGACACGCAGAATGGAGGCAAGACAAGATTCTGATCAAGCCTCGAAATTTTATTGTTAGGCAATTGTTTATATACATAGTGAAGAAGGGGCGGGCTGTCACAGAGTGTGGCAACTTATGACAGGCGGAAAGGCAGGGGAGTGATAGTGGCGTGGTATGAGAAGAGGAGGTGGGAGGAGTATTGGCTTGTTATGATAGGCGGAAAGGCAGGGGGGTGATAGTGGCGTGGTATGAGAAGAGGAGGTGGGAGGAGTATTGGCTTGTTATGATAGGCGGAAAGGCAGGGGGGTGATAGTGGCGTGGTATGAGAAGAGGAGGTGGGGAGGAGTGTTGGCTTGGCGAGCGCGGGCTTTTCTGAGGGGGAGGAGAAAGCCTTACATAAAATGGCTGTTATTTGTTAAAAATGGCGGCTACTGTTAGATATGGCTCCCGACATGAGGTGATAATAATTTCTGAAGTTATCCACATTAAACTGTGCCAGAATGAGTGGTCCTTAAAACACAGCAACAAGAACTCAGATTTGAACCATCATTATAAATAGGAAGATAAAATTCTGGACAGGAAAACCATTTAATCTCAGGTAGAATCGGAAGAGACGAATAAGGAAACTGCTAGTTGCAGGGGAGTATAGGTAGGAATGTATAAAGTGAAACTACATTGTGGAGGGCTATTAATGTTTAATTTGTTATTTATTCTTGTGTACCATTCAGAGTCCCCTTCACATCAACTAGAGGCAGTCATTATTGACATTTGGGTATATTTACTTATACTTTTTATCTTATACTTAATGTACACACATATTTATTAATCCATATAAACATTAATGTATATGTGTACATGTACATACACATGTACAAATATATGCACATAGGTTTATCTAAGATACATGTATATATAAATATATGTAAAAAAATTTGAATCATGACAAATAGGTTCCATTAGGGTAGGGAATGTTCCCAGTATATCGAACTGTACTTGCATATAGTAAGCACTTAGTAAATATTTGTTGAATGAATGTATGTCTGTTATTTGTGTAATTTTTTTCTTTTAACATAATGAGCATTTTTCCAAGCATTTTTTGATAGCATGAATTTTAATGACTATATAGGGTTCGATTCTAGGTACTGTGCTTTATTTAAATTTTCTTTTATTGGGGAATATTAAGTATTTCCCAATATTTTGCTGTTATAAACATCTACTAAGTATTCTTATACATAATTTATTAAGTATATGTATTATCTTCTCTAGATATTACTCTGCAAAATAGGAAAACAGTCAAAGGATATAAACATGTTTTAGGCTTTTAAAAAACTTAAGTTCTCTTTTAGAAATATCACATAAACTCCTACAACCATTTGATGAAAGATCCTATTTTGCGGAACCTTTACCAGCATTACTGTATTTTAAAATTTTGCCTCGATTTGCATCCCTTTAATCTTTAGTTGGATTGGTTATTTTTTACAAACTCTTATTTATGGACCATTTGCTGTCCTTTTTTGATTAATTGCCTCATGACATACATTACCTTTTTCCTGTTGAATTTTTTCCACTTGACAGTAGGTACTCTTGTATGTAAAAGATATGTCATTTGTCATCTGGTGCAAATATTTCTCCTATATTATCATTTGCCTTTTACTTTTAACAACTTCTTTATGTTTTGAATTTCTGTAAAGTGAAATCTTATTTCTTTTATTTATATGGTTTTATGCTTAAAATCTCTCTTCTTCTCCAAATTTAGTACATAATTACTTTCATTTTCCTCAACTATTTTTTATAGTTTCAAGTGTTTTAAAAGTTTAACTCTTAAATCTGTCAGGAATTTATTTTGATGTGAGAAATGAAAGGAATACTTCAACATTAATTTTTCTTCCCACTTAGTTATTGAATTTTTCTAGTAACATTTACCTTCTCCACTGATTGTAGTGCTACCTTTTCATATACAAAATGACTAAATTGTTTACATGCAAACCACATACACACAGACACTTTTGGGGCTGCCCTGATTCATGGACCGATTTCTCAATTTTTATATTGCTGTCAGAGTGATTTTATTGTTGTTCCTTTATATGTAGTGCATTTAATGGACAATGAAAAGGAATGTGGCCTTTCTTTTACACTCAGTGAGGATAAAGAACAGGAAGGAAGATGGCTCATATATTGGGAATATTCTACAGAATAACATTATGATGGTTTACATTTTAGAAAAAAAAGTAAAAGTTACATATAATAAGTTTTAGATGTTGAGTGTACTGACCTTTAAATATGTTTAATCAGTGTAGCATATTGGTCAAAACACAGGTTCTGTACCCATTACCTAAGCTTGTTTCATGTCTCTACCACTTCTTAGTTCTATGAACTAGATTGAATCACTTAACCAGTTTCTCTTCTTTAAAGTGGGGAAATAAAACCCACCATGTTGGGCTGTTAAAAAGGCTAAATAAGATCATACATATAAAAAAACTTAACACAGTGCTTGACATGTACAAAGAACTCACAAACAGTTGATTGCTATTATTATTTAAAATATAATGCATATCTGATGAAACTTTAGTTATTAAGACATAAAAATTGAGGCAGAGAATCTAGCTTAAAATTTTTTTCCCAAATGTCAAGTCAATTATTCCAACATCACTAATTAAAACATCTTTTCCCCATAAATTTGATGTCACCTTTATTGTGTTTAAAATTCACTGTTGCACTTGTGTCCATTTCTGTATTTCTAGTCTTTTTCATTGATCTACTGTATTCCTATGTCAAACTCATGCTATTATAATTACAGAGGCCTTGTTAAAGTTTTAATATGTCATTGGATTAGTCTCCCCTCATTATTCCTCTTTCAAAATTATCTTTTTCTCACAAAAGCACTTAAAAACCAGTTTGTCATATCTCCTTCACCCCAACATCAAAATCTTGTTAGTATCTTGATAGATTCCGTTGAAAATACAGACTAGTGAGAACAAAATTATATTTATTTCTCCTATCTCAGATAGAATGCGGTCTTTTTATTTTTTCAACCCCCCTTTTTTTTAACCCCTCAGAATTCTGAAACTGTATATGTTCTAAGTATTTTTATTAAGTTTATTTTTAGGAATTTATATTTTTATTGCTATTATAAATTTCATTTAAAAAATAATTTGTAATGATTATTATTTTATGTCTGAACTCTTTTTATTACTCTATTGGTTTTTATGTGTTAATTTGAACTTTATTGTGATGTATTACTTATATGTAAAAGAATATATGAAAACCTGTATGTGCAATTTAAAATACAGTAATAACACGGACACGCACCAAATAGACCAACAAATACTTTTAAAAGCCCCCTGATGACCCCACCATTTTATTTCTATCGCCTTCCTAGAGGGGCAACCACTATCTTAAATGTTGTGTCTATTATTCCTTTTCTGTAATTTTAACTACCTAAGTCTGCATCTCTATACAAAACTATTTAGTATTGCATATTTTTGAACATTATGTAAATGGAATCACTATATATTCTTCTGTGAATGGCTTGTTTTGCATAATGTTAGATTTTTACAGTGCATCTGTGTTGATTCATATAGCTGTAGTTCATTTTCACTGTTGTGTACTATTTCATAGTATGAACAACTTATTTATCCATCCTACTGTTGTTAGGCCTTTTGGATTGTTTCCAGGTTTTTGCTCTATAGCAATTATTATACTCTAAATGTTCTTGTACATATCTTCCACTATACATGTGTAAGCTTCTCTAGGCTATAGCCCTACTAGTGGAATTAATGGGACATTGAATTTCCTTATAATTGCTAATAGTTTTCAGCTGATTTACTTGTATTTCCCAGATCTGCAATCATACCCTCAAGAGATAGTTTTGTCTAATTACATTGGCATGTGTTTTAATATCAGTGGTTTAAAAATAGTGGATTTTCAGTATACTTGTCAAGTTTCCAGTTTTAATGAGAATGCCTTTAATGTTTTACCTTTGGATTTGGGATATGTTTGTGTGTCCTTATTTTTGTTTTGCCAAATTGCTTTGTCTATAGTTTTAAATGAAGGATACATGTTGAATTTAAGAAATACCCTTTTTGGTATCCATTGAGGTAATTATATGGCTTTTCTAATTTGACATTATTATAAAGGCTCAAAGTTAATAGCTTTCTTAATTTGAAATTTCCTTCATCTTCTGGAATAAACCATCAATTTATCATGCTATAATATGCTTTGGTATTGTAGCAGATTGAATTTTACAATCCTATCCTTTATGCTCTTCTTACAATGTGACTGACACTCTTACCACGAAAAGGTAGGGTCTGTGTCCCCTCCTCAAATCTGGCTGGGGCTTGTGATTGCCTTGACCAATGAAGTACAACAGATGTGATGTAATGTGACTTCCAAGGCTAAGACATAAAAAGAATGCAGCTTTTGCTTGCCTTTCTCTCTTGGGAAACATGCCACGAAATTGATAGATTGCCCAGGCGACAGGAAAGGACTAAGTGGAGGGAAACTGAGACCTCTCATTAACAGTCAGCTGCAACCTGCCAGCCATTTGAGTTGAGTCACCCTGGAAGTGAATCCTCCATCCCAGTCAAGCCTTTTGATGACTGCAGATCTAACCAACAACTCACAACAATCTCAGGAGAGATCCAAGCCAGAGCTTGCCTAGCCAAACCACTCCTGAATTTCTGACACAGAAAAAACATAAGATAATAAATAATTATTATTGTTTTAAGCCAGTAAGTTTTGGAGTAATTAGTTATATGGCAATAGCTTATGAATATGGGTGTTGCTGAATTTCACTGGGCTTATATTTTTCTTTATTTCTGCTGGCTTGAACAATTTGTCAAGTTTTCTTGGCCTTGAACAGTTTTTGATGCCTTGGAACAATTTAATAGTACCAAATCTGTTCTTTAAAAATCTGAAATTTATTTGAGAAAATTTTTGTTCTAGTTATTTTTAAAGGCCATAATTCTTTGATAACTTGACCATTTTCTTTCATAATATCTGATCTGTTTAGTTCTCTTAGGATCATATTGAATGGTTTTCTAGGGAAATATATATTTCCCATTCTGATTTTCAAGTTAATTTTTAAAGAGTTGTAGAAACTGCTCAGCTAACATTCAGTTAATTTTTACTTGTTGAAATTTCTCCAATCTCATTTCTATTTTTTTTCTATTTGTGCTCACCGTTTTTTCCCCCTTTTACTAGCTGATGATTTATCTATTTGATTGTTAATATTCCCCCTCATCCCCACCCCCGCCAAAGAATTGGCTCTTGGATTCATTTAATAATGGTAAATATTTTCAAATTCCAGTATTTTCTTTTACTAACTTTATAGCTTTCCCTTTAACATTTAAGTAATTAATCCATCTAGTATCCCCATAGTATATGGTATTAACTTGGAATCCAGTTTTATTTTTTCTTATATAGCTAATCAGTTTCCATAACACCATCTAGTAAATAATTCATATTTTCCTCTTTGATTTTTAATGCCACCTTTATTTTTCATGTATTTTTATAGATGAAGCACATTGGTTAGTCTCAGAATCCTCTGTTCTGTTGTACTGATCTACTTTTCTGTTCTGATTTTACCATTGTAGTTTGTGATATATCAGTATCTAGTAGGGAAAATCTTCCTGCTTCGTTGATTTGTCTTTGTGGACTTTTTTTCCTTCCCTATAAATTTTAAGGAAAAAAAGTGTATTATGTTCCTCAAAAAAAAAAAAAATCTAGCTGGAAATTTGATTGGTATGTATTGCATTTAAGTCATTTTGTTTAAGGGCATAGAAGAAGGTTTCTCCTTTAGTTCAGATAATTTTCTTTCTTTTTTATTGGAATTTGAAAATTGTCTTCAATGAGTTCTTCGTGTTGGTTAAGATAGGTATGTTTTGGTGTTGTGAATGGTATTTTACATTCTAGGAGTTCTTCGTGTTGGTTAAGATAGGTATGTTTTGGTGTTGTGAATGGTATTTTACATTCTAGAAGTTTATTGCTGATGAATCATGCTGTTCCTTTATTGTATCTGGTAATTTTGCTGAACTCTCTTAGTTTATGATTTATCTGTATATGTTTGGTTTTTCTAGTTTGATGGCCATAACTATGCAAATAATGATATTTTATGGTTTCACTTCTAATCCTTATACCTCTTATTCCTTTTTTTTTTTCTTATATAGTATTTGCCAGAACCTCTGGTACCATGCTGAAAAGCAACAGTGATGGTGATCAATCTTGTTACCGTGGTAAAGGAAATATATATATAAAGTTTCTTCATTAAGCTTAAGGTTCTTAATATATAACTTTTACCAATTTAGGGAGGTTTTTTTAATTCCCAGTTTGCTAAAAGTTTTTTTAAGACTATGTATAGGTGTTGGAGTTCACGAACTTTATATCACGTGTTTCAGTTGAGATAATCATGGTTTTCTTCTATATTCTATTAATACAGTGAATTACATTGATAAATTTTCTCATGTTGAACTATACTTGCTTTCCTGGAATAAACTATGCTTGATCATGATGTAAATTTTTAATACCTTACTGAATTCAATTAGCTGATATTTTATTTAGAATTTTTTCATTACAAAATTTAGAAATAGAACTGTAATTTAATTTTATTTGCATTGTCCTTATCTGGTCTTAGAACCAAGATTACACCAGCCACATAAAATGAGCTGGCAATTTTTGCTCTTTCTGCTTTTGAAGACAATTTGATTGTAATAGTAGTTAACTGTTAATCGAATGTTTGTTAGAACTCAACTATAAAAGTCTTTGGGCCTTGTGATTTGGGGGAGGGAGGAAGAACCTTGGCTACCATTTCAGTTTCTTTAATACTTTCTACTCTATATAATTTTCTATTAGTCTTTAATCTGTTTTGATATTTTATATTAGTATTTTGTACTTTGCTAGGAATTTGTCTCTTTATATAGGTGTTTAAGTGTGTTTGCATGTAATTCATAATGCCGTTGTATTATTTTAAAATCTTATGTCTGTAGTTATTTCCTCCTTTTGCCCTGTGTTTTGTTTATAATCATCTTTTTAAAAATCAGACTTTCAGAGATATGACATTAAATTTTTAAGAACATCTTTTGGCCTTATGCATTTTCCTAATCATTTATTTGTTTTTTAAATCTTTGACTTTCAACTTTATCCTTTTTTGAAGTTTGCTCAGTTTGTTGGTGGGGGTGGGAGAGGGTTTTTATGAGTTGAATGCTTAGTTTGTTTATTTCTAGCCAGTTTTGTTTACTTTAGGTACTTCATCTAGGTCTTATGAATTTTGTTGTGTAATTATTATTCAGTTCAGACTTTTCTTAGCTGTCATTATACCTTCCTTTTTAATTCAAGGGGTATTTAAAAATGTGTTACTTGGATTCCAGAAGTGTGGGCTTGTAAAATTCCATTGTTAATAGTTTCTAATTTTATTATCTTGTAACTAGAGAATGTATTCTACAATGTATTGTGTTGATTCTTTTGAAACTTCTTGAGAATTCTTTTATGGACTAATACATGGTCTATCTTGTAAGAGAACTATATGTTCATGAAAATAACCTATATTTTGTGCTGTAGGAGTATAGAGTTCAACACAGATAAAAAATACCTTAAGCTTATTATTTGTAGGCTTCAGATTGTTGGGTTTTTTGGTTTGCTTGATCTATAATTTTGAGAGGGGTGTTTTAATATCTATGATTACAATTGGTGGTATATATATTTCTCCTTGAACTTGTGACAGTTGTTAGACATTTTGAAATTTTGTTTGTGGGTGCAATTTATTAATTTTGGATTTTTTGGGCTTACTGTTTGTTTACTGGTATTTAAAAAACATACTTTTTTGTCCCTCATGATATTTTGGCCATACATTTTACCTCAACTGAAATTAGATTTGCTATTCCAGCTTTCATTTGGTTCATATTTTTTTCAGTATATCTTTTTCTATCCTTTTATTTATTTGTACTTTTCTCTTTAGTATATCTCTTATAAACCACATGTTGAATCATTTTTTAATCAGAGTCTATGTCTTTTAACTGTGAAATTAAATCATTTACACTTATATAATTATTGTTATATTATTTTTGCTATGCTATTATTGTTTTTTTATTTTCTGTTTTCCTTTGAACAGGTTGTTTTCTTTTATGTATTTATTTATTTATTTATTACTAATATTCATGAGATACAAAGCTGATTGTCTCCCCTCTTGCCCATGATGTGGGGGCCAGATTCATACTGGGGGCAGTTGTTTTCTGCTTTTGTTTTGTTTTGATTCTATTTTGGTTCTTATAGTGCTTGTCCTTATTTTGAAACCTATGTTGACTTTTATTTACCCTTGTTAACTTCTTAAACTTACTAATAATATCTAGGTTATGTTTCTATTAAGATATGTACCTTAGCACACTCTTATTCTTTTTTCTCTATTTCCCCTTCATCATATTTGTATTGTCAAGAATTGTAGCTCAGATATGTAGACATAGATATGCTTTGTTTTCTTACTTTATTTTTTGCTTCTATGTTTTTTTTTGTTTGTTTGTTTTATGATAATAAAGTTTACCAAGGTGCTTGATCACCTTTCCTTGTCATATCTCATGCAGCCATTCCTGAATTTGTTTCTCTTCTTAAGTTACTTGTTAGGAAAATAGAGAGGTAAGTGTGTATGTTTAAAATATATTAAGGTTACCAAGTAAAAGAATAGGAATTACGTGTGAAATTGAAATCATAGGTTAAAAAGTGGAGATGGGATAGAATTAAAGTATAAAACTCTAAGAGGAGACAAGAAAGGATGGAGGAATAATTTTTAAAAATAAAAAATAAGATTTTAGAAGTCAGTCTAGATATATCAGTAATCACAATAAATGAACATGATAAAGTTAACGTATAAAAGACTGAGTTATACCAATTGGATGAAAAACAAAATCCTGCTCTATGCTCTTTACAAGGGACCTACCTAAAGTAATGTCACAAAAAAGGTAAATAGTGTTCATAAAGATCCATCAAGGAAGTGAATTAATCATAAACTAATGTAGCTAAGAATGTGTTTCAAATTGTATACAGCAAAACTTCACAATACTACAAGAAAGAATCAAAATTCCAAATTCATAGAGAATGATTTTAACTGATCTTTCTTGAAAAGGACCAAAAAGAGAACTTTAATAGTTGGAGAGATAACTATGTGCATGGATAGGAAGACAAAAGGGATATCAAGTTCATATAATATTTTTGGAGAGGTTATGTATATACAAAAAAAAAATAGAAAATTATCAAACTCCTTAGAGAAATGATGAATACTGGTTGGTACAAGAAATGTAATAGGAATGAACCTGGAACATTTGTTGTGCCAGCAAGTAAGCAAATTCTCAAACACTAAAAAGGGTCATTTCACAAACCCAGGAGCCAACCTCAAGGAACTTCGACTCTTCTAAAGATGAGGGAGTTTTGAACATCTAAAAGAAAAACAACTGTAATTTGATTGAAATACATCAAATATGTAAAAATCAATGAATTCATAAAAATGCTTGTAGAGCTAGGGTCTGGAGCTCACAGACCCCTCAAGCCCATTCACGAACCCTTCACACGCAGGTCTATGAGCGAGGTAACCTGGCAAAAACATCCTTGGAGCCTTGGCTGAAGTAGGGATAGTTTTTATTCAGCACACAACACTATGAGCTAGGCAGTACAAAGAGAAACACAGAAACTCAGCTGCTACCCACAAAGTCCACTTAAAAACTGAGCCACTGCCAGCAGAGTAAACATGCTCTATTTTTAGACTGGAGCTCTGCCTGCCAGCTCTGCTTCACAATCTGAAGAACACACAATAGCAGTTAACTAAAAAGATACATGGATGCGCATGTGCACTAACTCCATCCATACACAACTTGTTTACAAAGAAATGTGCTGCATGACCCTCAACCAGACCTAAGCAGAGGGACCCTGACTAAATTATCCTAACTTCCCCACAATGCTGAAAAGCAAAACAATACATATTTCATTGGTTATAGCTGTTGATTGCTTTGCCCCATCTTATTACTCTGAAAATTGATTTTTATTTTATTTATTTTTGTTTTGTTTTTGACCGATAAGGGGATCGCAACCCTTGGCTTGGTTTCGTTCGCACCACGCTCAGCCAGTGAGCGGACCGGCCATCCCTATATAGGATCTGAACCCTCGGCCTTGGCGCTACCAGCGCCACAACTCTCCCAAGTGAGCCATGGGGCCGGCCCTGAAAACTGATTTTTAAAAGGGTATAGGTTGGGGGATAATCAAGCGTTTATTCTGCCTTTTTCATTTGGACTACATTTTAGGATAACCAGAAAATTTGTGATGGTAAGTTCTTCATTACAGAAGAATTATAGCTTATATATGTACAAGGCATGGTAGAATAGAAAACCAATTTGCAATTCCTAGTGAAATAACAGGTCCAGGAAATTACTGTCATTCACTGCTATGACTTTTAGTGAAAGGTGTTGGGGGGAACGTTAGAGGGGAAGGACTGGACTGATAGCATCCAAACCCATTGCTCAGTTCAGGAACCCTGAAATGTCTAATAGGAAGTATACAGCAGGTATTCTCGTCAGAAAAATGAACCTTAGTCTAATCAGGCCTCTGGAACAAAAGAACCAGCTAACAGGAAGGGAATAAAGAAAAAGTTAACCACCACAAGGAAACAATTAGCCAAATCATGGCCATGGGATGTTCTACAAAAGTGCTACTGAAATTGTGGTCTCTATTCAGCAGCATCAGCATCACCTGGGAACTTAAATGCAGACTCTTTAGTTCTACCTCAGACCTACTGAATCAGAATCTCTGGGGATGGTGCCAAGGAAACTTAATAAGTTCTCCAGGCAATTCTGATGCACAGTGTTCTACAGGATAAATGTCTGGGTTTCTTTAACAAATTAATGGAATGATTAACAACAACAAAAAAAAGATAGGTGGAGACTGTTACCTAACAAGGGAGATTTAAGAAACATGCAATAACTAGATATGTTTTGGTTATTCAGCCAATAATAATTACAACAATAATAATGGGGGGTGCAGAATATTGAAACAAGATTGATAAAATGTTCTTAATTGTTGAATGATTATATAGGACCTTATTATACTGTTGTCTTCACTCTTGTGAATGTTTGAGATTTTCCATACTAAAGTATTAATGACATAAGGTCTTAAAGCATTTATGACAAAAGTTTAAGCAGTTCTGGCTGGTGGTACACAAGGGGTTATTACTTTATTTCTCACAAAATGACTCTGCTTATGCAGTGCAATACATTTTCCTTGGATTTTACCTTGCCTAATACAGGTTGAGTACCTCTTATCTGAAATGTTTGGGACCAGAATTGTTTCGGATTTCAGATTTTTTCATATTTTGGAATATTTGTAGAATACATACCATTGAGCATCCTTAATCTGAAAATTCAAAATCCAAAATGCTCCAATGAGCATTTTCTTTGTGAGGCACATTGGTGCTCAAAAGTTTCAAATTTTGGAGCAATTTGGATTTTGGATTTTCAGATTAGAGATGCTCAACCTATATTCATATTGTAAATCCTACTTTATTTTTGCCTACATTTCCCTGTTACAGTTTAGCCTATCCTTTTATTTTTAATCTTTCAGAATTCATTAGTCTTGGGTGTATCTCTTATGAGCAGTATACCACTATATTTTAAAAGTTAGTTTTATATTATCCTTTTCTCTATTAACAGGCTTACTTGTTCTCTTTACTTATTCTTTATATAACTCCTTTCTTTACTTTTTATTCTGTATAGATTTATTGTACCTATTAATTTTGAATATAGGTGTCCTGCTTTAATTTTCCTAGTGGGGGAAAATATTCACAGCATTTTTAAAAAGTATTTTCAAGGGAAGTTTAGCAGTATTTTTTAGTAAACTAAAGTGCACCTGCCTGGCAATTTTATTTCTGGAAATTTATCTTATAGAAATATTATTACAAGTGCATGTTTAATGATATATCTAAAAAAAATTCTTCACTGCTGTATTGTTATAGCCAAGAAACTAGAAACAGTCTTACTGTCCATTAGTATAGGAAGAGTTAAATCTTAGACGACATAAAGTTAAATGCTATGTAACTTTTACAAACAATAATCTATTAGTTATCTTTTGTTGCATAACAAATTATTCCAATACTTAGCAGCTTAAAAGAACAAACATTTATTGATCTCACCCACTTTCTAAGGGTCAAGAATCTAGGAGCAGCATAGCTGGCTCAGGGCCTCTCATGAGGTTGTAGTCAAGCTGTCAGCGGGGACTGTAGTCATCCAAAGGCTGTATTGGGATCGGAGGATCCACTTCTAAGACGGTTCACTCACATGGCTTTTGGCAAGACACCTTATTTCTCAATGAGGGCAGAAGGTAACAAGTTCCTTGCTATATGGACCTCACCATAGGGCTGCCTGAGTATTCTCATGAGATGTCAGGTAGCTTCTCCCAGAGCAAGTGACCTGAAAGAGAGAGCAAGGAGAAAGCTGCAGTGCTTTTTATGACCTAGTCTCCAAAGCTGCACACATTACTTCCCCTTCCACTTTTTTTCCTATTCATCAGAAGTGAGTCACAAAGTCCAGCCCACATTCAAAGAGTAGAGAATTGGGCTCTACTTCTTGAATGGAAGGGTATCAAATAATTTGTGGACATATATTAAAACACCACAAATAAGATAGGTCTATATGTACCAAAGTGGGAAGATGTGCACTATATATTAAATGAAAAAAAGCAAATTGTGTAATATGGCTTTGTTAAGGAAAAACATCAGTGGTGTTATGTATATATGTTTGTGTGTATGCTTGGAAGAAGGTCAGAAAGGACATAGTGAAAGCTGTTTGTAGTGGTTATTTCTCAAGTTATGTGGGGGAGGGTAGCTTTCAATTTTTACTTATATTCAGTATTTAAAATTTTTATGTACTTATTTCTTGGTAAGAGAAATTAGATTCTTAATGGTTAGCATGTTTTGCAAAGAAACTCTTAAATCTTTGTTAAAATAACAATCAAAGCCAATAACCACCAGTTTTATTTTCAGTGTACTTTCTACATAATGAGGAGTCAGTGAGTTCATGTATTTTACAGACAGATACCAGTTTTGACAGTTTTCAGTCCTGTAGTCTGGGCTTCTCAGCACCCCAAATTTCTTATTTTATTTATTGTATTAATCCACTTCTTTTGCTTATAACAAAATACCTGGAACTGGGTAATTTGTAAGAAAACAAAATTTATTGCTTACAGTTTCAGAGGCTGGGAAATCCAAAGTCCAGGGGACACATCTGGTGAGAACCTTCTTTGGTGGTGACGTCATCAACACAGGGTCTCACATGGCTCGAATGTTGGAGCAGAGAGAGAGAGAGAGACTCTCACATATTCTCCTTTTAAAGCCCTCAGAACCACGTCAATGGACCACCATTATTAATCTGTTTACTAGGGCATGGTCCTCACAATCTAATCACTTCTTCAAGGCCCCACCTTTCAATTACTGTAATAGGATTTCCCACCCTCAACAGTTACAGTGGGGATTAAACTTCAGTACGTGGACTTTGGGGAACACAATTCAATCCAAGGCATTTATATATGCATTGTATGTGCTAAAATAAACTTATCTTCAAAATTCTTAAAATTTGTTTTATAAATATTTACAAATAAACCACTAGATATTTAAATATACAGCCCGGAATTTTCTCATTCTTGAATTCTTAGTGTGATTAATGTTTCATTGTTTAGGTATGGATTTTCATATAGTTTATTAGGAAATATTTAGATGGAATATTTTGAGTCCTTGCATATTTCAGTACATCTTCCCTTTGCCCTAGTACATTAACACATTATGACGGTATATGGAAATCTCAATTTACAGCCCTTCACCAAATGTTTTCAATTTTCCTCACTTTCACTTAGGTAGGCCTTCGTTTAAAAACTTCTACTGTGTAACTACATGACCTTGTACAAGTAACTTAATCTACCTAAATGTTAGTTTCCTCATTCCTTTAGTGTAGATATTAATATTTTATGGGATTGTTGTGAGAGCAAATGAGATAACACAGCCCTATTTACATAGTAAATATTCTATAATATTTAGCAGTTGCTGTGATGATGATGATATCATTTTAGTTTCCTTTCATTTTAAAGTATCTATTTTCCATATTCCTAGTACTTACTGAATATTGTAAATTGAATTTTAGAATTGAGAATGTCATCAAAGAGATAAAATGAATTTGTCACATAACTAACTTATGATCCATTCTTTCCACTCAAATATTTTTAGGTAGTTTGAATACATGTATTTATCTCTCTTCTTTTCTAAAACTGCATGATGATGATTAAAAAAAAAAAAACTAAAAAACATGAACTTGCAATGATTAAGTGAAGAGCCATCAGCAAATGAGAAATTTCAACAAAAATCTGGAAGACAACAGGAGGAATAGTAGTGAGCTACATAGGGCTAAAGACGTTACATCCTGGAATGCTCACACGGGGATACAGGCAAGAAAGGCACTGACAAGCCCTATGAACTTCAGAAAGGCTGAGGCTGCATCCATACAATTTGGTGCAGAAGGCCAGGCTGAGATGCATGTAGACGCCTATCCCCCCAAACAGAAAATTAGACAGGTATTTTTCTGAACTAGTGGAACACTCCCTGAGAATTCTGGCATTCAAATCATCTATTCAGCTGATATAAGAATTATCAGATATTTGAGTAAAATTTTCACCTTTAAAGGGAGAAACCAAGATGGGGATGAAAGGATGACTCTGAGGAAACATAATGCATACTACATAAGAGAACGTAATACAAATTCCAATTAGTGTTCTTAAAGTAATTAAAGAAGACATTGTATCCATGAAACTTATTAATATCCTCAGAAAGATTTTAAAAGCATCTGTAAAGCCAGAACCGGATGCCAAGAAAGAGAACCATAAGAAAGTGAAAATAATCTCTTAGAAATTAAAACGTGATTGCCAGAGTAAGGAATTCAATGGAAAAGATGGAAGGTAAAGTTGAGAAACTCTCCCAGACGGTAGAACAAAAAGACAAAGAGACAAACAGTATGAGAAAATGGACAAAGCATAAAGAGATCATCCAGGAGAATGATACACAACTAACAGCTGACTCAGTTTAAGTATACTGTTCTAAAAGAGAGAAATCAGAGAGCAAAGTTTTCAAAGAAACAAAAGAAAATAGAGCTGATGAGAAGTATCCAGATTGTAATGCTCACGGAATGCCCATACAACCATTGAAACAGGCCCTGAACCAAGGGATCAGGGGAAAAAGAGGATTCTAAAATTTTTCCAGAGAGGAAAGAAACAAAAGGTTACCTAAAAAGGTATTAGAATTAAAAAAAAAGAAATCAGTCTTAGCAGCAACACTGAATCGTTATAAACAATGAAGCAATTTTGAGAAAATTTTTTGACTCTAGAATTCTAGACCCAGGCAATTGTGAATGGGAATAATGTAGACTTCAGGTATGCAGTGATTCAAATGATTCCTGGGAATTTTTCCCAGTGACCATGCTTGAAGATTCTCTCTTAAACCAAATGGTGTGTCTTGGAGAGAACCTTGCCTGTTTCTCACCTTTGCTTTTTTCACTGGCCATGGGCTTAATATTCATAGGTTCGATTGATCTCATTTGGGTGTGCTCCTCCAAAATAAGGAAGTAAATCACAAAAGAGGAAGAATCACATGAGCTTGAAAATGGAGCTCTGAAGAGTAGCTGGCCCAGATTGGAACAGGAAGATGACATTTCCAAAATAAAAGGGGGAAGGGTAGGGTAAGACACTTGATAAAATAGATTATATAGAGCCTTTCAAGATAATTAAGAATAAGAGGATAGTAAGTTTATTAAATAAAACAGGTAATCCTCCCAAATTATATATAATCACATTCAAAATTATATAAGGACTGCTTATTGATTTAACTAAAAATTAATGATAACTCTGTATGAGAATGAAGGGTGGAAATGTAGGGATAAGGATCTAGTCCCTCATAGCAAGAAGTAAATAGATAATGTCTAAAATGATCAATCATGAAGCAATAATATAAGCAATATTGAGCAAATTGTAGTTGGCAAATGGTCCTGGCCTGACATATGCAGAACTGGGTCCCAGCTTTGTGATCTTTGGAATTTACTTAATCAGTTTCAACCAATGTTTACTAATGTGCAAAACCGAGATAATATTACCTACGACACTGGATTGCTGTGAGGATTACCTGAAATATGTGTGAAGTGGTTCCCATATATTTGATAAGTGCTATATAAATGTTTATTATGATAGTGATTGTATTCAATGATTGGATACATTATTAGCCATTTACTATTATTATGTCTCTTCTTACCTTTCTTGTTTTTCTTCCTTATTAAAGTTCTTTCTTTTTCTGTTTGGTTTACCACTTATATTTTACACCTGCTAAATGTCTTTTTCTTTGGCCATCTTCTCACTTAGATTTCTTCTTGGAAAGCCTGATCTTTGACCAGATGGCGGTAACATTTGAAGATGTCACTGTTATTTTTACTTGGGAGGAGTGGAAATTCCTGGATTCTTCTCAGAAAAAGCTCTACAGGGAGGTCATGTGGGAGAACTACACAAATGTCATGTCAGTAGGTAAAGTTATAGCAGCTCATGGGGAACAGACTTAGTTTCTTCTAGAACCAGTTTTGTTACAAACTTTTGTTCTTTAGATATTGTATTGAGGTGGTAGAAGAAATATTCTCAAAAATATGTCTTAAATCAGGTGACAAATAGAAGATAAAGCAAAACATCTTCCAAGACACCTATGCAATATAACTAATGGATATTTGTAACTATTAATTTTAGTTATTTTCTGGATTATCTTTAAAGCACAGATCTCCATACATAGTCAATTTTCTGTGTTCCTGAATCTCTTTATACTGTTTGTATAAGTTAGCTTTTATTGTATAACTAATTACCCCAAATTTAGTGGCTCAAAACAAACTTTATTATTTTTAATGATTCTTACTGTCTAGATAAATCTTCTATCAGAAAGAGATTTGGTTGGGGATGGATGGTCTAAGATGAGGCTGGCTGTCCTGACTCACATGACTGGCAGTTGGCTCAGTATCAGTGAGGATAATCAGGATGTGTCAGCCATATGTCCCTTTTCAAACAAGCTAGCCAAGACTCATTTACAGGGTGGTGGTCAGAGGATTTCCAAAAGCAGCAAGAAAGAAGGCAAGCACTTTTCAAGTCTCTACTTGTGACACTTTTGCTATTGTCCCAGTGACCAAAGCAAATTGTATAGCCAAGCCTAGAGATAGTGTGGAAGGAGAATACCCAAAGATAATGATAAAGGAGAGGGTTAATGCAGCCATTTTTTCCACTCTATTCTAGAACAGAAAAATATAAAATATATATTTTATTTCTTATAATGATACCCCAAATAAAGTAATCTAGTTAAATCTTAGTCTTCAAGACTGGCTTTACTATTTCTGGCCTTACTCTTTTCTTTCAGTGCCAAGTAAATAGTAGATGCTCAAGATATGTCTGTAGAATGAAAGAATGAGTGAATGAATGTATATATACATGAATGAATGAAACAAATGAATTCCAGATGCAGATGGACTAGTCAAAGTCATAACCCTTCTCTCCTACCCCCATATACACATATGTTCCTATCATTCTGGAGGTCATTAAATTTAGATACGTGGTAATTTTTAAACACCAACTTCATCTCACAACTGGATTATCTGCTTATTCTTCTAGGACACTGGAATGAGAGCTACAAACCCCAAGGACAAAGATTCAGATATTTAGAATATGAAAATTTTTCCTGCTGTCAAGGCTGGCAGAATGCTGGCTTTCAGATATATGAAAGTCAGAACTATGAGGAGATTGTTCAACAGGTTGATTCCAAAGACCCAACTCAGCAAGACCTTTCCCAGTGTCGAGAATGGTTAATACTCTCCACTCAAGTACCAGGGTATGGGAACTATGAACTGACTTTTGAAGGCAAAAGTCCCAGGAACTTAAAATATAAAAAGTTTATACCTTGGCAGTCCTTAGAAACAAAAACCGCTCAAGACAATGGTAGAAAAATCTACCTCAGTGATTTACATGGTTTTCAAGGGCGTAGATACCATCTTGGCATATCCAGGAAAAATCTCTCCATGAAAAAAGAACAGAAGCTCATAGTTCAGCATTCTTGCATCCCAATGGAGGAAGCCCTTCCAGAGTACTTTGGGGAGATATGCCAAAATGACCTGCTGAAAGACCCAATGGAAGAGAAACACTGTGGCTGTAATAAATGTGAAGAAATTTATTATTGGAACTCAGAGTGTGTTCACCACAAGAGAAATCAATTTGGAGGAAAGCTCTATCAGTGCTCCATCAGCACAGCATACTTCTCTCAGAGATCAGACTTGTACAGACATCCAAGAATCCACATAGGTGAGAAGCTGTATGGATGTGATGAAGTTGGCAGCAACGTTAGTCAGAGCTCAGGAGTTCACTTTCATCAGAGAGTTCACACAGGGGAGGTACCTTGTATCTGCAATGCATGTGGTAAGAGCTTCAATCAGATTTCTGGTCTTCACAATCATCAAAGAGTGCACACAGAAGAGAAACTCTATAAATTTGAGTGTGATAAGGACCCCAGTAAAAATTCATTGCTTCACATTCACCAGAGACTTCACATAGGAGAAAAGCCTTTTAAGTGCGATCAGTGTGGTAAGAGTTTTAGTCGGAGTTCAGTACTTCATGTTCATCAGAGAGTCCACACAGGAGAGAAACCATATAAGTGTGATGAGTGTGGTAAGGGCTTCAGTCAGAGCTCAAATCTTCGAATTCATCAGTTAGTACACACAGGAGAGAAGTCCTATAAATGTGATGACTGTGGTAAGGGCTTTACCCAGCGCTCAAATCTTCAAATTCACCAGAGAGTGCATACAGGAGAGAAGCCTTATAAATGTGATGACTGTGGAAAGGACTTCAGTCACAGCTCAGATCTTCGCATTCATCAGAGGGTCCATACAGGAGAGAAACCCTATACATGTCATCAGTGTGGGAAGGGCTTCAGCAAGAGTTCAAAGCTTCACACTCATCAAAGAGTACATACTGGAGAGAAACCCTATAAATGTGAAGAGTGTGGTAAGGGATTCAGTCAGCGTTCACATCTCCTCATTCATCAGAGAGTCCATACAGGAGAAAAACCCTATAAATGTGATGATTGTGGAAAAGGCTTTAGTCACAGCTCTAATCTTCACATTCATCAGAGGGTTCATACAGGAGAGAAGCCTTATCAATGTGCTAAGTGTGGTAAGGGTTTCAGTCACAGCTCAGCTCTTCGAATTCATCAAAGAGTCCACACAGGAGAGAAACCTTATAAATGCCATGAGTATTATAAGGGATTTGATCATAATTCACATCTTCACAGTAATCACAGAAGAGAAACTTTATAAATCTTGTTCATTTAGTTAACAGCTTTAATGAAAGCTTAACCTTTAAACCCCATAAATGTTGCTGGGAAGGAAATCCTGTAAATAACACAAGTAATCCCAAGCAACATTTATAGTTTCCCCCAACTCCCACTAAAAATTATTTACTTCAAGAGGAGATCCTTAGGAGGATTTCTATGTATTTAAAATTAAAGTGCATTTTCTTTATTATAAATATTACATAGTCACAATATATATAAAAATTTAAGGAGAAAACTCTTCATCCTGTTTCATTCTAGTCTCTTTTTCTGTGCATTTTAATGTGCATGAAATCATACTGTATGTTAAACTTTGTATTTTCACTGACTTCAAAACATTTACTGAAATGTTGGTTTGAATTGAAACAGGCTAGCCATCTCTGAAACAGCATCTCGTGACTTCCCT
The DNA here is from genome assembly GCF_027409185.1 of Cynocephalus volans. Classification (NCBI taxonomy): domain Eukaryota; kingdom Metazoa; phylum Chordata; class Mammalia; order Dermoptera; family Cynocephalidae; genus Cynocephalus; species Cynocephalus volans. Next base: position 107,428,846 of record NC_084463.1, on the reverse strand, counting down.
GTAAAGTCCCTAGGAATGCACAGAAAATATGAAACAAAACTTGAAATTCAAACTGGTAGGTTACCTATTGCTCAAATATGGAAGAATTAACTATAATACCAGTAAAATTCAATTGCTTATGAAACAAAAGCCACCTAATAAAACATAAGAAAACATTGTATGACCCTGAATCTGAGATAGTATATCTTAGAGACATTATCTCTGTCAACCAGAAAACTCAGAAACCGTCCTTCTGTTGCAGGGGTGTTGCACTTTGAGGTGATCACAGTCTATTCTCATCCTTTCCCTTCCCTAATTTCCCGCATTTATTCATAGGTTCAGACACCAAATAACAAGAAGTAGGTTTAGTTTCTGTAAATAAGGTATGAAGCATGTAGACAAAAGTTGATAGGTGTGATTGCTAGAAACATGATTGGTTCCATTGGTTCAGAATCAGAGATCCAAGCAGTGGACTTGTACTTAATCTCAGTAGAACAGAGTGGTAACGGAAATACCTGCTAGGAACAGAATTGAACTCAGAGCTGTGTGCAACAATGAAAGCTAATTACGTAAGAAAAGAATTGGGCTATTACAGTATGGAGCAGAGTCAGTCAGAGTACTCCAGTCCTAACTGTTGATATAAAAATATGTTTAGATATTACATCCCAAGAGAAAAAAAATTAAGTGGACCTGTTTAGGGAAATAAGAGGGAATTGCAATACCAAAGAAAGGAATATTCTGAAGACTAAGAACCTGAAAATTAGCTGTTGCAGGCTCCAGAGGAAATTTTTAAAAAAAAATTGGTATCCTCCACAGCACAACAGAAAACCTGAATTCAATAAAGCTAGAGTAGAATTCCATAAGTAGAAAAGAGCCTCTAAAATAAAAAGAAATAGATACAATGAAGGACTTCAGTGAAATTTTAAATGCTACATCAAAGTAAAAGGCTATTGCAGAATTAATGTTGCAAAATACCGAATACTGTAGTGGATAAACTTGAGATAATCTTAAATGTATAAGAAAAGGATAATGAGATAGAAACAAATAGAAAAGACAGATATGAAGAAAAAAGAATGGAAAACTAAAGAAATTAAAGATGTTAAGAAAGAAGATAAAAGAACATTTGGGATAGAATCAATGATCAAAGAAAATAATTTTTTACTGAGTTAAAAGTATACACAAACTAGATTTTAGGCAAAATCAGTATCAAAACAATCTTAGAGACACCTTGAGGGGTGGGGGGAAGAACAACTGAAAGCATGCAGAAAGTAAAATTCTGGTTGTCTAAAAACCAAAACGGGATGGATGATGACCACTGCAACAGTAACTGTCAGAAGACAATGAAAGAACACCTTCAAAATTCTAAGATTAAAACGTTTCTCATTACTTAAGTTTTATTAATGAAATTGTCTCACATATGCAGGAAACAAATATTTTACATGAACAAGAAAACAAAGCATACCATACATGTGCCTTTCTTAAAGTTCAGGAATGTGGAAGTCAGTGTAAAAGGACTGGTGAGCACTGAAATTAAACATAGTTAAGTCTGATTGTTTACAAAAACTACAAAAATTTAATAGTTGTGCAAGAAAATATGCAAATGTTGAATATAAAAGATTATGTATAAAAATCTGGGTGAGAGAGTGGATTGTCAGATAAAATATAGGACACCCAGTTAAGTTTGAATGCCAAATAAGCAAGGAATAATTTTTACTATATGTCCAAGTTATTGCATAGGGCTTATACTAAAAATTTATTTATTTGAAATTCAAATTTAAAAGGATCTCATCACTCTTCTGATTTGCTAAATCTGTCAACCCTATGGGGGAGGGATAGCAAAAGACAGTGTGCTACATTTCTGATCTTAAATAGCAGGGGCTAATATTAACATTTTCTTCTTGGCATTAACAATTCAAAAAGCAAAGATGTAATTTTTTTTTTTTACATACTTAGAAATTGCAAGTAATAGAACTGAAAGAAACACTATACCTTTCAAAATAGGGGAGAAGATAAAAGCAAAGAATATTCAGTTACTATAGCAAAGACAATACAAAATAACAGAAGTTGGCCAAAAAATTAGAGAATGTGGAACAAGATGAGAAAAAGTCAAATTTGTTAAAATAGGTTAAGTTCCTCCTTAAAAAGATTTGAACACTCTGATTGGGTTAAAATTCTAATTATATGCTATTATGAATGAAAAGATTAAAGCAAAATGATACTGATTAATATAAAAGACTAGGCAAAGTTTTATTAGGCAAACATAAAGGAGTACCTATAACACGTTTTTAATAATTAAAAAATTCAACTAATTAAACCCATTAAGGTAGGTAAAAATACAAAATAGTTTCTTGCAATACTTAGAAAATGTAATGGGCGGAAAAAATCTGGTTTGTAATAATGGTAAAATTTTTAAAGAAAGGAATGAATAAAAATGCTAAATGAAAATAATGACAAACAAAAATTAATTGAGGAACATAAAAGAGAATTTGAATAGAGAACTCTTACAATATTCCTAGAGGGAATGTGCCTAAGTTAATTCATAGATTTATTTAAAATTTCATGAAAATCCCAGTTAGGTTCAAAATTTTAAAAATGCTAGTCTTTAAGAAAAATAGACAGTGGAGAAGAGCAAAGATAACTGTTAAAGAGATTGATGAGATTGCCCTAATATATATTAAATGGTATATTGAAGTTATAATAATGGACAGCTTAATTATATAATTGAAAAAAAATTTTAGAATTCCCAGTCACTAAACAGCTTAAAAATATACCAGTATATGGATTATATATGTATATATGACATATTTAGTACATGTGCTTATATATTTCACATATGATAATGATCTATGAATAGGAGAAGGGCTATTAGAAAATAGTGCCAAGATAATTAACTCTTTGGTGAAAAAAAGTAGGCTTTTCATCTCATGATCTATATCAGAATAAAATATATATTAATTAAAACATGAATTTTCAAGCTGTGTTCCATGGACTTCCATGTGGTTTCATGAAGACTGGTGCCTCAAACAAAAGAACCAAAAATTGAGTCCCACTTTTATCTGTTTCATTTGCAAGAAGAATATAGATTTTATTGTTTTTTAAAAAGGAGGTTCCATCACTTTAAATTTAAAATGTTTAAAGTTCACTATAGTGAATTTTCGTATAGTTGAAAACATACATACACACATGCATTTTTGAAAGCTACATAAGATGGAAGAACTCAGAAAAAATAGCTAAGAATTCGACCACATAAATTTTTTTAAACTGTGGGTCAAAAACATGGAAGTTAGACAAAAATAGGAAAGATATTTGACATAATTATAACGGTATGAGCTTTTATAAAATTATCAAGTGACCACCTAGTTTAAAAAATTGACAAAGTAGATAAACATTAAAGCAATGAAATATCTTATTATTATCAAAAATGATAATAGCTCTTTTCAGTGAGATTATGGAGTGTTGTATACTTATACATCATACATATCGAGGGTAAATTGATACAGACTTTTTGGAAAAACTATTTGGGCAATCATGAGCCTTAAGATTGCTGATACTCTTTGCTACAATAATTCCATATGTGGGAATATATCCCATGGAAGTAGAGTTTCATACTATTAGGGAACTTCTAATTGCAAAGAATAAGGATCTCAAATTTTTCTATGTGAAGAATAGAGTTATGTAACATTACATAATAGAATTTCACCAAAAATCCAAGGACAGAAACTTCAACATGGAAATTTGCATTAGAAAGCTATTAGACAACGAAACTACCCTTTCAAGAACTTATTTTCTCTCTCTGGGTATCCTCTGTTTTCTCTCTACAGGTTGACTTCCTGTTTCCTTACCCTATCCTGGACTTGTAACTGCCACCACATTTCCTGAATATAAGTCTTCAATTCCATTGCCCACCGCTAACTTATTACTTCCCTCTGGATCTCTATTCAAATTTTGGAGAGAGAGAAGCTGATTGGCTCTTCTTATAATTATCTCTGGACAAGCCTTAGAGGCCAGGCTAATCCACAGGCTACTGATTGGCTAGCTTTCTATCAGATACCTGTTTTAGTTCCTTCAGACATGGCCAGGATTGGATAAGGCATATAAAAACGTCATTAAGGGCTGATGTTCAAATAGATTTCTCCAGAAAGTGGTGGGTTTTGGCCAATAATTCTCAACTATTTTAGAGCACACACACAGACAGTTATTCAAGGTATTTATTTTAGTATTTTTATGCTGCCCCCACACAGGGGAATGGTAAATAAATTATGATGCATCTATATGATGGAATATTATGAAGACATTAACATATTTTCTGAGACTATTGTAATGATAAGAATATACTTATGGTAAGTGAAATATATAGATACAGAACTGTAAATGGGGTAAGATTATATTTATAAATATGTTTATATGGATATTTCCATGGGGAAAATATTGGATGTATACAAAAATGTTATCAGTGGGTCTCTGATAGGATGGATTGTGGTTATCTTTATGTTCTATTTTTCTGTACTTTTTACATTTTTATTGATGTTTATTATTTTCATAAAAAATTAAAATCACTAAACATACAACTTATTTAAAATGTTAATGGTTGCATGATATTCTGTTGTGTTGCTGTACCATAATACTTAATTATCAGGGATTTAGACTGTTTATATCATGAACTGCCATTAAAGTCATTATATATGAAGTTTTCCACTATGTTAGGTAATTTTTTATAATAATTTTCTATATTGGAATTATTGGTTTAAAAGATGGGAGGCAGAAGGTATAACTTGTGCAAAGATGTGGAATGACAAAATACATGATGATGATGTATCGAGTCAATTACAAGTAGCCTGACACTGTTGGAGTATAAAGTGTAAAAGTGAAAAGAGAAGTTAGAGGATGGCCAGATCATGAAGGACTTCCTGTGCCAAGCTAAAAAAATTTTGTTGGCCCTGGAGAAACATTAAAGAACTTAAATGAAGTAGCAACACTATCATTTTGAAAAGATGACTTTTTAACAACAGTGTGGAGATCAGATATGTCGTGGAGCAAGGGGAAAAGAGTGAGCAAGAGTGGAGATCACAAGACTGTTTAGGAGGCAACTATATGATGTCTGTGAGGTTTGATAGTGGGAGACAGTTTTCTTTTTTAATCATTGGTTTAATTTTTCCTTTATTAGTGTGCTCACCAGAGTAGATCTGGAAAACATGTTCAGAAAAAGGAGAGAGAGATAGAGGAAGGAAGAAAGAAGGAAGAAAGGGAGGAGGGAAAGAAAGAAAGATGCTAGCTGAACTAAACAGCATGTTTAATGACATAGTTGATATACATATATACATTCTGGCACAAGCTCCTTATCTCATTATAAATGAGAAACAGATTATGGGCTAGCATTGGTCCACCTTGAGTGGCATCCCTAACCAACTTACCTACTTCACCAAATGCTACTTTCTTAATCCCTTACCCCTACCTCACGAGTCAGTATACTCCCTGAATAACAGTATCTTTTTCTAAATAGCATCTGGTGACATTCAAGGATGGACCTGCAAGCTTCACCCAAAAGGAGTGGAAACAACTCGTTCCTACACAAAGGCCCTGCAGAGGGATGTGGTGCTAGAGAACTGTAAGAACCTGGTTTCACTGGGTAAGATGGCTTTCCCATAGCGTACACATTTTAGCATGTGGAGCATCTTGGCTTCCTCTACAGAATATGGCTGTTGACATCACAAGTGTTTAGTTGATTTGTTCTTGAGGTGGGACTCAGAAGCAAGGGATTTCTGATCCTTCTCTACCCCAAAATGATAGGGTATTTCATCAAATTGAAAATAGGCATCTCTTTTGTCCTTTCCCACTTTGCTTCCCCAGGTTAGAATGCATTACTCCAGATTATCCTACCAAGAAGTTGAAGCATGATATAATTATACTAGTTTCTCAACTATTATCCTCTACTTTCTAAGAATAATAGTGAAGTGCCTACAAAGATCCTTCTTTCTTATTTGTCTTTAATATCATAGAGAAGGATTTGAGTTTTGGGATGCCAGCCAAGTTACATTTCTTTCCACACATACAGGACTTTTCATTGCCAAGCAAAATGGGATATTTCTGTTAGAGCAAGAAGAATCATAGATGAAAGGGAGAAAGACTCAACAAGGCCACTGTCCAAGTAAGTAACTGTGAAACCAGACAGAAGTTAATGCAAGTGGTTGTCCAGCTCATCAGTAAAGATGTTTAGTTTGCCAAAACAAAGTACCACAATCTAAGTGGCTTAAACAACAGAAATATACTGTCTCACAGTTCTGGCAGGCTAGAAGTCTAAAACCAAGGTGTTAGCAGGGTTGGTTCTTCCTGAAGGATGTGGGGGGAATCTGTTCCAGGCCTCTGCCCTAGCTTGTGGTAGTTTGCCAACAATCTTTGGTGTTCCTTGAGTTGTGGCACTATAACTCTAATCTTCACATGGCATTCTCCCTGTGTGCATGTCTGTCTTCAAATTTCTCCTTTTCATAAGAACATCAGTCACAATGGGATAAGGGCCAATCCTACTCCAGTATGACCTCATGTTAACTAATTAACGTTTTCAATGACCCTATTTCCAAGTAAGATCACACTCTGGGATACTGGCAGTTAGGATTTCAACATATAAATTCTGGGGGGATCACAATTCATCCCATAACAGTACCTTAGAAATGTTGGTTCTGGGGTTCATAAAATCCCCTTGAGATTAAGGGTATACCACTATCCACGTAACTAAACTTACAATGTCCTTATGTCTCAGAAGAAAAAGTGTGTCTACCTTCTCTCAAGCCAACCCTTCCTTTTTTGTTTTTTGTTGTTTCCTTTCTTCTACCACAGTTAACTACTTATTGTTTGGTTTTTGTTTTGTTTTGCATATCAGAGCAGGAGATTTCCTGAAATCAAGGAGATAACTACAAAGAAAGGCACTGGGAAAGAAGAATCATATAGGGAGAAGTTTATAGGGGATGGTCCCTGGGACCTCAAGATGGAAGAAATATTACATGGAACTAGTTGAAAAATGTTCTCTAATTCTATTCTCCAAGATAATTTGTGTAATATTGGTGTTATTTCTTCCTTAAATCTTTGGAAGAATTTACCAGTAAAACCCTCTGGACCTGGAGTTTTCTTTGTGGGAAGATTTTAATTACAAATAAAACTTCTTTCAAAATATGGCAAACATCTCTCCAGGAGTTACCACCCTTGCCATGTGACAATATATAAATGGTGATTATTATGGGTCCTAGTTCTCTCAGGACTTATCTTTGGGACACTTGTTATTTAATTGTTCCCATTCTGTGAACTCAAGCTCCTTACAATGCCTCTTATTTCAGAAAGAACATCACAATCTTTTCCCGTCTTTAAATTGAACATAAGGTAGCCTAGGATAATTTGTAAAATGAGACAAAAGTTATAAAATGCTCTGTCTTAGCTACTGGCTGTAATTTGGAGCATGTCAAACCTTTCATTTTAGTGAGTCCTCTGAGAGTCCCCTATGTGACAAGCATCTTTGGAAGATGACTTCATCAGTCTGCCTATAGATAGAAGGAATTCAGTTTCAATAAGAGCCTCACTCCTAGAAGATTAATGAAAAAACTTAAGGTGTATCACTAGCATATGTAAACTTACTTGATACTTAAAAGCAGCCGCAAATCTGCATTTGCTTATCTAGTTGGTTGCAGCCCCTGAATGTCAGAGAAAATCAGAGCTCATGATCAACTATCTTTTGAGGGCAGATAGAAAATACCATTGGCTAGAGACAGTGAGTCTAAGGGCTCAGAAGAGGGTGTAAAACATTTTTGTTTTACATATGTAAGAGAAGAGAAAACCATAACAAACATCATTAATATGGTCATAGATCACTTTTCAGCTAAGCTGGACAGGACCTTAGAATCATTTTCAAGACAGTGCTTCAAGCAACCACTATCAGTTGTCAAGTTGAGATGACACTTTTGAATCCCTGGTACTTTGTGAATTTGAATCCTGATTCTGTTGAGAGATGGCTATGTAGGTGACAAGTTTTACCATCTCTGCTCTGACCTAGTTCAAAATGGTACAGGAGGACAAAGGACTCCAGGAGGGATGTCTCTCTAAGGACCAGTATGTGAAACTGAGAAACTGATGATGTATTTTTGTAAAAAATACAAATGAGAGGGCTTTTACAGTTCTGTTGGAGAATCCAGATGAGTTCAAGTAGAACAGTTGATTCTCATTATTCATTGTAATGTTCTTTAAAGTTGTCATGAACATAAAAATTCAGGGTGAGGTTCCTGCTAACATCTGATCACACCAGTTTAGTCCATGGATCAATACATAACTTGGTTTTAAATGATTAACATATGATATTAATATTTAATTAAGTAATATTAATACACCATAATATATTACACTATTTTATATCCTTTGTATAGAACAATATATAATATATAAAATAATATTTAATATATCTTCTTGATTCATTAATATTGAACTCACAGACAACAGCACTATCATGAAAGAAACTTATCTCACACTTGTATTTTCTCCTAAGGCACACTGCAGCCTTGTGCTTAGGAACACTAGACAGCACTTCAGCACTACATCTGGGACCATTTTAAACAGCAAAGTCAACAAAAAGCACAAAAATGCAAAAAACATGGCACTAAATATATTGCAAAAAGGACACTTTTTATGGTATGAGAGCTAAAACGAAAAGGCAGATCATTGCTTTATTCAGGCTCAACTGGGAACATGCACATTGGGCAACTCAAATTTCTCTCTCTGTGCATGTCTGCAAATGGCCAGGGAACATACTGCAAATATGGATTTTAGTGTTATGAATTCATTTTAGTAAGTAGTGAATTCACAAATATAAAATCCGTTAATAGTGAGGTTTGACTGGGATATAAAAAGTTAAGCAAACCCATCAACAAACAGAAAGGCAAATTAACTCCATAAGAAAGAACAAAAAATTGGATAAAGAAGGAAATGTAATCATAGCATACTCCTTGTCTAAGTTTGGACAATATTTACATAATCCTAAAAATATAAATACTGAAAATAGATTTAAAAAATTGAGATAAACTGTATTAGTAAGATAAGGAAAGGGTAAGTGAGAGAGGCTATAAAAGCACCAAATTTCCATCTTCCATAATAGGAAATCAGAAGGTAGTACCTAAAATTGTCAGTCAAGACAACAGTATAAGCATAGTATTTAGAAATAAGGGGGTAAATACAAGAAGAATCAGCTCAAAGGGTTGGAAGTAAATTCCTCTGAGAATCAGAAGCTAAAATGGAGCAGGCATGTGGTATGACTAGCCAGTGCCTTAATCTGGATCAGTGGTCCTAGTAAGAAATTATATATAGCTGTATGACTAGTTCAGACCACACAGCAGGTACATGGCTCCAGAAAGGTGTTCATTGTAAAAGCTGAAAGCAAAGTCCCAATGTTTGTCTTCTGCGGGCTCCTTGGTGAGCTACAGATTTCCCTCTGAGTATGTGACATAATTCTCTGGCAGAGCATGATCTGTCAGTCCTGTCCATGAAATCTAATAGAGCTGAGTATTTTTCCCTCTGAGGGCAATTTACGCATTTTATTTACACTGTAAAACTAATTCTGCTCTTAGAATGATATATCCATACATCAATTTCCTTTTTGTTGGTTTTTTCAAACCTAATCAAAGACTGTGAATAAATATTTACCATGTATATTCCATATAACAATATACCGTAGCTCCTTCTGATAGAAATCCATCTCTTGTTCTCCACTCCTTTAAAAAAAATATAGATATCAAGATAATCTTCAACATATTTGTGATATTACTTAAAGTCAGCACTCACACTTCTTCAAAAACTAAACACAATTAACAACAGTAGGGGTTGTATGTACTATGCTAAATTATTTAAACAATTCTTTCCCTGAATAATCTGTAAAAATCATGCCATTTCTGCTTTTCTTATGAGATTAGTTTTTAATAACATATTATGCCACAGCAATCTGATACTTCTTGCCATTCTATTATCTTGTAAATTTGAATTACATTTGAATCTTCCAGGTTTGTTTTAAATGATAGTGCTTTAATAAAATTTTTTAAAAATAACAATTGTACCATATTCCTCCTATGGTCTCAAATATATATATATATATATATATCATCTTAAACTGTCTAGCTCATGTTTATCAGCTAGAATTTATTTTTAATGTGAGTGTTGTTCCTTATTATGCTTACTCATGGCATTAACAAGTGTAAAAAGGTTAAGACTGAGATACTGTCATTAACTATAGTGTGTTTGTCCTTTTGATGGCTGTGGAAGTTTTACAGATTCTTTGGACATGATCAGCAGTCTTAGCTTTTGAAACACAACGTTAATAATATATGAATTTTGCCCTTGTGCTAACACTGGTGTTTTGGTTACTTATTGCTGTTTTACAAAACAGCAACCACTTCATTTGCTCACAATTCTGCAGTTTGGGCTGGGCTCAGCTGAGCTGCTTGGTTCTGCTGGTCTGGCCAGTGGTATTCCTGGGGCTGTATTCAGGGTCAAGGTGGGCTGGCAATTTTCTCTCCTTGCTGTTTCAGGACCTCTCCTTGTCCACATAGTTTCTTTGTGGCATCTGTAGCAAAATTCCTGGACTTCTCACTTGGTTGCTCAAGGACCCTAAGAGGTTAGGTCCAAACTATCACTTCTGCCATAATCTGTTAATGAAAGTGAGTTACAGAGCCACCCTAGATTCAAGGGGAAAGGACTAACACATGGTATGAATACCAGGAGGCAGGGTTCATTGGGAACTGCCAAATGGAACCAGTGGTGTTCTGACAGATTGACAAGTAACTTGTTAAAGTACTAATAAACTTGCCCTGGCTAAGCAGTGAAATCTAAGAGACTACACTGGAAATTAAAAGTGGGATTAAAATATTAGTGCAATTGAGGAATTACAATTAATCGTACAGAAAGTCAGGAACAAAGAATTTGGGATGGACACAAAATTATGAAAATATGAGCCACATAGTGAAAATATAAGGATTCCAGGAGTATAAAAATCATAAAGATTCTAAGCCATTGTTCGGTATACCTGCAAATATTGAACGGGGTGTGAAACGGACAGCGCAGAGGGGAAAGGAGGGCTGGGCGTGAGCCCTTAAAGAGGCAGTCAAAAGCAGACTGCCCTCCCAAACAAGGTTTTGAGGTAATAGGTGAAGGAACCACTAAAACCACGTCTAGTAAACAGCTGGAGTGGTGCTTCCAGACAAGCAACTGGACAGACAGTTCAATCAGTAGCAGGAGAATCCTCTGCAGAATCTTCTCCAGATTAAAGCATTGGAAAGAATTCTTGGTCTATTTCAGGTTTTGCTTTGTTTTCTTTTAAATCTGGGAAGGAGGATTCATGGATGACCTTCATGGGGATTCCCTAACCCTTTAAATTGTAGGTAAAACTGTGTGGGTGTGTGTACTTTTGCGGGGAAGGGGAGAAAGAAGGTAGTAGGAAAAAGGTCCATTGTTTTTATCAGATCCTTAAAGAGGCCAGTGTCTCAGAAACGATTGAGAATCGTCAGCGAAATCAATCCATGATTCAGCGAAATCAAATGTGCTGCATAGGCGTCTTGAGATCCTGGACCAGCTGTGGTCCCCCGGCGTGGGAAGGCGCACTTCCCGGGTGGCAACGGTTAGCAAGCAGGCTTCAGTTGTCTTCCTACTGAAGATGCTGTTAATGGCATGCGAAACTTGTTAGGTGGGAAAGACTGCCCAAGATCCGGGCCCTGCAGAGTGCTCGAGTGCAGTGGGCCCTGGGAGCAGTCCTTCAAGAGTCACGCGAGCACCTCTGCGGGGAAAGCAGGATCGAGCAAGATTGCGGCCAGGGCTGGGGCGAGGGCCGTGAGGGCGCCTGCGTCTCCGCGCTTCTCCGAAGCCGCTGCGTTGGCGAGGTCCAGCCAGGAACGGCTGGAGGTGCGGGTGACGGGGGTGGAAGGAATTAGGTAAACCCTGGCAGGAAGAGCTGTTCCCAAAGTCATGTAAGGTCAGTGTCTGGCCCCGAGAAAGGTATGGCTCGGACCGGGGGTCTTGGGATGGCCAGGAGGTCAGGAACCACGTCGGGGCTGGGCCCAGGCAGGAGGAGGAAGGGGCGCGTTGGGACCGACGGCCGGGTAGTGTGTGTATTGCGGGGAAAGCAGGGGCAGTGTTGCAGATTGGGAGTACAAAGGGGTGTGAATCTGAGTTGGGGGGCGGGAGGTGCTCGAGGCCGGCAGAGGGCCTGGATACAGCCCTTCCTTCCCGGGCTTACCTGATCCCTTCTCTCGCCTCGTGCCCTGACCTCCTCTGGCAGCTCCTGGCTGGGCCCCGCCAAGGCAAGGGCGTCTGAGGAGCGTGGAGACCCAGGCCCAGTCGCCGCCCTCGCCCCAGCCCGGGCCGCGATCCTGCTTTCCCCGCAGAGGTGCTCGCATGACTCTTGAAGGACTGCTCCCAGGACCCACCGCACTCGAGCACTCTGCAGGGCCCAAGTCCGCCGTGGGAAAGGACCAGCCGGAGGGTGTGTGCCTCCCAAGCCAGGGTCATGATGACAATGGATCACCTTTTGAGTTCTGCTGTAATCCTCTTTTCTTTTCATGTTTGTTTATTTTTCTCCACTGTAGAAAATATCGATAGATTAGAATACTGGAAAAAACAATCTGTACTTTGACAACCCATTGTTTTATAACCTTATCAATTAAGACAAATTTTTTTAAAAAAATAGTATCAGATTTTACAAACTCTTTACACATTCTGAAATTGATTTTAATTTTGGTATGTGATATCAAGCATGTTGCTAACTTGATTTCCCTCCTTTTCCCACACATATCTAGCCAATTTCCCTAATACCTTCCCCAGTCATTGACTTGTGATTCTTTTTCATTACCAAGATCTTATAATTGTTACTTGATTTTCCTAGTCTGTTAAATTCTTGCAGATGTGCCACACTAAGTTAAATAATTGTGGTTTTATAATGTGAATATATACCTGGTAGGGCAAATGTACTCCCATCACCCTTCTTTTTCAAAATTCCGTGGGGGGGGGGGACGGACAGGGATCTGAAATTAGTTAGTTAGAATTAGATAATACCCACCCAAATAGCTGTTCATATATAAAGGCAACAGAAAGACATTCTTGAAAACTTATGAAAGTCTGTGCATCAATACTAAATATTAACTACCTTTTTAAAATAAGAAATACATTAATGTGGATCTAAATACAAAAGATACTGAGGGGTGTAAAGTGAACAGTCTCCCTCTCTCTCCTAACTCTCACCTACCCAGTACCCATCTCAGGAGGCAGCCGTTATTTTCCCAGTGTCTAAAGAATCCTCTTGAAGATTTTTTTTTATACATGCATAAGCAAATAGGTATGCACATTCTTTTAGTAGCTTTTTTTTTTTTAATGGCAGCATATTCTATACAAAGTTCTGTGTACAATCATTTAACAAAGGAGTTTTTCACCATTGTTATGACTTTGCCACTGGAATTATTTCCTTTCACCACTGTCCTTTAGGACCATCCCTGAGTGAGGTTAAGGTACTGCAGTCTGATTTTGGCTCATACCAACATACTCAGCCAACCCTTATGTGAACCAGGCCTCTATTTTTACTTCCTGTCAGTTGGTCAGAGGGAAACCCCTTTTGGGCTATAGATAAAAGTTCAGGAAGAGCCAAGAGTGCATCAGAACTAGAGAACACAAGAGTCTGTGCTACCTATTCATGAAATATGAGCCCTCTGGATCAATCTCAAACATACTATTTCTATCCTGTGATGGATTGCTTTTGTACCCATCCAATTTTGTAACTTGGTGGATCTGACAGTACCCAGCTAATGGGCAGGTGTGATTGTATAATCATTCGATATTCCAGGCAGGTCTTCAGTCTCTACTAGGGCCAAGTAGTACGTCAGATACTGCATTTCAAAGGGTAAATAGTTATCTTCTACAGAAAGAATGGCTTTGCTCCAGAACCTGTCTACTTCTTTTATTGGGAGGAATAAACAAGGCTAGAAAGCACTGGGTTTGGGGGAGTGGGACAAGCAGGTGGTTTGATCAGACAGTTGATGTTTTTTTCCCAGAGGTCAGTCTCTTTTAGAATCCCGACAAGGGCTTTTGTTCTGAGTTCTAATGCTCAATGGGCCAAATTTCAGGTGACTGGGGAAAGGAGAGAAGTCTAACTTAAGCTGGTTAAATCAGGTATTTTGTCCAGATTGGTGAGTACAAACAATTCGGCTGATCATTTATGAGTCAAAGAATGGGAATTTGTAGGCTCTGTATCTGGCCTTGTCATAGGTAAACAAGGCAGTCATGTGTGCATCTTATCCTAGTCATATGGGGAAGAGTGGTTCTTTGCAGGAAGACAAAGGGAGGTGGGATTTCTTTAAATGTAACTGTTTCCAGGGATCACATGGCTCAGGTAAAGTTCAACATTATCCAGCTGTCCTGAATGTTCTGTAGTGACGTTTCTCAGCATATCTCATCTTCCATTTTACCACAATCCAGGAAACCTAATTATTTTGTGTTTGAGCTCCAATTCATCTCTGATGGGGAAGTTTTCTGAGGCCCCTCTCCTTGGGCTGCAGATGACCTCTTCTCCCTCTGTTATCACTTGCTCCTTCCTCTGTGATGCATCCTTACTGTCTCTCTGTGGGTCCAAATCTCTTATAAGGACACCAGACAGATTGGATTAGGGCCCACTCTAACAGCTATGCTTTAATATAATCACCTCATTAAAGGCCCTATCTCCAAATATAGTCACGTTCTGAGGTACAGGAAATTAGAGCTTCAACATATGAATTTTGAGGGACACAATACCAGCTCATACCAGCCTCACACATAAGAGAAGGCAATATCACTACAAAGACAGAGACTGAAGTGATGTAGCCACAAGCCAAGGATGCCAGCAGCCACCAGAAGCTACAAGAGCAAGGAGCAGATTCTCCCCAGACCCAGAGGGAGCACAGTCCTGCCAACACCTTGACTTCTGCTTATTGAAACTAATTCCAGACTTCTAACATCTAGAACTTCAAGAGAAAAAATGTGTGCTGTTTTAAACCATCAAGTTTTGTGGTAATTTGTTTCAGCAACCATGGGAAACTGATATAAGAAGAAACAGAAAACTAATACATGTACATTTCTCTTCATTAACAGAGAACCAATTTTTCAATCCAACTGTAATCATTTAGTTGCAGCATGGGGAACAGCAATGGCTGGTGGGTAAAACAAACTCACAAAGCACCTCTCCAGATGAGAACCGACAAGTATTTGCTGGTCAGACAGGTTGCGGATCTTTCTAAAATGTGATCATAAAACACACACACACACACACAAAGAAAAAATTAAAAACAACAAAAAACTCCTCAAAGTCTCTTTTGCCTGATGATAACATTAAAGTCAAGTGAATTCCCTCAATATCATAACATCATTTCCAGATATTAGCTATATTGCTTATCTGACATGACCTTCTGGACTCAATGTGGGTGTTTTTTTTCTTCATCAGTTAAACTCTACCAGTTCCCTTGACTGATTCACATACAATCTCTACTAGGCCCTTACTTTCATCATAAGAAATTATTCTTAGCATCATTGTTTAAACATTTCATATCTTATACTAATTAAGACATTAATTGGCCTTTGGAAAATAAGTCAATTTTGTGATACTCAAGCCACTTTTACATGGAACTTTGTTTGCTTTGCTTTGTTTTTTCCTTTTTAAAAATAATTCAAAATATCAGGTGAAAGATTTTTACCTTACAGCATTGGAAATGAGCAATCTGAACTTGTCTGTCTACAGATCACTTCTTTCTATTCTCTTGATCCCCACAGTTATATTATTAGCTCACATTATTAGAAGGAAGAGGAGGAGGGAGACGAACAGGAAGAAGAGAAAGAGGATGAGGATGAATAAAAGGAAAAGGAAGAGAAACAGGAAGAAGAGGAGGAGGAAGAGGAAGAAAGAGAAATAGAAAGGTACACCAGGTAGGAGAAGATAAAGAAAGACAACAAACCAAAATTGAGGAAGTTCAGAGAACCCTAAGATAGATTTAAAAAAAAAAAGTAGTTGAATAAATCATATTAAAACTGCTTAAAACCACAGAGAAAAACTCATGATGACAGCCAAAGAAAAAAATGCACATTATATACAGAGGAACAAAAATAAGAATTAGAGCAGACTTATCATCAGAAACTAAGCAAGTCAGAAGACAATAAAATGACATCTTTAAAATGCTGAAAGAAAAATATAAAACTGTCAGCCCAGAATTCTTTGTCCAGAAAAATAGCTTTTAAAAATGAGGATAAATACTTTTCAAAGAAAAAGAAATTGAGAGAATTCATTCACTACAAGTAGACCTGAACTACAAAAATGTTAACAGAGCTTTTCAGGCAGAAGAAATATAATAGAAACTTGGATCTATATTGATAAAAAGAAGATAAAGTTAAAATTTAAGTAAGACATGAACTTGGATCTATATAGATAAAAAGAAGACAAAATTAAAATAAATGTAAAAACCATAATTTTATTTATAATTTCTATTAAAGATAAATGACTGCCTGAAATGAAAATAGTAGTAATGTATTCTGGGTTTATAGCATATCTTAAAGTAATATATATAAAATTAATAGTACAAAAGATGGGAGGGAGGAATTGTAAAGTATTTCATAACACAAAAAGTTGTATATTATTTGAAGACAGGCTGTGATTAATATAATAATTATATACACAAGTATATACTCATTACATATAGTGTAAATGCTAGAAAAATTCTTTAAATAAGTATAAATAACAAGTGAACTGTGAAAATTAATCATAAAGTATATTAATAAATTAATCCAAAATCAGGCAAAAAGAAGATCTCGGGAAAGAAAGAATAGACAGAAAAATAGAAACTGTTTAAAAAGATAATAGTTTTAAATTAAACTATATCACTAATTACATTAACAATGGTCATACCATTTAAGATAAGGATTTTCAGACTGGACAAAAATCTATATGCTGTCTACAAGGAACCAACTTTAAACATAATGTCATGGATAGGTTATAAATAAAAAAGATGAAACTATATATATCATGCAATCGCTATTATAAATAAGTTAGTGTGGCTATATTCATATTAGAAGCAGTAATCTTCAGAACAAGAAATATTACTAAGGATAAAGAAGGGACTTATGTAATATTAAGAAACATAAACATCCTAAATGTGTATGCATCTAAAATCCTAGATTCAAAATAGATGGAATAAAAACAGAACTGAAAGGAAAATGACAAATCCTCAATTATAGCTGCAGACTTTAATCCTCCTCTCTCAGTATCCAATGGAACAGACTGAAAACAATAAAGGATATAAAGGATTTGAGCAATACTACCAACCAACTTGACATAATTGCTATTTTATAACACTCTACTGCAAACAGAATCATATACATTGTTTTAAATACATGTGGAACATCTACCAAAATAAACTATATTTTTGGCCATAAAACAAATGTCAATAAGTTTAAAAGAACCCAAATCATCCAAAGTATTTTCTCTGACCTTGAAAGAATTTAAAAAGAAATCAATAACATTGATATCTGGGAAAATCCTCAAGTATTTGGAAATAAAACAGTTCATTTGTAAATATCACCATGCTGAAGGCACAAAGGAAGTCACAAAGCAAATTAGGAAATATTTTGAATGAAAGTTAATAAGAAAAGCGTATCACATTTGGATGCAAACCATGTCAAAATTGGAGTCCTTAGAGTGATATTAACAGCATTATATGCATATAATAGGAAAGAAGAAATGTCTGAAATCAATAAACTAAACATCCATTTTTCCCCAGTCAAGCAGAAGGAAGAAAATAATAAAACGCAGAATCAACAAAATTAAAAAGAGAAAAACCATAGAGATAATAATCCACTAGTCAGAATGACCAAGAGAAAAATGGAGAAGACGATTCTTCAAGATGGCGGTGGCTGCGGTGGTTGGCGCGGAGTAGCTGAGGTAGAAAAGGTGGCCACTGGGCCTTAGGCAGCTGGGAAACTTGTGGACCTTCCTCTTGCCGTCTCTTAAGGGAGGACCACTGCTGGTGGCTGGTCGTGGGGGGTGACCGCCACTTTGCCCTTGGCACGAGAGGCTGCCTCATTTATAGGCAACAGCTTTGAAGTATGGAGCAGGAAAACTGTTTCTTAGCTGCAAAAGCGAGTCTCTAAACAGGGAACACGGCGCCAGGGCTGCTGTGGATGCAGCCAGGATCCCGGAAGCCGGGGCCGCACTGAAGGCGGCCAGCTGCCCTATTCAGGATTCGAGGTTTCAGGCCGGTATAAAAGAAGATTCCTGGGAGCGCCCGAGCTGTGCCGCGGGACCGAGCAAGCAGCCCTAGGCGGCGGGAGCTGAAAACGGGGATGGCGACAAAGCAGAGGCAGAGAGGGAGCTGCCCGACCTAGCACAGCCCTGTGAGTGACTCCCAACCCAGCCCTGCTCGGGGGGCTGACGCCCATGCGGCTTCCACCTGCATCACCGGGCCACTAACCGCCCGGGGGCTGCCTCTATTTTCTCAGGTGGTGGCAGCTCCAGCCCGGCTCAGCCAAGCCTGTCCTCCTCGCCCGGCTCGGCTCCTCACTGAGCCTTCCCACTTGCTTGCCCCAGCGTGGGGCTTCCCGGGGCCTGAGGGCTGGCCTCCCCTCCCACCCCCTCCGGGGTACTCTGGTGGGGCTGGTGGCGTGGGGCGTCCCAGGCCAGCGTCAGGAGGGCAAGGAAGTACGGGCGGGGCTGACTGTCACTCCACCACACCCTGGACTCTGGCCCCCGGTAAACTTCCTGTTACTGGGAGGCAGATACCATCTCTGCAGCCACCAGTTCGGAAAAACACCTAACCAATTTCTGGTTGGGAATAGTGTGGTAGGAGAGTTCCCAAGTCCGCTTAAACCTGCCGGAGAGCTGTCTGCAGGCGGGCACTGGACTCGTCTGGGCCGGGGGGATACAAAGGTGAACCGTGTGCTGCGGGCTCCTCCCCCAAGGAGCTCACACTCTGGTGTTGGAGATAAGACAAGTACACAAATAACTGCGATACCAGGAGGAAGGTGATAAGTCCCGAGAAAGATCTACACAGTGCTACAAAGGCACCCAGAGCGACCAGTTGTCTGCGCCTAGCAGAAACCTGGTAGACTTCCTGGGCAAGGCGGTGCCGAGCAGGGTCCTGAAGGCCCAGCTGATAGACGAGGGTTGCAGAAGACACGTCCCAGCCCAGCTCAGTGCGCACAGAGCGGGGAGACGTCCGGCTAGGGAGGCGGAGACTTGACAGAAACCACACACCCTGTGGAGTCGCCACTGCACGATCCAACAGCCCGCGCCAGAGCACACGGAACAGGGAGAAGTCCTGCACGGGAAGTGAAAGCTCAGCAGAGACCATACACCCTGCGGTACCGCCCCGTGATCCAGCAGCCCAGCAGAGTCAAGCTGACCAGAGAGGTGGCTCCCCGGAGAGGCCCAAGACCCGAGGCAACCATACACACAAGGCACTAGAGGCCAACTGAGCAGTCACGGAGGTAGCCATACCAAATTGGCAACCACAGCAACATCTTAGTTAGTCGACAGTCTCAAACCGGTGGACTGTGAAACCCCCTGCCACAATGAATAAACATCAAAAAAAAGATACGCAGAAATACAAAAAATCAAGAAAGTACACCACCAAAAGTTAATAAATCTCAAACTCTAGATCCTATAGAAAAAGAAGCCCTTGAAATGACTGACAAGGAATTTCAAGTGATAATTCTAAGGAAACTGAATGAGAGACAAGAAAACTCAGCTAGACATCATGATGAAATGAGGAAAAGTATACAGGACCTGAAAGAGGAAATGTACAAGGAAATCAATGTCCTGAAAAAAAATGTAGCAGAAGTTGCCGAACTGAAGAAGTTATTCAGCGAAATAAAAAACACAAGGGAGAGTTTAACCAGCAGGCTTGTTGAAGTTGAAGAGAGAACCTCTGAACTTGAAGCCCAGATGACTTCACTGGAGAATTCTATCAAACATTTTAGGAAGAATAACACCAGTTTTACAGAGATTCTTCCAGAAAACAGAAGAGAAGGGATAACTCCCCAATTCATCTAATTATACCAGCATTAGCCTGATTCAAACTAAATGAAGATATTACAAAGAAAAAAGAAAAAGAAAAAGAAATGCAGACCAATATCCTCCATGAAGATAAAACTAAAAAATACTCAAAAAACAGTTTCATGTGACATAATTGGCTACATAGAAAATCTGAATGAGACCACAAAAAACTACTAGAACTAATAAATGAGTTTAGCGCCTTCATAGGAAACTAGGTCAATATGAAATAATCAATTGTATTTATATACATTAGCAACGAACAAATGGAAATTCAAGTTATAAAAACAGTACCATGTACAACGGTACTAAATATGTTAATTATGTAGGAATAAACCTAACGAAATGTGTGGAAGATTTGTATGCTAAAACCACAAAAGACTGAAGAAATAACTATAAGATCCTTAATAAAAAGATATACAAGGTTCATGTATTGTAAGACACATATTTTTAAGATATCAAATTTCCCCAAATTGATCTCTAGATTTAATGCAATCCCAATCAAAACCTCAGCAAGTTTCTTTTGTAGAAATGGACAAGCTATTCTAAAAGTTATATGGAACTGCAAAGGAACTAGAAAGCCAAAGAAATTTTGAAAAAGAACTGAATTGGAGGACTCAGATTACCTGACTTCAAGACTAAATATTCAGTAATCACAAGGCTGAGGTATTGCTGAGAGGACAGGCACATAGATCAACAAAATAAAAGAGACGCAGAAATAGACTGACATATAAAATGTTAACTGATTTTTGACAAACGTTCAAAGGCCATTCAAACTATAGTCTTTCACAAATGGTATGAGAACTGTTGGACATTCAGAAGCAAACAAATGAAACTTGAACCATACTTCACATTATATACACATGTTAACTCAAAAGGGATCATAAACTTCAAAGTAAAACTGTAAAACTTCTAGAAGAAAATAGAAGACTATCTTTATGAAGGTGGATTAGGCAAAAATATTTTAGATATGACAATGAAAGCACAATGAGGGAAAACTGATAAAATGGACTTCATCAAAATTATAAACTATTGCTTTTTGAAAAACACTATTAAAAATGAAAGGATAAGCCACAGACTGCAAAAATATTCACAAAACATATATCCAATAAAGAATATATAAAACTGTCAAAAATTAATAAGAAAACAAACAACCAAATTTAAAAATAGGCAGAAGATTTGAAAAGACATTTCACCAAAGAAGATTATATATGGAAAGATGACAAATAAATAGTGATGAAGAAAATGCAAATTGAAACCGAGATACTATTACATCCTTATTAGAATTGCTAAAATAGTGGTGTGGTAAATGTGTAACTAGCTCTCTTGTGGGGGGGGGGGATAGCCCTGATTTATATCATTTATGTTTCCATGCTGTAAGTGGCCCCATCTTGGCTGACTCCAAGCTATAATATGATGTTTCTCAGCTCACGAATTCCTGATAATTTAATTGGTTGGTTCTTGTGAGCCAGTGTGAACTCACTCTAGTATGCCACAGCTAAAATGAAAACAAGCAAACAACTATCAATACCACATGATTGTGAGTACATGGAACATCAGGTACTCTCATTCATTCATGGTAGAAATGCCAAGTGATATGGCCATTTTGAAAAAAAGTTTAACAGTTTCTTATAAAGGTAAACATACTCTTAACATGGGACCCAGCAATACTATACTTAAATTTATACCAAGAGAAATGAAACCATCTTAACACAAACTCTTGTATATAAATATTTGTAATTTTTTTGTAGTGGCCTCAAACTAGAAACAACCCAAATATCCTTCAACTTGTGAATGGATACCATCTGAGTTACATATATACAATAGAATATATGTAGCTATATTTTATTTTATTGCAATATTTTATTGCTACTCAGCAATAAAAAACAATGAATTCCTGATACATGCAATAGCATATGCATTTGAGATTCATCCATGTTAAGTGAAAGAGCCCAGACTAAGAAACCTATATACTATTTGAATCCATTTATATCACATTCTGCAAAGGCAAAATTATAAGGGAGAGACCAGATCAGTGATGCTAGGGGGTAGGGTTGGGGGAATGGCTTGATTACAAAGGAACAGGAGAGAATTTTCTGAGGTGGTACGTCTGTTCTATATCTGGATAAATGGTAGTGGTTACACAACTATATGAGTTTGTCAAAATTCATCAAAGTCTATATTAGTAAGGGTGAATTTTACTCTGCAAATTATTCCTCAAAGAACCCTGACAAACCAACCAAGAAACCAAAACACTACTGCAGAATCTAGCCCCAACCCCCTCAAATTCAAATGTAAACAATATATCTGCACACTCTACAGAATAACATATAAGTGTATGTATAAATTCGAATAAAATGTTAACAAAATATATGAATTTGGATTTAATGATAAAATGTACTGAGCAGCAAATATATTATTGTTAACGTATGTTATCTTTGAAAACAGATTAGACAGAAACACCTTACAAAAGTAAAAATATCTGAAAATAGCATTTGTGAAGATGGGTGGATCCCTGGAGTCAGTATGATGATGTTTTAAGAGTCAGGATGCAGTGTTATAACACCAAGGTAAAGGGTTCAGATCCCCATACCGGCCAGCTGCCAAAAAAGAAGAAAAGTAAAAGAATCAGGGGTGCCAAGTTTCATGTTTATTGTTCTCATTTTATATTTCCCTGTAGAAAACACACATTGAACATTTTAGTTAATTTTTAAATAAAGTATTTTTCTTTCCTTTATTGTTTTCTCATCAGAGAATGCGGCTTTATTTGAAACTTTTACACAGTCACTATATATTGACGGTTCATGAATCAACATTTAAAATACAAAGAGATGGCAGAGTTCAGGGTTTTAAGTTTTAATACAGTAGTGCTCCCTTATCCATGGGGGATATGTTCCAAGATCCCCAGAGGATGCCTGAAACTATGGATAGTACCTGAACCCTAAAGAGACTATGTTTTACCTATACTTTCACATTTTCATTTAAAAGAAGCACTTTACCACTTCTCTTTGGCATATCCAAGTTGCCAGAATAATTGCTCTTGCACTTTGGGGCCATTATTAAGTAAAATAAGGGTTCCTTGAATGAAAGTACTGCAATACCACTAAGTCGCTCTGATAACCGCAATGGCTACTAACATGCTGGAGGCGTATACAGTGTGGATGCACTGGCAAAGGGATGATTCAAGTCCTGGGTGGGACAGAGTGGCATGTCATGAGATTTCATCATACTATTCAGAAATGCACACAATTTAAAACTTAAATTTCTCGAATTTTCCCTTTACTGCTTTTGGACCCTAACTGTGGGTAACCAAAACCATGGATAAGTGGGGGACAACTGTAATGAAAAGATTATCTCAAGAAATTTTTTTGTCAAACGAGGCAGTTTTCATGCTACTCTACAAATGAACTACCTGTGACTATTTATTTCTAAACTAATCTTAAATTCAGCATCTCATTTTAAACTTTTAAACAGAATATGCAATATCCACATTTTCTGGGTGGGGAGTCAGAGAATGAACATTTGTTCTGCTCATGTCTTACAGTTAATAAGTTAGCAAGTGAGCAGAAACAGCCACATTCAAATGCTGTAGTGGGAAAGTAGATGGTACTATCCTTTGGCAGGCATTCTGATAACTACTATCAAAATAAAAAAATGCACATACCCTTTGACCAGATTCTACAGATATTTCAATGATTCTGAAAGATAACTCTATAAAGATATCTTTGCCCATTTAACTCTCCAGGTCTTTATCACTTTGTATTTCATGCAAATATATTTTCCAGGGTTTTCCCTTATAATTTACTCTTATTACGCACATCTTAGTATTTTTATATTGTGTAATTCTTTATTAAAAGATATTTATTAAACATTTCTTAAGTGCAAAGAACTTTACATTCTTTATCTCATTTAGTCCTCAAACAGCCTTATAAGGCACTACCATCATCCCATTTTATATAAGAAACTGTGATAGATGTGTTAAGTAACTTTCTGAAGCTCACACAGCAAGCGACAGAGCTAAGATTCAAATTCAAAAATCAACTGGATTTTGGAAGTAGAGTGCTTTAACCACCATGCTATACTGGCTAGACTGACTACTTTCCTACACCTAAGGTCACAGCTCTTTCCAAAAGGCCTTTTTTACATGACTCCTTCCTCTTGCTTCTTCAGGCCTAGGGATAAAACATCCCCTTTGTTACTAGCTCTGGGGTGTTTATTTCTTGTGATTTCTCTAAACTCTGCTCATACCTTTTTAAATAGTCCCATAACATTAAGCAATTATCAAATTATTCTAAAATTGAGTATGACACATTTCCTGCTGGGACCCAGAATGAAATGATTGGGACCAAAGTGGCCTTACAAAATAGATCCTCTAAATGGGATTCAAGATTAGGATGTAGGAAAGAGCACAGGGAAAAACTCCTTGCTGGGGAGAAATCAGCATTTGAGCACGTCAAGATTTCTCAAATTATCACTGGTGGGAGAATGGAATAAAAGTGCAGGTAGAGGACAAGTGCTGAGAGATCAAGTGGCTGTGGCATTGTTATGGTGAAAATAATAATTTTAAAGATTCAGTGCCACCTGGGTTCTCCTGTAAGCTTAGAGAATGAACATCACGAACAAAAGCAACTGGAAGTGGTGAATATACAACTCAGCAATAAAATACAATGAATTCCTGATACATGCAATAGCATATGCATTTGAGATTCATCCATGTTAAGTGAAAGAGCCCAGACTAAGAAACCTATATACTATTTGAATCCATTTATATCACATTCTGCAAAGGCAAAATTATAAGGAAGAAACCAGATCAGTGATGCTAGGGGGTAGGGTTGGGGAACTGAGAACCAGAAGAGGATAACCAGAGTACCCCTATAGCAGTTTTGAATTAATTCCTCAAATCCAGCATCTGTAAGACAGATGTGGTTGAGGATCAAAATCCACTGACAAGAAAGGGTTGTGGAACTGCAGCACCAATTAAATGCGTATCCTGGTTAGAGCTAAGGTAAGGGAACTGGTGAGGAACATTGGATAAGGCACCTGGGCAGACACTGATGAGGCTGAGAACTTGACCACCTCGGCCCTGTGAACCTCTTGTTACTGAAAACAGTACCCCTTATCCACTTGAAGCTGTGAGACTGACTCTCCATTAAAACATATTCTTGACCATACCTGGGGCATTTGCTTCGCAAGGAGATACCAATTCTCTTCAGTACCTACTCCCACCACCTGTCATTGGCTCCAGGTCCATAATGACTTAGATCTCAACACAGCTCTGATGGAAAATGCAAGCACTCTCTGCTCCTATGAGAGATACCTGTTACTATAAGAGTTACAAGACCTCAGTAATTGTATTAGCAAGAGCCTGGAGAACAAGTGTCGGAGTAAATTTGGGTTGAATTGTTATAGAAGCAAACATATGGAACCCAGGATTTAATGTGCTGTCTTGAATACCAGAAAGCACCATCTATTCTGTTAAATTGGATAATTAAAGCCCGGAGTCAAAGTTTGCTGGTGTACCATAAAGGTGTCCAAAGGTCCAGGATGAGGGAACACTGGAATGAATTTATTACTCTATTTGTCAAGGATTTAAGAGATGTTTTGAAAGAGGGGCAAGGGCATCCTTGGAGTTCTGTGGTTGTTTTCTGTAGGCTGGAGATGGTGAAAGTTGCTGCAATGGAAAAGGGTTTCCTGATCTTAATGGTGATCGTACAATTCCAGAGTTGCAGGAACAAGGTGATGGGCTTCAGTTAAGAGACAAAGAGTCATAATTACCCACAATTACAGAAGAGGAGGAATCAGTGTTTCAATCCAGAGTGACCTGTAGCAATGACAGCTTGATCACAACTCCCTAAAAATAAAATATACAGGCATTAAGGTGCTTATTGATGTAGTTATAGTCTCACCTCTGGCCTAGTCCCTTGATTAGTGATGCTGAGAGTGAATCTGCTGATTAGTGACCTATACTTGTTTTTTGCTTGTTCAGGTTGAGTTCTGTAGCTACTCTGTGTGGCTGGATGCCTGCCTGGTCTTTTCAACTTTTTGCTCTTCCCTTTTGTTGACTGTGCATTCTGTGTTGCCCCCTGGGGAAGCTCATACATTTGGGGGGTATGTGAATCCTTAACTCCTGCTGTTCCCTCCCCCATCTTGACTTTTTAAAGGCTCTCAATACATGGTGTCAAATCGGTTCTCCAGAAAGTTGGTGATTATTTACATTCCTGCTAGTGGCATAACTTACATTTCCTGATAATCCCACTAAAATTGAGAAGTGTTATTCCTTTCATATGTTGCTTATCAGCTCAAAATGTGATCTTTTTGCTTTTATTAGTAACAAAAATAGGATTTTTCTATGTTTCATTGGTTTCTTGAGATTAGCAGTTAAATTTTTAGACCAGTTTTCCACAGCATATTCCTTTTAATATATTATCAACATCAACATGTATTATATATTCATATATTTAATGCATCTGCATAATATATGTAAATATTAACTATTCTTTTTTCCACACTTACTTGAAGTGATAATTTATGATGTGCTAAATCCTTATAAACACCTAGGTCTAGTTACAATCAATTCTGTTCCAGAGATGTCAATTCCTGGGCTAGTATCACACTGTTACTAGTTATAGTAAAGTTCCCATCAACCTCCTTTAAAAAAATGTTGATAGCTATTTTTAATTTTTTACTCCCAAAAAGTCAACCTCAGTCAATTTGTAAAATACATCCTCCCCACTGAATATCTGATTAGAATTTTTTTTTCACAGTTTAATATGGGGAGACATCACTACAATAGTCTTCCTATCCAGACACGTCTTTGCATTTATTCAAGATATTTTCCGGGGAAAGTGGAGATATGTATCTGAATTCATATATTAAATATAGCAGTTTTTCAACTGATTTCATTAGGTTGTGCTGTTAGTCAACAACATTATCAGCAAATAATTTTCTCCTTTATAACTGTCATTTATTTTCTTGTCTCATTATTTTACTTAGCACTTTCAGAGTTCTAAATAATTGTGGAGTTAACAAGAATTTTCTCTCTCACTGTGACGTTTAGGATGAGGTCCAAACTTCTATGGTGGTTTAAAAGACTTCTCATGTCTGGCCTTTGAGTCTCTCTCTAGCTTTACACGTATGTGAAATGGAAGCTCCATTCTTTCCCAGTGCCATATCCCAACCAGTGAACTTGTTTCCTAAACATGTCAGGCCCTTATCCTTCAGTATCTTTGGGCTCCTTGCTTTTCCTTTGTCATCTCTTCTCTCAACGTTCCCACCCTCCACCACACACAATCTAGTTAATCTCCACTCTTTCTTCATGTTTCAGCTTAGATATCTGCCTTTGATGGCACACAGTAAAATTCAATTATTTATTAAATAGGCTTATGGAAAAAGGCTTGGGGAAGATGTTAATTGGTGTAAATATTCTGCAAGAATTAAGTTTTAAATGTACTCTAAAAAGGTATTATTTGAAGCTTCATTATGTTTTACTTAGTGAGATTTTTTTTTGAAAGCCTAGAGAAAAAAATAAGCATTTTACTTAGACCCATATAGGTAGCTGTTGAGAGAAAAGATAATTAAAAAATGAATATAGCACTTTTATTGTTCAACCACCCAAAAGAAAGTTTTTAAAAAAGTGAATGGGTCAGAATACCTAAAATTAAAAAAAAATCAGAATCTATTATACTCAACATGTAAGTGCTTTGATGAATAAACTACACCTCTAGAATTTCTTAGTGTTTTTCTCATTAAGATCCTCTAAAAGTTGCTTTATGTTTATAAGAATTTCTATACCAATTATTTGTGTAGGGTTTTGTCCTAATACAATTTGTGTTCTGATGCAAAGTATTAATAAACAGAATTTTCCACGTTTATCGACTCATCATAGGGGTTCACTCCAGCATATGTTTTCTGCTTTTGATTAGGTATGAACTTTGACAAAAAGCCACTATCATCATTCACTGGGAATGTCTCTAGTATGAATCTTTTTGTACAGATTAAGACATGCTTCTTGGCTCAAGAAACTATTTGGGATCCTGAGGTAGTTTACAGAAGACACAGTTCTGGTATACCGAGTATAAAGACACTTTATTGATCTCATAATGTTTGGGATAAAGGACAGACCTAAGGCTATAAATTTCTTCAGCCTAGATTCCAAAGAGTACTTTTAAAAATGCTGACTTCATCTTGATTAACAACACATCCATCTCCCATCGCAGTTGATAACCTTCTCCTAATTCTAGTCCCCATTCAGCACCAGGACAGCCAAGGATATTGTCAGGGGTGGCATAATTGGCTATCACTGTAGTCTTTGACATGAATTCAGAGATTTCACTCCTTGTAAGTGGTCTTCTATATTCTCAAGAGCTCCTGATTTCTTGTGACCTTCTTGTGAGGACTAATAGTTTAAGTTTTTATTAAATATCAAGTTCAAGGGTATTGCTTGGCTTCTCCCTAATATCTGCTTCATGAATAAATCAGGTGAATGTAAGTATGCTTTAGGTCCCATTTATGAACTAGAGAAAGGTGAGCTTAATGGGTATTAAAATAACAATAGGCAAAGACTTGTATGGTGATATTATGTTTAACTCCAAACTCCGTGGCTTCATTTGGGAGCCTGGAAAATCTCTCTCAGACTTTTAGCCAATAACAGATCTCTCTCCAATATCAATTCTGTCATATCATTTAAAGACTAATCTCTGACACATTTTCTTACATTTATTATATTAATGGGATCCCTCCAGCATAAATTTATGGATGTTGAATGAGTTCTGCACTCTGACTAAAGGTACTCCTGCATTTTTTCCTTTTTCAGGACTTGTCTCGATAATGAAGTTTTTGGTGCTTAATAAGGTTTGAACTCCTGTTGAAGCTTTTCATACATTCCTTACATTTGAATGGTTTCTCTCCTGTATGAATCATTTGATGTCGAATAAGGGAGGAGCTCCGGTTGAAGAATTTTCCACAGTCAACACATTCATAGGTATTACAATAGAGTCTTGGACTTTTATTACTATCTTCACTCTCACTGAAGGCTGTTCCACATTTACTGCCTTTACAGGCCTTTGTTTCAGTATGAATTTTTTGATGCTTAGTGAGGTTTGTACGTCGGTTGAAGAATCTCCCACATTCACTGCATTTATAGGGTTTCTCTCCTGTGTGAATGATCTGATGTCGAATAAGGGATGAACTTCGGCTGAAGGCTTTTCCACATTGGTAACATGCATAGGAATTCACTGTGGTATGACTTTTTTGGTGTTGAATAATCTCTGTACTCAGGCTCAAGGCATTCCCACGTTCATTATATTCTGAATGTTGCTTACCTACTAAGTCAAAATTGCATTTAAAGTTAGTTTTAAACTTATCACATTTTGGGGACCCCTTCCTTGTAGGAATTCCCTGTTGTCTATCACAAATTGAGTTAACAAACTTAACATCAAAGCTTTTCTTATTTTCACTGCATTCAAAGTCTCCCTCCTCAGTGTAGATTGTCTTATGAATGAAAGCTTCTTGTGGCAAAATTATGTCCCAGTTGTTCTGGTTGCTATATGACCAATCTTCACCTTTCCAGACATCTGAGGAAGTGCGTTTACTTTTGATAAGCCTTGTCATAATCACTCCATGGGATGATTCTTCTCCAGAAACTCTCTGCTTTGGAACTGAATCTTGGTTTTCTAAAACAGTCTCCGTGTCTAAAAAGAAAAAATTCCATGAACTAGAAGAAGGGAAACTGCTTAATTGGGAAAGGGAGGCTAAACCATACAAGAGTGTATGCATTTATCATGGGTCTTAAATACAGAATAAAAACGTGAGGTGAGGTTAGAAAAAAAGACTTACAGAAGAAATAAATGGTATAAAAGTGTTAAAAGAGGGATTAGGAAATCATAAAATATGAAGAGAGCTATTCAGGAATATTAAGGAGAGTACATAAGGCTTGGGTAAAATATTAGTATGTGAACTAGGATGGGTGGCATAACACAGTTCAAGCTATCACTACTTTATAACTAACCTGTGAAGGTTCTACCTTACCTTCCTTTATCCAGCATCTTGTTTCTTTTAATTCAAGCTGTTCATCAATAATAAATAAGCCTTTCTAAAACATCAATTTAATCATAATCTTAAGAACATGTCTATATTCCCAAGCACCATACCTTAACCAGCTAAAAGCAAACTTGCAGTCATAGTGCCCCCATTTTCCATAAAGCCGCAATTACTCCCTGTAAGTAACAAAGGCAGAAAGAACTGTAGTGTCATGTAGCAGGGAAACCATTCTTTTCCTGAGCTCAAAACAACTCCCAATGCTAACATTAATGCTTTGATACTTTTTCACTATACTTCCAAGAACTCAAAACTTTACTTGTTTTGATTAAAGTTGGGTTCTCTTCCTTTCACCTGTCCTCAGTTTCTGTTTCATTTTATAATGTTCTACTTCCCCTCTCAAAATCACTTCATCACTTAGCTTTTATACAAATATATTCAGTATGCTATATACTCTAGCAATTTTTTTAAAAAGTTAAATTTCACTGATTTCCCTTTCTCCTTTTCCATATATCTTCAGCTATGCCTAATGATTTTATCCTCCACACTTTATTAGTAGCCAAATTACAACTTCAGCTTTGTACTCACATATATGTCCCTTGTTTTCGCCAGTCTCCAGGACATCTCTGCTTGACTATCCTGCTCTCTTCCAACTTAACAAATGAGAGACCGATATCATCTTGCATGCTGAAAGAACTTCCTCCAATGTCCTCATTTTTGTTCAATGAGTCATTGTTTTAATTATCCTGGAGTCCATGAAAAGATCTTAAATAACCACTGTCCTTTATCTCTCACATCTAATCTGTGCTTAGGTACTATTATTTTATGAAATGACTTTTAGCTCAAACCGGGCTCAATGATACTCCCAATTTTTCAAGTACATATCAATTTAGTCTAGTTTAGTCTAATTTCCAGCAGAAATTATCATTTGTACAATATCCAAACTGGAAGCTAGAATCTTAAATCAGAATCTCCTGGGTATAACCTATGAATATATAATGGGGGTGTGGATTATAGCTGTCCTGTCTATGCCTCTCAAGTATGTGGGGACATAGATAACTTGCCCCTTTAATTAACAGATCTTCAGAAAAAGAGGAACCTCTTCTAAACCTGGACCTAATTTAAATGATGAGATCCAGGACTTCAACCTTGACACCATAATTAGATGAGATTCTTGGGGTCTTAGGAGAGTAAATATATCTTATAAGGGGGAATAACAGAGATAATCTGTAGCCAGAGGACAGACTATAACAGACCAAAATGGCTGCACGTTCTTTGCCACTCTACCCATAGAGAAGTTGAGTTTATTTTTCTTCCCCTTGAATTTGGACTGATCCTGTGATTGTTTAGCCAACAGAATGTGGTAGCAGTGAAATCATGCCACTTTAGGCCTAGCCTTTAAGAGACTGACAGCTTCTGATTCCTCTCAGGATGTTTCCTCTCAGAACCCGGCCACTGTGCTGTGAGAAGCCCAGACTTCAAGAAGAGGCCGCGTGTAAGTGCTTTGGTCCACAGGACCAGATAAGTTCTCAGAGACACCTGGCAGTAATTTCCAATCACGTGATGTGCCATCTTGGACATTCCATCCCATTTGGACCCCTGGAACATTGCATCCCCAGCCACATATGGAGCATAAGAACTCATCAGTCAACTCACAAAATTTGAGAATTAGTAGAACTATTACTCTTTTAAGTTCACTGTGTTTTGCAGTAATTTGTTAAAATAGGTGACCAAAATAAATACTGCTGGAACAATTCCTGTTTAATAGCAAAATTCCTAATTGTATTTCCCTAAGAAAATCTTAGTTGTTTTCATGTTTGTGCAACTCATTTTTCATGTAATTTCCTCACTCCTACTTTTAAAGTCACTTTTATGTATTTTGTTACTTTCAAGTCATGTAGTTCTAATATGTAGGAAAGCTAGTAATATTTTTATATCCACCTTATACAACTTCTAACAAACATGTTTTGATGATGAATCTTGAATTTTCTAAATAGAAAGTTATCATTTCCAAATAGATTTTTCTCTTTTTTAATAATTAAATTTCTTATTTCTCATATATGGTTCATGTATTTTTCTTTCATTAGTTTAGTCATTTAGGTCAATATGAAATAAGTGTGGTAAAAGACTACCACACAAAACCTTTAATAGAACAGTTCTGATGCTAAGTCTCTTGGATTTTCTAAACCGAAAGTTATTTGCAAATAACAGCTTTTTCTCCTGTTTCCTAACAAATTTCTCATTTTGTTTCATTTAATTTTTCTTGCATTAGTTAAGTCTTTCAAGTCAATATTACATGATTATAGTAACAGGCATTCTTACTTGATGATTTTAGTCGTAATATTGTTCTTTTAGCTTTACACATGATTATTAACCCATGACTTGTTTTCCTTTTGCTCTCACTAAAGAGATTTCAAAACACTGGCTTATTTTTGACCACTAATTCCAAACTCACAAACTGTGCCTTATGTACAAGACTTTTTTCTTGCCCCTAATCTTAAACCGTAGTTTATGACCCCAATCCTATGTCTCTGCCTATATCTCTCCTGCAGACCAGCCCATGCCAAATACTCTCTGCCTCTCTTTGGCCAATCAAAGTTTTCTGCAAATCCTCAAATCACTCCAATGGCTCATCTATGCTTATAGATTAAAATCCATAGTTTCAACTAGGTAATTAAGCTCTCCAAAATTTGGTTTTATAGTCTCTATCCAAATTTACTTTATGCTGTCTCTAATAAACTTGAATCATCTGAGTCATTTGGTGAACCTGTAAAATGTGTGTGTGTGTGTCAGGGGAGGAGGGTGTATGTATATATGAATGTGTGTATACACGCACACATGCACACACATGCAGCTATGTGGTTAAGTTTAGCTTCTCACAGCATGGCAATATTAGGATAGTTAAACCGGTGGCAGCTGACTTCCAAGACAAAGAAGTGTTAGCTGCCAGTCCTATTACAGGCAAGACCTGGAACTGGCAAAGAATCACTTCTGCTGCATTTTAGTGGATACACAGTCTCAATGCCAGCTCATATTCAAATGGAAGAAAATCAAAGTCCACATGTTGATGAGGAGAGTGACAAAGATTTTGTGGCCATCTTTAATCCATGACATCTATTAACTATTTGGGAAAATAAATTACCTTTACTAAAGTAAATTCTGCAATGATTAAAGTATTATACTTAATGATGAAATTAGAATAAAATCAGGGAAAGTGTTTCTTAGTTTTAGGATGGAAAAATTGTTACATATAAAATTGACAGTATTAGAATCACTAGCCAGAGCAATCAGGCAGGAGAAAGAAATAAAGAGGATCCAGACTGGAAAAGACAATGTCAAACTGTCCCTGTTTGCACATGACATGATCCTATACATAGAAAAGACTAAAGATTCTACAAAAAAACTCAGAGTTGATAAATGATTTTAGTAAAGTTGCAGGATACAAAATCAACATGCAAAAATCAGTGGCATTTTTATACTCTAACAACAAACTAGCAGAAAAAAGAAATCAAGAAAACTTGATTATAGTCATCAAAAAAACAAATAGTCATCAAAAAAACAAAACACCTAGGAATAAATTTAACCAAGGAGGTGAAAGATCTCTATAAACACAACTAAAAATCACTGTTAAAAGAAATTAAAGAGGACACAAAAAGAAAGACATTTGTGTGGAATATACTAAAAAGCATATGTACTTCACAGGGCCTGGTTTTCCAAAGCCTTGCAGTTTCAATTATTGACCTTGCGGAGGACTGGAAATTTCCTTCAGGCTATAAGTCTCTGTTGCAAGATAAGGATTGTGGCACAGCAGGTTGCTGGCTCAAAGACAGACTAGTTACTGATTGTTATGTAAAGATACTGAGAAATTGCTGTTAAGAAGGAATGTTTGCTAAGATCAAACTGTTGTTGACAGGACCACTTAATTGCCTTACTGGAATGTCATCTGGCTTGTTCCACTGAAAGTTACCAGCCTATACTGTTAAACTATAACCTCACCTTTGTTCTCTTCCTATAACTTCCTGGTCTGAAAAATAAATGCAGGAAGAGAACACCAATTCGGTGTTAATTTCCCAAGGAAGGAATGCCTCTCTCTTGAGGGTTCTGGTGGGAGATTAACCACTTTGGGGCCTCTCACTGCTCAGAAGAGATGGGCTTTGAGTAATCCTTTCATCACCGTCACCCAGGGGAAGTGGGGTGACAAATCCGTGGGGGGCAAAACAACGCAAAGCAACAATTCCATGCTCTCAGATTGGAATAATTAACATTGTGAAAATGTCTATATTATTACCCAAAATGATCTACAGATTCAACGCAATCCCAATCAAAATACCAATGA
This sequence comes from Cynocephalus volans, assembly GCF_027409185.1. Lineage (NCBI taxonomy): Eukaryota > Metazoa > Chordata > Mammalia > Dermoptera > Cynocephalidae > Cynocephalus > Cynocephalus volans. Next base: position 107,394,428 of record NC_084463.1, on the reverse strand, counting down.
CATTCTTCACGTACATTTAGAAAAAACAATCCTAACATTCATATGGAACAAGAAAAGATTCCAAATAGCCAAAGCAATCCTGAGCAAAAAATGTAAGGCTGGAGGCATTACACTATCTGACATCAAATTATACTACAAAGCTATAGTAACCAAAACAGCATGGTACTGGCATAAAATGAGATATTCAGACCTATGGAACAGAATTGAGAACCCAGAAATCAACCCACATGCTTACAACCAACTAGTCTTTGACAAAGGCCCAAGGTCATACATTGGGGAAAAAGACTACCTCTTCAATAAACAGTGCTGGGAAAATTGCACATCTATATGTAGAAGAACGAAACTAGACCCACACCTCTCACCATACACCAAAGTCAACTCAAAATGGATTAAAATCTTAAATGTAAGCCCTGAAACTCTAAAATTCCTAAAAGAAAACATAGGTGAAACACTTCAGGAACTAGGCCTGGGTAAAGATTTTATGAATATGATCTCCAAAACACAGGCAACAAAAGGAAAAATAAACAAAGGGGACTATATCAAACTAAAAATCTTCTGCACAGCAAAAAAAACAATTAACAGAGCAAATAGACAACCTAAAGAGTAGAAGAAAATATCTGCAAACTATGCATATGACAAAAGATTAATATCCAGAATACACAGGGAACTCAAACAACTTAACAGTGAAAAAACAAACCAATTAAAATATGGGTAAAGGAGCTGAATAGGCATTTCTCAAAGGAAGATAAACAAATGGCCCACAGACACATGAAAAAATACTGAACAACATTCAGCATCAGGGAAATACAAATCAAAACCACATTGAGATATCATCTCATCTCAGTTAGACGGGCCATTATCAAGAAGACAGAAAATAACAAATGCTGGTAAAGATGTGGAGAAAGGGAACCCTCCTATACTGTTGGTGGGACTGTATACTGATGCAGCCATTATGGAAAATGGTATGGAGGTTCCTCAAGAAAACTACAGATAGAACTGCCATATGATCCAGCAATTCCACTGCTGGGTAAACACCCAAAAGAATAGAAATCATCATGTAGAAGAGATACCTACACTCTTATGTCTATTACAACTCTACTTACAACAGCCAAGAGTTGGAACAAATCTAAATGTCCATCATCAGACAAGTGGATTGGGGAAATGTGGTATATTTATACAATAGAATACCACTCTTCCATAAAAGAATGAAATACTGCTATTTGCAGCAACATGGATGAACTTAGAGAAAATTATGTTAAGTGAAATAAGCCAGGCAGAGAAAGAGAAATACCACGTCCTCACTCATAAATGAGAGCTATAAACATAAACAAATAGATAAGATATAACAACCACAATAATATGTTGAACTTTCAAAAGGAGAGAACAGAACTGAGGTTACCAGAGGTGGGAAAGAGGGAGGGAGAGGAGGGAAAAAGAAAGAATTGGTAAAGAGCCACAAAAAATGATTATATTGTATAATGCTGAATATACTAATTACCCTGATTTGAACATCGCATATTGCACACAGGTTTTGATATTAACTCTGTACCTCAAAGATATGTGCAATCAACTACATTTCAATAAAAAAAAAGAAAAGAAAACAATGGGGGAAGATATACGATGACATAAATTTTAAATTGTATGGCAGACACCATGAATGAAATTAAAAGATACACCAACTCAGAGATACCTCATTTGCCACAACTGTAATCAACAGTGAGAATTTACATAAGGTCTTAAATTAAAAACCCCTAAAGCTTTAATTGATAAAGGAAATAAAACAATTCCTGATTTACTGAGTCACAAATGACCAAATAAAAAATTTTTTACCTTTTGTATAATCCAGTATCTATCCATCAATCCTTTTATTTTTTTGTTTTGTTTTGTTTTGTTTTGTGTTCCTAGGTGTGCTAAGGGCTGGAGATAACAATAATAGGGTAAAAAGAGACATAGTCCCTACCCTCAAGGAACATAAAGCCTAGTGTGGAAGACAAATATTCAAATACATGTAAAACAGAATTGTAATAATTTCTTAAAGGAGAACATGGTGCTTTGAGAGTATTTAACAGAAAAAAAACTAACCTAGTCAGAAAGGTTTCCCTGAGGAAATGTGGACTTACTTGCAATTTGAAGGAAGAATAGATTAGGTAAAGATTAGAGAGATGAGCATCCTACGTAAACAGCATGTACAAAGGTCCTGCGTTGGGAGAGAGTAAGCCACACTCAAATAATGTGGCAGAAATGTGTTCCCTGTAGAATTTTCTTTCCTCTACTGCACTCCAACACCTATCAGAGTCCTTAGTACACAGCAGATAGATGCTTAATACATACCTGATGTTGGCTGACTGAAAGGAGATCAGTGTGGCTTGAATGCAAAGAGTGAAGATGTGGTGTGAGATGAGGATAGAGAAGTAGGGAGAGACTAGGTGGTTGTGAAATAAGCAAAACTGAAATCAGTATAACGTTTCAAGCACGCAGATCACAAAAACTGATCTCTTTGGTTGTGGTGTGGCTCAAATATTGGGGTGGGGCAAAACACATAGAGCTAAGAGGCATGCCAAGGCAATAGCTCAGGTTAGAGATGATGGTACATGGACTAGCATAATGGCACTGAAGATGGAGAGAAGATCAGACATTCAAGAGATATTTAGAAAAATAAAATAAAAACAAGTAATAGAGAGATAAAGGAGAAGAAGTTGAGTGAAGAACAGTTCACTTGCTATCCATGATGGCATTCATTCAGGAAACAATGAAAAAAGACATGAAAGGAAAAATTAGACTTTGGTTTTGTGAAATTTAAGTCTTCTCTTTAAGACATCCAAGAGAAATGTCATAGTGTATATAAATCTTCAGTTCACAGTAGCAGTCTAAGCTGGAGATATACATTTGAAAATGACCTATATACTTGTGCTAATTGAAGGTGTAGTTGCAGATGTGATAAACTAGGTAAGAAAATATAGAGTAAGAACAAAAGACAAAATGAGATCAAAAATTGAGAAACTCTGAAATTTACTGGATAGCTAGAGAAAGGTCAGTGTGCAATAGATGGAGATAGGATATCCAGAAAAAGAAGAGGGAAATCAGAAGTATTACAAGGACCTACGAGTGTTTTAAGAATAAGGAGCAGTTAACAGTGTCACTTGCTGTTGAGAAGTGAGATAAGGAATGAAAAAATGCCCACTGGAGTTAGTTATAATAGTCATTAAATATCTTAGCAAAAGCTGTGTCAGATGAACGTTTGGGGTAAGAGTAAATTGGAAGGGGCTGTGGAAGAATAAGATGTGAGAAAATGAGAAAAGAGCATGAAATACCTTGGGAAGTTTGACTGTAAAGAAGAGGTGAGAAGTAGAGTAACATCTAGAAAAGAATGTAGGGTTGCAAAAAACGTTTAGAAATCAGTAATGACCAGAAAATGTTAAAACACGAATGCGAGGATGAAGCAGAAATGGTGAGAATGTAAGTGAGAAAAGGCGGGAGAAATAAGGTCCAAAAGACAATGAGGAGTTATTTACCTTAAAAAGGAAGAAATACAGTAATTTACCTATCAAATTAATAAAGAATTCAGGTAAATAGTATCCAGTGTTTGCTAGGGTGAGAATAATAAATAGAGAGATAATAATACTCCATTTTTAGAGAAAGTATGAACTGGTATAACCTTTGTGTAGACAATTTAACATAATGTAACAAGACAGTCAAACCTCTTCTAATAATTAGGTATCCTATGAAGTCATCAGATACAACTGAAAAACTGGCAATAACCTAAATGTCCAACAGTAAGGGGGGGGTGAAATATATTATAATAAATGTATATGATGGAATGTTACATGTGAATTAGAAGCCACATTTTCACAGAGTATTTAATGAAATAGGTAGTCACTCATGATACCACATTAGGTGAGAACAGCAGGATATAAAATGACATTTTCCTGGTGAATTCTGGAAAAAAGTTTGAAAACTTTCACAATTTTGGAAAAAAAATCTTCAGAAACCAGAGACATAACATCACGAACAAAGAAAATGGCTTAAAAAAACAAACCAAAACGTTAATACTGTATAGCTCTGGGTAGTGAGGGAATAGGTAAGTTATATTTCTTGTCATATTTTTCTATACTTAATAAAATTTATATTAATGTCAAAATAATTTTATAACTTCAAAACTGTTAATAAGATTAAAGATATGATAAAAGTAAGGAGTTAAGGCACAGGTTAGGAAGTTTTACAGTAAAAGAAGGAAAAATATGAGTGTACTTCAAAAAGTTAATGGAAAAATCCCTACTATCTTTTAATTCCATTTTTACATGAACTTTTTGAAGTACCCTCATAAAATTACTAGAAGTCACTCTAGTAGAAAAGATTTTTTTTCCTTAAAAGAAAGAATAACACTGAACGTTACGTTGGCTGTTTCTTTATTTAGCACTTATCATGTGCCAGGCAGTGTTCTAAGTGTGTTACACATAGCAACTCATTTAATCCTCACAGTAACCCGGAGGTAGGTACTCTTATCAACTCTGTTACAGATGAGGAAACTGGCAGAAAAGTTGCCCTAGGTCACACAGCTTTAAGTATCTGTGGTCATAACCCAGGATACTAGTTTGCCACATAAGCAAAGGAACCTGTGAACAAAAGGCAATAATGTTTTCTTTTGTTCGTTTTGTTTTTCTTCAAAGTTTAGGTAGTTTTGTTGTCACCTCCCCAACTAACATTCTAAGGCTGGGTTGCACATTATCTGTGCATTTAACAAACAGAAGCTTCTTACAAATGCCTCATATCTACCTGGTTCTTACCAAAAATGGTCCTTCTTGGGATTTCTCCCTCCATTATCCATCTTCTTTTCTTACTCTCCAACTCAGGCATCTCAAGTGGTTTGGAAAGTAGATGTGCTATTCATGGGGAAAATAAGAATGATGACACCAAGAAAGAAACAAAGCATTTCAGACACTTTTTTTTTTAAACAGGGAAGAGCATTCCCTCTCAATCCAGTAGTCTAAGCTGTCAAAGGACTAGGTCAGGGGAACACTGTGGACCTGTGTATTTCTGGCTCTACATCATAAAGGGTTTTCAACCAGACAGAGCAGGAAAATTTGCTATTGTGCCCAAAGGCTATTAAGAAGTCTGAACCCAGACCCAAATGAACTTAACCACTCTATCAGTACTGTAGCTTTTAACAGTAAAGAAAGAGACTACTAATGGACAGATTAAGTAAATACACAGAAGTCACCTTTACGCAATGAATTCAGGTTCCTATAGTTCTCCAGCATCACATCCCTATACAGGTTCTTTACAGCAGGATCCAGCTGCCCCCACTCTTCCTCACTGAATTCCACAACCACGTCTTTCAATGTCACTGATTCCTAAAACATTAAATTTCGTTTTAATCAAAGGTCACTCCCAAAAATATTACCACAGAAAGAATAAATATGGAAAAAACCGGGGAGGAGCCAGAATATATGAGAAGTTGAGAGGATAATACTTGGAGTTCTAAGTGATGAAAGTCAAGTTGTATTCAGGGCCAATCAACTTGGTACTACACATACTCTATGAGGTCTGCAAAAGGAAAATGAAGTGCAGTTCTTATTCTAGGTTCACTTATACCTTGGTTGAGGAGAAAAAGACAGTAGAAATAAATGAGTAACAAAAAATTACTATATAGGACAAATAATTTGCATAAAAGGAGTTCAGAACAGGAAGTTTACGGTAGATTCAAGGGAAATTTGTAATGAAAATGTAGGCTCTGCTGGGGCAAGAGATAGGGCATTTTCTCTGAGAAATGCAGCCTGACCACTCCTTATTATTCAGGTCTCACAGCTCAATGTCGTCATCTTGTCAAAGGGGCAAAATTGCCTTATTACTCAAAGTAGCCTCCCTATTATTAGCTGGTCTCTACTGCATTACGTTTCCTTCTTTACTCTGTGACAAGTATTACTAACTACAATTATTTATTGCTTATGCTTCCCTGTAAACCTCTATTAGAATGCAATCTCCACAAGGCAGCGGTTTGGTTTTGTTTACCAATCATATTCTCAGCCCTTAGAAAAATGTCTGGTATATTAGGCACTGCATAAATATGTTAAATTCCCTCATCTCATACCATCAGTTATTCCACTTCTCTCTCCAGCATACTCAACCTTGTCTTTATTGGTGCCTTCAATCACACTGAAATACACAAATCTCTTCCCTTCCTCTCCTTCAGAGTCAGTCTCTATGAATAAGTTCTCTACATCAGTTTTGTCTATTTCCTCACCTCATACTCTTTCCTCAACCCACTGCAACCTGGTTTCTCTTCCATGAATATTATTATCTACATAATGATAAGTGAATAGACACTACTTGGGCTATATTATCCTGATCTTTTAAAGCATCTCTCCTTTAAATACTCTCATCCTTTGGCCTCAGTGGCATATTTTCATGGATTTCCTCTATGTCTTTGGTCCTTTCTTTTCAGTATCCTTTGAGGTTTCTTCTACTCCTGCCTAGTAAATGACATTGCTCAGGATTCTATCCTTGGGCCCTTTCACTTTTAATTCTAAACATTCTCTGGGTAGGCTCAATTTCTATATCTTCAATTATCGTCTACATTATTGAGGGAAAAGATGTACAGAGAGTACATAAGGCTAAAAGAAAATATTTTCCAAAAAGTGTTATCACCAACTAAAATAGGTCCAACATCCTGCAGGAGAAAAAGTCTCATGTCCTTGGATAGAACTATGTTTGGCAAAAGTTCAAAGACCAAAAAAGTAAAAGCAGGTCATATTAAGAAAGAGCACAAATTTCCAGCAAAGAGTGGAATCCTAATTCACCTGGTGTCTGCCTGTTAGTGGGTCAGCTTCCATTTCCTGCTCCTTGATGCTCCCCTTCTGGAGGACAGAGTCCTTGCAGAGTGTATCTGAGAAAGATGAAGGAAAGTGTTAGGGAGACAAATTTTGCCCTGGAGCAACTTTTAATGACTAGAGTAGTAGTTTTAACATGCTATTCATAGGAATCATCTGTAAGACTTTGAAAAAAATAATGATGTTAGGCCCTACCAGCAGTTAGAATCTCTATGGGTAGGGCACAGATCAGACATTCTTAAAAGGCTCTAAAAGTGATTCTGATATTCTACGAGGGGTTGAGACCTACTGGATCAATGAGAAGAGGGCCAAAATACTATTTTGTGACCTCATCTACGTTTACAGAAGATTCCAAAAAATAACATTAATCCTGACAACTAAGGCCTAAAGTAAGGTTTAGCCACCACAGGCTGTAACTCTACGTAGAGCTAAGAGCATTTTATCCAACCAAGCCCTTCCTCAAACACACTGGGGAGAATTCTACTCAAGGGTTGTTTTCTTCTAAGATGCTCTGTGCATACTATACACAGACTTAGGCAGTCTGGCTGGCTGCCTTGAACTACTGATTCTCTCAGGACACAAAAATTTGAGAGGCAACCAATTCTCTTCTCCAGTCCTTTGGTGAGAAGTATACCCCAGGGACACTTTCCCAAAGTTTCTCCAAGATTCATAAATTAAACCAGTGACCCTCAAATGCCAAACTATGGACCAATACTCGTCTGTGATGAAGTTTTCGTTGATTCAGGGTAAAATGAGAAAAAAAAGAAACAATGCAGTTTGTTATAACATTAAATTTATTCAATTTAAGGAACTATATTTTTATGTTAAAATGTCTTTGTGTAACAATAGTTGATCTTAAAATGTTCTTACTTGAAAAAAAGAATAGAGTTGGCAAACCTACATCATTCCCACTCCCATTTTTAAAACTTTTTAATGACCTTTGAAATTCCCCAAATCTGAGAACCATGCAGCTGTATAACAGTAAGCACTAACCCTCCACTGTACAACTGGATTCAAAGATAACTGAAACAACCGCATAGGGGGATTTCTTAAAATACATTTGAATTTCTCAGCAACATACCGTTTGAATGTCGCAAAAAGATTTTGATCTGTTTACTTTATTTAGGCCTATAAAACCTTGTGGAATTCAATTTGCTCAGTCTCACAATCCCTAGTACAGTCAATACAGCACTGTTCCTTATTCTTGTCATTCTTGGAAATATCTGAGATATCTTGGAAAGGTGCAAATACCTCCAATCAGCTATCCTTTTATTTACTGCTCTCTCTCAACGCCCTTAACTCTCCTTACCTTAACCTCCTTCTTGAACCTTTACAATTGCGTTCTTTGAAACCTTCACTGTACTCAAAGAAAAACCCATATACATTCTCAAGTTCTTTATGGAATACTCCTTCCCCCTTATCTAAAATGGGTCTTGGACATCATCAAAGCCACCTCTCTGAATCCTTCAAATATTATGATCATGAAAGTTGTTTTGATATACTTGTGCCTCCCTATTCCAACTTTAATAATTTCTCTCTCATGCAAAAAAACTTTTTTAGAGATTCATGATTCTGGTTCTCATTACTTAGAATGATTTTACCATGAAAATAAGCTTGAATAAGTCAATCCCTAACTGTATCTTCCTATTCTTTCATTTTCACTTCTGTGCTTTTTGTATATTCTCCAAATTTTATCAAGGTCCTACCACGTAAAAGTACACAGTAGTTGTCTCTTGATTTATCACCCCTCTTGTAAAGTCACTTTATTCTCTATGCAGCTTAGATTTTATGATACGTCACTTCCAGCACTCTTTCCAGAGTCTTCAAATTCCTTAAATGCATGCCCTTTACATCCAGGTTAACACCCAAACTTAGTTTGATCCAATAATCTCTTATATACCTTTAAGAAAAATTTTAAAAATTAAAGTAAAAATCACATAACAAAATTCACCATGTTAACCATTTAAATTTTACAGTTCAGTGGCTTTTAGTACATTCACAATGTTGCGCAGTCACCACCACGATCTCTCTAATTGAGAACATTTTCATTATCCCCAAAAGAACCTCATACCCGTTTAGGAGTCGCTCTCCATTCTACCTTCCCCCACACTGTCTCTAGGGACTTGCCTATTCTGGATATTTCATGGAAATTGAGTCACATGGTATGTGACTGTTCATGCTTGACTTCTTTTGCTTAGCACAATATTTGGAGGTTCACCCATGCTGTAGCATGTGCCAGTATTTCATTCCTTTTCATAGCTAAATAATATCCCATTGTATGTGTATACCACAACTTACCCATTCATCAGTTGATGGACATTTGCCTTGTTTCCACTTTGGGGCTATTATAATGCTGCTATGAACATTTATGTACAAGTTTTTGTGTGACTGTGTCTCTTCAATTCTCTTGGGTATATGGTAAAAATCTTAATTTTTTGAGGAACCACCAAACCGTTTTCCACAGTGGCTGAACCATTTTACATTTCCAAAAGCAATGTATGAGGATTCCAATTTCTCTACATCCTAGCTAATGCACCTTATTTTCCTTTCTTTTAAAAAAATAATTACCATAGCCATCCTAGTAGGTACCAAGTGGTATCTCATTGTGGTTTTGATTTGCAATTCCCTAATGACTACTGACGCTGAACATTTATTCCTATTTATTTGTTGGTCATCTGTATATCTTCTTTAGAGAAATATCCATTCACATCGTTTGCCTATTTTTAAAATTATGTTGCTTATCTTTTTGTTACTGGGTTGTAAGAGTTCTTTATATTCTCCTGATACTAGAACCTTATCACATATGATTTTCAAAATATTTTCTCTCATTCTATAGGTTTTCTTTTCACTGCTTTCATAGTGTCCTTTGAAGCACAATTGTCTTTAATTTGGATGAAGTCCAATTTATCTATTTTTTCTTTTGTTGCTTGTGTTTTTGGTGTCATATCTAGAGATCAATTACCAAATTCAAGGTGATGTGAAAATGGGGGAGCAGAGGCTAACTTCTTTATTCATTTCCTTTTTAGAAACTTTACTATCTTATAGTTTCCCAGAGTTTGGGTTTTACTAACGTCATTATCATGGTATAATTTAACATGTTCCTCTATCCTCTGTACTTCCTGTAATTGGTAGTCAGATCTAGACCAGTGCTTAAATATTGATGCTCCCTAAGGATTTGTATTTCTCCTACTCCTGCTCATACCTATAAGCTTCCAAATTGTCTCTTTCTGAATACTAAAGCCATATTGTTAAATATATATTGGTTTATTTATTGTGGAGATCCCACAGGGACCTCAAATTCAATGTGCCACATAATTAAACGTATTATCTTCCCCCCACCCCACCAACACACACACAAAATTTGCTACTTATGTTCCATTCATGCAAGCCAGAACATATGAATTTAGGCCAAACCTTATCCTATCAATTTCCTGTATCTAGTCAATAATTTAGGTTCAAACTCCTGTCTTTTCCCAATGCTCCTTCACTCTCTAATACCTAATTAATTACAATAGTATCCTAACCAGTTTTCCTATTTTCAGAACCCTCAGGTTCTTTACATGAGAAATCAATAAACTTTTTTGGAAAAGGGCCAGATAGTAAATACTTTAGATGCTGCAGGCAATATAGTCTTTGCTACAAATACTCAATTCTGGTTGTAGCACAAATGCAATCATAGATAAAATGTTAATGAATGGACACGACTATATTCCAATAAAATATTATTTCCAAAAATATTTGACCTGTAGGCCATATTTTGCCAACCCGACTCTGTATTGATGCCAAACATGATATTTTTAAAAAGCAAATCCAACTATATTACTCCTCTACCCAATCTGTGAGATCTAATTCTCTATTTCTATTACCTACAGAATAAAGCCCAGACTTCCTAACAAACTAATATAAAGTCCTTCATAATTCTGCACTCTCTAGCTTCAAAAATTATAATTTCATATGGGAAGGGTCAACTATTTTACCTCTAATTTTCTATATTCTCACCTTCGTCTTTAAGTATTTCAATCACATCCTCTATGAGGGTCACCACATCTCTGCTGTTCTTTGGATATTGTAAATTCACCCAAGTTCTGACTTCTTCAGGGAGGATTGCCAAGAATTGTTCCAGCACTAACAGTTCTAGGATCTGTTTCTTTGTATGAATGTCTGGTCTCAGCCACTGAAGACAGAGCTCCCAGAGTTGGCTCAGGGCTTCGTGGGGCCCAGACACTTTCAAATACTGGAAATGTCTGAATTTTTGACGAGATGCCTCAGAGTCATGTGTCTCTATGACGGGGATGGTCTCCTGCTGCCAAGACACATCTGCTCTCAAGACCTCATCTTGTTCACGCAGAGCTAGGTTTTGAGGTTTTGAAATAGTCATCAACTTGTTCAGAGGCTTCATCTTCCTAAATAGAACTCCCACTGTAGTTCAATACGTCTTACCATAAGATTCCAGTAATTCTCAGGCTTGGGCTAAGCACCTGCATACTATATGCAGTATGATTTCAGCCAAGTTATATCACAGTAAGGAGAAAAGTTCCAGGAGCTTCAGACACAAAGCCAACATTCAGCTACCTGAGAGGCTGAAAGAAAATACAAATATGACCCATAGATAACAAACATCTATTAGCATGCTTTTAAAAGAGGAAACAGTATAAATAACATTCTTAAAATTACTTAAGAATAATAAATATTCCGAGTTTGAGTTCTCCTCCCATTTTTGTTTTCCTTTTTTAGAACAGAAAAATGTTTTTCCCTTTTCTCCCCAACAACCCCACAAGAATACAAAGACAGAGAAACAAACACAGATAAACAGACATCCCAAAACAAGGGATAAAGGAAACATACCTTTGATTTAAAACAAAAACAACAACAATAAAAAACCTTCTTAATTGCATTTAGAGGTCTTCTGTATCAGGTAACAAATCATTTTTGCTTTAAAATTTAGCAAAACAAATCAGGCAGGATATTCAGGTTATTAAGTCTTTTAGACTACATAAACCTGAAAAACTTCTTCCCAAGTTCTCATCAAAATAAAGTTATATATAATGTGTAAAACTTGCAATATAACTAGAAATTAAAGTAAGAGACAATGATTAAAAATATGCTAGAATAAATATCCACGAGCCATTTTATTAGTAGAAATAAATTAAAAAGTGAATTCTCAGACTATACTAATATTTTTCATTTGCTAGGACTTACTGTGGGCCAGTCTGCAATGTACATCAGGGGATCTTAGCATCAACTGCACATTTAGACTCACAACACTACCATAGGTCATATTCAGCACTAGTTTATTTAGAAGGTAAAAAAACAAAGCTTGCTCGCAGAGGAGCAATAGGCATTTTTCTTCAATGGGAGTCCTGAAGAGAGCTTAGCTCAACAGCAAGGAGATGAGACTCACACAGGTGGTGCAGGAAGCACCCTGACTGAAAAGACTTCTCATGGGAGCCAATATCTCATTTAACAACTCCATGAGTGCAGCTTTCAGAATTCCCCCAAAGAGCCTGCCACATTACAGGAGAAAGTGCATTCAGGGAAGTTGAGATATGGCCTTCTATTTGATTTACGGTTCTTCCAGTCCAGATGCAATTTACTATTCAGGGGTCATTTTATTGTAAGCTTCTAGGCCAGTAGTTCTCAACCAAGGGAGATTTTGCTGCCAGAGGAAGTTTGACACTGTCTGGAGATAGTTTTGGTTGTCACAGCTGGCGGTTGTTACTGGCATCTAGTGGACTGAGGCCAGGGATTCTGCTAAACATTCTACAATGCTCAGGATGACCCCCTACAGCCAAAAATGATCAATAAATTCTCAAAATGTCAGTAACTCCAAGGTTGAGAAACTGTTATAGGCAATATACAGTGGCTAAGACTACATACTTTGGACTCACACCAACATAAGTTTAAATCCCAGCCGTACTAGCTACTAAATATATGAACTTGAACAAATTATTTTAACCCATGCTTGAGTTCTCAACTATAAAATGGATATAACAATACCTGTCTGATTGAATTATAGGGATTAAAAGAGCTGTCATCTCACTTCTTGGCAGAGTAAACACTTGATAAGTTATCATATGCATGCATGTACAAGGGGGCCTTCAAAAAGTTCATGGAAATATTTGTATTATCTTTTAATTACATTTTTCCACAAACTTTTTGAAGTACTCATGAATGTCTGTGTGTTAGTAAACCTTACATATTGGCCAAAAGTTTGTGAGACCCTGTCTACTGGCAATGTCCACCTGAATAGATCATTCAACAGTTAAATAAGGATTAGTAAATAGAGTGGGGGAAGGATACAAGGGGGCCTATTAAAAGACAATGTAGTAGACAGAAAAAAAGCAAAATGCTTAAAAGAGTCAGGATAAGAGAACAGTTTAGAATATAACTTTCTGTTTAAAAAAAGTGTGAAAATGAGTGAAATCTTTAAGACTACAGGCAAAAGAAAATGTACAATAACACTGTACTGCATAAGCACTGTACTTCATTTCCCACAGGGGTACAGGTTAGCAATTCTAACTGCTCACCTGTATCTGCTACAAACGTATAATGGAATTAACCAGGTATTTCAATATTTGAGTAGGTGTTTACAGATAACCAAGGGAAGGACACTAGAATTATCCATGTGGTAATGAGTTAGAGTTGGAGACATAGGTATAAACTTGTGTTTAGCTTAATTTATATAAAGACAATTACATACAGAAATATTTACAGATACATGTATATACATAGATTAGTATACACACATACATTTCCTTGCTATGTCAGCTGAGCAGGCCTAAAAGCGAAGACACCTCAGTAGCAAAATAACACCTAGCTCCCAGATCTTGGTTTCTAATAACATTCTCCAGTAAAAAAGAACCAGGGCTTCTTGGAGAAATGGCTGATTCTATGACTGGGGCAAGAAATATACAAGATGAGCATGGAGCATCCTGTAGCATCAGAAGGTAAAGAAGTGTACAAAAACGAAACCAAACCAAAACATTAGGGCATGTCAAAGGCCCATAGGAGTCAAATGAAAGAGCTCCAATAGCCAGTGCTGAAACAATATAAGCAACAGAATAAAGTAATATTGGATTACAATCCAAACTATAAAATGCCTGTAAGTCATACTGATATAAATGATATAAGCCATAAATAAATAAATGGAGGAGAATAGATAAATCTCTCATGCAGAAGAATTCCAAATAATTTATGCAGACACTTAGCCATCCAGGAGGTCGAGCATAACTTCCCACCCCTTGAGTGCGGGCCCCTCAGTGATTTTCTTCCAAACAGTGCAGCATGGGATGGGGTGCAAGAGTAAATTTATATTGGAAAAACCTGGCAAACATTACCTCAGCCAGATGATCAAGATTAAAATCAACAGTGATAAATTACTTTGATAGTAGGGACCTGTCTTAGTCTCCTTTCTGTTGCTATAAAAGAATACCCGAGACTGGGTAACTTATAAAAGATATTTATGTCTCACAGTTCTTGAGGCTGGGAAGTCTAAGGTTAAGGAGCCACATCAGCTTCTGGTGAGGGCCTCATGCTGTGTCATACATAAAACAGCAAAAGTCATCACAGGGCAAGAGGGGCACACAGAGCCAAGCTTTTATAAGAGACCCACTCTTGTGACAACCAGTCCCGTGATAACCCATTAATTCATTGGGCCTCAAGATCCAATCACCTCTTAAAAGCACCACCTCTTAATACTGTTACATTGGGGATTAAGTTTCAACATGGGTTTCAAAGGGACAGTCAAACCACAGTTGTAACCCTTGAGACGATGTGATGAAAATGGTACTTTACTTTTATGATATTCCCTCCCCAAACCCATAACCCTACTCTAATCATGAGGGGAAAAAAAAGGTAAATGCCAATAAATGGACCTCCTATAAAATACCTGACCTCCTAAAAACTGCCAAGGTCATCAAAAATAATGTCTGAGAAACTGTCACAGCCAAAAGGAACCTCAGGAGACATGAAAACTAAATGTAATATGATTTTCTGGATGGGATCCTGGATCAGAAAAAAGGATATTAGGTAAAAACTAAAGAAAGCTAAATAAAGTATGGACTTCAGTTAATGTAATATTATTATTTCATTAACTGTAACAAATGTACTATACTAAAATGTTATTTATAGAGGAAACTGTGTGTGGGGTATATAGAAAATCTGTACAATCTTCTTAATTTTCCTGTAAATCAAACTGTCCTAAAATGAAAATTTTATTTTAAAAAAGTTAGAGGACACTGCCTGGTGTTTGCAGATTCCAAAGGATTCATGGTAACTTTATGAAAAAGAATCAGGGAGCCATTTGATAAAAAAGGATGAGTAGAATGTAAATATTAAGAGTTAGCCAAATTAAGAAATGAATACAAGGAACCCCAAAATGGATTAGCAGATTAAAATCTTGATTGGAAGCAGTAAAGAGCAGAATGGACACTTAATTGAACCAGCGATGGGTTTTTGGACAAACCTAAAAGTTTCTTCCAAAATGCAGAGGTAAGAAAACCAAATTTTGTGGTGAAAAAAATTCCCATGCTTTTAATTAAAAGCCATGGGATTTTTTTTTTTTCAAATCAAAGTTATAGTTGTGTATGGGAAAAGGACAAACAACCAAAAAGCACATGAGAATTTTTATGATGAAAATCAGTCTTCTACCCTACTCCCCCTTTCTATGTCCAGATTTACTTCACAGAGGTAATTTTTAGAACACTTTTCAGTTTTGTTTTGTTTTTTCTTTCAGTTACGCGAGCTCTTCACTTGATCTAATAGATTTTTTTTTTTATTTAAAAAAAATTTCCCACCATCATATTTTAAATTTAAGAGATCTTTCTTGCTCTGACGGTTCTTTTTCCATAGCACTGTGTTTGTTTGGTTGTTGCAATATCATTTCAAATTTGTCTGATGATTCTAATTGAGTTTTCTCCTAAATTCCCTTTTATTCTGTGGTCTTGGTTTCAACTTTCTTGGTTTTCAGACTTGTGGTATTCCTGCTTAAATTTAAGAATCAAGTGTTAGGCTAATTATTCCAGACAGTCATATGAGTTTCTACTTCTGCCACATCAGTAGTTTGGTTTCTTTTCTTGAGTGGGAGATCTAAGAGCCAGGCGTGTGAGATACACAGACTGGCAGGCTTTGAGTTGAAATAAGTGGGGGAGTTGGCTGTCAGGCTGTGGGCCCCTACACATACACAAGTGAAAAGGTGTTACTTTGAAATGTCAACACCCATACAAAAAACCTTAGCTTTCCAGATGGTTTATTCAATTGATTTAGCAGAGAACTTTTTGGAGGGTGGTGCTGGAGCTAACATGTCTATGCAGGTGGGAAGGGTGATGGGAGGATGGGAAGATGATGTTTCACATGCAGACATTCACTTGATACTTGTGTTCTATTTGATTCTCACTCCCACACTGTTGGAACTGCTTAAGATTGACATATGCAGATGAGCTTCTATCTCCACTGTGGTAACCTCAGAGCATATTCTAAGTTGTGCTTTTTCTACACTGTTTCTTTAAAGTCATGCTTCTTTCCACTTTCCATCTTGTAGAGATATACTGCCACCATTTATATGCTCATTAGTACACCCATACCCATCTGCCATATGCAAGGCAAAATGGACTGAGTAAAGATGCTGAGATAAAACACAAACCTCTAAAGCTTAAGA
Organism: Cynocephalus volans; assembly: GCF_027409185.1. Taxonomy (NCBI): domain Eukaryota; kingdom Metazoa; phylum Chordata; class Mammalia; order Dermoptera; family Cynocephalidae; genus Cynocephalus; species Cynocephalus volans. Next base: position 107,377,946 of record NC_084463.1, on the reverse strand, counting down.
AAAGCACAGACTGATTTTTAAAAAGTTTCAAAGTACTGAAGAGGTATCAATGAGTCCCAAAGGAATGAACTATGGGCCCAGATACTTTTTAAGTTAACATAAACGGAAAAAGAAAAAAAAAAAGCTCACAGGCCATATGTCAAAATAAAGAACAACAACAACAACAACAACAAAAAAGGCAAAGCAAAAAACCACAGAAGCATAAAAATAAAAAAAATAAGGCACAGAAATAATAAGAATGATATCCATTGTAACAACAAATGTACTGGGTAAAAATTTAAAGTCAACTACGTAAAAAGTCAAGAGACATCCAAAACAAAAGAACTCCAAAGCTGAAAGTACAGGAATAATTTTTTAAAAATACCATACAAAATCAACACCCAAAAAAACAATAGCATTTTTATATTCCAACAACAAATCAGCAGAAAATGAAATCAAGAAAGTGAGACCATTTACAATACTTGCCAAGAAAAAAAAAACCTAGGTATCAATGTAACCAAGGAGGTGAAAGATCTCTACAATGAGAACTGCAAAACACTATTGAAAGAAATTAAACAGGACACAAAAAAGTGGAAAGACACACCATGCTCTTGGATAGGAAGAATTAACATAGTGAAAATGTCCATTCTACCCAAAGCGATCTACAGATTCAATGCAATCGCCATCAAAATACCAACGGCATTCTTCACAAAAATAGAAAAAGCAATCCAAATATTCACATGGAACAACAAAAGACCCCAAATAGCCAAAGCAATCCTAAGCAAGAAAAAAAATAATAATAAAAATAAAGCAGGAGGCATAGAACTACCCAACTTCAAATTATTTTACAAAACAATAGCAACCCAAACAGCATGGTACTGGTATAAAAACAGACACTCAGATCAATGGAACAGAATAGAAAACCTGGGAACCAACCCACAAACTTACAGTCAACTGATCTTTGACAAAGGCAGCAAGAACATACATTGGGGAAAAGACAGCCTCTTCAATAAATGCTGCTGGGAAAACTGGACATCCATATGCAGAAAAATGAAACTGGACCCATACCTCTCACCATATACCAAAATCAACTCAAAATGGATTAAAGACTTAAATATAAGACCCAAAACCATAAAATTACTAAAGGAAAATATGGGGGAAACACTCCAGGTAATAGGATTGGACAAATAAGAGCCCCAAAGCACAAGCAACAAAAGAAAAAATAAATGGGATTATATGAAACTAAAAAGTTTCCGCCCACCAAAGGAAACAATCGACAGAGTGGAAAGAACCTATGCAATGGGAGAAAATATTTGCAAACTTTACATCTGACAAGGGATTAATATCCACAACATACAAAAAACTCAAACAACTATACAGTAAAAAAAAAAAATCCAATTAAAAAAATGGGCACTCTCTGTTCTGCCATTCTGCCATGTGAGACCCCTGTGTCACTGTCACCACCAATAAGGCCTTCATCAGATGTGTTCCCTTTACTCCGGACTTCCCAGTCTCTGAAACTAGCTGAAATAGTTCAAGAACCTATAAAAGGCCAATATATGGGTATCTCTATAGCCCCACCGTTTGGGTAAGTCAATAAAAAATTACTGGAGCCCACCAGTACCAGCCAGCAGAACTGCGCAGCTCCACGCACAGCCCCCTCACCCTGCCGCCTTGAACCCAGGCAGCGGGGAAGCTCCAGGACCTGTCCCAGTGCCCTGAACCAGCACTGTGCAGGTGAGCCCCCCAGTGCCAGCCAGTGGAACCATGGCTCCACGTGGCTCCCTCACCTGGCCACCTTGAACCCAGGAGAGGGGGGAGTTCCAGGACCCACTTCTGTGCCCTGAACCAGCTCCGCGCAGGGGAGCCTGCTGGAAGCGGCCAACAGCAGCATCAGACAGTGGAACCGGGTGGCTACACGTGGCCCCCTCACACCGCCGCCTCGGACCCAGGCAGGGGGGGGAGATCCAGGCCCCGCCCCCCCACTCTGAGCCAGCACCGTGCAGGTGAGCCCACCTGTACCAGCCAGCAGAACTGCACGGCTCCATGTGGCCCCCTCACCCTGCAGTCTTGGACCCACCCAGGCATAGGGAAAGCTCCAGGCCCTGCCCCCATGCCCTGAACTGGCACCATCAGGTGATCCCACCAGGGGCAGCTGGCAGCAACACCAGCCAGTGGAACCACGCAGCTCCATGCAGCCCCTCATCCCACCTCAGACCCAGGGGGGAGCACCAGCTTATGGTTCCAAACCACCAAGTTTGGCCCAGCAGAACTCCATGTGCTGGGGGCTCATTCTACAACCACAGAGTATAGAACGGGAACCAAGGTGGTTTAACATAACCACCACCACACCTACTCTCATGCAAAGACAATTCACCCCCCACATAGCAACCAAGACCACACCATTGCCAACCTCAGTGTTACAGAAGAAGCAAACCCCCTACCAAATGACCAAGCATCCATGAAAAACACTAGAAGCACAAACAATCAAGAAGAAATGACACCACCGAAAGGATACAGTAATGCCCCAAAGTCAGACTCCATGGAACAGGGAATCCTTGAAATGTCTGAAAAAGAATTTCAAGCAATGACCTTAAGAAAACTTGAAGAAATAAAGGAAGACTCAATTACAGAACACAATGAAACAAGAAAAAACATCTAGAATATGAAGGAGGAAATCTACAAAGAGATTAATACCATAAAAAAGAGTGTAGCAGAACTTCTAGAAATGAAAGAGTCACTCAATGAAATAAAAAACACGACTGAGAGCTTGAGCAGCAGGGTAGAGCAAGCAGAAGAAAGAATTTCAGAGCTTGAAGACAGTTTTTTTGAAATAAGTCAGGCAGACAAAAATAAGTAAAAAAGAATTAAAAATAATGAGGAAAACCTACGAGAGATGGCAGACAATCTTAAGCGCTCTAACATCCGAATTGTGGGTATTCCTGAAGGGCAGGAGAAAGGAAAAGGTATGGAAAACCTACTCAAGAAAATAGCTACATGTGGCCCCCTCACACCGTCGCCTCGGATCCAGGCAGGGGAGGAGATCCAGGCCCCACCCTCCCACCCTGAACCAGCAGGGCGAGATACAGACCTTCAGATCCAGGAAGCTCAAAGGTCCCCAGACAGATTCAATACAAAAAGATCCTCCCCAAGACATATTACAGTTAAATTCACAAAGCTCAAAGACAAAGACAGAATTCTACAAACAGCAAGAGGAAAGCATCAGGTCACTTATAGGGGAGCCCCCAAACTAAAAGCAGACTTCTCAACTGAAACCCTTCAGGCCAGAAGAAAGTGGAACGATATATTCAAAATACTAAAAGAAAAAAAATGCCAGCCAAGAATGCTTTACCCAGCAAGGCTCTCCTTCAGAAATGAGGGAGAAATAGTGTATTTCCCAGATAAATAAAAGTTGTGGGAGTTCACCACCACACGACCAGCCCTGCAAGAAATTCACAAGGGAGTCATTCATCTGGAATCTGAATAATGGTGACCACCATCACAAATACACAAGAAAGAGCAAAACCCACAGTTAAAACAAAAATGCCAGCAAGAAAGAAAAGAAGCTAAATCATTCTGCCTCAAATTCCCAACTCACATTGAAGAAGAGAAATAGAAGGGGAAATAATGATCAAAAGATATTTAAACCACCTAAACAAGTAGCAATTAAATGACAGGAATTAAACAACACTTCTCAATAACTACTCTGAATGTGAATGGGCTAAACTACCCATTCAAAAGACACAGACTAACTGACTGGATTAAAAAGCTAGACCCAAGTATATGCTGTCTTCTATAGACCCACCTCATCTGTAAAGACACTCAGACTAAAAGTGAAGGGATGGAAAAAGATATACCTTGCAAATGGAAACCAAAAATGAGCAGGAGTAGCTATTTTTATATCGGACAAAATAGATTTTAAACCAAAAAACACTAAAAAAGACAAAGAAGGCCATTACATAATGCTAAAGGGAACTATCCAGCTAGAAGACATAACAACCATAAACATGTATGCACCCAGTACTGGGGCACCCAGATATATTAAGGAAACCCTCTTAGACCTAAAGAAGGAGAAAGGACTTAATACATTAATATTGGGTGATCTGAACACCCCTCTTGCAGTATGGGACAGGACTTCCACGCAACAAGTCAACAAAGAGACACAAGATTTAATCTACACCCTAGACCAACTGGACTTAGCAGATATATACAGAACATTTTACCCAACAGCTAAAGAATACACTTTCTTCTCATCAGCTCACAGTACATTCTCCAGGATAGACCACATATCAGGTCACAAATCTAGCCTCAGCAAATTTTTAAAAACTGAAATCATTCCAACAATCTTTTCAAACCACAATGGACTAAAACTGGAGATAAACAATAAGCAAATTGCTGGAAGCTATACAAGTACATGGAAAATAAATAATAGGCTCCTGAATGACCTAAAGGTTCAAGAAGAAATTAAACAGGAAATCAAAAAATTTCTAGAAACTAATGGAAATAAAGATACATCATAATACCAAAACTTGTGGGATACTGCAAAAGCAGTACTAAGAGGCAAATTTACTGCAGTAAATGCTTATATCAAAAAATGGAAAGACTCCAAATAAACAGCCTAACACTATGTCACAAAGAACTTGAAAAGCAACAACAATCCAAACCTAAAGGCAGTAGATGGAAAGAAATAATTAAGATCAGAGCAGAACTAAATGAAATAGAGACCCAAAAAACAATAGAAAAGATCAACAAAACTAAAAGTTGGATTTTTGAGAAGATAAAATAGACACACCATTAGCTAGATTAACAAAAAAAAAAAAAAAAAAAAAAGGAGAGAGAAGACACAAATAACAAAAATCAGAAATGAAAAGGGAGACATTAAAACTGACACCATAGAAATACAAAGAATCATTAGAGACTATTATAAACAACCATATGACAAATTTGAAAATCTGGACGATATGGATAAGATTTTAGACACATATAAATTAGCAAGACTGAACCAAGAAGAGATAGAAAACCTGCACAGACCAATAACAAGCAAGGAGATTGAAGCGGTAGTTAGCAATCTTCCAACAAAAAAAGTCTGGGTCCAGATAGCTTTACAGCTGAATTCTATCAAACTTTTAAAGAGGAGTTAATACCAATTAAACATGAAACTGTTTAAACAACTGAAACAGATGCTACTCTCCCAAACTCATTCTATGAGGCTACCATAACGCTGATACCAAAATCAGATAAAGACACAACAAGAAAAAAAATTATAGGCCATAACCCTTGATGAACCTAGATGCTAAAATCCTCAACAAATTATTAGCAATTAGAATACAGCAACATATTAAAAAAATTATACACTATGATCAAGTGGGATTTATCCCAAGGATGCAAGGATGGTTCAACATATGAAAGTCAATAAATGTGATACATCATCACATCAACAAGCTCAAGAACAAAGACCGTATGATCATCTCAATAGATGCTGAAAAAGCATTTGACAAAATTCAACATTCCTTCATGATAAAGACTCTCAACAAATTAGGTACAGAAGAAAAATATCTTAACACAACAAAAGCCATTTATGACAAGCCCACCGCCAGTATTATTCTGAATGGGGAAAAACTGAAGGCCTTCCCCTTAAGGACAGGAACAAGACAAGGATGTCCACTCTCAGCACTTCTATTCAACATAGTACTGGAGGTACTAGCTAGAGCAACCAGGCAGGAAAAGAAATAGAGGGAATCCAGATTGGAAAACATGAGGTCAAACTTTCCCTATTGGCAGATGACATGATACTATATATATAGAAAAACCTAATGACTATCAAAAAACTCCTAGAGCTGGTTAATAACTTCAGTAATGTTGCAGGATACAAAATAAATGCCTCAAAATCAGTAGCATTTATATAATTAAATAATGAATTAACAGAAAGAGAAATAAAGAAAGTAAGCCCATTTACAATTGTCACCAAAAAAATACAATACCTAGGGTTCAATTTAACTAAGGAGGTGAAAGACCTCTATAATGAGAATTACAAACCACTTCCGAAAGAAATTAAAGAAGACACAAAAAGATGGAAAGATATTCTATGCTCTTGGATTGGAAGAATTAACATTGTGAAAATGTCTATACTACCCAAAGCGATTTACAGATTCAATGCAATCCCCATCAAAATACCAATGACATTCTTCACAGAAATGGAAAAAACAATCTTACCTTTCATATGCAACAACAAAAGACCCCAAATAGCCAAAGCAATCCTGAGCCAAAAAACCCAAAATCTGGAGGAATAACTCTGCCTGACTTAATATTATACTACAAAGCTGTTGTAACCAAAACAGTATGGTACTGGTATAAAAATAGACATTCAGACCAGTGGAGTAGAATTGAGAACCCAGAAATCACCCCTCAGGCTTATAGCCATCTGATATTAGACAAAGGCAACAAAAATCTACATTGGGGAAAAGACTGCCTATTCGACAAGTGGTGCTGGGAAAACTGGATATCTGTATGCAGAAGAATGAAACTAGATATGCATCTCTCACCATACACTAAAATCAACTCAAAATGGATTAAAGACCTAGCTATAAGAACTGAAACTGTAAAATTACTAAGGGAAAATATAGGTGAAACACTTCAGCAGTTAGGTCTGGGCACAGGCTTTACGAACATGAGCCTGAAAGCACAAGCAGCCAAAGAAAAAATAAACAAATGGGACTATATCAAACTAAAAAGTTTCTGCACAGAAAAGAAACAATCAACAGAGTGAAAAGACAACCTACAGAGTGGGAGAAAATTTTTGCCAACTATGCATCTGACAAGGGACTAATATCCAGAAATACACAGAACTCAAGCAATTATACAGTAAAAAAATAAATGACCCAATTAAAAAATGGGCAAAGGAGCTGAACAGACATTTTTCAAAGGAAGACATACAAATGGCCAACAAATACATGAAAAAATGTTCAACATCACTAGTCATCAGGAAAATGCAAATTAAAACCACATTGAGATACCACCTCACTCCATTTAGACTGGCTACAATAAAAAAGACAGTGAATAACAAATGTTGGTGAGGGTGTGGAGAGAAGGGAACACTACTGCACTGTTGGTGGGACTGTAAATTAGTACAACCACTTTGGGAAACAATTTGGAGGTTTCTCAAACAACTACAGATAAACCTTCCATATGATCCGACAATCCCTCTTCTGGGTATATATCTAGAGGAATGGAAATCATCATGTCGAAGAGATACCTGCACTCCCATGTTTACTGCAGCTCTGTTTACAATAGCCAAGATATGGAATCAACCTAAATGTCCATCAACAGATGATTGGATAAGGAAACTGTGGTATATATACACTATGGAATACTACTCTGCCATAAAAAAGAATGAAATACTCCCATCTGCAACAAACAACATGGATAAACCTGGAGAAACTTATGTTGAGTGAAACAAGCAAAGCACAAAGGGATAAATACTGCATGTGCTCACTCACATGTGGGAGCTAAGAGAGAAAGGAAGGCAGGACAGAAAGACCATGGTAGTGCCGTGATCCAACAGAGGGATGGAACATTCCTAGGACTACAAATTGAAGTTGAGGGGAGAGGGGGAGAGGGAGGGAGGTTGGGGTATAATTGAGAGGGGACAAAGGGTACAAAAGTAATTTCTGGTAATGGATATGCCCCCAGTATGAATCTGGTCCCCACATCATGGTCAGGAGGGGAGACAATCAGCTTCATATCTCAAGAAAAGAAAGGAAAAGAAAAGAAAAGAAAAGAAAGAAGGAAGGAAGGAAAGAAGGAAAGGAAAGAAGGAGGAAAGAAAGAAGGAAGGAATGAAGGAAGGAAGGAAGGAAAGAAAGAAGGAAAGAAAGAAAAAAGAAAGAAAACAGGCAAAGAAGATGAATAGACATTTTTCAAAGGAACACATACAAATGGCCAACAGGTACGTGAGAACATGCTCAGCATCACTAGTCATCAGAAAAATGCAAATCAAGACCACATTGAGATATCATCTAACCCCAGTTAGACTTGTCATTATTAAAAAGACAAAGAATAACAAATTCTGGCGAGGATGAGGGGAAAGGAGAACTCTTCTACACTGTTGGTGGGACTGTAAATTAGCACAGCCATTACAGAAAACAGTATGGAAGTTTCTCAAACAACCATAGATAGAGCTACCATATGATCCGGCAATCTCTCTACTGGGTATATATCCAAAGGAATGGAAATCATCATGTTGAAGGGATACCTGCACTCGCATATTCATTGCAGCTCTATTTACAACAGCCAAAATATGGAACCAATCTAAGCATCCATTGACAGATGACTGGATAAAAAAAAAATGGTATGTATACACGATGGAATACTACTCAGCCATAAAAAAGAATAAAATTCTGTCATTTGCAATAACATGGATGAGTCTCGAGAAAATTATGTTAAATGAAATAAACCAGACAAAGAAACAGAAATACCACATGTTCTCACTCATAACTGACTGCTAGGAAGGAAGGGAAGAAAGAAAGAAAGAAAAGACCACAACAATATGTTGAATTTTCAGGAGAGAACAAACCTAAGGATACTAGAGATGGCAGGGAGGGGGTTTGGGAAGTGATAGGTCGGGTAAAGGGCATAAAGAAATATCACAATTTGTAAGAACGAATATGCTAATAATAAAAAATTAATTAAAAAAGAATAAAAAATAAATCAAATTACAGGAGAGGAGAAAATGGCAGAACTGACAGACTAATGAATCTGAAAGCTGTTTAATAATAAAAACCCAATAAAAACAAACAAAAAATAAAATAAAATATACAAATGTAGACAACAAAATATGCAGGTATATGCTGAATTAAAATATATAATTAAAAGCACAAATGGATTTACTCAAAGAGGAAACTTTAAATGACTGAGGCTATAACTCATAATTAAATATAACTATCATTAAATGCACCAAATAGGAGACTTGAAACATACTTATAGCAAAACCCTTGGAAAATCAACAATGACACAATAGAAATGGGAGATTAAAGCAACTTTCTCAGTCCTTAGATAAAGGAAATTAAAATTAACTAATAGTATAGTTGATATGAATAATATGCTCAGTCTAATAGATAAATGAAACCAGGTAGAGTGCAGTTTCGATTCAAACACCTATGGGAATGTTTACAAAAGCTATTTCCTGGGCTACCAAAAAGAAAAGCCTCCATAAATAGAAAGTAAACAAGAGGAACAGAGACCACAGTTATTACCAGAATGCAAACTAGAAATTAACACCAAACATACAAAAAACTTCAGCTACTCTGAAATTTGTTTTTGCTTTTAAAGAGTCAATTAGATAAAAAAAGATTATGAAAAGTACAATCGCAAAATATCTAAAAATTAAAAACAATAAAAACATCGCATATCAAAATCTACAGAGCACAGTTTAAGATCTACTGGTAGGCAATAGCAAAGCCTTACAGGTAATTAAACAAGAATGAGATGAATTAAACATTCAATTTAGGAAGTGAGAAAAAGAAACAAAACATACCTAGCAGGATTTATACGTTAAAAGCATAAAATAATGAATTAGGGCAAATCTTTATAGAGCTAGGAGGTTAGGCAGAGATATTCAGGATGATACATTTGCATGTAAGATTCCAGAGGAGGAACAGTTTTGATGATAAAAGGTGCAAAGTATGGACCTTTTAAGTGGTCTGGGATGAACACTGGAATAAACAAAGCAAAGAACTCTAAGTACGGAATAGACGCCACTGAGGATGATGATGGAACTCTGGATGAAGAGTTAAGACGATGAGCCTGGGCCACTGTAAGGAAGGGATCAGGACTGCCTAGGTAACAGGAATCTGGAGGGGAATAGAGTGGGATAACCAGATGACACAAATTCGAAGGATTTTACAGCCTCAAGGAATTTGAACAGCTGCTATTTATGGGGGAAAGATAATATCTGTCTGCGAAGAGGGTTGTTTTTAATCAATTAGGTCATAGGCAGGGCAGCAGCTTGAGGTAGAAGAGCCTTGCGAGGTTAGCTCCGATGAGGAACAGAAAGCAGTTCGTAAATGAGTTTCTGAAATAAGAAAGATACCTGCAGGTTTTAATGCTTTAGGGAGGCGGCCAGGAATGATTGGGAAAGCAAGGCAAGATGGAATTTATTGAAGGAAAACTCCATTTTCTTTCCGGTAGGTTTTCCAGGAGGCATCAATAGGAGTCATTACAAAACCAGCCGATGACGATATATTTGCGAAGTCACGCTCCTGGAGGCTGCCCCCATTACAGAATGGGAGAGGACTGCAGTGAAGTTAAATCCTGGGCTAGCAGAACCGGACCTAGAGCCCCAGCCGTCCTGGTCCCCGGTCCTGACCCTCCCTATCTCAGCTCTCTCCCGCACTAACTTCCCCCCGCAGCCCCCGCTCCCATCCTTCTCCGTCAGCTCGCGCCCTCCGCCAGGTTCTCGGGCAGAGACCGTCCGCACCGGGGTGATACCTGCGAGCACACCTCCTAGCCAAGGCTCCGTTCAGTCACGCCCGGGTGCCAATTCCGAGAGGAGCCGCGGAAGTCGCCGTCCTCGCTGATGAAGGGAGCCGGCGTTGATAATCACGCCAGAATGAAGTATCCCTGCCCTCACCCGGCCCTTAACGCACAGCCCGCGCTAGTCTCTTAACGCGCCCGAGAGTTACCACGGCGCACGGCCGGCGCATTCTCGCGCACGCGCACCAGCTGGGAAGGGCCCCCAGAAACCCGCGAGGCCCAGGGGTCTGTACAATAGACCAGGGCCTGTCCCAGCCCCGCCCCTTTCCTCCAGGCCCCGCCTACTCCGCAGACTTGCGAGATGGAGCGCGGAGGGATTCATGTCGCGCTTCTGGTGAGTATTGTCAAACTTCTGTCCCTTCCCCGATCCCATTCGAGAAAACTGGCCAAAACTTCCTTTGCTCTCTGCTCCGCCCTCCCTATTTGCCTAGAACCCAAAAACAATGACATAATTTCGACAAGATATCGCCTTGAATATTACATGGTCTTCACTGATTTAGTAATTCAGTGATCCATGCATTTAGTTTTGCATTGAGGTGAAAGTTCTTGCAGACTATTCAGTTTTGGATTGTTGGGTATGAGATACTTTGTGACATCCAAGAAGTGTTGTCAATTCGGCATTTGTATATAGGCGTCTGGAACTTAAAGTTTACATGTCTGGGGATAGAGCACCAACAAGCATTAGTTGGTTGCGTCAGGAAGATGAGCCTGAGGAGGATCAGCCCTAGAGGTAGGAGGAAATCTGGTGGGTGTTGGAGACACAGTGGGAAGGGAAGTGTCTGTCACAAAAAAAGGGAATGCCCCGTGGTATTAATTACGCGATAATGTGACTGGTGCTTGAGTAGAAGCATGCACACAGTGCTGTAACGGTACAGAAAAAGGACTCAAACTACTCAGGCAGGAAAAGCCTCCCAGAGGGCACTTTAAATCTAGGCCAAGAGTTGATTAAGCAGGAGTTGACTAAGGTAAAACAAAATAGGAGTTAGGATTTTTTAATTTTTTTGGCCAACCTACTTTGTACTCCTTGCTATCATAAACAAATGATCAATGTCATCCCTTTTAATCATCACCACAATACTTAAAGTAGCAATTTTCATCCTGGAATTGGTTGAAACTAAGATGGCAAAGCTGGGCTGCCGGCTCAGATCACTTCATACTTGTCCCTCTGCTACACACTCACTGATTCAAGATTTAGTTGGCCATTAGTAAGACATGACCGAACTGTGGAATGATATTTTCTAAAATTGGGGGTATGGTGTATGCCATGAATTGTTTGTGAGGGGATTGATCTTTATAAAAGTCATATTTTAACTAGCTAGACAAAAGTAAAAAATAAACTTGCACGTGTTGCCAGTAAACAGGCTCAAGCATGGGATACAGCTAATTAAGAGGCAGGGAAATGGAAAAGGCATAAAGTAGGAGGGAGAATAACCAACTTTCTTCTTATACTACTCTTTGATATGAGGTTTCTGTCCCGTGTCTTCAAAGGTCAACTGAATCCTGGACACTGCTCTTTAACTGAACAAGGATTATTTTCATGTCACAGTCATTTCATTGACAGTCCAGCTATTTTATAATGGCACAACTTTATAAGGTTTCTCTCAATATTTCAGTCTTAGTCTGGTTGTGTTGCTATAACAAAATACCTGAGACTGGGTGATTTATTAAGAAAAGAAATTTATTTCTTCCAGTTACAGAGGCTGGGAAGTCCAAGATCAAGGTGCTGGCAGGTTTAGTTGTCTGTGAGGGCTGCTCTTTGCTTCCACTATGGCACCTTATTGCTGCATCCTCTGGAGTGGAGGAACACCGTGTTCTCCCATGGTGGAAGGATGAAGGGCAAGACAGTCCAACACTGATTGATGTGTCTTTTATAGGGGCCTTTATTCAGGAGGGTAGGAGCCCTTATGACCCAATCACCTCTTAAAGGCCCCACCTCTTAATATCAAAACATTGGCCATTAAGTTTCAACACCTGAATTTTGGAGGGAACACATTCAAACCATAGCAGTATGATTCCAATTATAAAGGTGAAGGACCCTGAAGCCATGTGGGGCCAGATCCTTAAGATGCATAAATTGTTGCTACAAACTCTATTCCCTTTGGAGTAGAACCTGTCCATATTTATTTAGGAAAAGATACAGAGAAAACTTGACCTGACTTAAGCCAACAGTTTCCCTTAAGCCACTTATTTATTCATACATCAAATTTTTATTGAGAATCTAATATGTGGCACACTGTAGTAGGCACTGGAAATATATTAGTAAACACAACCAGATAAGAACTGCCTTAGCACCCAACATTCCCTATGCTGAGCTATTGTATTTCTTCATTCAGCGTTTTTTGTTCTACACATCCTCAGGATACTGTGTTGTGTAGATTGTGACTTTCACTGGTCAATCTGGAAATTGTAGGTAATCAAGACATTCAGGTTGATTTGGTTTCAGAGGTCATGTGTAATGGACATTTGTCAGTTTTTAGTTTCTGATCATCTGAATACTTTTTCTGTGTTTGTAGTCTTATGTGAGTATTGGAAGGAGTTAGAGACTGTGCCCCTGGCTAACACACCTGATATTTACTTTCTTTGTCTATGTTGCAGCTGAGGCATAGTCTGTAACTTGGACTCAATTAGATTCACACAGTGTAGACTTTGAATTAAAAGCTAGTGACATGAAAAAGCAAGGACAACAGTTTTTTTTTTCTTTTTTAAAAAATGGACTAATTTTTAGAGCTATTTTAGATTTCTAGAAAAATTGAGAAGCTATCACAGAGAGTTCTCAAATACCCTGCAAGCAATTTTCCCTATTATTGACATACTATTATGGTATGTTTGTTACAATTAAGAAAATAATGTTGATACCATATTATTAACTAAAGTCCATGCATACTTTATGCAGATTTCTTTAGTTTATTTGCTTTGTTTTTACTTTTTATCTTTTTTTCTGATCCAGCATCACAGGATCATATCCAGGATACCATATTACATTTAATTATCATGTCTCTCTAGGCTCCTCTTGGTTATGACACTTTCTCAGAGTTCCCTTGTTTTTGATTACCTTGGCAGTTTTGAGGAGTACTGGTGTTTTCTAGGATCTCCCTCTATTGGGATCTCTCTGTCCTGTCCTGACCGTGTTGGCAGTGTAAACTGCGCCCTCTAGTGCTGAATGGCAGTCATGTCACCAGACCAATTCTGTAATGATTTTGGCCTGTGGTTCTTCTGGCTGCAGGACTGGAATTATCATTATTTCAATATTTTCCACTTTTAGCTTAAATCATGCATGATCGATTTCTGTTACTTGCAACTAAGAATTGTGACTGATTACATCATCTTTACTAGGAATTCTCCATGAGGGGTAGGAGTTTCAAGCAGACAGCTTTTTATTGGTACTGTGAAAAAGCTCCATTAGTGTAGGGTATACAACATAAATTAAAACACTTCAATGAGATGATAATATCATAAGCAATATTCGAAGATAAACCAAAAACTGAGAAAAATCTTTGACGGAGATGCAAGACAAAAGTTAAATAACTTAATTACATTAAGAGTTTATATAAACGCTATGAAAATCGTTCAGTTCAAGAAATAATGAGCCAAGGACATAAACAGACTGTTTGCAAAGAAGAAATGCAAATAACTTCTAAAAATAAGAAAAATATTCAATATTATTATTACTCAATAACTATAATTACAACCATGAGAGAGACATTTTTCAGCCAGGTAATTAAAATTTTAACAGCAAAAAACATAACTAAAAATAATAACTAGTGTCTTATTGAGTATTTAACATGTAATAACCATTATTTTAAGTATTTTATATGATTATATTTTCCCAATAACATTATAAGGTAGATACTATTAATCTTGTCTTGAAGATGAGGTAACTGAGGCACAGAAAGGTCAAGTTACTTACAGAAAATCACACAATAAGTTGCAGAATTCATTAACTGTGTAGTGAGGTTGCAAAGAGAAAGACACATTTACAAATACCAGCGGACAGGAAAATTAGTGCATTCTTTCTGGAAAATAATTTTGCCAAATAAAATACTCAACTGTTATATGTTTTGACCCCGTTCTCAAGAGCATGGGGCAGGGAGAAATTTGCATTTCACCAGACCTTTTTTTTTCCCATGAGCAGCGAAATACTAATTTGAAACATTCTAAAATGTCAATTGGTCCATGTTTACTACTGAGTAGGGTCACTGTGCTTTAAAATGTCATGCATGTTTCTATTTCCTTTATTCATGGGACTAAACAGGTGTAAAGCAAGTGCTTACAGACCCCTTGAGTGTTGCACAGACTGAGTCACAAACCCTCCACATGCAGGTCTGTGAGCTAGGTAACAGAAAAAAAAGGTCCTGGGAGCCATGGGTTTTATTCAGGTGTAGGAACAACTGTCCTAGTGCCTTATCTGAGTGTTCTGAAAAGCATTGTGGAGCAGAGCTGTTAGCCTTTTATACTTAAGTCCATAACCCTGGACACCTGGGTGCCCACAGGCAATTACATTATGCATTAACAAGGAACACCTGAGGATATTTACAGCAAATGCTCGGCAAGATTCTGAACATCTGAGGGGCCCTGACCATTTTCCTATTTTTTCCCAACAACAGGTAAGTTAAAAAAATCCCCCTAAGATCCTTACTTGCTCTCTTCTCTCATTTTTGAATGGTGTCTAAGTATATTAATTATCACTTTGTTCTTCTGCATCATGTTGCTAGCCACAAGGTAATAGGATGATACAGTGAGGATTTAAGCTGTAAGGGAATTTGAAGTTCTCCAAGGAATTTAGGCCAGGCTGAATACCTCAACCCAGGTTTATCAGAACTCTGAACTTGAGAAGCACTATGGACTAGCCCAATTAATAAAAAACAGTGTCTTAGTTTTTATTATTTCTTGTTTCTTTTGTAGAATGACCAGGATTAGAGTAGTAGTAGGAGTTTCTAAGTCCCCTACGCCTAACATCTAATATCCACAAACATTACTCTGATTTCTAAATCTTCTTCTGGGAGTCCATTCTAAAAAACATACTCTAAATTGAAGATAAATATTCAAAAGCAAATTTGTTTATCACATTACATAATAAAATAAAAAATAAATAGGCAGTAACAGATGACTAGGTAAATTATACATTGATATTATGAAATACTATGCAATCATTAAAATGATGCTTGTAAAGAGATTTCCCGGACATTGATCATGCTTTTTACATAGTCTTAATTTAAAAACATAGGACTTAAAATTTTATATGTGGTGTGCTTTCTAATAGACTTAACTGCAATAGTGAAATGGAGCATAATAGAAGCATGGTATCTATTTCCCTAGCTATAACTAGAGTTACTAAAAATAGTGAAACATTCTCCCTATTTGAAGAACCACTTCCTCTCCCACAATTAGTTCTGAAATTCCACAGGAACTAACTAACTTATTCTTAGGAACATATCACTGTCACCCCCAAAGTAATGTCTGTCATTTTGTTTTTCTCCTCTGGTTGTCAAGGTGCTGTCTGAACACTACTGTTTCCTCTGGATCCTACAGATAATGATTACTAATATTATCAACAATAATGACAATCACCACCCATTGGTACTTACCCAAAGTGGTTTTGCTATTGCCTTAGGGACTTGTATATATCAAAATGTACGGAAAAGACTGGAAGAAAAAAAATTTCCAAAATATTCAGAGTTGTTGACTCTGAATTTATCCTGTTTTGGTACTTTAAAGGGTCATACATTGCCAATATAAAAAATATATAAAAATGGGAAAATCTAGGTAGCACTTAATTGTGGATGCTCTAAAGTCATTTCTTTGCTTCTAATTTTGGCATTGGTAAAATAACTAGTAAAGGACTAACACTCTTGCTGAAAGCAAATATAAAATAACATTTATGGAACAATTTTCAGACATTGAACAGTGGCCAGCTCAGAAAGTAATACCTTATGATAATGTGTATTTTTTGAAATCAAATCTCGCATCATGCTTAATGGTGAAATATTAGAAACATTTACATTAAATTCTGGGTTACAGAAATTGTCTATTTACAAAGAGTTAGTAAATGCATTAGAAGTTATAAATTAGAAATGAGAGGTATGATTGTTAGAAAGAGGGTAACTATATATGGTAACTATACACAGTAGCTATGTAGATTCTATGTGTAAATAACTATGTAACTATAACTATAAATATGATTTTCTTAT
Source organism: Cynocephalus volans (assembly GCF_027409185.1). Classification (NCBI taxonomy): domain Eukaryota; kingdom Metazoa; phylum Chordata; class Mammalia; order Dermoptera; family Cynocephalidae; genus Cynocephalus; species Cynocephalus volans. The sequence continues at coordinate 107,361,249 of NC_084463.1, read as the reverse complement.
ACATTAATAAGAATTAATTAGAAAACTAAAAATAGATAAAATTTAGCAATCTTCAAAATATTCAGGAGTGAATTTAACTCAATATATTTAGAAACAATACAGGAGAAATCAACAAGCATAAATGGAGAACTATGCCTAATTCCTAGATAGGAAATTAAAATATTATAAAGATGTCAATTTTTTCCCAAATCATTGATTCTCGATTATTAATGTTCCCAATAATTTAAAGATTTATGGGCTTAGGAGAGTCTTGGTATGTTTGTTGCTGAACAAAAAAATTTGCCTTTTAACAAGTCCATCTGGTAATTTTGATGTAAATAATTCCATGGGCCATATTTTGAGAAACATCACCCCGTAAATACTCTAAAAATCAAATGTAATTATAATCAAAGTCCATAAGCAATTTCTGATAGAAAACTTAACAAAATGATTTTGAAGTTTATTCAGAGGAATACATGTGAAGATATTCAGAGAAAAAAATCTGAAAAAGATGAAAAAGATAAGAATTGTGGTGGGGTGGGTGGGGAGATTTAACCTATCCAGTATTAAGATATATTATTAAATTATAATAATTTATACATATTATACTACTTCAGAGATCAACACCTCAATGAAATAAAAGAGAATTCAGAATCAAACTCAAGTATATAGGGGTTATGAATGATAAAGACATCATCTAAAGCAATAGAGGAAAGATGTATTATTAAAAAATAATGTTAGGATATCTGGCTATCTGTTTAGAAACAAAACATTCTCATATCAGTCCTAATTGTCCTCCAAAATCTAGATTGATTAAATATCTCAATGTAAAACAAAACAAAACAAAAAGACACCCAAATATTTCTAGGAAAAAATATAGGTGAATATTTTCTTTGGGAAAGGACCTTCTAAGAATATCATAAAAACCATAAAGGTTCACTTAAGATTGTGTATTTTATTATATAACAATTTAAAAATGAATGGTTAAATAAAGGACACATACAAGTAAAATACAAGCAACAAATAGAAAAACTAGCATATCAAAGAGCTTTTGAAAATCAAGAATATAAAGAATTCATCATAGGAAAGGATGAAAAAATAACTTTTAATGGGCAATTCACAGAAGAAATGCAAATGGCCAAAAAATTGACCATGTGAGGAATGTTCATCCTCACTTAGAATAAGAGAAATGTAAAATAAAACATTATAGTAACTACATTATAGTAACATAATAGTAATTACTATTTCTCTCTAACCAGATTAGAAAAGGTAAAATAGATTGAAATCACCCACTATATTTTTGAGAGTAGGGTAAACAGATATAAAAAATGTAGTCAAGTACATTTATAAAATCTCTCTGGAAGGCAACCTGAAAATATTTTAAAATTATAAAATGAACTTATCTCTTTTTATGAACAGCTCAATTTTTAGGACTTTATTTTTTATTCAAATATTTTAACATTTACTTGAACATATTTGTGGGGTACAGTCTGTTCTTTCAATACATGCATATACTGCACAATGATTCGCTTAGGGTAGATAGCATTTTTAGGACTTATATTTGGAAAAAATTAAAAGGCTCCATAAAGCTTTGTTTCAAAGGATACTCTCGTAAAGAATTATTTCCAGAATAAAACAATCTACAGTCTAACAATAGATGATGTGTTAAATAAATTATACTTTTCCTATATAATATAATATACACAGTAGAGAGAAGCTGGTAAGAGTGCAGATGTTTGAGCCACACAGACATGGTTTGGATCTTTTTTCCCCCATTTAATTTTAGCTCTGTGGCTTTGGACAATTTAACTCCTTTTGCTTCAGTTTCCTAATCTGTGAATTAGACATAACAGCACGACTTTATAGTATGAATGTAAAAATTAAATTAAGAACTTAATGGAAAATTTGCATTATGCCTGGCAACTACATTAAAGAAATGGCTGCAATGACAATGATGATGATATGATAACCTTAAGTCATCAACAAGTTAAGTAGATCTATATTTTCTGTGGAAAGATGTCTAACATACTGTCAAGTTAAAAAAAAAAAATAGGTTGCAAAGTAGCATGTATGGTATGTATGATTCATAAATAGTGTGTGGTGTGTGCATCTGTGTGTGTTTGTGACCCAAGTCTGGCTGCCTGCCGCCAAAACAAAAAGAAATGACCCAAAAGTCAAATTGTTGGTGGAATAGGAAGGCAGCTTTACTCGAGCCTGAGGAGACAGCAAACTAAGCCATCTCAAACCCTCAGATTTACTGAGCGGTCTTTAAGGAGGAGAAAGCAGGGAGTGGAAAGCAGGAGGGGGATATGTAAGGGGCCAGGTGCAAATTCTCATCAAGAAACCTTTTGGTTTCTGTTATTGTCCCTGAGGTTATCTTAAGGTCCTGCAGGATTTTATTCCTTGCTGGTGCCCATGGTCAGCCTTCAGACATCTGTTCTTGGAACTCTACAAGTCTCAAAGAAGAACTGTTAGTTTTGCCAGGTACTGATTAGCTTTCAACAGCTTTGTTTTTCTGTTTAGCAACCAAGATACAAAAGTCAGGGTATAGTAAGAACGAGAGGAAAGAAAAATAATAAATAAGTGAAAGGGAGCTAAATAAGACAAAATGTAGTATCATTTACATTCCAAGAAAGGCCAGGGATAATTATTTTTTCACACTCCAAAGATATCATATAACTCTGTCAACTTTTCTATTTTAACTAAACAATGGTATGTCTGGTATTTTTAAATCTAATATGGAGAGAAAATGAAAGAAAAAAATAGTGGGAAAAATAGAACAAATAGAATAGAATTTAAAAGAAAACAGGAAGGGGATGGTGAACATAGAGAACAGGAAGTCAGAGATGTGGAGAGAAAGCAGGAAGAAGAGAACATAGGGATAGACAGGTCAGTCTGGCTGTTTCCCCAAACTGAAAGGACAGGCAATGACCTTTTGTTTCTCTGAGGTTCTAATAACATTGTAATTAATATGGCCTTTCCAGATGTCTTCTCTTACTGTTCCACACACAGGCACATAGCCATGTACACGGGGACTCTTCCTTGATAAACTCACACACCACAAGCCACAGGTACTTACAAACTTAATATCTCACACAACACACAGACATTCAAGATATACCCACACAAGTATTTCACATTCTTTGATATGCACCCTCGTGACTACCAAATCTTGCATCATAATAAAGCAAGTCAAAGTAGGTACAAGGTCAATTGGATAGTGACCAGGGCTTAGTCATGTGGGAACCCATCCCATCTGACTTGCATGGAAAGGCTATTTGAGTACTGAGTAGATGTGTGATGGCACCAGTAGTTGGGGCTGATATCTTCCTCTGCACCAGGAGGACAGCCCTGACTGTAATTGGAACTGCTCTCCTGTGTGTGCCCTAGGTCACCAGGGGCTTGGGGCTAGCAGTGCTAGTATTCCTACAACGGTGTACTCGTACAGTTGGTCTGTTCACATCTCCTAGATCCAGAGCATGCAAAAGAACAAGAAGCTGTTGATGGAGCTCCTCAAAGCAAGTTTCCCGTTGTCCTTCCAGTTCCTTGCCTGTTCAGTGGGCCATTCACCTAGGGAGATGGTGGAACAAATGCAAGCTGAGGGAAACAATGAAGAAAGGCTGACAGAGGGCAGGGGAGAATCAGGCAGAGCTACTTGTCAACAGCAAGAAGAAAGTAATTGGGAGGGTGCAGCCTCTGTGATGTCTCTAGAAACAGCCTTATCCCTGAGGGAGAAGATCTGGAGGAGGGTTTTCTGGCAGGGATTCTGGAGAAGAGTGGAAATAGAATTGTCTTCTCTGGGAGTCTATCAAGGAAAAAATTGATGTGTAGGAGAGCAAATGAAATAGTTCATCTTTCCAACACCATGCCCATCCCCCCAACACCCAACCAGTATTGCCAAATCCTACAGATTGAGGCAATTTCTCTCTCACCTTAGGGAAGATATGAAGTAGGAACATTGCTGTGGGGTCGCTGGTGAAGGAAACAAAGATCTAGCATTGGTAGGAACAATTTCTGTATTCTGCAGATCCGCACTTGAAGGACAGCACCCATTTGTAGATTGGCTCCTGAGCAGTTCTTTCCAGGGCCCACACCAGAGTCATCCCATTCCTTTGTGCTTTATTTGACTCAAGGTGCAAATTCTCCTAGTTCTGAACAGAGTGTTTTCCTTTGAGGAAATATTTAAAGGAGAGGTCCAATGATGCTGGAGGAAAGGTCTGGGAGGTCCGATGGCCAGCTTCAACCCACCCCATCATCCTCTTACCAGTTTCTTGACCCCACCACAGGAAAGAATTCAAGGGCAGAGTCACAGTAGAAAGTGAGAACAGGTTTAATATAGTGAATAAGAGATACAGATTTCACAGAGAAGGTGTGGCCTAGCTCCAGAGACTGGGAAGGGCCTGCACCAAGTTTAACATGAAAGTAAGAAAAACATACTTAAAGTTCAGTACAGAGTACAGGCTGGCTCAAGAGAGTGAGCAGCCATTTGCTGAAAGTAAGTATGATATTAAAGAAAGCATACAAACCTCAGCCTGCGAAGTGTGGGGTGATCGCAGGAACGTGAGCAACTTGCTGAAAGTAAGTTTTGTACAAAAGGAAAGAAATACACAGACCACAGGCAGAGCATGGGCTGGCTCTAGGAGAGTGAGCAATAGCCCCACCTTCTGCTGGAATTTGGCTTTTGTAGTTGCACTATCTAATACATATTCATGACATTTGATGAATATTTAACGAAGGGGTGGGCCCCTGTTATGTACTAGTCTTGCACATGCTCGGTTGGTCTCCTTTTGGAACATGTTCATTAGTCAAATCCTGTCACATGTACCAGACATATTCCAGAATATTCTGTGCTATTTAGTACCTCTAGTGGAAGGTCATTCAAAGAATAAACTCCCTTCCACTGAGCGTGCTTGGCTACCAGGCTAATATAACCCTTCTCTACTAAGCATGCCCAACCACTGGATTTGCATAAGCCAGCCCCCTGAGTTCTCAGTTTCCCCATGTTGGTGCCAAAAATAGGTCTAACTAGCAACAGTAACTTTCCTCTAGGGGAGAGCCTAGAGGAGGAGCCTGACACCTTGGGGGATGGCTTGAAAAACAGAGGTGTGTCCTATAACAGGAGTCCATGGAAACGGAGCACCTTCTGTACTGAGTTATGTAAACAGGGCTTCCCTGGAGCTTTCAGAGCCCTCAACTTTATTACATTTCCATCCTCCAAGGCACTTTTTGTTATATTTAAAATCACAGGCTGAAATGTCTAAATCATACTCACCTCTCTTTCAAACCTTGCACCAATATCATTCAAAACGGCCTAGCAGATATACTCTCAGGGGTTCACAAGTTATCAAACGTGTGTCTTTATTTCTATAGTAATTAAATAGAAATAAAAACTAGCAGATAATGGATCATCTGGACTCTGTCTCTCTAACTGAGTAATGCAACTTAATTTCAGGCTTGCACTTCCAGTTTATGATGGTTTGGGGTGCTGTGTGACCACCTCAAGTGGTAGAGTTTAATTTGGCTAGCACTGTCCTAACATCAACATGACAATGGGGCCTCTGAGTGTATTATATTAACGTTGTATACTTTTAATGGACATAGAATCAAAGCTTTTCTTTTGTGGAGATAATTCATAAAGGACGGCTTTCTAGAATGAGACTTTAGTTTCTTAAACCATTAAATTGAGACCTTGGTTTGGCCTCATAAAAATGAAATTGTTTCTGTAATTCTCTCAAGCTAGTCAAAAAATTCAAAACAAAGGCAAATTTTATATCTAAATGATGCATCCATATCTTCTGAAGACTAAAAGATGTAAGAGAAAAATGATGGAAGGATTGAGTTAAATGATAGTGTAGTCATGTGAGGCTCAAAGAAATGCCCTGAAGTTATCAGTCCCCAGTCATATCTTACATGGCAATTTAGTTCCAGCCAAACATCATCCATCATATTATGTAAATGCTGTTAGTTTTAATATTACTTTATTGGTTTTGTGGTTTGGCTTATGCATTATTTGTAGTTTAGTTTTAGTTTCATAGCACATATAAATATAACTAAAAAATAAATTATGTTCCATGGTATAATTATGCCATGATTTGTTTAACTATGTACATATTAACGAACAGTTGAGTTATTTCCAATCTTCAGACACTACAACAGTGCCACAGTGAACATCTTTGAACGTGTATCTTTGTGTCCTTGTCAGATATATTAGAAGGATAAGTTTCTTGAGGCTTGATTCCTTAGTCTAAAGGTATATTCCTTTAAAATATCAGTAGATATTGTCAATTTCTCTATTAAAAAGTTGCATTAATTTATACTCCCATCAGAATTGCTTGAAAATTCCTATTAAGTTACACCTTTACTATCATTTGATATTTTCAAACTCTTCAATTTTGCTAATCTTTTAGGTAAAAAACAGTATCACATTTTAATTTTATTATGTGATACTTTATATTTGAGGAGGAGCAAATTTTATATTTATTAATCATTTTCATTTTCTTTTCTACGAAGTGACTTTATTTCCTTTGCTCATTGTCTTTTATTGAGCTGTTTAAATTTCTTTTACTGCTTTGCAAAATGCTTGAATATTATGAAAAATTGGCTCTTTGATTTTGCCTTGAGAATAAGTCTTTTTCTATTTAGCCAGTTGACTTTATGCACGTATTTTTATATCACACATGTGTTTTATAATTTAATCTAGGCAAATCAATCAGTCTTTTCCCTTATTCTGATTTTTGTGTTCATATTTGAAAGGTTTCTGTTGTCAAATTTATGCTTTTTAAAATAAGCACCAATTTTTCCTTCTAAGATTTTCATAGTTTTCTTACTAACAGCTTCATTTACATCTTTATATGTCTAGAATTTATTCTGATGTAAGGAGGGAGGTAGGGATTCTCCCACAATGGTCATTTGCACCATTTGTGGGAAAATTTCTCATCAATTTTAAATGTCTTTTTTACAAGATACTAAATGCCTGCTGGATTTGGTCTATTTTTGTACTCCCTAGTCTGTTCCTTTTCTAACTTTCTATTTCTGTACAATAGAATCTGGATTCTGTGCTATAGAATCTGAAATCTGAATTTTACCTTTTGTTGTTAATTTGTTTGATTCTCAGGTGCACAGAATTCAGTTAATTATATTCTTTAATATATGACACATTACTACAGTGATTTCAAAGACCCTCTCTTGGTTATTTATTTATTTATGCACTTATTTTATTTATTATTTATTTAACTTGTACCCATACCTCATCCCCACTGACCCTGTAACCATTCCAATGCAGGCAATGCTTTTATTTTCTTCTTGAAAAATATTTTTTTTGTTTTATGCATATATTCTTAATTTGTATAAATAATATTTCGTTATATATCTCTTTGTTTCTTACTTTTCCACTCAGCTCTATGTCTTTAAGAGCATTCAAGTTGCCACATGTGCATCTAATCTCCATTTTCTAAGTGCTGAGTAATATCCCTTGATGTCCACCTGTCACATTTTCATTTATCTTTTCTGCCGGTGAGGGATATTGAAATTACACAGCACCTCACCAACACAAATAACAGAACAACAAACATCTCAAGAATGTATCATATAAGTTTGTCTGTTAATTTTTTTAGTTCTATGTTTAACAATAATTGCTCCATCATGAAACATGCATTAAGTAGTGCAGGTGACCAAGTAATGCAAGATTCTTCCCAGGATGGCTGTGCCTCTCTCTGCGTTTTTTCTCACTTTGAATGAATGTTGGCTTCTACTTTTTTGTCAACACTTTACAGTATCTGACTTTCAAATTTCTGCATGTCAAATAAGGGTAACTACATTTCTGCATCTCTAATATGGGTAACCTAGGTAGGTTGAGCTCCTAACTAGGAAACTTGGCAAATCTTTCTTATTACTCCTAACAGTTTGTTCACTGATTTTTTTGTTTTTGTTTTTGTTTTCTATTTGGATAATCATATGATCACCAAATAATACAGTTTTATTTCTTCTCTTCTAATTCTTATACCTCATATCTTTTTCTTTCTTCATGGTTTTTTGACTGATCTCAGTACTGTACTAAACAGTAATGGTGACAGCAGCGTTATTGTCTTATTCCTGATCTCAGAGACTGCACCTAAAATTTCTTTATTAAATATGATATGTGTTGTTATGTTTTGGTGTATAACCAGTCAGGTAAAAGAACTTTTATTCTATTCTTAGTCTAAAAAAATTAAAAAATAAAAATAGGTGTTTATCTTTTTTTTTTTTTTTTTTGTCTTTTTCGTGACCGGTAAGGGGATCGCCCCGCACCGTGCTCAGGCAGTGAGTGCACCGGCCATTCCTTTATAGGATCCGAACCCGCAGTGGGAGTTTCGCTGCGCTCCCAGCACCGCACTCTCCCGAGTGTGCCACGGGGTCGGCCCTTAGGTGTTTATCTTTAACAAATGTTTTTTCTACATCTCTGAGACTATTCTCTGATTTTTATCCTTCATTATAATTCATGAATTTCTTTATAGAGTTTCTGGTCTTGAAACATATTTTCATCCCAGAGAGAAATCATATTTTGTCATGTTGTATTATTTTTATATATACTTTTGGATTTAATTAGCTCTAAATTTAGTAAGGATTTTTGTACCTACATTCATAAGTAAAATGAATTTATATTTTCCTTTTCTTGTATACACTATTATGTAGTTTTGTACTACTCACATTTACACAACCTTATAAAATAAGTTAGGAAGCATTAACTCTTTTTTCCTATTTTTGGGGGAAAAATGTACTATAAAGTAATGAATTGTTTTATGAAAGTCTGGTAGAACTCAACTGTAAAACTACCCACACCTGGAGTATATTAGGAGGGCAGGTCTTTGCTGTTTTACTTTGTGATGTTTGTCATTTCAAGTTCTCACTTAGTTTTACCAATTATTTTGTACATTGATTTTGCATTTTATGTTTTTCTATGAATTTAGTCACTTCCTCTGTTTTAAAATTTAATGGCATGTAGTTTTTCCTAAGTCTTCAATTTAATAAAACTTTTATCCGTAGTTGTTTTCCCAATATGCTGTATTTTATTTGCATTTTCTCTCCTTTTAAAAATCATCTTTTAAAACAAAAGTGGTGACTTTTTTCTCCTTAAATAATGCATCATAAGAGAAAAACATCATTTCACAAAAGTTTCAGGAAAAACAGTGGGTTTAATTTGTGTTATTTGAAGAACTAACAGAATCTTCAGAACACCATTCTCATGCATTTTGGTAAATAAGTTTGGTCTCTAGCATTGTCATTCTTTTGTTTGTCTCTTCTACATTTATTATTAATTATTTGTGATAAACTACACATCATAAAATTTACCATTTTAACCACTTTAAGGCATACAACTCAATGACATTTAATACTTTCACAATGTTGTGAAAACATCACCACTACCTAGTTCAAGAACATTTTGTCATCTTGAAAGAAAACCCCATACCATTAGGGAGTCACTTCCCATTCATCCCTCTCTTCAGCTCCTGGCAGCCACTAATCTGCTTTCTGTCTCTACGTATCTGTCTATTCTAGATATTTTGTATAAATGGAGTAACACAATGTATGTCCTTTTGTGTCTTGCTTCTTCCACTCAGCATAATGTTTTCAGGGTTCTTCCATGTTATAACACGTATCAGTACTTCAATCCTTTTTATGGCTGAGTAATTTTCATTGTACAAATATGCCACATTTTGTTTATTCGTTCTTCAGTTGACGAACATTTGGGTTGTCTCTGCTTTTAGGCTATTGTGAATAGTGCTGCTATGAACATTCATGTACTAGCATTGTTTGAATACTTATTTTCAGTTCTCTTGAGTATATAACCAGGAGTGGGATTGTTGGGTCATATGGTAATTCTATGCTTGACTTATGGAGGAACTACCAAACTGTTTCCACAGCAGCTAAACCATTTTATATTCCTAACAGCAATGTATGGGGGGGGGGGTCCAATTTGTCCATATCAACACTTGTTCATTCATTAATTTGTTCCTTCCTTCCTAACTTCTCCTATTCTCTCCTCCCCTTCTCTCTCTCTCTCTCTTTCTTTCTTTCTCTCTCTCTCTCTCTTTTTATTTTTCTTTCTTTCTAGTATAGACATCCTAGTGGGTGACAAGTGGTACCTCATTGTGGTTTTAATTAGCATTTCTCAAATAACTAATGATGTTGAGCATCTTTTTATGTTCTTATTAGCCATTTCCACATCTTCTTTGGAGACATGGCTTTTGAAATTCTTTGTGCATTTTTAAATTGCATTGTTTACCTTTTTGTTGTTGAGTTGCATGCGTTTTTTAAATATTCTGGTTACTAGACCCTCATCAGATATGTGATTGGCTAGTATTTTTTCCCATTCTGTGGCTTGTCTTTTCACTTTCTTGGTAAAAGTTAAAGCAACACAAAGTTTCCCTATTTGGTTTCAGTTGTCCTTTTTCTTGGTTCAGTTGGTCACAGTAAACTTTTGTCTATTTTCCACAGTTTATATGTTTATTCAATAGTATTTGCAAGGGTTTTTTTCCCTTGTGTGTTCTTGGGGAGATGGCCCATTGCAGTTCCTACTTCACCATTTGCACATTTTAAAAATTTTAATTGAAACATTGTTAATTGTACATATCTGATCTGTGGGGTAAAGAGTTGAATATCAATACCTATGTGCAATATGTGATGGTCAAATCAGGATAATTAGTATATTCAACATTATACATTGTAATTGTTTTTCATGGCCCTTTACCAATTCCTCCCTTAACCGCCCCCCCTTCATTCCTTTTTATGGCAGAGTAGTATTCCGTTATGTATGTATACTACATTTTCCTTATCCAGTCATCTGTCAAAGGACATTTAGGTTGGTTCCAACTCCTAGCTATTGTAAACAGAGCTGCAATAAACATGGGAGTGCAGGTATCTCTTTGACATGATTTTCAGTCCTCTGGATATATCTTCAGTAGTGGGAATGCTGGACCATATGGCAGTTCTATCTGTAGTTGTTTGAGGGAATGCTATACCGTTTTCCCTAACAGCTGCACTAATTTACAGTCCCACGAACAGTGTAGGAGGATTCCTCTTTCTCCACATCCGGACCAGCATTTGTTATTCTCTATTTGAATATGGCAAATCCAACTGGGGTGATATGACATCTCAGTGCGGTATTGATTTACATTTCCCTGATGCTGAGTGAAGCTGAGCATTTTTTCATGTGTCTGTTGGCCATTGGTATGTCTTCCTTTTAGAAATGCCTAGTCAGCTTTTTTGCCCATTTTTTTAAATCGGGTTGCTTGTTTTTTTTACTATTAAGTTGTTTGAGTCCCTTGTATATTCTGGTTATTAATCCTTTGTTGGATGCATAGTTTGTAAATATTTTCTCCCACACTGTAGTTTGTATTTCCAGTCTTTTAATTGTTTCTTTTGCTGCACAGAAGCTTTTCAGTTTGATATAATCCTATTTGTTTATTTTTTCTTTTGTTGCTTGTGCTTTTGCGGTCATATTCATAAAGTTTTTGCCCAGTTCTACTTCCTGAATTGTTTCTCCTATGTCTTCTTTTAGGAGTTTTATAGTTTCAGGTCTTATATTTAACTCTTTAATCCATTTTGAGTTGATTTTGGTACATGGCAGAAGGTACAGTTCTAGTATTATTCTTCTACATATGGATGTCCAGTTTTCCAGCACCATTTATTGAAGAGACAGTCTTTTTCCCCAATGTATGTTCTTGGTGCCTTTGTCAAAGATCAGTTGACTGTAAGTATGGGGGTTGATTTCTGGGTTCTCTATTCTGTTCCATTGATCCAAGTGTCTGTTTTTATGGCAGTACTATGCAGTTTTGATTAGTGCAGCTCTGTAGCATAATTTGAAGTCAGGCAGTGTTATGGCTCTAGCTTTTATTTATTTGTTTGTTTATTTATTTATTTATTGCTCAGAATTGCAGTGGCTATTTGGAGTCTTTTGTGGTTCCATATGAATGTTAGGATTGTTTTTTCTATGTCTGTGAAGAATGTCATTGTTATTTTGATGGGGATTGAATTGAATCTGTAGATAGCTTTGAGTAGTATGGACATTTTTGCAATGTTAATTCTTCCAATCCAAGAGCATGGAATGTCTTTCCATCTTTTTGTGTCCTCTTTAGTTTCTTTTAACAGTGATTTTTTAGTTCTCATTGTAGAGATCTTTCGCTTCCTTGGTTAAATTTATTCCTAGGTATTTTATATTTTGGTGATTATTGTAAATGGGCTTGCTTTTAGATTTCTTTTTCTGCTAGTTTGTTGTTGGAGTATAAAAACTCTACTGATTTTGTGTGTTGACTTTGTATCATGCAGCTTTACAATCTTACTGAAATCCTTTATCAACTCTAAGAGATTTTTTTTATAGAGTCTTCAGGGTTTTCTCTATATAGGATCATGTCACGTGCAAACACAGACAATGTGACTTCATCTTTTCCAATCTGAATGCCCTTTATTTCTTTCTCTTGCCTGATTCTTCTGGCTAGTACTTCCAATACTGTGTTAAATAGGAGTGGTGAGAGTGGGCATCCTTGTTCCCAATCTTAAGGGATGATTTTGGCAGTGGGTTTGTCAAACATGTCATACATGTTGAGATACTTTCCTTCTGTACCTAATTTGCTAAGAGTCTTTATCATGAAAGGATGTTGAATTTTGTCAAATGCTTTTTCTGCATCTATCGAGATAGTCATATGGTTTATTCCCTTGATTTTGTTGATGTGATATATCACATTTATTGACTTGCATATGTTAAGCCATCCTTGCATCCCTGGAATGAGTCCCACTTGATCATGGTTTATAATTTTTTTGATGTGTTGCTGTATTCTATTTGCTAATATTTTATTGAGGAGTTTTGCATCTAAATTCATCAAAGATATGGCCTATGGTTGTTTTTTGTTTGTTTGTTTGTTATTGTTGTTGTATTTTTGTCTGGTTGTTTTATCAGGGTGATGATGGCCTCATAGAATGAGTTTGGGAGAATGGCCTCTTTCAATATTTTGGAAAGTTTGAAGAGAATTGGCATTAATTTCTCCTGAAACGTTTTGTACAATTCAGCAGTAAAACCATCCAATCCCGGGCTTTTCTTTGTTGAGAGACTGCTGATTATTTCTTTAATCTTGTTATTTGTTATTGGCTGTTCAGGTTTTCTATGTCTTCTTGGTTCAGACTTGGTAGTTTGTATGTGTCCAGAAATCTATCCATTTCCTCCAGGTTTTCATATTTGTTGGCATATATTTTTTTGTAATAGTCTGTAATAATTCTTTATATTACTGTGGTATTGGTTGTGATGTCTCTTTTTTCATTCCTAATTTTTGTTATTTAGATCTCTCTCTCTCTCTCTCGTTTTTTTTGTTAGCCTAGCTAATGGTATGTCTATTTTGTTTATGTTCTTGAAAAACCAACTTTTACTTTCATTGATCTTTTGTATCATTTCTTGGGTTTTGATCTCATTTGGTTCTGTCTGATGTTAATTATTTCTTTCTATCTACTGATTTGGAGATTGGATTGTTCTTGTTTTTCTAGTTCTTTGAGGTGTACCATTAGGTTGTTTATTTGAAATTTTTCTATTCTTTGGATGTAAGCACTTTTTTGCAGTAAACTTCCTTCTTGTACTTCTTTTGTAGTATCCCACAGGTTTTGGTACGATGTGTCTTTATTTTCCTTAGTTTTGAAAATTTTTTTGATTTCCTGTTTAATTTCTTCTTGGACCCATAGGTCCTTCAGGATCATGTTGTTTAGTTTCCAGGTATTTGTACAGATTCCAGAGTTTCACTTGTTATTAATTTCTAGTTTTAATCTGTTGTGGTCTGAAAAGATACTTGAAATAATGTCAATTTTTAAATATATGTTGAGACTTGAATTGTGATTTAACATGTAGTCTGTCCTGGAGAATGATCTATGTGCTGGTGAGAAGAATGTTTATTCTGTGGTTGTTGGATGAAATGTTCTGTAGATATTTGCCAAGTCCAGTTGGTCTAAAGTGTAGTTTAAATTCTGTGTTTCTCTGTTGAATTTTTGCCTAGATGATCTGTCCAGTGTTGACAGAGGGGTGTTCAGGTCCCCAAATATTATCATATTTGGGTCTATTTCTTTCCTTAGGTCTAATAGTGTTTGGTTTGTATATTTAGGTGCTCCAATGTTGGGTGCAATAGTATTTATGATTGTTATGTTTTCTGACTGGATAGATCCCTTTATCATTATATAATGGCTTTCTTTGTCTCTTTTTATGGTTTTTGGTTTAAAGTCTATTTTATCTGATATAAGAATAGCTACTCCTGCTCTTTTTTGGTTCCGTTTGCATGGTATATCTTTTTCTATCCATTCTTAGACTTTGTGTGTCTTTACAGGTGAGGTGAGTGTCTAGTAGATAGCATACAGTTGGGTCTAACTTTTTAATCCAATGAGCCACTCTGTGTCTTTTGAGTGAGGAATATAATCCATTTACATTTAGGGTCATTACTGAAAGGTATTGTCTTACTCCTGTTATTTTATGGACTTTTGTTAGGATCTTTTAAATATCTTTTATTTCTTTCTTTCCCTTTTATTGTCTGTCTTTGGTGTGTGTTGGTTTTTGGAAGTGGTAAGATTCAGTTTCTTTTTCTTTCTTGTTTGCATTTTTTTTCTACCAGTGGGTTTTGTTTGTTCTTGTGTAATCATGGTACTGGTTATTGTTTTTTGGATTCCAGATGCAGAACTCTCTTAAGGATTTCTTAAAGGGCTGGTCTTGTGGTGGCAAACTCCCATAGTTTTTGTTTGTTTGGGAAATATACTATTTCTCTTTTATTTCTGAAGGATAGCCTTGCTGGGTATAGTATTCTTGGCTGGCAGTAATTTTCTTTTAGAATTTTGAATATATTATCCCATTCTCCTCTGGCCTGTAGAATTTCTGTGAGAAGTCTGCTGTTAGTCTGATGGGGACTTCCTTATGGGTGATTTGGTGCTTTTCTCTCGCTGTTTTTAGGATTCTCTCTTTGTCTTTGAGTTTTGCTAGTTTGACTATAATGTGTCTTGAAGAAGATCCTTTTGGATTGAATCTATTTGGGGATCTTTGAGCCTCCTGAATCTGAAGGTCCTTGTCTCTCTTCCTTGGGATGTTTTCTGCTGTTATTCCATTGAATATGTTCTTAATGCCTTTTCCTTTTTTCTCCCCTTCAGGATCTCCTGTGATTCAAATGTTTGTGCACTTAAAGTTGTCTGCTATCTCTCTTAGATTTTCTTCATTTTTAAAAAATTCTTTTTTCTTCCTGAGTTATTTTGAAGAGACTGTGTTCAAGATCAGAAATTCTTTCTACTGCATCCTGTAGCCTGATGCTTAAGCTCTCAGTTATATTTTTTATTTAATTGAATTACTCCTTCAGTTCCATGAGTTCTGCTACATTCTGTTTTAACACATTAAACTCTGAAAATTTCCTCCTTCATATCCTGGACAGTTTTGCTTAGTTCATGTGTTGTCTAACTGCATCTTCTTGTATCTCATTGTGTTTCCTTAAGATCTGTACTCAGAATTCCTTTTCTGTTATTTTTAAGTGTTTCCTACTCTATGGGGTCTGGTATTTGAGAGTTACTGTATTCCTCTGATGGGCTCATATTTTCTTGTTTTTCATATTTCTAGTATCTCCATGTTGATGTCTGGTCATCTGGTAGAACAGTTGCTTCTTCTACTACTCTCCTTCCTTGGACTCCACTAGTGACCCTCCTTGTGTTAATGTAGTCAAGTGGTCGGCAATCCACCCACACAGTGGCAATGGCTGCTGTGACTCCTGTTGTGGTAGCAGGCTGCCCTTGTGGCAGCAGTGGCTTTGGCAGTGGCATGGTGGGCTGCTTGTGTGGCTGTGGTGGCTCCAGTGGTGGCAGGCTACTTCACGATGATTGAGGCTGCCTGGTTGTGCTGCTAGTGGCAGTGACTGCAGTAGTGGTAGTGACTGCAGTAGTGGAAGATGCATCAGCTGCTCACTTGGCTGCATTGTCTGCAGCAGTGGCCCACAAAAATATGTTGTCTGCAGCAGCAGTCGGGTTACCTTGCAGTAATGGCAATGGCTGCAGCTGCCTCCCTGGAATCTGCAGTGTCCTTGGCAGCAGTGGGGTTATCTTGTGGGAGTGGTAGATGCACCAGAGGCTGCAATTGCCTCCCTTGTGTCTGTGGTGTCCTAAGTGGCAGCACAGTTATCTGGTGATGGAATGGCAGTGGTGCTGGTGGCCATCTCCCTCATGTCTGTAATGTCCTTGTGAGCAGCAGGATTAACTCATAGTGGTGGCAGTGGCAGTAGTGGTTGTAGCCACCTTCTTTGCATCTGCTGAGGCTGCGGCTGCAGCAATGAGCCACCTGCAGAATTGCTGCTCTGCAGGGAGCTTCTCTGCAATGGGTGACAGTTCTGGGACTGGACAATGGCTCTGGCAACTGAGGCAGCAGTGGCAATGGGCCTGTTTTGATCTGTTGTAGGAGGAATGTACCCTTGTCACCTCTAGTCCACCATTTTCTCAGAAGTTAACACATTTTCACCCTTAAAAATAATTTTTAACAGTTTTGACTATCTTAGCAATCTCTACAAAGATCCAATTCAGGATTTTAAAAATCTTATTCTTATTTATATTTTATTGTCTGATTGATTTCTTCTTTCATCTTTATTATTTCCTGTTTGCACCTTTGGATTTGCTCTGCTACTTCCCCATCCCCAACCCATCCCCGGCAATTTGAATTAAGTGCTTAACTCCATTTTTTTCTACTCTCTCTCTTGCTCTCTTTCTCTCCCTTTTAATGAGGTATTACATACAAAAATGTGCACCAATCTTAAGTGTAGCTTAAGAAACTTTTATGTATGTATACGCTTATATAACCATTATATACATCAGAATGTAGAACATTCACAGCACATCAAAAGGCTCTGAGTCAAAGGTAACCATCATTTAGAATTCTAAATATGTAAATTAGTTTTGCCTGTTCTTGAGATTCAAATAAATGGAATCATACAATGTATATGTTTTTGCATGTCTAGCTTTTTACTAAACATTGTGTGACATTCATCTCTGTGGATGTTTGTAACACTAGTTCATTCTTTTTTCATTATTTGGTAGTATTCTACTATATGACTGTACCATAATTTATCCTTTCCATGGAAATTTATATTGTTTCTAGTTTGGGCTTTTATTAATAAAGCTGTTAGAAATGTCCTGTACATATCTTTTGGTGGATGTAAACACTCATCTCTCTTAGATATACTTGTATACGTAAGAGTAGAATTGCTGGGTCAAAGGGAAGGCATATGTTTAGCTTAGTATTCAAGGATATTTACAAATGGATTTTTTTGAATTGATTGCACCAATTTATGCTCCCCTAAGCAATGTAAATTGCTTCATATCCTCAGTCATTTTATCCATTTTGAGGAAGGTTAGTGGAATTTCACTGTGGTTTTAATTTACATACCCTGGTGGTTAATTATATTGTGTACCTTTTCATGGGCTTATTAGTGATTTGCATTTCTTACATGGAAAGTGCATGTTCAAGTCTTCTGCCATTTTTAAAATCTGCAATTTTCTGACTTTTCTTATTAATTCTTAAAAGTTTTAAAAAATATATTCTGGGCATCATGTGTATAGCTTACTGTCAAGCTATTAAAATAATATGTATAAATAAAGACAAATAATAAAGAAAATGTAGTAAAATGTTAATAATTGGAGAATCTGGGTAAGGGAGGTATGGGAGTTCTTTATACTATTCTTTTTAAAAAAAATTATTTATTTTATTATGAATATTCATGAGATTCAATGCTGATTGTCACGCCTTGTGGCATGATGTTAGGGCCAGATTCATACCAGCAGCATACCCACCAACAGAAATTGCTTTAGTACCCCATGTCCCCTACCCAATTATCCCCACCTCCAACCTCCCCTTCCCCTTCTCCCCCAGCTCCACTTTGTAGCCCAAGGAATGTTCCCTCCCTCTGCAAGTCCAGTGAACTACTTTGGTCTTTCTTTCCTTCATTCTGTGTCTTTTAGCTCCCACATATGAGTGAGCACATGCACTATTTATCCCTCTGTGCTTTGCTTATTTCACTCAACATAAGTTTCTCCAGGTTCATCCATGTTGTTGCAAATGAGAGTATTTCATTCTTTTTTATGGCAGAGTAGTATTCCATGGTGTATATATACCACAGTTTCCTTATCCAATCATCCATTGATGGAAATTTATGTTGGTTCCATGTATTAGCTATTGTAAACAGAGCTGCAATGAATATGGGAGTGCAGGTAACCCTTCAACATGATGATTTCCATTCCTCTGGGTACATACCAGAAGTGGGATTGCTGAATCGTATGGAAGATCTATCTGTAGTTGTTTGAGAAAACTCCATATGGTTTTCCATAGTGGTTGTACTAATTTACAGTCCCACCGACAATGTAGGAGTGTTCCCTTCTCTCCAAACCCTTGCCAGCATTTGTTATTCACCATCTTTTTAATTATAGCCAGTCTAACTGGGGTGAGGTTATATCTCAAATAATTTGCATTTCCCTGATGACTAGTGATGTTGAGCATTTTTTCATGTACCAGTTGGCCATTTGTATGTCTTCCTTTGAAAAATGTCTATTCAGCTCCTTTGCCCATTTTTTAATTGTGTTATTTAGTTTTTTCCTGTATAATTGCTTGGGTTCTATGTATATTCTGGGTATTAATCCCTTGTCAGATGCATAGTTAGTGAAAATTTTCTCCCACTCTGTAGGTTATCGTTTCACTTTGTTGATTGTTTGTTGCTGTGCAGAAGCTTTTTAGTTTGATATAGTCCCATTTATTTATTTTTTCTTTTGCTGCTTGTGCTTTTGGGCTCATGTTCATAAAGCCTGTGCCCAGACTTAATTGCTGAAGTGTTTCACCTATATTTTCCCTTAGTAATTTTACAGTTTCAGGTCTTATACTTAAGTGTTTAATCCATTTTGAGTTGATTTTAGTGTATGGTGAGAGATGCATATCTAGTTTCATTCTCCTGCGTATGGATATCCAGTTTTCCCAGCACCACTTATTGAAGAGGCAGTCTTTTCCCCAATGTAGATTTTTGTTGCCTTTGTACAATATCAGATGGCTATAAGCCTGAGGGGTGATTTCTGGGTTCTCAATTCTACTCCACTAGTCTGAATGTCTATTTTTATACCAGTAACATGTTGTTTTGGTTACAGTAGCTTTGTAGTATAATTTAAAGTCAGGTAGAGTTATGCCTCTGGCTTTATTTATTTATTTATTTATTTTGCTAAGGATTGCTTTGGCTATTCTGGGTCTTTTGTTGTTCCATATGAAAGGTAAGATTTCTCTAGGTATTTTATTTTTTTCACAACAATTGTAAATGAGCTTACTTTCTTTATTTCTATTCTTTTAACTCCTTTAAAAATCTAAAATTGTTTCAAGATATAGAATTACAAAATAATAAATGTTTACTAAACTTAAGATTTTCATATGTATTTTCATGAACTTCTCTTAGTAATTTTTAAAACAAATTGTCAGAAAAATTAGTAAAGATGTGAAGATTTTAATGATACAATTAACTAGCTTGACCTAATAGAATATTCTACACACTCAGATTTTGTGAGATCTGGTCCATGTTCAGTTGGCTCTTTCTCTTAGAATAGCCATTCAAGATTAAGGAGCTGCAACTGAAAGAGTGGTGTTTTCTTTTTTTTCTTTCTTTCTTTCTTTTTTTTTTTTTTTTTTTGCCGGAGGCTCTCTTATTTTCAGATCCTGATCTCAACTCCCACACCCAACCCAGCTTCAGATATTTTGCTTAGCTCTTTCCCCCGTCCCCTGTTTGCTGCTGATTTGTTGTTGGTTTTTCAGCCTCTCATCTGGGCAAGGTAGGATTCTGAAAATGTGTAATAGATTTTCTGAACAATGTCAAATGATATTTGCCCAAAGTCAAATACTTATCCATAATCTCTATCCTCTAACTCTGATCATAATAATTTGAGGTAGTATTTATTGAGTTCTTACCATGTGCAGACATTGTGTTAATTCACATTCATCTAATAATTATTATCTCAATCATATCACATTCACATTCTGCAAATGATGTTCTTTCTCAAAATCATATTGAAAGTATGTGATAGACCTCGGATGCAACCTAATATTTTTTCCTCCAAAAGCCAAATACTTAATTGCAGTAATACATGCTTCCCCACAGAGAAGACGTGAAAGGAGAACTGGTGATGGGACCTGTAAACAGAGATGTGAGTCCTAACTATGTGTTATTTTCTGTCCTCCTTATGACCATGTGAGAACTTTCTGAGAGGAAACATAGTGCAGGATCCACTTAGTGATTCAGAATTCTCCTGAGCACTTCAGCCGCTGGAGACTGCTCTTACTACTCCCCTGTTCACCTCATTTAAATGGAACTATTGTTTCACAATATACCCTAAAGGCAATGATAAGACCTTTGGATGGGGTGGGAGGACATGGGAGATGTAAGGATTTCCCTTCCTACCTTGTCCTTCACTCTCTCCAAGGTCTTGTCCTTGGAGATTTTCTGAGCTCTTTGCCTTTATGACAAAATGCCTGCAATCTTTACTCTGCCCATGCTGTAGCCAGTGCACCTGCAGCACATTCTCCTCCGGCAGTGGAGTGTCTTTACTGGCTTTGACATACTAATTTGATCTTTTAAATCTACCACATAAGAAAATATTGGTACCATTATTAGAGGGAGAGGAAGAGAAGGCAAGAGTTGAACACAGAGGGGATAACTGGGGATATGTTGGGAGTGAATTGGTTTCAGTTTCTTCATAGATTTGATTTTTAAAATTCAACCAATTTTGTCCAAATAATCTGATTCTCAGGGCTAAATCTTCTTCAGTAGATCTAGCCAAGTTTTTATTCATAGTGGGATTTGCCTTATCAGACCACGATTAATAAATATAAGATTAGACAATGCATGTTTCAGTGATCCTGTAATTATGTTCCATGTCCAATGACATATTTTATTTTTAGAGAAATGAACTGACAAATTCATGTTAAGTCTGGAGGAAAGGTAAAATACAATGACAGGTTGACAGTAAACATAATTTTCTTACAGAAGCTTCTTGACCCTGGAGGCAGATTCATAGTCACATGGGGAAACATTTTCTCCTCTACATTTGCCTGGGAGAATAACATTTTTTAAAGACAAAGCATGAAAGGTTAGGGGTGCTACCTTCTAATGCTATAATCCCAGGGTCAATGAAAGCCCCTTCCATCTGACAAGTCACATATCACCCTCATCTCTGACTCACCTTCACTCCTCTGTCTCCTGCTACTTTGGTTCAGGTCAAGTCAGTTCAAGAAACATGTTGAATACTTATTATGTACCGTGATTTTTCTTATGAGCTGTGGATACAAATGATTCAGATGTGGTAACTGCTCTTAAAATCTTACAGTCACAGAGAAAAACATACAGTTTCAATATAGTTTGTTAAGAGCTGTGATGGAGGTAAGTACATAATGCTATAGGTATAATTGTGTATCTAAGATAGACAAGGTGTTTGTGAGTGTGTGTATTTGTGTGTGTTTATGTTTATATGTGTTGGGTGTGGGAATGAAGAATGGTGAAAATGTGTGTGGATCAGAAAGGAAAGTGTTTCTGGGGAATGTTTTGCCTAAATGGAACCCTGAAAATCCTGTGGTTATGAGCCACATGAAGAAGGGATGAAAATCATAGCCAAATCCTGTAGTTGCCCATTCATTTAGTTAATCTCTAATTGTAGGCATCACTTTGAACTTTGTGACAAGTGTTTAGTTTTATGCTCTGTGTCTTTCATCAAAACTGAGAAAGATTGTTTACCTACCATTTGATTTTCCTTGAGATCTGGACACATTATTGATACAGTTGCATTCAAATTTCTACTCTGGGAAGAGTGAAAACTGTGGCACAGAGAGAACTGAGTCTAAAGAACCTGACCTGAACCAGAACCTGGAGACTCTAAGAACCAATCAGGTAGTACCTTCCACTAGATGGGTGGCAATTTAAAAACTATCAATATTTAAATAGCTTGTTCTAAAAATTTATTTTTATATCAGCTGTTTTGATAATACACTATAGTTCTCTTTAGAAATGATTCTATATTAGCTTTATTTTAGTAATTGTCAGATCATACAGATTCATCAAATTAATATTTGCTGTGAATCTGTGATGTTCTAGGGACCACACTAAGCACTGGGGATGAAATACTACTATAGTTTGGGTCCTCCCCCCTGGGATTCTTTGGCCTCGGGAGCTACGTCTTCGGTTTGTATCCTAGTACCCAGCATATGATTGGTTCAATAAAATAAGGTGGACTGAATATTCAAAGTATGACGAGTGCACAAAGAAAATAATGCTACCTTTATGTAGTGGACATGCCTCTGAGTTGAGGGACTATGCTGAGCAAAAAACAGTCGGGTATAAAAACGCAGGAAGAGAAGCAGTGAACTAAAAGGTATAAAACTATGCTATCTACTCTATGTGAAACATTGTGCAGTATATGCATGTACCGAAAGAACTGCACTTCACAAATATGTACAAGTAAATGTTAAGATTAAAAAAATTTTAAAAAACCTGCTGGGTTGAAGGAATTCCCAGGGGTTTTCTTTAAAAAAAATAAAATTACACACTACATAATCTGAGTCAAAGTGATGAAAGACTTCAACTCATAATTGGTCTTAAGACTAAATGTGGAATTTGGCATTGGGAGGAAGGTCTCACTGGAGTTCTATTTAGTTGTTTGGTGCTTTTTAGAATTTCTACTTGTTCGCTTTGTAGCAGCTCTTAAGCAAGCCTAATCTAACCTATGCATCACCTATATGACAAAACCCAATTTATAACTCTTCTGCCTTTACTGGTTAGTTGACATGGACTCCCTGCTCCTTTTGTCACTTCCTGAGATTTCTCCAACAGCTCCCTGAAATTTTATTATTACTCCCAAATTCTTTCAAATCTCTCTAGGGACATTGAAAGGCCTTTTAAACAACACTGCTTAACTATGTAATCAAATTGGTTTTTATTTGCTTTACTTAATTAATGATCATTTACTGAATGAAAGTCTATGCTAAGTCTTATAAAAGACACAGAGATGAAAATAACACAGACACTGTTGTAAAGATGTTGTTGACCTTCGGGAGGAGTACACAGATAATGCAAGGCAGTGAAAGATGATGACGGGCAGGAGGTGGGGAGTTGTGCTCTTTGGGCTGAATAGGAAACTAGCCAAGTTGGTGGCTTAAAATAAAAATTCTATGGTGGTGTGTCTGATACTCTGGAAATTTATTCACAGTTTAGATCAAACAGAGCTGAAACTGAAGCAGCAGATAGGATCACCAAGGGCTATCCTGAGTTACCTCTTGGCTCCCCACCTCCTTCAAGACAGATCATTTCTCCCTAAGAAACATGTTAGTTCTACAAGGTACTTTGGGTCTTTTTTATTTCTCATACCTTTATGACTGTCCTTTCAGGGAAGAGAAAATAGAAACAGTTGCATGCCTATAACATTAAAAAGAAAAGTCTGCACGATCCCGAGAGGGGGAGATGTGACAAGAGCAGCATAAGACTCAGGGGTTTTAGTTGATAATAAACCAAAGTTAAATGACATGACTTTACAGATGAATGTAATCTGTATTTAATATTGTATTATTAGAAGTGTGATATTCAGAATAAGGAAGATGATTCTTTTGATCTATTCTACACTTGCCAGATGACACCAACAATGAATGTTCCATCTTTTAAAGTATTGTTTCGCAACAGTGAAAATGTTCCAAGGAAAGCAGCATGATCATCTTCTAAAGACCTTGTAAAGGGGATTCTTGAAAATTTTGGAGTGGTTGAGGAAATTTCTAAGCCCTGCAACTCTGAATTATATAACCTTATATCATATGTATGCCTATGTTTAGCATATAGTGACTTCCTACTGAAAAGGGAGACACACAATGAGACTGACAAATCAGACCCAGGTGACAGAATTCCTCCTTCTGGGACTCTCTGATGACCCACATGCCCAGCAGCTGCTATTCATCTTATTCCTGGGTGTCTACCTTGTCACTGTGACTGGAAATCTGCTTCTCATATCCCTTGTTCACCTTGACTCTCAGCTTCACACACCCATGTATTTTTTTCTCTGCAACTTGTCTTTGGCTGACCTGTGCTTCTCTACCAACATAGTGCCTCAGGCCCTAGCCCACCTGCTTTCCAGGAAGAAGGTCATTTCATTTGCACGTTGTGCAGCTCAGCTTCTACTGTTTCTCATTTTTGGGTGTACACAGTGTGCCCTTCTGGCAGTGATGTCCTATGATCGGTATGTAGCAATCTGCAAACCTTTATATTACCCAAGCATCATGACCTGGAAGGTGTGTGTCCAGCTGGCTGCAGGATCATGGACCAGTGGCATTCTGGTATCTGTGGTAGACACTACCTTCACACTAAGGCTACCCTTCCGAGGCAGTAACAGTGTTGCCCATTTCTTTTGTGAGGCCCCTGCACTGTTGATCCTGGCATCTACAGACACCCGTACTTCAGAGATGGCCATTTTCCTAATGGGAATTGTGATTCTCCTCATACCTGTTTCACTAATTCTGGTATCCTATGGCCACATCATAGTGACTGTGGTCCAGATGAAGTCATCTGCAGGGATGCTCAAGGCATTTTCTACCTGTAGCTCCCACCTTATGGTGGTTATCCTTTTTTATGGGTCAGCAGTTGTCACCTACATGACACCCAAGTCTTCTAAAGAGCAGGAAAAACTAGTATCTGTTTTCTATGCAGTAGTGACCCCCATGCTTAACCCCCTCATATACAGCCTGAGGAACAAGGATGTGAAGGGAGCTCTGAGGAAAGCAGTCACAAGAAATTTCCCATGCCAGCTTGGAATCTCCCACTGACATTGAGCTCAGAGACCCTGTTGGCTTCCTACTTGTACTTGCTGGATAGTCCTCTTCCTTATGAATCTAAAATACGGTAAGATTCTCATGCTTGGGCTTTGTACATGAACCTACCCTCTATCTTTCACCCAGCATTTACTTTGTAGAAGGAGAAGGACAATAATTCATGGAGCAATAAGAAAAAGAATCTGCTCCCTTCTGGTTGGTCCTCTGACTCCTAAGGGCTAGGAGAAACATTCACATTTAAAAAATCTGTCTTTTTAATCACGCTATATATTATCATCTATCTCTCTCATATCCTACTCCAAGTGCTTTATCTTTTGGTATTTCTGAGTCTCTTTGCATCATCAAATAATCAATAAGTTAACAAACATTATTTAATCACTTACTATATGCTAGGGGTGTGTGTGCACCTGTATGTGTGTTTAAGGTGGTTAATGAAGAGTGTAGGTACAGTGGAGCAGAATATATGAGCTCTTCTGTCCTCACACTCTGTTTAAAGACATGAGGATTGTATCAAGATACATCTCCATAAAGGTGAAGATGGGGTTTTGGAGACCAACAAGAAGTATTGATCCATCCCAGGGCTAGCCAAGAGTGAGAAGCTGTAATCAATCCTAGGCCTGAAGGACCAAGAGGACGGAACTTGAACATGGAGAGGGTAGCTGTATGCAAAGTGCACCAGACAGGAGCTATGGACTTAGGTTATATAAAGGCAAGGAAGCCACAGAAAGAAATATTTTAAGCTCATTCTCTACCCACTTCCTGATCCCCTGCTAATTGTACTCCATTTAAAAGCCAGAGAAACAGGGAGCCTTTTGGTACAATACATTCTGGAGCAAACATTCTGAAGCACATAGGAAAGGTGAAAAAGAATAGAATATGTGTCTGAAAGGGCCTACAGAAGGTGAAGTAACTCTCTTGCCCCTTAACATCCACTTGTTCTCTGTGCAGTAATTAATTCATGTTCCTAGTACCTGGAACACAAAGTTCTGTTAACCTTTAATAGCAGTGTGATATCAAGAAGGTACACTTCTACTTGATACCTAAAAGAATAGCTCCCACCAGCAATATTTATATAAGAAAGTAGGGAGGAGAAATGGGGGGGAAAAAAGCACAAATAATTGTACTTCAGCCTTTCAGAGATTGTCTCGCAGCTGGCCTTGTAACTGAGACTTCTGCAGGCTGTTCTACAGTTCTATCATCAACTGCTTCTGGTTACTGAAATGCATGATGAGACAAATTCAGTGGGCTTGAGCCCACTATACATTTTTTTAACCAAAAAGAAAGGAGAAACACTGTGAGTCAGTCCATTCTTGTGAGGACAAATCATTGACTCCTCACATATGGAAGGGGTCAAGTTTAATCAACATACCACCAGGAGTCAACTGTTTCTCTTGGTGAATTGCACCATATTGGGGCTCAGTTTTCACAAATGTAAACAACAGTGTAATCACTACCATGCATGATATAAAAAATTTTCTTGGAGGCTTCAAGTCAAGATGGCAGAATAGACAGTCCCCAGCATCACTCTCTCCCATAAATCAACCAATTTACAACTATCAAAAAGCAGTGACAGCCAAGCTGGGTCTGCTTGAGCTCAAGGGAAGAGGAGACACCTACAGAGTTCATGAAGGCAGGAGAAGCCACGATGAGAGAAAGAAAGGACTGCTCCCACCACTTCGAGCCTTGGCTGCTTTAAGGCTGGAGCTGATGAGTGCACACAGCAAGAACTGGCAAAAGCTGCAGGTGTGCCGTTCGTATGAAGTTGCTTGGAGGTGGGAGGGGAGGAGAGGGCCTTGGTGGCCCCCAGGCCAGCAAGATCACTAACAGTTCCTGTGGACCCACACAGGAGCGAGGAGCCACAGACAACAGAAAAAATGATCCACGCAGAGGCTGGTGAGTCATCACAAGGGACAGGCACACAGCCCATCCTATGAGAAGTGTTTGGAGTGTAGGCAGTGGGAGAGATGGGCCCACTGGGGGAACACTGGGGCACAGCATGGACAGCTGATCTACCCCTCAGTCAGCACAGGATGACTCAGTGGAGATTGGTCAAGAATATAGAACTGCAGGGGGTGCAGTTTGCTGAAAAGACTCAGGCCCAGACCAGAGTTTCCACACAACCTGGGTGTACCAGATCTCACGAGATCTGGAAGCACATACAAGGTCAACCATTAAAACCTGAGCTACACAAAGAGCCTTTTCCTGGGAATCAGCCATAATGAAGTAATTTAGCTCAACCACAGAGCTCAAGTCCCCACAGGAAGTTCCTCCATTTTAGAAGTAAGCAAAGGACAACAAATTAGTTCCAGTACAGAGTTTAAGTGGTGGGAACAACAAATAATCCAACACAGAACTAAAAGTAAAAATAAAATACCCACAGATCACAAAGTCTGATATTAACTAGTAGTGGTCTAACACCACCAAAGGACACCTATAAAACCTAGAAGGTCTGGAAGCCTCCTGGGCTCCTAAGCTAGTGAGGGGGGAAGGCCGAGGGCCTCAGCCATGGTCCCTGACATCTGCAACCAGCCCAGCAATGACTACTGAACTGCCAAAGGAAGTGCCCCAGGCTCCTGAGCCAGGACAGTGGGGGGGCCAAGGGCCTCAGTCACAACCCCCAACATCTGCATCCAGCCCAGCAATGACCCAGCTGCTGCTGGAATGAGGGAGCCCACAGGCCTCAATCATGCTCCCCTCTTCTTCCCCATCTTCCTACCATATTACCCCTTCCTCTTCCCTTCTCCTTTTCACCCTGCCCCAACAGCTCCACAACAATATTTTAGATTGAGGCATGAGCCAGGGGAAGCTGAACCCAGCTGAAACTTGGCTAGCTGCTGCTACCACCCTGGACCCTGCCAGGGTCCTGAGGCATGGAGCCAGGGGAAACCAATCCCAGCCACACCAGGTAAAGAGCACACCAATAACACCATTTTTACAAGGGTTGCCTACCATAGTCACCACAATTGTCATGGCTGCTGCAAAAGTGGCTAGTCTCTACAGCAGCAGTCACAGCCTCCATGCAGATGACATGGCAGACTCTCAACTTCATTGACACAGGAGAGGCACCAGGGGAGACCCCAAAAAAAAAGAAAAAGAAAAAGAAGGGGTCAGTACTGGACAGATCATCTAGGCAACAAACCAACAGAGGAACAGTTAATCTATCAGATGGGGAGAACAAGTCTATAGTTATTGGAGGGGCGAAGGGGAGGGGGAAGGGAAAGGGGAGAGAATGGATAAGGGACATAAAGACTGGTACAATTTGTACAATGAACATGCTAATAAAAAATTTTTTTAAAAAAAGATTTTCTTCACTGTGAACAGGTCCCTGGTGCCTTCCTTCAGTCAAAGTCCTTCTTCCCCTACCCATGGCAACAATTTATCTGCTTTATATATATTTAACTTTTCTAAAATTCATATAAATGTAGCCAAAAAATGTAGAGTCTTTTTGACCTGGCTTCTTTTACATAGAATAATGCTTTTGAGGTACATCCATATTGTTGTATGTATCGATAGTTTTTTCCTTTTTATTGCTAGTAGTATTCTATTATATGTATATATCTCAGTTTGTTTATCCATTCACCAGTTAGTAGACATTTGGGTTCTTTCTAGTTTTTGGCTATTATGAATAAAGCTGCTAAGTACATTCAACAGATTTTCATATATTTACTTGTATCCTGAAACCCTGATAAACTCATTTGTTAGTTCTAGTAGCCACTTGTTGATGATTCCATTTGATTTTCTGCATGGATGGTTAGGTCATCTGCAAATTAAAACTGTTTTAATTATTCCTTTTCAATTGGGATGATTTTTGTTTCTTCTTGTCTTGTTGCATTGGTTAGAACCTCTCAGTACAAAATGAGAATAGTTGACCTCCTTGTCTTATTCATGCTCCTAAGGAGATGAAATCCAGTCTTTCACCTCTGAGTAGAATATTAACCATAAATTTTTCATAGATCCCCTTTATCAGGCTGAGGAAGTTTCCTACTATTCCCAATTTGCTGGGTATTTTGTGTGTGTGTGTGTCTTGCATTTTTACTGATAAAAAGTTTTTAAAAAAATTTTCACATTTACTTGTACATATTTGTGGAGTACAGTGTGTTGTTTCAGTACATGCATATACTGCACAATGATCCAGTTAGGGTAGATAATGTAGTTTTGTACCTGTTAGTCCACCACTTCTCCACCTCCCCCCCCACACCCTCCAGTCCTCTGGTAACCATTATTCTGCTTTCTACTTCTGTGAGAACCACTTATTTATTTTTTTAGATTCCACATATGAGTGAGATCATGCTGTATTTGTTTTTCTGTGCCTGACTTACTTCACTTAACATGATGGTTTCCAGTTCCATCCATGTTCCTGAAAATGATAGGATATCATTTCTTTTTATAGCTGAATAGTATTCCATTGTGTATATATACCACGGACTTTTTTTTATCCATTCATCCATTGATGAACATTTAGCTTGATTCTATCTCTCGCCTACGGTGAATAGCATTGTGATGAACATGGAAGTTCAGGTGTCTCTTTGATATGTTGATTTTATTTCCTTTGGGTATAGACCCAGTAGTGGGGTAGGTGGGTCATAAGGTAAATCTATTTTTAGTTCTCTCAGGAAGGACCATACTGTTTTCGACAATGTCTGTACCAATTTACATTCCCACCAATCATGTAGGAGAGTTCTCTTTTCTCTCATTTTCACCAGCATTTGTTATTTTCTGTCTTGTTGATAGTAGCCATTCTAACTGGGGTGAGATGATATCTCATTGTGGTTTTAATTTACATTTCCCTGATGATTAGTGATTTAGAGCACTTTTTCATCCACTTGTTGGCCATTTGTATGTTTGTATGTCTTTTGAGAAATATCTATTCAAGTCCTTTCCATTTTTTTTTTTTTTTTTGCAAAGGAAGGCCTTACTGGAAAGGTTGACAAAATAAAGAGAGATCCACAACTCAACAAACCATTAAGTTAAAATGTGTGGGGGATTTTTTGGTGGGGGGACAGTACAGATAGTACCACAAAATATTAAAAAATACAGAAAACAGTTTATATGAACTTTCTGACTTTTGACAATGTCATTGTTCAAGAATATAACTAAATTAATTTTGAGGTATTTTATAATACTGGTTGGACATTTAAAAAAAGTTTACAAAAACTACATACACACATGAATTCAGTAATGACTCAATCTTTTCTATTCATATTCTGATAAATTAATTGGCATTTAAAATAGCTACATTTTATTCATAACATATCCAAGATAAAGATTATCCTGCAGAAAATAACTTTAATAGCAACAGGCTCAAAGGTGAAAATGAGAAAGGTACTTCAGGAAAATGTATTTAACACGGGCCTAGCTATATTGTTATAATTCTAAACTTCTATATGAAAAATAACCAGTCTAACTTTTAAGATTTCACTGATTCTACTAATTCAATTTTAAGGATACTAACAGAATGTTAGAATATAAACACTTCCAATGTGACAATACACATAAGAAAGATATTTTAAAAGTTCTAATAATTCAAACCAAAACCTGCTATAATTTTTTTAAAATTTCACTTAAAAATTAGTTGAAAAAAATACACTTAACACTAGAGTACAATTCTGAAGAAAACACTTTATGACTGCAATGACATATTATTTTTAAGCAGCAGAAGTCTTAAACACCTTTATATCCTTCAAAATACTATTGACAATTTGTTTTGCAATACTGTATTAGATGCCATTAAAGAGAACCTAGTTCTTTGAATCAGTTTCCTTGTTATTGTGAGAAATACTGTAAGGCAGGAGCATTAGAATTATGTAGGCAGGGGTTACTGAGATACTGTGATACTGAAGTACTGTTGGCTTCTGGAAGAATTTTCTCATGTGGAATTATAGTTATATATCTGAAGAGTCACTCCAATCCGTCACAGTGACTAAGCTGCTTTTTAACGTGCTTGATTCATTTTCTTGAAGTCCTTCTCCCTTTGCCCCCTTAGGATTAAATGCACCCCAGGAAGTTGGCACTTAGTAGAATTTGATTCACTCATCCTCCAGGAGGAGGTTCCTTCTGTGTTTTCCCAGTTTTTTTTCCCCAAAGATTTTTCTTCCTCTAAAGATGACATGTCCCAGTCATCATAATCTTTATCTGTGCACTTTAGTTCTTGTAATTCTTCTTTTTTCATAAACACCTCAACAACATTCATCTCACTACCTGATTTATTCACATTTCTGTGATGCGAAAACATCTTTCCAACTTTTTCGGTTAGTGTCTTAGTGGAGATTCCTGTGGGCTTAGGGGACACATGGGAGGAGTCCTCCATGTTGCTTCCCTCTGTCAGTCTGTGACAGTTCTGACCATGCCTTCCCAAAGCTACTCTTGTTGCTTTTAGAGGAGGGCGCAGAAAGTGGGTCCAGGGATGCATACACCTGAATGAGATTGTCATCGCCCAGCTCCTCCTCTGAACTAAAAGGAGGGACAGACTTTCTGGGAAAATGATCTTCTGTGATATTTTTCTTAATTTTTGGAAAAAATGTTTTATCAGTAAAAACGGGCCTTTATCTAATCAACTGTCTGTTCTTAGAAAGATGTATTGCTTTGGATACTTCTCCAGTTGAAAGAGTATCTATCTGAAAAGCACTGAACTTACCTGAAGAGAGTAATGCTCTCTCCTCAATTTTACAGCTGACCTGATGTTCAAATAATTCTTAAATTTGCTGAATGTTAGGTTATTTGTCTTTCTCGCTCATGTCTTGCTGATTCCACAGTTCTTAGCACTCTGTTGGAGTGGTCACTTGGAATACTGCACACATCTGCATTGATCCCCAAGTTTCCAGTTTCTCTACTAAGCTCTGCTCCAAGACTGTTATTTCCTTCGTGAGGGAGGGGTTACTCTTCAAAGCTTTCCCTAAATGCATTTTGTTGTTATTTAATTTCTGTTCTTTTTCCCTTCTTTTTTCTTCCTCTGAAAGTTCTTCTGTGTTCCATTAGGTGTGACAAGAGTGCCTGTTCATGTGCCATTGTTAGACTTGATTTAGCTTCCAAAATCTGTGGCATTCATGGGTACAGCTGGGGCAGTTGGCTTAGAAACAAAAGTTTGCCAGGTTGGGCCGACCCCGTGGCTCACACGGGAGAGTGCGGCGCTGGGAGCGCAGCAGCGCTCCAGCGGCGGGTTCAGATCCTATATAGGGATGGCCGGTGCACTCACTGGCTGAGCACGGTCACAAAAAAAAAAAAAAAACCAAACAAAAGTTTGCCAGGTTTAAGAATTTCCTTTCGGTTCACTGACACTGTTTAATGATTTACTGGTAAACTTTTCAATCTGCTGTTTCTGAGTAATAATCAGCTCATTCTATTCATGGAGTCTCTGTTCTAGCTCTTCTATCCTTTTCTTGTAGAGAACATTACTTGCATTTAGATCGTCTATCACTGAGGTTCAGAGTTTCTCTATACGTGACAGGAGCCGACCCTTTTTCTTTCTTGTGTTCTGAAGAGCTTGAACTCGATCTATCCACTTGCTTTCCTATCAAGAAATTGCATTTACATTTTGGAAACGCTGGAGATACAGAGGACACTCTTCATTAAACTCATGTGCATTTTTAACATGCTTAAACTGTTGGATTTGATCTGCATGTTGGACTTCTGGATTTCTGACAATTGATATTCTAGTGCTGAATTGTTAGAAGTTGATTCTTTAAATTCCTTCACAAACATTTCCTTGACTTTTCCCATTTCATCAACGAGTTTCTCCTTTTCTTCTTTCCGTCTATCCGATAACTTCACAAATATTTCCTCTTTTGTTTTCTGCATTTCATGCTCCTTAGAGAATCTGTGCAGCTTCTAACTGAGACTTGGTGCGCTGCAGCTGTTCCTTCAACACGTCGATCTCATTCTGGAGCTTATCAGTCAGTGCCTTGTTCTTATGCTCAAGGCGAGAATCTTTGCGGCGGTGGTGTTGAAGGGGACTTTGTAGAAAAGCTTGGTTCCTGAAGGCCTTGTCACAGAAGCGGCACTGGTAATAACTGGCCTTGTTCCGGATCGTCAGCTGCTGGGTGGAGATGGTCTTCCTGCGTTTACAACTCTTTCCTGAGCAGTTTGATCGCCGCAGCCAGCTCTATTCTCAGTCGCTGAGGCTCAGGCGCAACCACTCCTCCAATATGTGCAGCTGGGAGGTGAGGAGCTCGATCCTGAGCCGCGCCGGGCAGATGAGCTTCAGCACAGGGTCCACCCCCGACTGGCAATGCGGGCACCTCTCCCCCTGCAGCCGGCAGAAGGTGATGTTCATGTTCTTCTGCAGCGTCAGCCCGCGCACGGCCCCCGCACCGCCTTGTCCACGCCGACGGCACTCAGCTGCCGCCAGTCCACGGTCTCCAGCCGTGGCCAGAACTGGCAGAAGGGCACGGGACCTGAAGCCACGCTAGGGGACACAGGCCGGGGTGGCCAGGCCCACCGCGGCGGCCACAGGGGCGTTGGTCCTCAAGGGCAGCTGGCAGGGGAGAGCAGATGTGCTTCTGGAAGGGTGTGCTTGTCGGCCGATCTGCCGCCTCTGCTTCATGGGAGGGACGGGTAGGTCTCGTTTGCCTGGCCGGGCGTCCGGGACCGCCGCCGCAACCCCCTCACCCCTCGGGAAGGAGAAGGGGAGAAGGCCGGGTTCCCACGGCGGTGGCCTCGGCTCTGCGCGTCTCTGTCCGGGCTTGGGGCGCTGCCATAGCAACGTCCTGTATGCCTTTTTCCATTTTTTAATTGGGTTGTTCGGGTTTTTTCTTCTGAGTTGTTTGAGTTCCTTATTTATTCTGGATATTAGCCCCTTGTCTGATGTGTAGTTTGAGAAAGTTTGTTGTTGTTGTTTCTAAAATCAGCTACGAAGATGAATTTTGTCAAAAGTTTCTGCATCTTTTGAAAAAATCATCAGAGATCTTTTTTTTAGTTTGCTAATATGGTAGACTATGTTGACTGCTTTTTGAATGTTGAATTAACCTTGAATGCTTGGAATAAGCCCCACGTGTTTATAATTTATTGATTTTACATATGGCTGTATTTGATCAGTTCAAATGTTGTTTAGAAGTTTTCTGTCTGTATTCATGAGCAATAAGGGTCTGTCGTTTTCTTGAAATGCTTGTCTGGTTTTGGTATTAGGGTAATTCTGGCCTCAGAAAGTACGGAGGGAAGTATTACATCCTCTTCAATTCATTTGGAAGAGTTTGT
This sequence comes from Cynocephalus volans, assembly GCF_027409185.1. NCBI lineage: Eukaryota > Metazoa > Chordata > Mammalia > Dermoptera > Cynocephalidae > Cynocephalus > Cynocephalus volans. Next base: position 107,327,237 of record NC_084463.1, on the reverse strand, counting down.
GAAAAACCGGCATTGTTTGTTCCTATGATATTTGGTAAAATTCAAACATTAGTTCAAACATTAATTGGGAGGTTTAGACCACTTAAATTTAAAGCGAAGCTGTCTGGGCCTGGCGTGTTCTTTGTGGGAAGGTTTTTTTTTTAACCACAGTTTTGATTTCTTCAGTAGATATAGGACTCTTCAGGTTATATATTTCTTCTTGAGTGGGCTTTTGAAATTTGTGCTGTTCAAAGAACTTGTCTATCTCTTTTAAGTTAATGAACTAATTGGCAAAAATTGTTCACAATATTCCCATATCATTTTACTCTGTAGCATCTATAGTGACATTATTTCCCTCATTATTGATATTGGTGATTTGTTTCTTCTTATTTTCCTGATCATTCGAGCTAGAGGCTTATCAATCTTATTGATCTCAAAAAACCAGCTTTTTGGTTTCATTGATTTTTCTCTGTTTTTCTGTTTGTTATTTCATTGATTTCTGCTTTGATTTTTATTATTTCTCTTCTCTGCTTACTTTGCTCTTAATTTGTTCTTTTTTAGTTTGTTAAGGTGGAAGCTAAGGTCATTGATTTGAAATCTTTCTTTTTTAAAAATATAGGCATTCCACATTATAAATTTCCTCTAAGTACTGTTTTAGCAGCATCTCACAAATTCTGATATGCTGTGCTTTCACTTTCATTTCAAAATACTTTATAAATCCCCTTGTTAATTCTGCTTTGATCTATGGGTTATTTAGAAGTGTGTTAACTAGTTTGCAAATATTTGGATATTTTCTAAATATCTTTCTGTTATGTCTTTCTAATTAAATTTCATTGTGGTCTCTCTTCCTCTGTTAGGGAATTGAAAAACACTCTTGGGGAAAACACCTGGGTGAATGTGGCACTTAACTTATTGTTTTTCCTTTCTCTTACCTTTTCTCTCCAAGTTCTCTGTTTGTTGCTCTCCACTGTCTTTAAACTTGTTTTGTGTGTTTTGTCAATCTTTTATAGTTGTATAGTTGTTTTGGGGACAGGGTTATTTCAATGCAAGCTACTTCTTTATGGCCAGAGTAGAAGTGTTGACTTAAATAGTTCTTCACAGTTCTCCAGTTGATTGTGATCTACAGTTCAAAAACATTGTACTACTATATCAGTGTAATTGAAGGGCCACATGATTTTAAATAAGTTTGGAAACATGAATAGGGACTAGCGCATGTTGGGCATATAGATTAATAAAGGTATTGAATTTTATTCTGATAGTGATGAGAAACTGGAAAATTTTCAAGCAAAATAATGACATGCTCTGATTTAATCTTGAAAAGACTACTCAGGATCCTCTCTGGATAATGGATTATAGGGCTGCAAGATAGAAAAAGAAAGATCTGTTAGCAAGTTCTGCAGTAGTCAAGGTAAAGAATGATTGTGTCTTGGTCTAGGATAGTAGTAGTGCAGATGGAGGAAAATTAGATATTGTATATATTCTGGAAATAATTTGACAGACTTGCTAATAGGTTGACAATGAGGGATAGATGGTAGTGAATAAAGGATGGCTTGTAGAGTTTGGCTTGTGCCACTGGATGAATGGTAATATTATTTACTGGTAAGTGGAAGAGGTGAATAGCAAAACAAGCTTTTTAGAGGTCTTTGGCCAAATTAAGTTTGAGATGCCTACTTGACATGCATGCAGCGGTGTGAAGATTGTAACTGAATATCGGAGTTTGAGCTCAGTGGAGAAATTACAACTGAAGATATAATTTTGGGTTTTAACTCCCTATAAATAGTATTTAAAGGCATGAAACTAGATGAGATCTTTTAGATAATTTCTAGCATAGGAATAATAACAATAGTTAATTCAAAGTGTTGTTTTGAAGATGAAATTAAAATTTTATGAATGTAACTTATAAATTATAGAAATGTACATATTTTATTACTATTTCTAATCCAACCCTATTATGTAATTTACACAGAAATGGCTAATTGCAGTGGGCAGGGAGTGGATGGAGAATGTATATATTTTAAACATTTTCTTGGATAATGCAGACACACTTTGGCTGGGTAGATATAAAGTGTTATCATTTTTAATTTCCATATTTAATCATAAATATAGAATTGTCTTGAATATTGGAAATCTAAAATATTGATAAATTAGCATTTCTTTGCAAGGATTATATATGTATATGTACGAGGAATCTTTGGTATTCGAGTGTTTGGACTTATTTAACATTATCAATTTTTTTCCTTCAAATCAAATGTATGTCGATTGTATTCTTACTATGTTCAAGTCACTGTACTAGGTGTTGGAGGAGACATAGTATGGTATAAAACAACCTTACAAGAAAATGACATAGTCAAAGAGCAAAGAGGTAGGACAGAACAAAATAGAGCATATATGTTTGTGTGTATGTTCCCAGAGAAGAAAACACTGTCTGACTGAAAGCAATTGAACCCTTGCCATGGAAGAGGTGGTATTTGTAATAAATCTTGAAAGATGGGCAATCTATGAATATCTCACCATGTTTTGAGTGAGCAGAATAGTGATAAAATTTTTAAATGAGCAAAACAGTGTAATTTTAGGAAGAAGTAAACTCTTTTTTTAAATTTTGTAAAATAGTATTTCTAAATTATGATCCAGAAAAAAAAGCATATACCCCGTGGAGAGTTTATTGAAGATATGTCCAATGCACTATAGTGGCCCAAAGGAACCAACAGCATGCTGGCTAGGTGAGGGCTTTTTATTGGCTTTCCTGGGTATGAAGGATGAGCCTCATTTGATTATCAGGTTTCTTGCTTGGCTGGCTAGGTAATGTTAGTGATAGTCTCTGGCATAGGAATTTAGTTTGTAAAGCAGGTTTGGTGAGGAAAAAGAGTTTAGTTTTTGATGTGAGTTAAAACATACCTTTGAGGTACCTCTGGGAAATCAATGTAGGTATATCTTATGGACAATTGCAAATATTTCGAGCTCAGGGTTGATGAAGATACACCCCTTCCTCTCTCTTTCTCTCTCTCATAGTAAATGCAACAGAGTAAAGAAGCACTAAGACTATTGTTGGAACTTTGGGAAACACAGTGTTTCCAATGGTTAAGTGTTTGTGGGAAAACTCCTTAAAGATTGAGGAGTGGTCAGAGACGCAGGAAGGAAATCAGGACAGAATGGTTCTTGGGAAGTAAAAGGTGTAGAAATTTTCAAAAGAAATGCATGATTTCCAGTTTCTAGTTCTATCCATGTTGCTGCTAAATATGGCTTTCTTTTGATAAAAATATTCTAAGCTTAGACTGTGATGATGGTTGCACAACCCTGTGAATATACTAAAAGGCACTGAATTGTACACTTTAAATGGGTGAATTTTATAGTGTGTAACTTATTTTCAGAAATTGAGACAGAGGATATACTAGAGGAAGCACAGTCCATGAGGAGACAAGAGGCTACGTAATCAAGTATACGAAGGTACTTCAAAAAGTTTGTGGGAAAATGAAATTAAAAGATAATACAAATATTTTCATGAACTTTTTGAAAACTCCTTGTACAGGTGGAGAGGAAGGCATCTCTTCTTATCAGGCTAAAGAGAAACAGGCATAGATGAGCACATTTTTAGATGTAAGGGCATAAGTAAAAATCTGATCACCTCAATTTACTGGATGAAGTAGAAGTTGGTATTTTGAATGAAAGGAGGAAAGGAGTTGAACATGAAAGAATGACAAAAACTTGGGACATCAGCTAAGAAGAATAAGGTATGACCAAGTATATTAGTTTCCTATGGCTGCTGTAACAAAATACCACAAACTTAGTGGCTCAAAACAGCGTGGATTTATTATTTTACAATTCTGGAGGTCAGATATCCAAAATCAGTTTTATTGGGCTAAAATAAAGGTGTCAGCAAGGACTGCATTCCTTTCTGGAGGCTCCAAGGGAAGAATTCATCTCCCTAACTTTTCCACCTTCTAGAGCTACCTGCATTCTTTGGCTCATGACCCCTTCTTCCGTATTCAAAGCCAGTAGTGTACCATCTTCTCTCTTCTGTGGCCTCTGCTTTCATCCTTGTGTTGTCTTTCTCTCACTCTGATCCTCTTGCCTCCCTCTTATAAGAACCCTCGTGATTACATTGGGCCCACTCAGGTAACCCAGGATAATCTTCCCATCTCAAGATCCTTAAGTTAATCACATCTTCAGAGTCCTTTTAACATGTGGGGTCCCTCATCCACAGGTTCCAGGGACTAGAATGTGGACATCTTTGGGGGTCCATTATTTAACCTACTCTATCAAGGTCAACAGAAAGGAATGTGAAGGAGTGACTAAAGTTTGACCAAAATGGAGACTATAAATTTGTAATGGTGCCAGTCTGTTCAATTGTGTGATTGCCATCATGCATATAGGACCCCATAATCTGCCTTTTCCTTTGAAAATTCTTCTAGTGATTTTACAGAATGGGCTGCCTTTCTGGAGCTCTTGCTGCATGAGAACTGAAGAACACCTCGTCCAGGAAATAAAACGTCCTGGTACCTCCATGGCACACAGAAGTAGAATTGTTTATACAGTTAGTGGGGAAAACGAGCCTGTTCAGTGAATACTATTTTACCCTATAACTATCAATGAATTGTTAGAAATATGTTTACACAAAGTTATGCTGCCCATAACTTTATGTAAAGCTGCTATTTGCTGAGAGTCCACAGTTGGACTATGTTCACTGGACAAAATCATAAAGAGGCTGCTATGTTGGTTGAATAATATGGAAGCTTGGAAAGGACCATTGATTCCATCCTATCACAATACAATTACAGAAAAAAATCTAGTAAATCATCTTTGGGTTATTTACGGCAGTTTCTCATAGTTCCTCCACTTACACTTGACCAGAGAGTTCTTTATTGCCTTTCTGTCAGTCAGCTGTTATATCCCAGGTGGATAATTTGAGATCCAGGCAGTTCTCAGTGTGGAGTGGTCTCTCTCCAGAGGAGGCACAGAGCAACTGTGATAGCAGAGGAAGAATCCTCAATTGCTGGCCCTCTAAACAAGTGGACTTTATAAACCACTGGAGGTTTTAAGTATCTTTTTATGATCTCTCTTTCACACTAGAATGTAAATTCTGTGAGGCAAGAAATTTATCTATTATCTTCACCCATGTGTCTTGAAGGCCCAAATGGCCCGACTCATGCTGAGTGCTGAATAAAAATTTGTTGAAATTTTGGGTTCAAACTCAGAAGTTGTTGAAAAAAAAGAAGAGTAAAAGAATGAAACAAAATTCTACTATTTATTATCATTATTATCACTATTTTAGTTGCTTTGTAATCAAAGTTACCCTAGAAATTTACAGGTAGAGTTTTTGAACAAGTAGAAGAAAGTAAAGCAGAAGATTATGAAATAAAATTGATGAACAAGTTCAAGAAAGGTTAAAACAAACAAACAAAAAAGGTAGATCATAGTGAAGTTATCAGCCTTCAGAGGATCCTAATTTATGTTAACTAGCAGCATCCCAGAGACATTGGTACCAAAGTCCCACAGAATGCCTGGCCTACTGCAGTACTTTCTCTCACTGTTCACGTTCTTTCAGAAATAAATTCTAGTGGAAAGTCCAAAATCCCAGTAAGCATATTGCATCTCCTGGGAAGAGTACAGAAACCCCAAACTCATTTGAGGAATTTGTTTTTCTTTCCTTTTTCCTTACATTCTACCCCTTCAGTTTCCATCTAAGTCAGTCATAGTTCCTGAGGACCCAGGTTTCTGTGGATGACCCTCTTCAGTGCAGCCTTTACTTCACTATTCCTTAAGCTGTAGATGATGGGGTTCAACATTGGAGTCACCACTGTGTAGGAGAGTGACAGCACCTTCTTGCTCTCAGGAGAGTTGCTAGATCGGGGTCGGAAGTACGTGAGGATGGCCGTGCTGTAGAACAGGGAGACAACCAGGAGGTGAGAGGAACAGGTGGAGAAGGCCTTGCGTTTCCCCTCAGCTGAGGGCATCCTGAAGATAGTAGAGAGGATGCGGACATAGGACCCCAGGATCAGCAAGAAAGGGAAGAGGATGAATAGGACAGTGGCTGTCAGAGCCTCCAGTTCAAACAGAGAGGTATCAGCACAGACCAGTGCAATAACAGGAGGGCTATCACAAAAGAAGTGGTTCACCCTGTTGGGGCCACAAAAAGGGAAACTGAAAATCCACGTGGTTTGCACTGTGGCCACTGGAAGCCCTGAGAACCAAGAGGCAGCTGCCAGCTGGGCACAGGACCTGCGGTCCATGATGACTGGGTAGCGCAAGGGGTCACAGATGGCCACATAGCGGTCATATGCCATGGTGGCCAGGAGGCAGCACTCAGCAGCCCCAAAGAAGAAGAAGAAGTACATCTGAGTGGCACAGCCAAGGAAGGAGATGTTTGTGTCTTGGATTATCAGGGTCCCCAGCATCTTGGGCACAATGACCAAGTTGAAACCTATCTCCAGGAAGGACAGGTTTCTGAGGAAGAAGTACATAGGACTTTGTAGCGCAGAGTCAGCTGTAGTGACCAGGATGATGAGGACATTGCCCATTAGGGTAACCAGGTAAACTATCAAAAAAAGGACAAACAGTAGAGCCTGTAGCTCAGAGGACAGGGCTGAGAAGCTCACAAGAACAAACTCAGTGAGAATTGTCCAGTTTCCCCACATCATTCTTCTTCCCAGGATTTTACTGGGCATTCAAACTTAGGGAAGTAGGAGAAGTCTCTGTAGGTTATTTATACCTCTATTATACCCTTAGAAAGGGAACCTCCTGTGACCTCATTCTCTACCTTCCTTGTTACAATTGTTGAGAATTAAATACCTGTACTCACCAAAATGTAATAAAACAAATTTGAGCATTGGATTCACATTTTTGCCGGGAAGAATTCTATTTTTTCAGATTGAACTGAGATACACCATCTACATCTATACATATCCTGACTTTTCTCTTCTTTATAGAGGATAGTCAAAGTCACAGCTTCACTTGTGTGTGCCCATCCTATCTCTCTTCTGTAGTCAGTGGTTCTAAGAAAGTGAGGCCAAGCATTTCTGAAGAGAGGGATCTTGATGCATAATTAGAGGTTGTGATGTCAGGCGGGGTATCTTTCCTGCAAAATGAAAGGGTGGGATGGAGAAAATCAAGGAAAGTGAACTGACAATTACCAAATGAGACCTGAGAAGGAGACCTAATCTCAAGAAGCCCATACATGGGAAGATTTCACTATAATGTAGAAATTTCCATTTCTACACTAAGAAAATTGCACGCTAACCAGAAAGACACAAAACACAGATGCTGTGGTTTACCTTCATCCCAGGGCAAAATACTCTCCATGTGGCTATATGTGATCAGACAAAGGAAACACAGACTCAAGAGAGTGTCAGACCATGGAAAGAATCTCTATGTGTTAAGCATAAACCTTTTCATCAGCTTCTCTTGGTTGGCACTTTTGACTCCCAAGAAATTCAAAGCTCACATTTTGTATGTTAATAAAGTCCAACTCAAATATGCAGGTGTGACCAATAAGATGAAATCCTATGAAAAAGAAACAGAAGATTTCATCATCGTATCAATAACTAAGCTTTCAATCAACAAAATACAAAGGCAGTCAATGGAGTGGGAGAAAATATTCATGAACCATGTACCAGATAAGGGGTTAATATCCAAAATATATAAGAACTCACACAACTCAATATCAAAAAACCCAAATAATCTGTTTAAAAAATGGGCAAACAACCTTAATAGACATTTTTTCCAAAGAAGGTATAAAAATGGCCACCAGGTATATGAAAAGGTGCTCAACATCAATAATCATTAGAGAAAATGCAAATCAAAACTGCAGTGAAATCACTTCACACCTGTTAACATGGCTATCATCAAAAAGACAAGAAAGAACAAGTGTTGGTGAGGGTGTGGAAAAACGGGAACCTTTGTACACAATTGGTGGGAATGTACGTTGGTATAGCTATTGTGGAAAACAGTATGGAGGTTCCAAAAGAAATTAAACATAGAACTACCATATGACCCAGCAATCCCTCTTCTAGGTATATACCCAAAGAAATTGAAATCACCACCACGTAAATATAGCTGCAATCCCATGTTTACCGCAGCATTGTTTGCAATAGCCAAGACATGCAAACAACTGAAGTACCCGTTGACAGATAAATGGATAAAGAAGTTGTGGCATATATATTGAATGGAATATTATTCACTCTTAAAAAAAGAAAATCCTGTCATTTGTGACAAAATGGATGAACCTAGAGGACATAAAATGAAAGCCAGACAAGGAAAGAAAAATAGAGCATGATCTCATTTATATGTGGAATCTAAAACAAAACTAAACTAAGAAAAACAGTGAATACATAGAAACAGAATGAAGCGGTGTTTACTAGGTTGGGGGGAATATAACACAAAGTTGAAGTTATCTAAGATGAGTAAGTCTAGAAATCTCATGTACAGCATGAGGACTATAGTTGATATTATATTGTATACTATCAATTTGCTTAGAGAGTAGATTTTATGTACTCTTACTACAAAAAAAAGTAACTGTGTGAGATGATGAATATATTAATTTACTTGACTGGAATAATCACTTCACTATGCATACATGTATGTATATCAAAACATCTTTTTTGATATATATATACTTCCTAAATAAGAACAATTTAAAAAACTAAGCTTCAAAATTGGGACCCTGAAATTCTTTCTGATGACTATAATAGTAAATGAAGAAATAAATCTAAAGCACATGGCATGTTGTCTGGTATGTTATAAATGCTCAATAAATGTTAACCATTAAAATATTATAATTATAGATCTACCTTCTAAAATCTACTTCTTATTGAACCCATTGCTGAAACTCACTACTCACTGTAGCCCCTGATATCCAATCCCTTAGACAAAAGAATCATTTATTCAATAAACATTGATTATCTTCTGTGTGCCAGGCACTGTTCTAGATACTGGAGGTGGTCCATCAGTAAATAAAACAAACAGAAAAATCTGCCATCATAGAGCTCACCTTTTTGTAGTGAAGACAGATTATCAACAAATTATGTGAGCAGAATGTGTAATATTCTTAGATGGTGATAAAAGCAATGCAGAAAAATAGAGCAGTGGAAAAGGAGATAGGCACTTGGGGTGTGAAGAGTATCAGGATAAGCTCCACTGAGAAGATATTTCAGTAAGGTCCTGAGCTGGTGCAAGAGGTAAAATCAGGGTGGTGAAGGGAGGAAGGGAAAGAATTTAAAAAGAGAGGAAATGTTACTTTAAATTTTTTGATGAGTCCAATTTATTTTTAAAAACTCAACCAGGGCATCATTTCTCATATGAAAACTTCTTTGATACCACATCTGTTTTCATAGTGAGAATATAACATTTTCAAAGCACCAAACAAGTGCCACACACTATTCTAAGTGTTTTGCATATATTATTTAATTCTCATGACAACCTAACTATACACGTACTATTATTAGGCCCATTTTATCACCAAGAAATCTGAGGAGAGAAAAGGTGAGTAATTTTTCTAACATTAGGCAGCCAGCAAGTGTTGGCATCAGGATGTGCATCCTGGGCGGTCTGACTCCAAGTGATGGATTTTAATCATCACGTGACACTTTCACTCACCTTTTCAGAATGGAAATGACTCTGAGCCCACAGCTAAGAACCAGCCAGAGAGCAAAGCAAAACAATTTCTAAAGATGGGCAGAAAGTTTGAAAATATTAGCAACACTGGAGAACTGAAATACCACTTTCATAGTCTTTATTTTAGAATAATCATTAATTTATGTCTCTGTCTCATACTCTATATGGTAGTAGGTTCCTTGAGAGTAGAAATTGCATTATTCAACTTTTTATCCCAGTGCTTTGAAAGGTAGATGTCCAGTGAATTATTATTGAATGAATGAATGGAAAATGAAGAAAATGTGGAAAATAATTAGGGAAAAATCTAGATAGACATAAGGTAGGTACTGTGAGCACCATTCATAAGGTTTTTAGACATGGACACAAAAGAATATCATACGTCCTCATACAAATAACATGGATTTAAAGAGTGATGAGATATATATGAGGAGTCTTCAAAAATTCATGGAAAAAATTCATATTATCTTTTAATTCTACTTTTCAACGAACTTTCTCAAGTACCCTCATATATTGCATGGAACTTATTCTCCCCAAACCTCTTCCTTTTATCTACCTCATTTCAGTAAATGGCCAAAGTACAAGCCAGAAACTGGGATATAACCCCTTAATACATCCCCAAATTTGATTATTTTTTCTCTTAAACACTGATTCAGTGTCACCTTCTTCATCTCTACTATCCCCGGGTTTAGTCCTGCCTCCTATTTTTCTCTGGCCTGGAAGTATTGTAGGACCCCACTTCCAGTTCATTCTTTTCAAACCATCCTCAGCTTGTATGTGATCTGACAGCAACTTTGATTAAGTCACTTACTGGCTTAACTTCTTTCAGTTATTCCCTACTGCCCCTGGGATAAAGTACAAACCCTTTAACAAGGTCTTTTTCTCTGATATCTGCTTATTTTTCCATCTTCAAATCCACCACACAGCCAGTGCTCCAGTCACACCAAAATCCTTTCCGTTCCTTGCACACATCATGTTCTTTTACTTTTCCTTGGAAACCGCTCCCTGCAGCTACATATAAATTTCTGCTCGCTTTGTAACATCACTTTGTGAAGTTTCTCTGTCTTCTCTTGGCAGAATCAAAAAATTATTTCTTTTCCTCTCTCGTAACACTTTGTGCAGACCTCTATTAAGGCACTTTTACAATTGTGTATGTGTGCATCTGTTTATGTTACCTTAATTGTTAACACCACCAGGACAAATCTATTTGTTCATCATTGTATCTTTTGCACCTGGAAGAGTGGTTAACTCCAAGTACTCACTCTTAAATGTAACCTAAGTTTAATTAATTTTATAGTAGTTTGATGACACAATTGGATCTCTGGTTGAGCCTACAATCAAGTCAGATCATTGAGTGTTTTTTAAAATGTGGCTTATTAGGTTTTGTCTTCCAAGGTGTATTTATTGTTTAAATGTTTTGCTATGTTCTGAGAAAAAAAATTTTTGAAGGATTTACTCTATCGTAACAGCTTTGGATCACTCAGTGTGATGTGGATGTCCAATCCTCTCAAATATTTAAGCAAAATATTTCTTAAGACAGAGCCAAGACCCTGAAGCACATCACTTATGCCATATCCCAAAAGGGATTGACACCAATTTTTTAATCTATACTTTCTTGGGCAAAACCATCTATGTGTTCTATTGGTGACCTTAAATCACTTTAGACACAGGTTGAATGTAAAAAAACACAGTCATATCTACTGTCATCTGGAACATATCCTTATAATGTGACAACAAAGATCTCATGAGAGAGTTCATCAAATGCCTCAGTGAAGTGCAGATAAATCATATTGACACTCATTCTTTAATCTGAGATCTAATGTCAGCTTCCCTATGAAACCTTTTTTTGACCATCCCCGATCCTCCAACTGGGCATGATTAATTGTTCTCTCCCTGTGTTCATCATAGCATTTAAATACAACTTTATTATAACAGTGGTTTTGTGTGATAATTATTTTTAAATACGTGTCCTCTCCTGCAAATTGTGTACTCCTTGGAGACACAAACTAAGTCTTATCCATCGATGTATCCATATTACATTGCGCGGTACCTACTAAGAAACAATAAATGTTTGTTGAATTACTTGTTAACATTTATTTTAATTGCATAGTTAATTGGCCTAACATACTAATATTTATCTTAAAAATTTAATGAGGTTCTTTGTAATGAAATTCTTAGTGACTCCATGATGGATTAAAGTAATCACTATTTTTTTAAGTGTTTGTCAAAAATCCTTTTAAGAACGTTTAAAATTATTGTCTGGTAAGAGAGATAGAAATAAATGTAGAATTATAAATCACTATACACATTTAATTCCTATTATTATTATTATTATTATTATTGATATTACTATAGTTTTTATAGTTTCAAAAATACTCTAAATCAAACCTTTTGGTAAAGCTGTATTGGATAGGTAGAAAACAGTCCAGCAAAGTGTAGGCAAGGCCTATAACGATTGAAACCAGAGGAAAGCTGCAGCACAGCGTAGTTCAAGAACTTCCTAAGGACGCACAAGCAGATGATGCGCGTTGTACACTGGCCAACAGGAGACGAAAGGCTAGGAAGGATAAGGTTCTTAGGACAGAAATTCACAATTTGTCAAAGTGTATCACTGCATGTTCAGCTAATGAAGCTGAGGGAACTTGCACATGCCTAACTGGTTTTTTGGCTTTTAAAGCAGGGTTGCCCGCTCCCTTTTTTATTTTCAAACTACATTTTACAAGGAATCACAATACTTAAATCCAATGAGGATGGGCAAAGGAAGGACAGGTGCTCAGAGCCCCACTTGCTTGGCTCTCACTTTTCTCCTGACCACTGAAATGGCCCCTCCTGCATCTTCTTAAGTCCCTAGGACTGCAAGAAACACAATGTGAGAACCTGATTTAGGACTTTGCATCTACGTGCTTCCCGTCATTGTAATTTTTTGTTTTCCTTCGTTTGCCTTGATCCCTCCCTGACCTTCCTTGTTATATTTCCTTATTTCAAGCTATCCTCCACTCTCTTTCTCTTTCATACCTTTCATCTCTCTCTCTCTCTTTCATGTTTTCTCCCTTCTAAGTAGAGAATGGATGGTAGAGGAGAAGTTGCTGAGGAGATTTTGAAGAATAACTGCATGAGTGTAGTAGAACATTATCACTGCAGTGTAATTCAGGTACTATTTTACTACTGGTCTTGCAAAGCACAGAACCTTTTATAAGTGTGGTGTGACTGCAGCCTTCAGAGAGAGGGAGAGAGAACTCTAGGGGAAAGGGAGAGTTATGGGGAAACTTAAGTTGAGGGTGCCTGGTCAGATACGTCTCTCTGTCCAGAGTGTCTTCTTCTTTCAGGGATAACGTCTTGGAGATTCTGTGTCTTGTTTCAGTAAAGAAGAATTAGATAACATACTTAAGAGAACTTTGTGAAACTACCGCAAAAATGATAGTTTGAGACCACATAGTTATAATGGCAAGGGCTTTGGAGACATAAGTTCAGAGTTAAAGTTCTGGCTATTAATTATTTTTTTAGCTGTCAGACACTGAACTACTGCCATGACATTTTCTGAGTTATAGTTTTCTCAACTGTAAAATCGTAATTATAATAAATGCCCTACCTATACCTGACAGGGTGGATGTAGGAGTGAAATGAGAAAATATACATGCAAATACTCTGAGCATTCTAAAGCACAATACAGTAATATATTATCATTGTTTTCTACCCTTTCGCAGGTTCCCTAATTTGTCAAATCCTGTAAAACCCTGATCTCTTTTCTCGTCTCTCAGAAATGTGTCAAAGAATACACATTTCTGGTGGTGAGCCATCATCCTCTTTACAAAAGATTTCAACTGTGCCCCATCCTCTCACCCTTTACTCACCTCCTGTGAGTGGCACCTGTCTGTATAAATTCCAGAGAAGCCCTGGTCTGTGTCAGTCACTCTAGAACAGCCTTAGGCTATTTTTGAATGAGTGACTCCAGGGGAGTCCTAAATTATGGCTTTGTCTGTGCAAGTCATTCCAGAGAAGCCCTAGGCTGTGTCTGTGTCAGTCATTCCAAAGACATTCTGGCTGTGCTTGTCTCAGTCCACATTGCTGGTGAACTCGGTTGTGCCTTTATCACATTCTCAAAGAAGCATTGTCCCAGGACTGCATCAGTCAGCCCAGGTAAATCCTAGGATGTGTCTGGGTCAGACCCTGTAAAGAAGCTATGAACTGTGCAGCATTTGTCACTCTGAAGAAGCTCTGCACTGGGCCTATGTCAATCACTCTAGAGGATTCCAGGCTGGGTCTCAGGATTATTTCACTCCCTGCTGTTTACTGTAGGGAAGTGATTTCCCAAATGCTTCCTCTTCCTCAGGTGAAGTCATGGATTCACTCTCTGACAGGTGTGAGTTTTCGGGAGTTCCCAGGAGTGCAAAAATTCATGAAGATTCTTCAATCCTATAATTGGAGGAAGTCTTTACTGCAGCTCCAAGTTTTCCTGCACTTGTGAGGACACAAGAGCAAAGGGACAAAACTCAGTGGTCTGTCTATCCTCTATGGTTTGTACCCAAGAGATTAAAGGAGTGTACCAGTCAGTATTCTTTTACATTGTCCCTCACTTTTGATTCTCATTGAGCTCATTCTCAGGAGTGTTTCTGACCTGAACTCAGGAGAAGTTTTCAGGCATGGAGAAGAGAAACCATTAATCATGGTCTACACCAAGTGGAGAATATTAATAAAAACCATAAGCAATTGGTTGGGGATGCTGTTGGTTGCAGAGGGTATTAAATGCAGGTTAAGATGAAAAGAGTAAAGTCTAACAGTCTCACGATCCTAACTCTTCTAGAATAGGAGTTAAAGTTGAAAAAGTAAGGTGAAGTCAGTACTTTGGAATAAAATTTCCCCCAGATGATAAGGGCTTCATCCAAAGACTCAAGTGGACATCTGACCATCCTTTACTAGTGCTTTTTGTTTGTTTGTTTTGGTTAGAACACCATGCTCTAACCAACTGAGCTAACTGGACAGCCAACATCTGACTGTTTCTTGTGGTGCATTGGAAAGAGATGTTTGATCACATAATTCTTACTGGAAACAGTAACCATATCTTACTTGTATATTACTGTTTGCTTAGTATCTAGCATGGTACATGCACACATGTGCTTGATTTTTCTCCACAAGGCATATTTAATATGCTGACCTGTCTCTCTCCTACCTACATAACTTGAGATTTTCCATTTTGATTGGTTAGGATGGCACGTACATCTTGCACTTTGTTCTGTGGAATACTTCACATTCCCAACAAAAGTGATAATAACGAGGTGATTTGATGGATAAAAAAGAATAGCTATTTATTGTTTCCCCTAATAACCTGTTTTTTTTTTTTTTGTCTAGTGTATACTCTAAATCCCTGTTAGCTCCCATCCTTACTGGGATTACAACCAAAAATAGTGTGAGAGAAGACATGGCTACCTGACTGCTTTCTGCTGTTCTTCCCCTAATCCTGCTCTCCAGCCCAGGGAGGAGGAGCAGTTGTATCACAGGATCCAATGGCCAATGGCCAAATGCACAAGAACCACTTAGAATGTTTGTTCATTCATTCAACAAATATTTATTGGATGCCTATCATGTACCAGGCACTAGGGATTTAGTATCAAATTTAAAATACATTGTCCCTGGCCACATGAAACATACAGCTAAAAGGGGAAGACAAACATCAAAGAACCATATAAAAATGTGAAATTGCAACTGTGATGAACATGTAACTAGAAAATAATAATGTAGCTGCAAAAATAGTACCACCATATTCCCTTTCCCTGGACATAAACTATGAGCATGAGGGACTTGGATAATAATTTAATAAAGTTATTATGAGAAGTAACCCCAAAGCTTTAGCCATGTTTTTGGATGGCTGAGAGAGAAGACTTTAAGAGGTAAGTCAATTATTATGAGCTACTTTGTCAGTCCCAGTAATCCCAAAGGGGGCCACTATAAAAGTGGGAGATGAGGAAAAAGAACTATCATTGCCCTATATAATGATGTGTAGTTCTGAGTCCATTGTGAAAAATAAAGATGACCTGAAAATTATGAATAAAATAGGAAAATATTTATTTTCTACTTCTGTGTTAGATGCTATTGTTTCTGATAATTAATGCATTTCCTTGGGAGTTGAGTTTGAATATTTATGTTTGGTTCAAATTTCTCATGGAACTATCTGGAGAAAAATAGGTATATTAATAACTTACACTGGTGGATAGATGTTGAAGTTGGAGAGGTCACCACACAATAAACCGTGTTCTAGATTTAGGGTGTAAGTGGTCAATTTTTCCACTGGTCATTTTTTAATGTTCTGGTTAAAGGCTTTGTAGTTTTTTCTTGACTCAAACACTCAGATGGTGAAAAATTCTTCAGAAGGGAGTACTGTAGAGGAAAAGGTTGTAATTTCTCCTCAATCCTCATGGGTCACTTTTACTGTCTCTGTATACCCTTCTTCAGATTCTGCAAGCTTTACCTTTAAAAAAAAAATTTATTAAGGTAATAAAAACATCTATCACCTCCAAAAGCTTCCTTGTGTCTCTGTGTATGTGTGTGTGCTTGTGGTAAGAACATTTAGCATAAGCTCAACTTGCAAGCTTTCTTTCTAACAGATCACACCAGAAATCTTCAGAAGAATTCCTTTAGGCACTGGGGACATTCTCCAGAGGACAAGGGTGCCTGAGAGTTTTTCTTCTTCCTCTTCCCCACTCCACAGTTTGCCAGAAGCCAATGGATGACTGGAGTTGGAAGTACAAAAGCCTACTTCCTACGACCTGACACAGAACAAATATTGAGGTTTATTTATGCTCTGGGGTTCTTTGCTGGTTCGGGCTAAGTCTGGGATTTCACCTGAAATTTCACATTTGCTTAGCTTCTCCATTCCTACTCTACTTTCCCCACCCAATTAATGGTTTCTCCTTAATAGATCAGTTTTGCTTGGATCATTGGCCTTTGGTCCTGAGGCAAGTTTAATTCTTGTTGGTTGGGGGTAGATGTCCCTAAAAGGTGGAAGGGGATCCTTAACCCAGAGGTATGAAGGAAAAAGCTTTAGACTTGATATTTTCTGGAAAAAAAAGAAAAGAAAACTACATCTCTCTCATACCTCTTTTATGGATCTTTTCCACACTTTCAGAACACGTATACTCTACCACAGGAAATGGTTTTGCTCCAGAATCCACTCTCCTCTCTTGAGCAGTGCACTTCCCCACGTGCAATCCACCATCAGGTCCTACGGATTTTTCCTCCAAAAATTATTTAGAATTAATTCCTACTCATATCATTCTACTCCTAGTCACCATCATTTGGTGGCTACCTATTTATTTATTCATTGTTATACACTAGTAAAACATCAGAGAATTATTTCATTGTAATGTAAAAGTTTTTCTTGGGCAAGGCAAACCAGAATAGATAAAGTGATAAACTTCAACACTGATATAAATGTCCTTAGGCTATGGCATCAGGAGTCCTTGTGGCTGTTTTTTAGAAAATTTTTAAAGTGTCCCTGCACCTAAGGCTCCATTTCTAGATAAGGGCACCCCTTGCTTTGTGCAGCTTTTTGCTCCTGGCAAGTGTCACCGACTCTCATTACCATCTAAGGGCTGCCCCACTGGTTTAGACTGTCACATCCGTCTGCATTGTCTCAGCGATAAATATCATTGTTCTAATTAAAACATTATTGGCATTTTCATTCTACTGTTATTTTGTACGTTAAATATCTACCGTGGCAGCCTCCAGCCTCACTGAGCTGCCTGGGCAGTTTATTTGCTTTACTAGGTAGTAACTGTTGTTTCTGTTAATTCTCTGGCTTCAAAGTTGCATATATTTTGAGTCTAACCATAACCCTAACTCTAATTTCCCATAATATTTTTACTGCAGAGTTTTTCAGAACATAAGCTTTTCAGGAATGCCTGTGTCATATTAAAACAGAAACATTTGTGCAGTTCTCATTTCAAAGAGTTACAGGAGTTGCAGGAGCATTGGAGGAAGACAAACATGTAAAAATAAGTACAGAATAGTATCTACAAAATTTAACTTATTTATTGATAAACTGGGAATGGATGTATAGGAGAGAGTAATTCGTGCTCCTTAAGGAATCACAGAGGGACTTTGAAAGAACAGATGGATTTGGCTAAAATAAAGGTGAAGAGAACCTTTCAAGAAGAGAAAATAGATACCAAAACATCACCAACTGCTAATCATCTAAACTATGAGCTCAGAAGTTTGAATGATATGCATGGCTTTTCTCTCATTTACTCACCTATTTCTTCCTTATTCTTTAAAATTCATTTATTCAATTAAAGATTCATTGAGTTTTAAAAAAAATATTAAATAAGCAAGATTCCAAATGTTTCATGACAAATGTTTTTGATGAGGCTATGGAGAAATAAACACACTAGTAAATTGCTTGTGGGAGTGTAAAATAGTGCAATTACTCAGAGGGGAAATTTGCCAAAATATAGGAACATTATATATGTTTTTGCCGTTTGCCCAAGAAATACAATTTTCAGATTTCCATCTGTCAAATACACTAGCAAAAATATTAAAATGCATATGCATAAGGCTGTTATTTACAGCATGATTTGTAATAGTAAAAGACTGGTTAAATAGATTGTGGTGTGTCTACAAAATAGAGTATTATGAGGTTATAAAAAGAATGAGAAATGTTTGGGGGTTAAAGAAGACCTCTGCTGGAGTTAGCTGGGATCTATTTTAAAGTTTGATGAAAGCAGCACCATGACTGAAAATTATGATATTATTTCAACAAAGTTTAAGAATCTGAATATGGGATAGAAAGCTTATGGAAGCTCAGGTCCTTCTTCCTGGGAAAAACCTAGTGAATACCTAGTGAGGAAGGAATGATTCTGAGTTTATAAAGTCATATCCATGAAGATTATTGATCCACTTTCCTATATCCATACTGCATTCCAGTATGCTTAAAAGAACTAACACCACTTCAAAGGCATGAGAACTGAAATAAGACAGTGAGAAGAGTTATGTGTTGGGAGGAGTCGTAGGATTTTCTATCTCATCAATGGAGAGTCATACTTGCCCAAAGGAAGAGAAAATAACAAAATTATTTTTGATGGGTTCTGCTGTTTTTTACTATGTGTGTTTCCTTGTTAAAATTACTAGCAGTTTCGTACTGTCTACAGGAATGTGAATATGTTGACATACATGGCTGCAGAAGTGTTGAAATGCCAATTGAACTGATAAGAAAAAATGTCTCCGTGGGCAGGAGCAGGAGTTTCTGCCCGCAGAAGTGATAGGTCTAAACTACTTCTTTGTTTTCTCATCACTGAGTTTTCCAAAAGCTGTTTCAGCAACTGGGTTTGATGTGAAAAGAGGCAGAGAGGAATCTCAAATATGAGACTAATTGTTCCTCATTCAAAACTTTAATCTTATTTCTTCATGTCTATGGGATACAGCTTCTGAGGGCTGGGGCCTTATGGAAGGTCCGGCTGAGGGCGTTCTTCACCTCGTTATTTCTCAGGCTGTAGATGATGGGGTTCAACATGGGAGTCACAACAGTGTAGGACAATGACAGCAGCTTCTTGCTCTCAGGAGAATTATTGGACTTAGGCCGAAAATAAGTGAGGCTTAGAGATACATAGAAAAGGGAGACAACAAGGAGGTGGGAGGAGCAGGTAGAGAAGGCTTTATGCTTCCCCTTTGCTGATGGAATCTTGAGGATGGCAGCAGCAATGCGAGTGTAGGAACAGAAGATCAGCAGGCAGGGTATCATGACTACCAGAATGGTTCCGACGATGGCATAGATCTCAAACAGTGCTGTGTCTGCACAGACCAGCCTCAGCACAGGTGGGCTGTCACAGAAGAAGTGGTTCACCTTGTTGGGGCCACAAAATGGAAAGCTGAAGAGCCATGTGGTCTGCACAGTAGCTACGGGAAAGCCCGGAAACCAGGAGGCGGCAGCCAGTTTGGCACATGTCTTTTGGCTCATGATGACTGGGTAGTGCAAGGGACTGCAGATGGCCACGTAGCGGTCATATGCCATGGTGGCCAGGAGGAAGCATTCAGCCACCCCAAAGAAGAAGAAGAAATACATCTGAGTGGCACAACCAAGGAAGGAGATGGATGTGTCCCGGGCAAGCAGGGTCCTCAGCATTTTGGGCACAGCGACTAGGTTGAAGCCAATCTCCAAGAAGGACAAGTTCCTGAGGAAGAAGTACATGGGACTGTGCAGCATGGGGTCAGCCAAGGTAACCAGAATGATGAGGCTGTTTCCCATCAGGGTGACCAGGTAGATGATGAGAAATGTCAGGAAGAGCAGCGACTGTATTTCAGCAGGCAGGGAAGAGAAGCTCATGAGGATGAACTCACTCACTCCTGTCCAGTTTCCTGGAGCCACGGGGGTAGGCATAAGTCCCCAGCTGTTGTTATGGAGAGACTTCAGATTCCTCCTTAGTGTCAGGGAAAGAGGCAAGGTGAGGATCTCAGATGGAAGAGGAAGGGCATTGTGTTGTCTAAGAATAAAATAAAGACACAAGGAAGAATGCCCAGAGCCTGAGCTCTGACATGGGCAATAGCTCATCCTTCCCTACTCTTGTTCTTTCTTATTATTCATTTTCTGCTTTGTTACTGTATTTCCTAAAACAAATCTGGTCATTTCCACACACACTCATTTTCTGCCTCATGCTTAATTCTTTTCTTAATGGGGTTAAGTAATAGAGGTCCTGAGGCAACAGAGTGGAGTCAGATGGAAAACAGGAGAGATTTCCATGTATCCCTATTCTATATCTCCCTTCACCAAAGATTCATTGTTTTCAGCTTCCTCATCTAGTGCCAAAATTAGTACTTACCCCCACATATGCATTTAAAGACCACACTTTCAAAACAATTTGACAGAGTATGCAGTGGAAAAAATATATTGTTGTATCCTGTATTGTTATGAGGCGATTCAAAGTAGAAACAGAGACAAGCGGGGGGATGCATGGGAATGATGCCTATAGGGGGTGGTTATTTTAATGCACTTTTCTTCCCCTCTCAATGTAAGAACTACAAACTACTTCAAATCACACACTAATTATTCTTTCCTGCCTAGTGAGATTATGGGCAACAACCTTACGAGCTTCCTATTCAGTCCAGCAAAGCTATAATTGACGATTTTAATCCACTGGCTTTAAGAATTAAGATCTGAGAGGAAGTATTGTACTGTAACCAAATAGAAAGTCAGTGTGTCTCAGGAAATTTCAACTATTCCTCATCTGCAATCTGTAGTAGCAACAAAATACAATAAATATGTTCCATTGAATTGGCCCTAGTCATGTGGCCAGAAAAACACAGCTGGAAATAAAAAATGTGATTATGAAATTAAAACATTGTGGGAAAAAAAAGTGTTGGTTCCTGAAGAAAACTGAATAAGAAAATGTTTGAGAAATTATGCTTCCACTCGGGGAAAACTATGAAGTGAAAAATGACAAGAGAAAAGAAAATTTCAGAAAATAAAAATAGATAAATTTACTAGGAATTGTAGAATTACAGATCAAAGTAGAGGGATAAAACAAAGTGCTATGAAAAAAATAAAAATCATTGAGTTTAGTTTTTGAAACTTAAGAATTTCCTAGCACGCAAGGAAATAAATGAAATAAAGACACTAATGTCTTAATCATTGTGTTATTTTTCTTTTAATTTTGATTATAGAGAAAACTTTCTTTAAGCATCCAGGCAGGAAATGAATGGAAAAGCAAAACTACACAAGCCACAACCAAAATGCATTTTAGGAAAAAACAAACAAACAAGAACTCTGGAGGACAACAGCTTTCTGCTGACAACATCAGTGACAAAACACAGTAGATTCAGGTTTTAAAAATTTGGAGAAGAGAATTAATTTTATTATTATCTCATAAGAAACAATAAAAATAAATTGGTTTTGAAATCAATTTAGAAAACAAAATAGACACAGAAAAGAGGAAATAGAATTGAAAGCATAAATTAACTAGAAAATTATAAAACTTGTAAATATACTAAGAATTGGTTCTTTAAAAACTTGAATAGTGATAAATTATTGTAAAATCTAGTGAAGAAATAAATGGAGAAAACAAAAATATGAAATTTGGAAATAAGAAATGGAAAATATCCTTAGATACATAATGAAATTTTTTAAATTATCAGAAAATGCTATTATATTAATAAATGTGTGATTTTTTAAAAAGAAAATTGCTAGTTTTCTTTTTGTATATAAGATTCAGTCTTAAATTAAACTGATAAAAATATTAGTGGGTTGAAGTAATTTTATCAAAATATTCCAACTCAAAAAGTCATGAACCAGGATAGCTTAATGGATGAGGAAATTTAGTCCTTCAAGGAACAGAGGAATCTTGTGATTTATCTTTAGATGAAATGCTTCTGAACAGAGAAAAAGATTCAGTGTTTCCCAATTAATGTTATGACAATTACCCACCTGTTTTCAAAAGTTGCAAATATAATACACACACAAAAAGCCCAAAGATCAATCTTACTTGTGAACACACAAGTCCAAAATTGTGAACACATAAATGCAAAATTACCAAACAAAATGTGATCACTGTTAATCCAAAACCATACATGTATGGCCAAGTAGGATTTATTGTAGGAATGCAAATATGATTTGCAATTTTAAAATAATCAAATATAATTAATCATATTAATAACTCAATCAAGAAAAATGTGCGATCCTCAGTAGATTCTGAATATGTTTGGTAAATTCAACACTTACCTCTGATTTAAAGCAATTAAACACAGCAAAGTTTTATAACTCACAAATAGATTTTTGCTTTCTTAATAGCACCTAAACATTTATATAAAACAATAGCCAATGCTGGGATTAACAGTATAATATTAGAGCAATGGTTCTGAGAATTGGGGGATTATGGAAACCTTTTATAATCTGACAAAATTTATGGACTCTTTTCCAAATGTACATACATCCACATTTATAATATTTTACATATAATTTTTGGGGGGTTATAGATATTCTGAAGACCATCTATAGATATTGCTAAAGTTTTAATGCCACCGTTGGTTTGGAAATTCTGGCCATCGCAACATGAGAAATAAAAAAAAGTAAGGCATAAATATTGAAAAGGAAAATATAAAATTATCACTACTCACAAAAGTTATTAAAACTAGGAGTTCAATGAGTAATACAATATATTAAAAAAATAAACAGACCTAGACAACATACTGTACTTAAAGCATGCATGGAGATGTTGTAAAATATTTTCATATTATAAATAATAAAATATAAAATGTTACAAAATATTTTTATATATGGTAATGTCATTCTCCTTCTATTTTTTTTTCTTTTAATGTTCTTGGCCTTTACCATCTCTTTTATTCATTTATGTTAGAATCATTTTGTCAAAGTTGTAAATAGAACCATAGATATTTTTTGGTTTGGAATTACTTTAAATATTTTTAATAACTTGACAAGAATTTATATTTTTATAACACTGTTTCTCCAGTCATAAACTCAATATGACACTCAGTTTGTTCAAGGTGATATTGTAACATTTCATTATGGTTTACAGTTTTTAAAAATAGGATACTACACATTTCCTGATATATTTATTCCAAGATTTTTTCATTTTATTTTTGATGTGAAATTTATTTTAAAAAATGTATAGATATCAAAATTTCATTTGAATTTTATTTAACTTTCTGGTGCCACAAACTATTATTCTTTTTGGGGTTTTTTTTGGTTTTTTGTTTTGAACCGTTTTTTTCTTTTTTTTTTTTACATTTTATTTTGTCAATGTACATTGTGGCTGATTATTGCTCCCCATCACCAAAACCTCCCTCCCTTCTCTCTGCCCCCCCACCCCCCAACAATGTCCTTTCTGTTTGCTTGTCGTATCAACTTCAAGTAATTGTGGTTGTTATATCTTCTCCCCCCACCACCGGTTTTTTTTTGTGTGTGTGTGTGTGTGTGTGAATTTATATATTAATTTTTAGCTCCCACCAATAAGTGAGAACATGTGGTATTTCTCTTTCTGTGCCTGACTTGTTTCACTTAATATAATTCTCTCGAGGTCATCAGATGAGTGGATACGGAAAATGTGGTACATCTACACAATGGAATACTACTCAGCTATAAAAACGAATGAAATACTGCTATTATTCTTTTTGACTTTAACCATTTAAAAAATATAAAAATTGTTTTTAGTTTTTGGATCCTATAAAATGGGGCTGGATGGATTTTCGCATGAGTTGTATTTGCTGATTCCTGTCTCTACCTTTGCTCATGAAAACATCTCTGGTTGCACATGCCCACTCCACCATCATGCTTTTTCCTTCTCATTTTCAAAATAAATTGTGATGCTTCTGGATAAAGTTATTTCTATATGCTTTTTAAAATACTTTAGTTGTTCAGTTGTATTTTAATTATCTATTGACATCTGAATTTCCCAGTTTAATCTGACAACTCCTTTAGACCAGGAACTGTATATTTTATTTACAGAAATAAGTCCAATGCCTGTCCAGATTAAAGCTATTAATATGTATTTTTGAATGAATGAGTATAAAAGTGAATACATGAATTTCAGAAAGTTCATTATCCCTGGAATTTCCACTTGATTCCATATATTCCCACATCCTTCTGCTAAAACCACTTTCACTAGATGCCCCATTTCCTGACAGATGTACAGTGTGTGATGCCAGTGGAGATGACTGGGATGGAGGAGAGAGAGCAGAAATGAAAGGACTGGCTGGGTTTCCCCTGGAACTTCTGGAACTACTGGGGAAGAAGAGCTGGTGCCCTGTATCCAGTATTGGAGAAATTGCAGATGCAGGTGTCCCACGGCCCACAGGCTCCTAGCCAGTCCCTCCAGAACTTCCCCAGGAGCATGTCTTTGTTAATCATTTGAAAGACTGTCCCAGGAATAGGAACCTGCTCTTCCAGGTCTTCTATAACCATAGGATTGTCCTAAAGAAGTAGTGTCCCTGGTGTCCTCTGCCTCATGAATGTTCCACTGAGGAAAATATTTCCTGAGATAAACAGAGGTAAATTAAGACCTGGTGTGGGTATATGTCCTATTGAAGCTACAGGGAATGAAATTTTCTTGACCCCAAAAGGTTTACAGGACAGAATTAGGAAAAAAATCTTGAGTAATGTTTTTCTTCTGTGGACTTAGATCTCACTTATCCTATGACATAGGCAAAGAAAACTGAGTCCCAGAGAAGAGAGGAATTGATGAGATCTTCCCAGTGTGGACACAGGAATGGACTTAGGTGTCCCACCAAACCCTGCTCAAATCTTGTCCAGTTGAGCAACTGAACCTGTAGTTCATTCAGTCCTTGTTAAGAGCCTTACCTGTGTCCAACAGGGACATCTGCTTTGATCAGCTCTTCCTGACACCCATGCTTCATGCATGTCCTTTAGTAATCTAAGAGCTCTAACTCTGTTTCAGAAGAGACGGAGGAGGGACCAGGGAAGTCTTACTCCCTGTCCAGGCTGATCCATTAATGACTGGAGCTGTAGACAGCTCACTGCTGCCTTCTTTGTCAGATGTGAGTGAACACTCTATCTGGGTTGGCCATGCTCCCAGTCGTGGCTTTAGAAAAGTTATTCCCAGATGTGCCTCTTTTTCCTTGGGGCTAGTCAAAGGGCTGGCACCTGTATTTCCCCCAGGTGTTATTGGGCTCACCTGTGCTCCTCTTTCCCTTCATCATGGGAACCTGACCTTTCTTGAATCTATTTTCCTTTGAGACCATAAAGAATTTTAGATGCCAACGAGATAAAATTCAAGAAAGGAAAACCAAACTCTGGGCTAGGGGAAATAGCTGTGGCTACAGAAAAAGCACTAAAATTTTGAAGTCAGATCTGCTTAAATTTAATCCCAGCACTGGAATGCTTGGGCTTGTGATTCTTAGCAATTTTGTTAAACTCTCTGAGCTTCATTTTCCATATTGCTTAGTTGAAGATTATTAGCTTATTTTAAAGAATTAGTGTTATGAAGTGAAATGACTTACATTAATTAAGCCTATTACATAGCTAATAATTATTTATTTTAAAAAATTCATTTTGTGTCTGCTACTTTTCTAGGCATTAGGTTATAGAAGTAAAAAAGCAAAAACAAAAGCAGATATGATTTCTAGGCCAATAAAGCTTATATTTCAATGGGAAAGCCAAGTAAACTATAAGTAAACATTTAAGAACATAGACTAAGTGGCTGTTATTAAATCCAGGAGAGAAAAAATAGGAAACTGAAGAGGAAAAATGGGGCTCAAACATGTAGATGTTGACTTGAGATTTTTTAAATTGTTATTTAGTCCTATGTTGGTAATTGTTAAGAAAAGTATATAAGTAGGAGAAGTATTATTCAAGTGAGTTGAAGCTATTGAATTTTGAAATAGCTAGTGAACAGTACAAGACAGATATAAAATGGTATTAACTGTTTGAATTAGAATCAGGCAAGAGAGCATGCCCAGGGTTCTAGGGAAGGAGCTGAGGGCAGTATGCCCTGCCTGAAGAAATCATGCTGAAAGCACCACTTTCATGTGGGTGGCCCACCACAGCCACTTACAGCCATGGCTCCTGAAAAAGTGGCTCAACACCACAGCAGCAGCCATATCCACCATTCAGGCTGCCTGCCAGACATTTGAGTGCATTGACACAAGGAGAGTCACCAATGGTGACAGGAAAAAAAAGGGTACATGTCTCTCCTCAGAGCCCACTCCAGAGTAATAGAAGAAGCAACTGACTACGAGATGACCAGACATCAATGTAGAGATACTAGAAATAGGAAAACCCAAGAAAATATAGCACCACCAAAAGAATACAGTAATTCTCAAATACTAGACCCTATAGAGCAGGAAGCCCTTGAAATGACTGAAAAGGAATTCCAAACAAGAATCTTAAGGAAACTCACTGAGATATGAGAAGACTCAATTAGACAACACAATGAGATGAGAAAAAAAATCCAGAGTATGAAGGAGGAAGAGGTTAATAACTTAAAAAAGAATGTAGCAAAACTCATGGAACTAGAAGATTCACTCAATGACATAGAAACACAACTGAGAGCTTAAGCAGCAGGCTAGAACAAACAGAAGAAACAATTTCTATCTCAAAGATAGTCTTTTCAAAATAACCCAAGCGTGCGCACGCGCGCGTGCGCGCGCGCACACACACACACACAAAAAAAATAATAAGAAGAAGAAAGAATTTTGAAAAATGAAAATATAAGACACCAGACAATCTTAAGCACACAAACATTCGAATCATGGGTGTTCCAGGAGGGGAGGAGAGAGGAAAGTCATGGAAAACCAATTCACTGAAATAATAACAGAAAACTTCTCAGGTATAGGGAGAGGAATGAGAAGTGAAAGATCCCCAAACAGATTCAACCCAAAACAGTCCTCTCCAAGACACATTATAGTCAAACTGGCAAAGCTCAAAGATAGAGAGAATCTTAAAAGAAGCAAGAGAAAAGCGTTAAGTCACTTATAAGGGAACCCCTATTAGACTAGCAGCAGACTTCTCAACAGAAACTCCATAGGCCAGAAGAAAATGGTATGATATATTCAAAATACTAAAAGAAAAAAAACTGCCAGCCAATAATACTATACCCAGCAAGGCTGTCCTTCAGCAGTGAGGAAAAAATAGTGTATTTTCCAGACAAACAAAAACCATGGGAGTTCACCACCACATGACCAGCCCTACAAGAAATCCTGAAGGAAGTCCTGAATCTGGAATCTGAAAAATGATAATCACTACCATGAATACAAAAGAAAGAATAAAACCCATTGGTAGAACAAAAATGCAAATGAGAAAGAGAAAGAAACTAAATCTTACCACCACAAAAAACCATGGTGATAATGTAATAATGCTCTTACTTTATTTCTTATTTTACTAATTTTGGTCTTCTCTTTTTTTTCTTGGTCAGTCTAGAAAAAGGTTTGCAAATTGTGTTGATCTTTATAAATAATCAAATTTTGGTTTTGTTGATTTTCTCTTTTTTAATTCCCTATTTCATTTATTTCTGTTGTAATCTTTGTTATTTTCTACTTATATTTACTTTTGGTTTAGTTTGCTCTTCTTTTTCTATTTTCTTAAGGTAGAAGTTTACATTACTGATTTGAGATTTTTCTTATTTTTAATATAGGTGTTTACAAGTATAAATTTTCCTCTAAGCACTGCTTGAGCCCTGCATACTATCAATTTTGATATGTCACACTTTTATCTTTACCTCAAGGTACTCTTTAATTTCCCTGTGATCTTTTTTATCCATTGTTTATTTAGTAGAGTGTTGATTTCCTCACATTTGTGAGTTTTCTAAATTTCCTCTTGTTATTGTGGTCAGAGAACACACTTTCTATGATCTTAGTCTTTTTTTTTTTAAGGAAAAAATGAATTCTGAGAAATGTTTCAGTAAAAAATAATTGTTTGAGTTAGACTTTTAAAAGTCATTCTATTTTAATAGAGAAAGGAAAAATTATCATTGTTTTTTATGTAGCTCTGTTTTAATTGCCAAAAATGTGGAAAATACCTCAATTTCATCAATAGGGGACTGATTAAAAAATTGTGGATTTACCACAGAATAAAAAAAATCCTATATAACTGTGAATATATATTACTATTTGTGTTAAAAATTAAGATGAACACCTAAAACCCAGATTTCTCTTTCTAATACTGTTTTTCAATAAAAGAAACTAGCCCTCCTTGGAGAAATGGCTGATTCTAGGACTGAAGCAGGAAATATGCAAGATTAGTCTGGATCCTCCTATAATGCAGAAAGTAAAAATTTGCTCAAAAATAAAAGCATATTTTTGGGTTTCATCAAAGAAACACAGAAGCCAAATGAGAGAGCTCCCATTAGACAAAGTTGGAGTAAATTGAGCAAAAAGTAAGGTAATATTAGATTATAATCCAAAATATAAAATAAATACCTATGAGTATATATTTATTTAAATAAATGATTTAACAAGAAATAAAATGGGGAGAATCAACAAATCTGTGTAGAAAAATTCCAAATAATTTATGTAAATAATCTGTCCACAAGGCTGTGGAGCATTTCTCTCTCTGTTTTGAGTGTGGGCTTAGCATGGTGACTTCTTTCTGAAGAATACAGAATGGCAAGGGGAGAAAAAGGGTACCTTCACAGTAGAAAAACCTGACAAATGCTGCCTAAACCAGTTAATCAAGGTTAACATCAACAGCAATAAGTCATGTTGATAATATGTATCCTTGATAGGATGTGAAAAAGATGACACTTAACTCTTGTAATCTTCCTCCCCCAAATTATAACCCCAGTCTAATCATAAGAAAAACCTCAAAAAAATGCCAGTTGAGTGTCATTCTGCAAAATACATGACTAGCACTCCTCAAAATTGTCAAAGTTATCAAAAACAAGGAAAGTCTGAGAAACTGGTACAGCCAGGAGAAGCTGAGTAGAGATATAAAGACTTCATTTAACGTGGTATCCTGGATGTGATCCTGGAATATGAAAAGGACATTAGGTAAAAATGAAGGAAATCTGAATAAAGTATGGACTTTAGTTAATAATAATGTTTCAATATCAGTTCATTAATTGTGACCACATTAATGTTTGGTGTCAATAAAGGGGAAACTATCTGTGAGGTATATGGATACATCTACTATCCTTGCAACTTTTCTGTACATCTAAAACTTTTTTTAAGTTTATTAAAAAAAATCAAATGAAGAATGTTATATGGATACCACACAACGTAAACTTCATATGTTTTATAAAAAGAAAATTACAAATATATAAATAAAGTTTATCATTAGAAAATTTCTGGAAGGACATATAAGAATTTGGTGATAGGTAATAGTTGTCTCTGTGCAAGGAAACGGGGGAAAAGAGGTCAATATTGAAATAGAAATTTACTTTTGATTATATATCATTTTATACTGATTAAGTTTTTTGACTTAAAAAGTTTTAATTTTGAAATAATTTTAGATTTATGTAGTGGGTTAGAAATCTTGATTCTCCTTTGATCTTAGAATAGGATTTTTAGGTCATGCATGAATGAGCCATGCTCTTGAGTAGGGGACAGTAGTCCATAGATAACTTTGGCAAAAGCCATCTAATCAATTCTAATCACTGTTTAGGGATGGGATTGTGTACTTTGACTGTTTTGGGTTGCTGGTTTGATTCCAGCTTGAATGACTGTTGACTATTTAACCTATTGATGGTTCTTAAGGTATGTTAAAGAACTGCTTGAATGCTGTTTAAGTGAGCTAAAGAAATTGCTGTAGGAGGTATGTGGAAAAGAAAATGTTTACTAAGGGCAAGTTGTTTGTTGGTGGATTGACTTGGCTTTTTACAAATTGCATTCTGGAATGTCACATTGTTAATTTTACTGCTATTACTAGTTTTAGTTGTTTAAAGCTATACTTAGCTATAATTCCCTTCTGTAACACTGCTTGTTTTTATGTCCTTCTTTGATGATTGAATCAACTGATTTTTCTTGTGAAACTTCCTTGTCTTGTCAATAAAAAGAAAGGCTGATTTTGAATCGGGGCTGCTGCTCCCCTGATGGGTGGCAGTCCCTCCAGGCCTCATTGATGGTACTTTGAGTGAATTCTTTCTTTCTCTTTTTTTCGTCTCAGTTACACAGGGGAAAGTGTAACAGATTTTTAGAAGAAGCATAAAGATAATATGGAGAAATTCCTTTATGCAATTCAGTTTCCCCTAATTTTAACATTTTGTACAACTATGGTTCAAATGTCAGAATTAAAAAATCAGCATTGGCATAATGTTCCTAATGAAGCTATAGGCTTTCTTTGAATTTGATCAGTTTTCTCACAAATATCTTTTTTCTGTTCCAGGATTCAATCCAGCATGCTATATTACACTTAGTCATCATATATCTCTTATTTTTCCTAACCTTGGCACTTTTGAAGAATATTGGTCAAGTATTTTGAGAATGTCCCTCAGTTAGAGTTTGTCTGTTGCTTTTCATGATTAGGCCATTTTGGGGAGTCGGTGGGAGGTGGGGGATAATTCTGCACAGGTGAGGCGCCCTTCTCATCATAATCATTTGAGGGTGCACCTGATATCAACATGACTTATACTGGCTATATTAACCTTCATCACTTGGCTAAGGTGGTGTCTGCCATGTTTCTCCACTGTGAAGTTACACCTTTTCCCTTTCCATACTCTATTTCTTAGAAGTGAGTTACTAAGTCCAACCCACAAGCAAGGAGGAGGAATTAATCTCAACCTCCAACAGAAAGGAGTCTGATTGAATTTTTATTATGTGCAAATATTCATTTTTTAAATAAAAAATAGTGATATTTGAAAGAAAACAAAACTTAAATTCTGGGTCTCCTCCTTTGATTTCTAACATTACAACCTGGAGAAAATTATTCTGTGTCTCATTTTCTCATGTATAAAATCCCAGTATCTGTTGTGAGAAGGAAACAAGATAAGATGTAGAAAACAGGCCAAGCCATGGTGAATGTTATATATGATAAGGTTCCATCATGACGCTATTTGACCTGTGACTTGAAGTTGCCATCAAGGAAGGGAAGGACCATCCAGTTGACTATATGATGACCACCACCTCTCTCTTACTGCTACCCATAACTTTTCTGCAGTTACTGCCAAAGGATCTTTGGATATACTAAACCTTTTGCTTTGAATATTTTTCCTTCTAATTTTCTCTTGGTTAGCTCCTACACAATCTTCTGATACCGCTCTAAATGTCACTTTCTCAATGAGGTATTCTCTGTTCTCAAATGTAAATTCTTCATCCTTTTATTCTTTCTCAGAGCACTGTGTTTTTTCCTTTATAGCAATAATTATTTGTAATTACATGTTTATTTGTGCAGTTCTTTATTTAATGTCTGTCTTCTCCATTGGGCTGTAATGTTCCTGAGAGCAGGGACTTGGTTTTGATCATCACCGTAAATTCAGTACTCAGCAGTATGTGCAAGGGGTGATTGGGAAGTAGACATGGAAGCCATGAAGACAGTGAAGAGGCTCTTACAATAACATTTTAGAAATAAGGGCCTGGTTAGGCTAATGGTAATGGCAATAAAAGTAAAAGTTGAACCAAGATTTGAGTAAGAAGAATTTTGTCGTGGAAGAATTAACAGAGTTAAGAGACTGGTTGAACACGTCTACAGTATCACTTATCAACATAGATTTAACATAGTAAAGCATTTTGCATGGCGCTTTTTGTTCTCTATTTGCTTGTCTGTCTCAAGGAGCAAGGTGTTTCTAGAGGGCAGCACATTGTTCATTGTTGTACTCTCAAGATCACTATATAAATACTGATTAAATGAAAGAATATGCCAAGGAAAGGTGGGGTCAAAAAAAGGAATAAGTAACAAGAAAAAAAAATTTCAAGATTTGGAGACTGAGAGAATAGATTTGGCAGAAATGTCCCTGAGACAGTTGGAAATATAGAATTCACATTTCAGTGAGAGGTCGGGGTTAGAGAAACAACTTGGGATTATGCATTGGTCCAATCACTTACTGAGTACCCACTGTATTCTAGGCACTGAGCTAGATCTCAGACGTACAAATATGAATGATAAACTGTCCTTACTCTGTCCTCTGTACATATAAGAATACAATGCAGTGTTTTTAATGCTTAACAGTTATATATGTAAGATACCATGTGTGTACGAAGGAGCGTGAACCCAGATTTGCCTAGAGGATCAGTGAGAGATCTGTAGAAGAGAAAACATTACAGTTGAATCTTAAATGACATGCAGGTGTTGACTTGGTTGGGGAGTATAGTGCGAGGCAGGAATTACAGAGGAGTTGAGTAAGGACATACAGATTTAATAATAATGTCTACCCTTTGCTGAAGACTTGCTGTGTTCCAAGTAGCTTTATTTAGAGAACAAAAGTAACTTTATTAGTTCTTTCAATGATCCTAGAGAAATAGTTCACCATATGTGCTAAGAGATCATCCAGTTATGTCTACTAGTCTCAAAGGCTTTTTTCTCTTATGACCCTCCTGAAGTCTGTTGGCCTTCCACGTTACATATCATGCTTTCCTTTCCTCCTAACTTCTTTCTAGCTTCAGTATCTATATTTTAGAGAAGGAATATGCTGTATTGAGAGAACATAATATTTTGGGGTCACATAGAACTGGATTCAAATGCAGGCTCTGATACTTGTCATCTGTTGTTTTGCCTTGTTCTACACCTCCTCGTAATACCTGAGAGAGTAAATAATACTTTATTAACAGTGAGACAGCTCATATTTGATGGTAAACATAAGTTAGTTCCCCTCTTTACTCTGCTCCTTAGGAAAAGGAGGAAACCTAATAATTTATTTATGATACAATTAATAGCAAACACCTATTGAGAACTCTGAATAACTGATTACAAGGTACTTCAAAAAGTTCGTGGAAATATATTATCTTTTTATTTACTAATTTATTTTTATTTTTTATTACACATACATGTAGGGTACAATGTTGATTTTCAGTAATTGTGTAGAACATGTGGTGGTTAGATCAGTGTAGTTAGCTTATTCATCATTACAATACGCAATCATTTTCTGTCCGTTGACTAATTCCTCATTAGCCCCCCTTCCTCTCTGCTCCCCTTTTCCACTTCTAGTTTTCTAAAAGTTCAGTGTATTACTGTGTGATTGTTCTTTCTTTCTCTCTGTCTCTCTTTATGGTTCACTTCTTTATTTATGGATTGAGCTCCCAGTTATGAGGGAGAGCACATGATATTTCTCTTTCTGTACCTGGGTTGTTTCACTTAGGACAATTTTCTCCAGGCTCACCCATGTTGTTGCAAATAGTAGAATTTCATTTTTCTTTATGGTTGAGTAGTATTCCATTGTGTATATAGACCACAATTTCCTTATCCAGTCATCCATTAATGGACATTTAGGTTGGTTCCATCGCCTAGCTATTGTAAATAGAGCTGCAATAAACATGGGAGTGCAGGTATGCCTTTGACCTGATGTTTTCCAGTCCTCTGGATATATCCCCAAGAATGGGATTGCTGGATCATAAGGTAGTTCTTTTAATTTCATTTTCCACAAACTTTTCGAAGTGCCCTTGCACAAACTACTTTAAATTGGAAGACATACAAAAGAACAGAAAACATGATAAAGTTGATAAAGTTCCACAAGTGGAAGTGGTTGGATAATGTTATTCCATTAGCTCACCTGGTACCTCTGTGCCACAGAACAACTGGCTTTTTAACACTTTTAGAGTTGGTTTCATTATTCTCATTTCATCTTTATATTAAATTAATGAGGTGTTATCATACCATTCACAGATGAGGAAATGGAAGAATAGAAATTCAGAGTAATTTGCATGAACTTGCATAGTTAGTAAATATCAGACACAGGATTTGAACTCAGGATTTTCAGACTCCAAATTTTTGAGGGTAATAAAAAATACTTTTAGAGAAAATAAAAATGCATGGTGCAGGGGGAAAGAAAACGGTTCAGTATGACTATAGTTGAATGAATAAGAGAATGGTAAGAATTAAAATTGGAAAGTTAAGCTA
Organism: Cynocephalus volans; assembly: GCF_027409185.1. Classification (NCBI taxonomy): domain Eukaryota; kingdom Metazoa; phylum Chordata; class Mammalia; order Dermoptera; family Cynocephalidae; genus Cynocephalus; species Cynocephalus volans. The sequence continues at coordinate 107,293,219 of NC_084463.1, read as the reverse complement.
AGATTTAAGTGTAAGGAGGCTTATGTGACATGCTAAAAACATTAGTTTTATTCTGATGATGCGGGTGAATCATAAGGGTGTAAGCATGATAATGACAGAGGTCACGTGTGTTCAGGAGGATCTCTGGGGAATCTAAGTAGGATGGATCGGAATGAAGTCTATGTGTAGTCTGCGGCATGACTGGAGGCAGGAGACTAATTAGGAGACTCTTGCAACAACCCTGGTGGGAGACAGAAGACATGCCCCAATTTTTTCTGCACAGGGGTGATTTGTTGAAACTGTGGGAATGGACGGGCATGTCTACTAGATAGTGTGCAAGGAGGAACAAAGAAGAGGGCCCATGACTGAACTCCCAGGACAAATGTAATTTAAAAGGACTTGGAAAATCGCACAAAGAATCTGCACCTTAGACCTGTGGGGGAATAGTGAGGGACTCCATGGTTATGGAAGGCAAGATGATAAAAAGTTTCAAGAGCAGTATTCCACTTACACGAGCATCCAAGAACACCTGAGGAACATTTGATTTCCTCAAGGATCCCTCTAGACCTGTGAGATAGAACGTGCTCAGTTTCCCTGGGTTCAGGTTTCAGGACACACCTCTGGGTTTTGAGTCACTCCCCACGGTCTCAAGTCCCTCCTCTAGGCTCTCCCCTAGAAGAAAGTTACTGTTGCGAGTTAGATGTTTTTTTGACACCAACATGGGGAAATTGAAACCACACGGGCTGGCTTATGCAAATCAAGTGGCTGGGAATGCTCAGTAGAGAGGGGTTATATAACCCTGGTAGCCCAGCATGTTCAGTAAAGTGGAATTTATCCTTTGAATGACCTTCCACTAGAGGTGCTAAAGAGCATAAAATATTCTTATATATGTCTAGTGCATGTGATAGAATTTGACCAAAGTCCATGCCCTAAAAGGAGGCCGACTGAGCATGTGCAATACTATGTTACATAACAGGGAACCAACCCTTAATTGTATATTCATTAGATAGCATGAATATGTATTAAAAGTGAAACTATAACAGGTGAGTCCTGGCAGAAGGTAGGGTTGTTGCTCACTTTCCTGGGGCCAACCCACACGCCACTGGCTGAGGAGTGTATGCTTTACTTTTGTGGTAAGCTTACTTTTAGCAGGTAGCTGCTCACTCCCTTCAGCCAGCCTACACTGTATTGAACTTTAAGTGTGTATTTCTTACCTTTATATTAAACTTGATGTGGGCCCTGCTCAGTCCAAGCTATGCCACACTTTCTCTGTGAAATCTGTATCTCTTATTCATTATATTAAGCCTGTTCTCACTTTCTACTGTGACTCTGCTCTTGAATTATTTCCTGGTGGAGTCAAGAACCTGGTAAGAGGACAGGGGAGGTGGAGGCCAGCTATTGGGCCTCGCCAGACCCTTCCTCCATCATCACCAAGAGCTTGTCTCTATTTTCACTTCTTTCCACCAAGACCTTGGAGGGCCCTATCTTTATCTATAGAATCATAGTCTCTGAGAGCTGGAAAGGGCCCTGGGGACCTAAGAGTAAAAGCCTGGGAGTCTCTGCTAAGTTCTTTCTCCCTCCAATGCAGCTACACTTGGACTGAGCCCTGCTATCTCCAATTTCTGTCCTCAGTCTCTTCTGCTCTTGGAGTTACAGACTAACCAGACTATTAATGAGCACTCCCACGCTGTGACCTCATTTAAAATGAGGCAGTCTGCTATTCAGGGAGCACAGTTAACTGAGGCTTCCAGTGGCCTATCCTAGGTCCTGGAGGGAAAGCTTAAGTGGATAGACAGTATCAGATCTTGGGAGAGGTCTAATGCCTCAGGCCTCAGATCCACAGCTCCTAATGAAGTCATCTTGGCAACTGGCCACCTTTGAAGTTCAAGTCCTTGCTGGCCTGTAGGTCTACAGGAATAGCTGTGTTCCAGAGCAGCAGTGATTTTCCTCTGGGCTGTCAGCTCTGCCTAATGCCTGCTCTGCTGACACATTTTGCCCATGGCGCACTCAGGAGAGTGCGGCGCTGGGAGCGCAGCGACGCTCCCGCCGCGGGTTCGGATCCTATATAGGACTGGCCGGTGCACTCACTGGCTGAGTGCTGGTCACAAAAAAGACAAAAAAAAAAAAAGGAAAACTTCAAAATCTGAGATTAAAAAGTAGCTTTCCTTGCACTGAATTTTGGTCTCATTGGCTGTTCTCTATCATACAGTTTGTGTCCCCTTGTCACCCATTCTCCACACCACTGCCAAGGTAATGTTTCTAAAACACAGATCTGATTGTTTCTTCATGCTGGAAACACTTAAATTTATTTACATTGTTCACATAATAGTATTCAAATACCCCAGCTTAGGAAACCTTTCAAGACTTGACTCCTACCTACATCTGTACTCTAGTCTTCCATTAGTTTTCCTTCTGATGCCATAATTTTTATTTTTCTTAACATCATCAACACCACCACCACTGCCATCAATGCCATCATAATGTCTAATGTTTCTATAGAAATTACTGTGTATGCAGCATTGTTCTTTAGTGACTCATATATACTAACTCATTTAATCCTCTCAACCATGCTGTGAAGTAGGTACTATGACTACCCTCATTTTATAGAAGAGGAAATTGAGGCACAATTCTCTGTAACTTGCCCAGTATCACAGAGCTGTTAAGTGACGGGATTAGGGTTAAAACTCAGGCATTTTAGTTTCGGAGTTCATGATCTTACCCAGGTATTAGCAAACTAAAGCCTATGGACTGAATTCAACCCTCTACCAGTCTTTATATGATCTATGAGTTAAGAATGGTTTTTACATTTTTAAATGGTTACAAAAAATCAAAAGAAGAATATTTCTTGACATGTGAAAATTATATGAAGTTAAAATTTTAGTACCCAGAAATAAAGTCTTACTGTAGCACAGCCACACTCATTTGTTTACATATTATGGCTGCTTTCAAGCTACCACAGCAAAGTTGAGTAGTTGTGACAGAGTCTGTCCATTAGTGATACTTTCCTTGTTGCTTGGGGCATTAAAAATCATAGTAATGCAGTTATTACTTGTCAGTGTTTTGAGTGCCATGCATATCTCTGTACTGCAGCACTTTATTTATTTATTTGTATTAGCAGGGCATACCCATCATGTCAAATAAAAAAAGAAAGTGGACTTCAAATGTCACGTTTTAAGGTGCAATGGAGTAGAGATTATTTTGTTATCAAATTAGATGGCAAAGCATTGTGTTTATCATGCAATGATATCTAGCTATGCTAAAAATATACAATATATGCAGATACCACCAGACTAATTGCTTGTGACCACCTTTTCAATTCACAGAAATCAAAAGAAATTTGAAAATTTTAAATGTTACATCTCATCACAGCAGACTTTCTTAACAAAAAATAAAAATAAATGAGGCCACAAGCAACGTAAATTTCCAAGTGGCTCATTTGTTAGCCAAACAAGGAGAGCCTTTACCCATGATGAGTCAAATAAATCATGTTTGTTTGAAACAACTGAAACAAAATGTATATGGAGAAAACAAACTTGCTTAAAACCATTAGCCTTTTGGTAACAACTGGTCATTGAAGATTTGAAGATATTGGGAGTAATATCAATAGTCAGTGAGAAAATAAGGCAAGTGATTTCAAGTGTTTTCTGTGGCTCTTAATGAATTGGCAGATGTTACTGATATTGGTCATTTGTTGTTTATCCAGAGTCAATGAAATCTTTCTAAATTGAAACATAATTGATTATACATATTTGTGGGGTACAGAGTTGACTATCAGTATTTGTGTACAATATTCGATCAAATATTGTACAGAAATGATCAAATCTGGATATTGATTGGCATATTCGTTATTACATAATGAACTCGTTCTTTGGGTGCATTGACCAATTTCTCCCTAACTCCTCTCCTCCTCCCCTTTTCTCCCCTCTAATGGTCATAATTCTGTCCTCTCCTTCTGCAAGTTCAACATATTATTGCTTTTTCTTTCTTTCTTTCTTTCTTTCTTTCTTTCTTTCTTTCTTTCTTTCTTTCTTTCTTTCTTTCTTTCTTTCTTTCTTTCTTTCTTTCTCTCTCTCTCTCTTTCTCCCTCCCTCCCTCCCTCCCTTCCTTCCTTCCTTCCTTCCTTCCTTCCTTCGTTCCTTTCTTTCCTTTCTTTCTTTTTCTTTTCCTTCCTTCCTTCCTCCCTGCATCCCTTCCCCCTGCTCTCTTTTTCTTTCCTTTTTAGCTCCCACTTATGAGTGAGGTCAAGCGGTCTTTCTCTTTTTGTGCCTGGCTTATCTCAACATAATTTTTTCCAAGCTCATCCTTGTTGATGTGAATGGCAGAATTTCATTCTTTTTATGGCTGAGCAGTATTACATTGTATATATATACATTTTCCTTATTCAGTCATCCCTTGATGAACATTTAGGTTGATTCCAACTCCTGGCAATTGTAAATAGAACTGCAATAAACATGAGAGTGCAGGTTTCCCTTCAACATGATGATTTCCATTCCCTTGGGTATGTACTCAGTAGTGGGATTACTGGATCATGTGGTAGTTCTATCTGTACCTGTTTGAGAAAACCCCATACTGTTTTCCATAAAGGATGTGCTAATTTAGTCTCACCAACTGTGTAGAAGGTTTCCTTTTTCTCCACATCCTCACCAGCATTTGTCATTCTCTGTCTTTTTGACCACAGCCAGTCTAACTAGGGTGAGATGATATCTCAATGTGGTTTTGATTTACATTTCCACGATGATTAGTGAAGTTGAGCATTTTTCATTACATATTGGCCATTTTTATGTCTTCCTTTGAAAAATGTCTGTTCAGCTCCTTTGCCCATTTTTTAATTGAATTATGTGGTGTTTTTTTTTTTTTTTTTTTTTTTTTTTTTTACTGTTGTTTGAGTTCCTCATATATTCTGGGTATTAATCCCTTGTCAGGTGCATAGTTTACAAATATTTTCTCCCATTCTGCAGGTTGTCTTTTCATTGTGTCAATTGTTTCTTTGCTGTGCAGAAGTGTTTTGGTTTCATATAATCCCATTTATTTATTTTTTCTTTTGTTGTCTGTAATTTTGGGGTCATATTCATAAAGTCTTTGCCCAGTCCTACTTCCTGAAGTGTTTCCCCTATGTTTTCTTTTAGGAGTTTTATAGCTTCATGTCTTGTAAGTCTTTAATTCATTTTGAGTTGATTTTGGTATATGGTGAGAGGTACAGGTCTATTCTACATATGGATGTCCAGTTTTCCCAGCACCATTTATTGAAGAGGTGTCCTTTCACCAGTGTATGTTCTTGGTGCCTTTGTCAAAAATTAGTTGGCTGTAAATACGTGGATTGATTTCTAGGTTCTTTATTCTATTCCATTGGTCCATATGTCTGTTTTTATGCCGTGCTATTCTGGTTAATATAGCTTTGTAGTATAATTTGGAGTCAGGTAGTGTAATGTCTCCAGCTTTACTAATTTTTGCTCAGGATTGCTTTGATTATTTGGGGTCTTTTGTTGTTCCATATGAATGTTAGGGTTAGTTTTTCTATTTCTGTGAAGAATGTCATTGGCATTTTGATGGTATTGCATTTGGGTAGTATGGATATTTTCACAACAAATTTGAAGTGACTGAAGAATTAGCCTCTTCATGGAACAAACTGAGGCAAGAATAATGTTCAAAGAAGTTGAGGAAACACAAATTGAGTACAACTTGATGTGAAATTTGTTAAGATGTATTACAACTGATGATGTTAAAAGTATAGGTGGAGCAGAAAAAAGCTTAATTGAAATATCTTGCAAAGTTCTCAAAAATGTAAAGTATTTAAAACCTGTGGTTATTCATTGTATTTTTCATCATAGAGTACTTAAAAGAAAATATTTGAATCTATCATTTGTTGTTGAACAGGTGGTATCAGTAGTGAACTTCATTTGCTTTGGTGTTCATGAATATTATCAGTTGTGTGAAATTTGTCAGAAGTAGAGGCTGAAAATTCTGAATTGCCCCAACACAGAACAATTTGATAGCTTAGCAATGGTATAGTTTTATTGCAATTTTTTGAGTGCAGGGCCAAGATTAAAATTTTTCTGAGCAAAAAGAACCTTTCCCAATCAGTATTATTAAATAATAAATGGCTTTGAAAATAATATTTGGATACAGACTTGATATTGTTTCTTAATGAATTCAACTGAAAAATACAAGGCAAAACAGTACTCATGTGTGAAACTCATTCAGTGGTAAGATCATTTAGATGACAACTAACATTTGAGTCATAAGTCATATCAAGCTGTTTTACACATTTCCCATGCTGTCAGATTTAAAACAAGAAGTGAGATCTCCATTCTTACGCAAATTTGCAGCAATATATTCTAAGCTCAAATCAGAATTCCAGTGGAGTTTTTTAGACCTGACGCCACAGTAAAAGAGATTTCTATATTTCATAGTACATTAACTATGGAATTGAGAAGCTTCCATCTAACCTTCAATTGAAAATGATTAATCTGCAATGTAATGCCATACTAACAGCAAATATCAAAGAATATGATAGAAGTATAAATGTCTTCAAAGGAAAAATATACTTAATTAAAATCATATTGCATATGCTCAATCTATACAATAATTGGAAGTATGTATTATTCTGGAAGACATTTTCAAAGATTAAGTATGTAAAATCTCATCACAGATCAGCACTAACAGGTGAACATTTGCAATCAATTTTGATGAAAGGGAACACTAACTTTGATCCTCAATTAAGTGAAATGTTATTCCCCCCAAAATGAAGCTCACTCTTCTCATTAGTAGACCTGTATTACAAACAAATTGTACTCAGTTAGTATTATTTTATTTTATTATTTCTTTATGGAATGACATTTTAATTTTTTTTATTGGCTATGAATATTCATGGGTTACATCAACAAAAGTTTGTGAACATTTATTTTATCCTTTGTTATATAATTACCTACAAAATTTTCTTGAGTTTGATTCTTGGCCCATGAAGCTTAAATATTTACTATCTGCCCCTTTACAGAAAAAGTTTGCCAACCCCTGTTGCATGCCCCATGTTATAGTATGCACCATGATGGTTTGGCCTCCTCATTTTTTGAAATACTGCTTTTCTTAGAATTCCTTTCCACACACGATCTAAAACCTGTGCCCTCCTTTCCTCTTACACTCTTTCTCGGCTATCACTTCTAATCATTACACATGTGTTCTTACTCAGGATCCTAATTATATTTTCTATTTCTGTCTCACCACTGGACCACAAGGTCTGAGTCATGCTCAGTATCTATTTGAGTGGTTTAACTGTGTTTTCTAGTATGTATTTTGATGGATTAAACCGTGACATTCATGCACATAGGCAAAACTGACCTCTCTGATGAACTAGAAACTGAATTCCCTAATTCTCTCTCCCTGCCATGCCCCTACCACCAGTTAGGCTCTTCCTCTGTCCTTTGCCATCTCAGTAGAGGAGACTTCTATCAACCTGGTTGCTTAGGCTGGAAATGTCGGTTTAATCTTTGATATCTCCTATTTTCTCAATTGCCACATTCAGTCTACCTTACCAAGTCATCTTAATATTATATTCCAAATGCATTTAGAATTTGTACTGTCATCATTACTGCTATCATCCTAAACTAAATCACCACTGTAGTAGTCTTCCTTTTTCCACTCTTGCTCAAAATGTTTCAATGGTTGCCCATCATATGGAGGATAAACTATAAAAGCTTTGAAATATTCAAAAAGAATTCCTGTATAATTTGACCTCTGCCTATTTATCAAACCAACTTTCACCTCTCTTTCCCATATTTACAACATTTCAGCAAAAATAGGTTTACTTGTACTTTTGTAATGCACCAAATTCTTCCTCACCTGAAACTTTTGTGATATTCCTTAGTCCTGAGTGCCATTTTTCTACCTCTTAACCTAATTGCAGGAAATAGCTTAAATATTTCCACTCAGGAAGCCCCTGAAATTGTCCTTAGTCATTATTTGTCTTAGTATTCCTTTTCTTCCCTCCATGGCAACTTTAAATTGCATATGTGTGAGACCACTTATTTAAATATTGCTTAGTACATCCACATTGCTCTAGGACTTGATGAAGGCCAATTTTCTGAATAACTACCTTACCAGTTTGATCTTCCTATTACATAAAGAATCACAATAAATCAGTATTAACAAAGATTCGTCATCTGATAGAATCGTACACAAAGGATATAGATAGAGCAAATAAAAATAAATGAGTAAAATGACTTTTAAACATGAAAAGGTGGTAAAATATATAAAATGAAAAACTGGAGGGAGATAACATTTTTCAGCCATCACATTGGCAAATATTCGAGGATTTGACAACAAATATTTTGACAAGGGTATATGAAATGAGACGTAACTATGACTCATAAGAATATAGACTGGTATAACCTTTCTGTAGAGTAATGTGTCTCCAATTTTTCAGCATTTCTTGCAATGAGTAAACAAGGCAAGGATGTATTCAACATAACACTAGGTAATCTACATAGTGCAATTAGGCAAGAATAAGAAAATACATAGTGATTGGAGAGAAAGAATAATGCTATATTAGCACATGACATAATTATCTATGTAGAAAATCCTAGAAGGTATACAAAAAAAGTTATGAAAACTAGTAAGTAAGCTAAGCAAGATCATAGGATACACGTCAAAATTTAAAAATCTACTGTATTTCTATACATTAGCAATGCATGATTGAATTTAAAAATAATTGAATTTGAAATTAAAAAGTGATGTAGGGCCCTTGTTGCATGGTGTTCTCTATTAATGCCACTTGGGGCTAGTTCATTGTTAGTGTTGCTCAAGTCTCTTAAATGCTTATTGATTTTTCTCTCTATTTGTTCTACTGATTAATGAGAAATAAGGGTAGAAATCTCCCACTGTATTTATTGATTTATTTGTTTTCCATTTCAGTCCTATCAGTTGTTCCTCTATACCTTGAAGCTCTCTTCTTAGTTGCATACACATTTAGGTTGGTTATACCTACTTGATGAATTGATCTCTTTATCACTAAAAGTTGTGTCTGTTTATGGAAGAGAAAGGATGTTGCAGCAATGTAGTGTTGGACCTTGGAACTTCAGTATTTGTTTCAAGGAGCTGATGAACTGAGACAGTTGTTTTATGTTTCTGCATGGGTCTAGTTTAGGTTACACAATCTTGTGTGTTGAGGAAAAGGAAGTGAGATCAACCCCTGAGTACAGTATGGTAGTCTATCCTAGTTTCTAGTTCCGGAGTGAATAAATAGTTTCAATTTTTAGGTGTTTCTATCTCAAGTGTTAAGATTAACAGATTCATAGCCCAGTCAATACAGAAACGAGAAAATTAACCAAACTTTTTCTTCCACAGTGTTGGGCATAGAAATTTGCTCTAAAAGTAATGAGATATCTTTCTATTAATTTCTACTTATTAATCCTATCCTTGAACTCAGACAACACTGAGAGCTTTATATCCTCTTCTCTGTTAGTTATTCAAATTCTGAAGACAGTGACATCATAAATTCTCCTCAAAATAAAAAGTTGTTCATTTTTTTTCACTTAAACTTGTCTCAAGGTCTCTAAACAGCCTGCTTATCATTTTATAAAACTATCTAGTCTTCTGGTTTACCAATGTATGTGTTAAATGAAGGATATTCCAACTGTGGTCTAATCATTATGAAATGTGTGAAGCTATTTGTTGGTTAATTTTTTCAAATCTAGTTATATTTCTATTAATGTGGCTTAAAGCTGAATTAAATTTAAGTTCCTCATATCCTTTTCACATATATTAATGCCTGCTCATGTATCTCTCATTCTGATATAATAAAATGTATTTTTTAAACTCTGAATCTGAATTAATAACTTAATTAGCTATGCATTGCATGGTCCTGAAAAAACTACAGACTAAGATTCAAGGCACCTGAATTTGAGTTCCAACTATGTAATACCAAATGTCTTTGAACTCTGCTTTCCTTAGGTCTAAAACGAGGGATTCAGATGAAGTAGTTGCTAAGAGCAAATACCTATATCTGGGTTTGTGATATGCTCAGAGCTGTCTTAAATACTTTGCATTTCATAATTTACTCATAAAAACAGACCTATCAGATAAATACTATTGGTATTTGCACCATTTTACTGATGAAGAAAAAAGCAAAAAGAGTTTAACTGACTTTCCCAAGGTCTCCCAATTAGAAAATGGCAGAGTGGGATATGAATTTAGGCAAGGTCCCTTTATGTTTCATTAGATTCCATTATTTCAGAACTTCCTGGTTTTTTTCTTTCATGATTTTTATTTCTGAAGGAATTATTAGCTTTATATGGCAGTAATTGTGCTTTATGGTCTTTTGTATTTTCACATTAACAAATACAAAATTAAAAATTTGAAGACACTAAACAAAATATGATAGAGTTGTAAGAAGGACCTATGTTGGAGTCAGCTAAGATCCATTGTAAGGCTTGAAGAAAGCCATACCATGATTAAAATTTTTGTAAAAATTTGAAATTACTTCAGCAAGGCTTAAGAATCTGAAAATGGAGTTGAGAGAAAATTGAAAAAATGCAGGTCACTCTACATGGGAAAAAAATAGCCTGAGGAAGGAGCCGATTAAGGCTTTTGTGAATAAAAGAATATGCATGAGGATAGTGACCCACTTTCCTCTAGGCATGGTAAGTATCAACCAATTTAGGCAACACTAGCTCAAGGGTGTGCAAAATGAAACGTAAGAAGAATTGTGGACTAGAGGGTTTATGAGGGTTTTTTCCCTACTGAATGGAATCAGACTTTTCCAAAGCAATATAAAACAGCAAAATGACTTTTCATGCTTTCTACTTTATTTCCCTTTGTGTGTCCTCAAGTTCACATTACAAGCAGTTTCATACTGTCCATAATGTATGTCTCATCGGTGCATATTAGCAAAGTCAATACCTAGAATGGACTGGCGCAAAAAAAAAAAAAAAAAAAATAGGTCAATTGAACCATTATGAAAAAAGATGGATATTTATAATGGGCAAGTAGAGGACAGATGGTGATGATAGCTCTAAACTACCTCTGTGCTCCTCTCTCCACTGAGCTTTCCAACAGCTATTTCAGCAGCTGAGTTTTGTTCCAATAGAGATGTAAAGAGAGGCAGAGAAAATGTCTATGGGATACAGCTTCTGAGGGCTGTGGCCTTATGGAAGGTCCGGCTGAGGGCGTTCTTCACCTCATTATTTCTCAGGCTGTAGATGATGGGGTTCAACATGGGAGTCACAACAGTATAGGACAATGATAGCAGCTTCTTGCTCTCAGGAGAATTATTGGACTTAGGCCGAAAATAAGTGAGGCTTGAAGATACATAGAAAAGGGAGACAACAAGGAGGTGGGAGGAGCAGGTAGAGAAGGCTTTATGCTTCCCCTTTGCTGATGGAATCTTGAGGATGGCAGCAGCAATGCGAGTGTAGGAACAGAAGATCAGCAGGCAGGGTATCATGACTACCAGAATGGTTCCGACAATGGCATAGATCTCAAACAGTGCTGTGTCTGCACAGACCAGCCTCAGCACAGGTGGGCTGTCACAGAAGAAGTGGTTCACCTTGTTGGGGCCACAAAATGGAAAGCTGAAGAGCCATGTGGTCTGCACAGTAGCTACGGGAAAGCCCGGAAACCAGGAGGCGGCAGCCAGTTTGGCACATGTCTTTTGGTTCATGATGACTGGGTAGTGCAAGGGACTGCAGATGGCCACGTAGCGGTCATATGCCATGGTGGCCAGGAGGAAGCATTCAGCCACCCCAAAGAAGAAGAAGAAATACATCTGAGTGGCACAACCAAGGAAGGAGATGGATGTGTCCCGGGCAAGCAGGGTCCTCAGCATTTTGGGCACAATGACGAGGTTGAAGCCAGTCTCCAAGAAGGACAAGTTCCTGAGGAAGAAGTACATGGGACTGTGCAGCATGGGGTCAGCCAAGGTAACCAGAATGATGAGGCTGTTTCCCATCAGGGTGACCAGGTAGATGATGAGAAATGTCAGGAAGAGCAGCGACTGTATTTCAGCAGGCAGGGAAGAGAAGCTCATGAGGATGAACTCACTCACTCCTGTCCAGTTTCCTGGAGCCATGGGGTAGGCATAAGTCCCCAGCTGTTGTTATGGAGAGACTTCAGATTCCTCCTTAGTGTCAGGGAAAGAGGCAAGGTGAGGATCTCAGATGGAAGAGGAAGGGCATTGTGTTGTCTAAGAATAAAATAAAGACACAAGGAAGAATGCCCAGAGCCTGAGCTCTGACATGGGCAATAGCTCATCCTTCCCTACTCTTGTTCTTTCTTATTATTCATTTTCTGCTTTGTTACTGTATTTCCTAAAACAAATCTGGTCATTTCCACACACACTCATTTTCTGCCTCATGCTTAATTCTTTTCTTAATGGGGTTAAGTAATAGAGGTCCTGAGGCAACAGAGTGGAGTCAGATGGAAAAACAGGAGAGATTTCCATGTATCCCCATTATATGTCTTCCTTCAGCAAAGATTCATTGTTTTCATCTTCTTCGTGTACTGCCTAAATTAGGACTTACCTTTCTGCATGCATTTAAGGACTGTACTTCGAAAACAATTTGACAGAGTATGCAGTGAAAAAAGTATAAAGAGACATGGGGGAATGCATGGGAATGACGCCTATAGGGGGTGGTCATTATAACACACTTTTTTTACCCTCTCAATGTAAGTACTGTTGAGTACTTCTAATTACATAATAATTACTCTTTTTTTGCCAATGAGATTATGGGAAACAACCTTAGGAGATTCCTATTCAGTCCAACAAAGCTATAATTGACAATTGGTTGTCAGTACCCAAAAAATCCACCGACACAGAAATTAAGATCTGAGAGGAGTACTGTATTACAACTAAGTAGAAAGTGATTGTGTCCAAGGAGAGTGTGTGTGTGTCACATACTTCTCTTTCAAGAATGGGCAAGCTGGAAGAAAAAAAAGATTCCCATAAAAATTCTGTAAAAATATGAGGAACATTAGGGTGCAGTTTCAATGAAAGCATTTATGGATAAACAGCTAACCTGGACTATAAGAAATGAGATAAAATCTTAAATGATATGAAAAAATCAATATTTATTCAAATTGAGTGTCATAATGTGTTTATGACTAGAGAAACAGTATTATAAAAGTATAAATTCTTGTCAAATAATTAAAAACATTTAATGTAATTACAAAGCAAAAAATACTATGGTTCTATTTGTAGCTTGGCAAAATGATTCCAATGTAAAGGAATAAGAGAGAAGGTGAATTACAAGAACATTAAAAGAATAGAGGAAGATGTATGCACATGACCATATATTATATTGGAATATTATTTTATATTTTGTTATGTTATTTATTATATGAAAGTATTTTATAGTCTCTATGTAGGCTTTAGCCGTAGTATATTTGTATTAAGCAACTCATTTAAACACAGTGCAGTCCAAATCAGTGTATTAAGAAGAATTCAATAAAGAGCTTTGGGGCAATGCAAAAAAGCCCAGTCAAAATCTCATCTTTCATTATACAAAAATTATATTGAGTATGGATAATTATTTAAATATTAAAGCTCTAGTTGACTGTGAAGAAAACATAAATTAACATTTAGTGTTAGATGTTGATGGACTTTCTAAGAAGTATACTAAAACAAAATTCATAAAGAAAAAATGATTGAGTAGCCCAAATAAAAACTAAATGATTTTGAACATTAAAAACTCCAAGAAAACAAATAAAATTGAAATTAAAAATAAGAAAATATTTAAAGATACATGGCAAAATATTCCTACTCATTTCCAAAGAGTAGAAAATTAGGCAAAGGAGGCATATAAACAAACATAAGGACCAATGGAAAAGAACAGAGAGCCCAGAAATAAACCCATGCATATATGGTCAACTGATATTCAACAAGGGTGCCAAGAATACACAATGGAGAAGATTGTCTCTCCAACAAATGACGTCGAGAAACTGGATATCAACAGGCAAAGAATAAAATCAAGCTCCTTTATTACACCACACACAAAAATCAACTCAAAATGTATTAAAGACTTAAACATAAGACCTGAAACTGTAAAGTTCCCAGAAGAAAACGGAAAAATCTTCATGATATTGTGCTTGACAATAATTTCTTGAATGTGACCTCAAAATCACAAGCAACAAAAGCAAAATTTGGCAAGTGGGACTACACCAAAGTAAAAAGCTTTTACACAGCAAAGTCAACAGAGTGAAGAGACAACCTACATAGTGGGAAAAAATATTTGCAAACCATATGTCTGATAAAGGATTAATATCCAATATATATAAGGAACTCTTACAACTCAGAAACAAAAAACAAAAAATAAAACAAATAACCCCATTTGAAAATGGACAAAAGACTTAAATAGACATTTCTCCAAATAAGACATACAAATGGCTGACAGGTATATGAAAAGATGCTCAACATCATTAATAATCAGGGAAATGCAAATTAAAACCACAGCAAGATATCACCTCACACCAGTCAGGATGGCTACTATAAAAAACAAACAAACAAATACATATGCACAGAAAGAATCAAAACAAAACAAGTGTTGGTGGGGATATGGAGAAGTTGGAATATTTGCTCCTATTGGTGGGAATGAACAATGGTGCAGCAAGTATGGAAAAGAGTATGAAAGTTTCTCAAAAAATAAAAATAGAATTACTATATGATCTAGTAATCCTGCTTCTGGTTATATATATATAAAGGGACTGAAATCAGGATCTTGAAGAGAAATATGCACCCCTATGTTTGTTGCAGCATTATTCACAGTAGCCACAACTTGGAAACAACTTCATTGTCCATTGATGGATAAATGGATACATAAAATATAACATTTATAAATAATGAAATGCTATTCATTTTTTAAAAAGAAGAAAACCTGCCATATGTGATAACATGAATAAATGTGGAGGACATTATGCTAAGTGAAATAAACCAGACACGGAACAAATACTTCATGATTCCACCTATATAAAGTATCTAAAATAGTTTAAACTCACAGAAACAGAGAGTAGAATGGTGGTTACCAGGGGCTCCTGGGAAGGGATTCAGAGAGTTACTGTTCAAAGGGTATAACGTTTCACTTATATAAGATGAATAATTTTTATATATTTGTTGTAAAACATTGAGCCTATGGATAACATACTCTATTGTGTACTTAAAAATTAAGAGGATAGATCTCATGTTAAGTGTTGCTACAACATTAAAAATATTTTTTTAAAAAGGCAATGGTAAAAAAGAAAATCAGGCAAAAGATATAATCATACATTTAAAATTGAAATGGCTATAAAATATTAACATGTTTAGAATTACCAGAAAGTAAATGAAAATTAAAAATAAGATTCTTAAGATTGTAGTACTCAGTTATGTTAAAAGTGAAGGCAAATAAACGCTGTAGGTCCAAATGACAAACCGATTTCACAATAGCAAACAAATAAAAAGAGCAAAAAAAGCAAAGTTATTAAATAAATTATATTATATCTCCACTATAGAATTCTATTCAGTCATTTAGAACTGTGTTATAGAAGAACATTTAATAGCATGGACAGATATTCCATATATTTAGCTAAGCGGATGTTGTATGTTACAAAATAGTATGCTCAAACATGGTGCTGACAACACCAAGGGTTTGGATCTGCATACTGGCCAGGTGCCAAAAAAAAAAAAAAAAAAAAAAATGCTCAGTGCAAAAGACATTCATTTAAAAATATTAAATTGTATCCACATATAGACAAACTGCAGTTGTATTCATTTAAATGTTAATATCTTAGTGGTGTGATTATATGTGTTTTAAATTTCTTGCTTTGTATTCAAAAAGACACATATATTATTAAGAATAAAATACTTATGTAACTCAAAACAACTCATAAATTTAGAAGACAAATGACAAACTTGGAATAATATTTGTAGTAATTCAACAAATAATAAAAAGTGTTTATCTAATTGATTTATAAAGAGGTTACATAAAGCATTACGGGAAAAACGTTCTCTCCCTCCAAAAAACAGAGGGCACAAAAATTTAATTTACCAAAACTGCCAATAAGGAATAAGCATATAAAATTGTTCAGTATTCCTAGTAGCAGAAATAAATACAAATTAAACAGATAAGAAAAGAACACAGAAATTCAATTTTGCTCATCAAACTGAGAAAATTAAAAATAATCATAATGTTCAGTGCTAATGAGGGGGTTCGTGGTGTGGTCGATAATATCTTGACTTTCACTGTAAATTAGTACATTTTTCTGAAAAATAACTTAGGAAATTTGCATAAAGTCCCTTAAAGTATTCCTACATTTTGTTTTGAGAACCTCCTTAGGCTCTCTAATCAATAATCAGAGCCATAAAAAATGATACCACATATAAACATGTTCAGCATTGTATCTTTATATTGTCAAAATTGGAACCAACCACTTATCCATAAATGACTAGGTCAATTAAGACCCAAGCATTTAAGGAAATATGTGATCATGGAAGTCATTTCCGAAAAACATTTACTGCTACTGAATAATACCTACCACATTATATTAAATGGATAAAAACCCCACAAAAATACATAAAAGTACTAAGATTCCAATTTTATAAATAAATGCATAGGAAAAAAGGTAGTCTGAGGAAATATGCAAAATTTTAGCAGTAATCACCTTCAAGTGGTAGGAAGAGGAATGGAACTATTTCCTTAATTTCATTTTGTGGTTTTCCAAATATTCTACCTTGAGCTGCACTTGTTATATAGCAGTGATAAAAGCAGTGATGGTAAAAATGAAAATTATGATCATATGTTGGTGATATCTACTGAATACATACTACAATTAGGTTATATATTTTAC
Organism: Cynocephalus volans; assembly: GCF_027409185.1. NCBI lineage: Eukaryota > Metazoa > Chordata > Mammalia > Dermoptera > Cynocephalidae > Cynocephalus > Cynocephalus volans. Next base: position 107,276,431 of record NC_084463.1, on the reverse strand, counting down.
TTTTTTCATATTCTTCTCACAACAACTATCTGATTTAGACAGTATTATTATCCTCCCCATATTGCTGATGGATGAACTGAAGTTTAGAGAGGTTAAATAATTTCGTAGTTAAAGAATTTGGTAACTTGTTTACATGGGCAGTAAAAGGCAGTGCCTGCACTGAAAAGCATAATAAAAAAAAAATTAAATTAAAAAACATTTGGGTTTTCAACAAGGCATACAATATGAATACAGCATATTCTTTCCAATCTCATCTTTTTGTCTGCTTGTTATCCAGGAACTTTAATCTCCAGCAATGCTGAACTTTTTACCCTTTATTGAACAAATTATGTCCTTCCATGATTCTATACCAGAGGCTGGCAAACTTTTTCTATAAAAGGCCAGACATAACATATTTTAGACTTGTGGACCATGTGATCTCTGTCATAACTACTCAATACCTAAACTAATACATACATATATAACTAATACATAATACCTACTGTGTATAAGTATAAAAATAAACAGTTAGATATACGAGTATATACAATACCTAAGCAAATGAGCATGGCTGAGTTCCAGTAAAACTTAATTTATGGACATCTAAGTTTCATTTGAATTTCATATAATTTTCAGTGCCATAAACTATTTTTCTTTTAAATAGTTTCAAAAATCATTTTTAAAATGTAAGCCATTTTTAGCTCACGGGCCATATACAAGGGGATAGCCAGATTTGGCCCATGAGTTGTAGTTTGCTAACTCCTTTCTCTATCTTTGCCCATGACATCACTTCTGGTTACATATACCCCCTTCTCCATCTGACTGAATTCTTCCTTCTCATCTTGAAGACTAAGATATGTTCCCTCTGTGATGCTTCCAGATAGTTATTCCTGTATGTTTTAAAAAATTCTTTAGTTGTTCAGTTGTAATTTAATTATCTATTGATACCTGAACTTCCCAGTTTAATCTAAAAACTCCTTCAGACCAGAAACTGCTCTTTTATTTATAGGAATAAACCTGATGCCTGTCCAGATTAAGCTATGTATATGTATTTTTGGATGAATTAGTATAAGAATAAATACCTGAATTTCAGACATTCCTGGAGTTTTCATGGGATTCCATATACAACCACATCTACTAAAACCACTGTCATAGGAGCTCCATTTCACTTCGTGACAGGTGTGTAGTGCATGGTGATGGCAGAGAGGATTGGGATGTAGGAGAGAGCAGAGATAAAAGGACTGGCTGGGTTTCCCATGGAATTTCTGGGAACTACTGGGGAAGAAGAGCTGGTGCCCTGTCTCCAGTGTGGGAGAAATTGCAGATGCTGGTGCCCCACGGCCCATAGGCTCCTTACCAGTCCCTCCAGAACTTCCTCAGGAATATCCCTTTGTTAATCATTTGACTAACTATCCCAGGAATAGAAACCTGCTCTTCTAGGGCTTTTATAACCATAGGATTGTCCTAAAGAAGTAGCATCCCCTGGTGTCCTCTGCCTCATGAGTGTTCCACTGAGGCAATACTTCTCTGAGTTAATCAGAGGAAAATCAAGACCTAGAGTAGGTATACATGGGCTCTTCAAAAATTTCATGCAAGACTTATATTATCTTTTCATTGCATTTTACCATGAACTTTTTAAAGTATACTTGTATGTCCTGTGGAAGCTCTAGAGACTAAAATTGTCCCAGAAAGCTTTATAAGACAGAATTGTGAAAACAATTCTGAGTGATGTCTTTTTTCTGTGCCCTTAGATCTCACTTACTCTATGACATAGGCAAAGAAAACTGAGACCCAGAGAAGAAAGGAACTGATGAGATCTTCCAAGTGTGGATACAGGAATAGAATTAGGTGTCCCACCAAACCCTGCCCAAACCTTGTCCAGTTGAGCAACTGAACCTGTAGAGGGACCTCTGGTTGATTCAGTCCTTGTTAAGAGCCTGGTTCAACAGGGACATCTGCATTGTTCAGCTCTGCCTGACACTCATGCTCCATGCATGTCCTTTAGTAATCTAAGAGCTCTAATTCTGTTTCAGAAGAGCCAGAGGAGGGACCAGGGAAGTCTTACTCCCTGTCCTGGCTGATCCATTAATAGCTGGAGCTGTAGCCAGCTCACTGCTGCCTTCTGTGTCAGATGTGAGTGAGCACACTATGTAGGCTTGCCATGCTCACAGTCTGGCTTTAGGAAAGTTATTCCCAGCTGTGCCTCTTTTGTCCAGAGGGCCAGGTGAAGGGTTGGCACTTGTATTTCCCCCAGGTAGTGTTGGGCTCACCTTAGCTCCTCTTCCTTCCCTCCTCCCGGGTACCTGAGCTTTCTTGAATCTGCTGTCCTTTGGGGACCTAAAGAATGTCAGATGGCAAAAGGATAAAGTTCAAGAAAGAAAAAACATGCTCTAGGGAAGTTGGGTTGTGTACAAAAGAGCACAAAAGTTTTGGATTCTGAGTGATCTAAATTTAGAACCAGCTCTGAAATTCACTGGCTTGTGATATATAGAGATTTATTAAACTCTCTGTTTCAGTTTCCATATCGCTTAGACAAAGATAATTAATTTATTTTACAGGGTTGGCATGATGAAATGGAATATGTTAACAATGATGTTAATATATTGTATTACAATATGTATATAAATATTTCACATAATAATATTACTGTAATCTGTCATATGGCAAATAGTCATTCATCTATGTAACTAATATGTATTGAGTGATTAATACATGCCGGGCATTGTTCTAGACCCTGAGATACAGAAATGAATAAAACGAAGTCCTTGTGCTCATAAAGCTTACACTTGAATGAGGGAAGCCAGTCAATGAACAGATAAATAATTAAGTATATAAGACTAAGTAGTGGCTATAAAAAAAATCTAGGAAGGAAGAAATAGAAAACTGCTGAAAGGACTAAATCGGGTAGACTTCCTTTAATATAGGATTCTTTCTTTTCTTTTTTTCTTTTTTTTTTTGGCTAATCTCACGCTGGTCATTTTTAAGGAAGATCATAAGCAGAAGATACAATCCCTTGTCCACGTGTTGATCAAGTGAATTGAGATTCTTGGATTTTGAAATGGCTAGTGAGCAGTGAAAGACAGTGATAGTGATTCAAGCATTAAGAGCCACGGTCTTAGAGACAGGGAACATTATGACTGTTTTTACTTGTAGCACAATTTTTAACAGCAAAAGAATGGGAAAATTACCTAAGTTTCATCAATATGGATCAGATGATAAACTGTAGATTTTCCATTGGAATACTATTTAACTGTGAATGTATCATATTACTATAGAATACACTCTCAGATAAATTTTTATGTGAAAAATCAAGGTGAAGGACATTATGTACATATCACACAAATTACTTATATCTTATAGAAATAAATATTGCACACACACATTAAATATGTAAATAGAAAATTTCTGCTCAACATCACTAATCATCAGGGAAATACAAATCAAAAACACATTGAGATATCATTTCACCCCAGTTGGACTGGCTATTATCAAAAAGACAAAATAACAAATGCTGGCAAGGATGAGGAGAAAGGAGAATCCTTCTACACAGTTGGTGGGACTATAAATTAGTGCAACCATTATGGAAAACAGTATGGAGCTTTCTCAAACAACTACAGATAGAACTACCATATAATCCAGCAATCCCACTACTGGATAGATACCCAAAGGAATGGAAAACATCATGTCGAAGGAATACCTGCACTCCCATGTTCACCACAGCTCTATTTACAATAGCCAAGATATAGAACCAACCTAAATGTCCATCAACAGATGACTGGATAAAGAAAATGTGGTATATGCACATAATGGAATACGACTCAGCCATAAAAAGAAATGAAATTCTGCCATTCACAGCAACATGGATGAGCTTGGAGAAAATTATGTTAAGTGAAATAATCCAAGCACAGAAAAAGAAATACCACATGTCCTCACTCATAAGTGGGAGCAAAAGAAGGAAGGAAGGAAAGACCACCACAGTAATACGTTGAACTTTCAGAAGGAAAGAACAGATGATTACTAGAGATGGGCAAGGGGGTAAAGGAGAAATTGGGTAATGAACAGAAAGAATAATTATGATTTGTAATGATGAACATGCTAATAACACTAATTTGGTTATCACATATTGTACACAAATACTGGCAGTCAACTCTGTACCCCATAAATATTTATAATCATTTATGTTTCAATTAAAAAATAGGGCCGGCCCCGTGGCGCACTCGGGAGAGTGCAGCGCTTGGGAGCACAGCGGCGCTCCCGCCGTGGGTTCGGATCCTATATAGGAATGGCCGGTGCACTCACTGGCTGAGCGCGGTGCGGGTGAAACCACACCAAGGGTTGCGATCCCCTTACCGGTCACAAAAAGACAAAAAATAAATAAAATAAATAAAATAAATAAATAAAAAATAAAATAAAATAAATTTTCTGGAAGAATATACAAGAAATTTTTAATAGTTACTATCTTTGGGGCAGGAACCAAAGAGATCAGCATTGAGTGCGAAGTCTTTTGACTGTGTGTACTTAATGTTTTTTTCCAGACGGCAGTACAGGGATTGAACCTTATACCGTGGTGTTATCAGCATCATGCTCTAACAAACCAAGCTAATCTTAATTAATTTTGTCATCTATATTTATTAATTTTGGGGGCTGGCTGGCTAGCTCAGTTGGGTAGAGAGAGGTGTTGTAACACCAAGGTTAAGAGTTCAGATCCCCACACTGGCCAGCTGCCAAAAACACAATGTACAAAGTGTTATATTCATTAATTTTTTTACAAAAAAAAGAGAGACTTGAAGCAAAACAACATTTTCATTCTGATTCTTCACCCATTAATTTCTACCCTTATGACCTTATGAAAAAGATATTAAAATTATTCCATGTTCCAATACCTGTTGTGAGAAGGAAATGAGATAAAATGTAGAAAACATGCCAAGCCCTGGCAAATGTCACATATGATAAGGTTCCATCATGATGCTAATTGACCTGGAACTTGAAGGTTGCCATCAAGGAGGGGAAGGGCCATCCAGTCGACTATATAATAACCACCACAACTTCTATACTGCTGCCAACACCTTTTCTGAATTACACTATTTTTTTTTTCAGATTGGTTTCTTTGTTTTTCTCTAATGAACCAAACTCTTTTCTGCCTTAGGACCTTGCATAGGTTAATCTATTTGTTTTTAATGTTTTTCCTCCTAATTTTTACCTGATTAACTCCTACTCAACTTTGCATTGTCATATGCTTATTTGTATTAGGACTCTCGTTTATTCTTTCTCAGAGAATTTTGTTCTTTTCCTTCAAAGCAATGATAACAATATATAATTATATATCTGTGAATTATTGTTTAATTATCTTTTCACTGGACTGTAATAATGTTCCTGAGGTCAGGGACTCTGTTTTGCTCATCACTGTAAATCCTGTATTTAGTAGTATATGCAAAGGAGGATTGGAAGGGTGCATGATGTATGAGACCAGTGAGGAGACTGTTATAATAATAATTTGGAAATAAAGACCTGGCTAGGCTTTTGGCAGTGGCAATGAAGGTGAGTATTGAAACGAAGGATGAGTAAAAAGAATTTTGTCAAGAAAGAAAATTAGCAGGATTTGGAGACTGGTTGAATACATCTATGACAGCAGTTATCAAACTGTGTCATAAGATAGTAAAGTACATTGAGTGATGTTTACATTTCATAATTGTTTGTTTACTTCTCTGACTCATTACTGGACCAGCATCAACTAGAAAGCAGAAACTTGTTCATCACTGTCCCCTTAGGACTTAGTATACAAATGTTCCTTGATGGAATATTAAAATAAATCAGTGAAAATGGCCAACAGGTAAATGAAAGTATGCTCAACATCACTAAGCATTGGAAATGCAAATCAAAACCACATTGAGATATCATCTCACCCCACTTAGACTGGCTATTATCAAAAAAACAGAGAATATCAAATGCTGGTGAGGATATGGAGAAAAAGGAACAACTGTTGGTGGGATTGTAAATTAGTGCAGCCACTGTGGAAAACAGTATGGAGGTTTCTCAAACATCTACAGATATAACCACAATATGATCCATCAATCCCACTACTAGGTATATACCCAAAAGAATGGAAATCATCATGCTGAAGGGATGCCTGCACTCCCGTGTTTACTGAACCTCTACTTACAAAGGCCAAGTTATGGAAATAACCTAAATGTCCATCAGTGGATGACTGGATAAGGAAAATGTGGTATATACACACTATGGAATACTACTCAGACACAGAAAGAAACAAAATTCTGCCATTCACAGCAACATGGATGAGCTTGGAGAAAATTATGTTAAGTGAAATAATCCAGGCACAGAAAGAGGAATATCACATGTCTTCACTCAAAAGTGGGAGCTAAGAAAGAAAGAAAGGAGGAAAAGAAGGAGGAAAGGAGGGAGAAAAGAAGGTGGGTGGAGAGAGAGAGAGACAGAGAGAGAGGGAGGAAAAAGAGAGAGAAAGGAAAGGGAAAGGAAAGGAAAGGGAAAGGGAAAGGGAAAGGGAAGGGAAGGGAAAGGAAAGGAAAGGAAAGGAAAGGAAAGGAAAGGAGGAAGGAAGGAAAAAGAAAGAAAGAAACCACCACAATAGTATGATGAATTTTCAGGAGAGAACAGAACTGTGGTTACTAGAGGTGGAAAAGGGAGAGGGAGAGGAGCGTTAGGGAGAAATTGGTTAATGAACAGAAAGACTGAGTATGTTTTGTAATAATGAATATGCCAATTATCCTGAATCGATCATCACATGTTGTGCACAGGTGTTGATAGTCAGTGCCATACCCCACAAATATGTGTTTGTATATACCTATACACACACAGACATATATATATAGTCAATTATGCTTCCATTAAAAGAAAAAGAAAAATTGAGTCCAAAAGAGAGGTAAATAATATGAGAAAAATTGTCCAGATTTGGTGATTGGAAGCATGAGTCTCTTTGTGTTTTATTCTAAGTAAGCCTTGGATTCAGAATGTCATTGTTCAGGCATGCCACGCAAGGGGCTAGAATTGCCTTATGGTTTATATGTGACCCTCAACTAACTGGCTTAGCACACTTCTGACAGACTGATCCTTGATCCATGTTCTGCAAGGTTTGGACTTTTGTGCTAATTGACTCACAGTTGCATCATTCATGTTTTGATTGATTAAACACAAAGTGCCCTCACATATATTAATTACGTAAGTTGTTTACAACTTTGGGGTACCACATGAGTTTATCACTTTTGGGTGAGTTGTTTATCTCAGTTTATGCAAAGAAACCCTCATAAACAACATATGCTTATCAGTAAAATGGGTAAACATCTTTTGGTGGATATTTTGGGTAACATTTGTGATGGGCTTTTTGAGTTAAAATTGGCAGAGGGGCTTTTAGGGAAATCAATTACAAGAAAAAGAGCATTTTCGGTGGGATATTCCTTCAAAATTTCAAATACATTTGCTGTGTTTATTGTCATTTTTATTAGGGAGAATGAGGTGTCCTTCATAAAAGTTTATTTCATACATTACAGTTTGAGAACATTGTGCTTAGACAGATAACTTTCTGTCCGAGCAGAAGTGTCTTGGAAGCAGTTGGTAACATGAAACTCACAGTTGGGTGAGGGGTCACTGCTAGGGATAATGATTTGGGAATTAATCGTTCATTTAAACATTTTTTGAATGTTAGTAAGTGCCAGACACAGGAATATGAACATAAATGAGAGGCTGTCCTTACAACTACATTGTCTTAAGTGCTTTGAAAGTAATATGCCCAAGGTACTACTTGTGACAAAGACAAGTGAATTCAGCTTTGTTTAGGGGAATAAAAGAATGGGAAAGAAATTAGAATTTTATTCCACAGACTAGAATCAGAGCTGAATCTTGAAAGATAAAATAAGCTAACTTTGTGTGGGGAGGATGTGGTGAGGAGAAATGGTAGGCAGAAAAAAATGTGTAAAGATATAAAGGCTTAATATTTTCTCCTATTAATTGAGCACTTACTCTGTGCCCAGTATCTTTTTCATTCAGAGGATAAAAGTAACTATATAAGTACTTTGAATGATCCCAAAGAAATAGCTAACCATATAACAGATCAGAAAATTTCCAATTAAGTTGGTCTTAACATTGGTTTTTGTTGAGTTTTGTTTCATTTCTTCCTATCACTTTTTTAAAGGGTCTTTTAATCTTTGTGTTAAACTTTATTTTATTTTCTCCATAACTTAGCTCCAGCTTCTACCTCTATATTTTAGAGAAGACATACGCAGTATTTTTTAAGCACATGATGTTTTGGATTCATACTGTATTAGTCCGTTTGTGTTGCTATAACAGAAATAACTGGGACTGGGTAATTTATAAAGAACAGAGGTTTATTTGGCTTACGATTCTGGGACAGCTGCATCTGGCACGGGCCTCAGGCTGCTTCTACTCATGGTGGAAAGCGGCAGGCAGCTGGTGGGTACAAGCAGATCACATGGCAAGAAGAAGCAAGAGAGAGAGAGAGAGGAGGTGCCAGGGTCTTTTAAACAATCAGCTCTTGTGGGAACTAATAGAGCGAGATCTTATGCATTTAATCCCCTCACCTAGGGAGAGCATTAATCTGTTCATGAGGGATCTGCCCCCACGACTCAGTTAGTTTCCAACACTGTCACATTTGGGGATCAAATTTCCACATGAGTTCTGGGAGGACAATACATCCAAACCTACATTAAAATCCTAGCTCTGACACTTACATAGCTGTGACTGTTGAACAAGTTACTTATCCTTTTGAAGCAAGTATCCTATTTTAAAAATTATGATAATACCTGTTAGGATTAATCGAGACTTTATTTTAAAATATGTAACTCATATCTGCCTGTCAATAAGTGTTAGTTACTTAATTTACCCTGCTTGCTGCGAGAGGTGGAGCTTACATTGATTCCTTTTTATACATATTTTGGGGGCTCAGCGTTGACATATGTTGATCAAATCAATATTATTAGCATATTCCTTATTACAAATCATACTTATTCTTTGTACCTCTTATCCAGTCTCTCCCCATCCCCCTCTCTAATTACCCTAGATTTCTTCTCTCCTTCTGAAAGAGTAACAGTCACTCTGTTGATTTGTTGTCTAGATGATCTGTCCAGTGCTGAAAGAAGTGTGTTCAGGTCCCCCAATATTATCATAGAATAGATGCTTCTTCTAGCACTCTGAATGGGCTTTGTGTGGAGAGACATCCACTTCTTTTCTTTGATCTCCACTGCTGGCTCTCCTTATGTCAATGCACTTGAGTGACTGGTGGGCCATCTGCATGGTGGTTGTGGCATCTAGCTGCTTTTGCAGCAGCTGTGGCTATTGTGGTGGCTGTGGTGGGCCACCCACATGGAAGTGGTGTTTTTGATGTGCTCCTTGCCGAGTTGCAGAAGGAGGGGTTGGTCCCTGACTCCACCTGTTTGTACATTCTAAGATGTTGTTGTGGAGCAGTTGGGTGGGAGGGGGAGAGGAGAAGGGGAAAGGAAATAGGGTGGTAGAAGGAGGAGTGGGGGTGTGATTGAAGCCTGTAGCACCCCCCTCATTCCTGCAGGGGGTTTCCAGTGGTGGCTTGGTTGTTGCTGGGCTGAATGCAGATGTCAGGGGTGTGTGGCTGAAGTCATCAGCCCCCCACCGCCCCGGCTCAGGAGCCTGGGGTGTTTCTTGTGGCAGCTTAGTGGTTATCACTGGGCTAGCTGTGGGTGTTGGGGGCATGGCTGGGGCCCCCAACACTCCCCACTCCCTGGCTTGGGGGCCATGGGGGTTTCTGGTTCCTTCTCAGTTTTGTAGGTGTTCTTTGGTGAAGTGAGACCTTTACTGGTTAATATCAAACTTTGTCTCCCGTCTGTGGGTATTTTGTCTTTTCTTTAGGTTAGATATTGGATCATGTGCTGTTTCCCCTACTTAAACTCTGCAGTGGAACTAATTTGCTATCCTTTGCTTACTTCTAAAATGGGGGAAATTTCTGTGGGCACCAGCACTTGAGCCCTGTGGTTGAGCCAAATTGCTACTTTGCTGCTGATTCCCTGGGAAAGGCTTTTTGTGCAGCTCAGGTTTTAATGGTTGACTTTGTAGGTACTTCCAGGTCTTGTGAGATCCAGTACACCTGGGTTGTGTGGACACTCTAGTCTGGACCTTAGTCTTTTCAGCAAACTGCTCCCCTGCAGTGCTATATTCCTGATGAGTCTCCACTGAGTAGTCCTGCACTGATTGGGGGCAGATCAGCTGTCCTTGCTGTGCTGCAGTGTTCTCCCAGTGGACCCATCTCCCCCACCATCCACACTCCAAACACTTCCCATGGGATGGGCTGTGTTCTGGCCCCTTGCAATGACTCACTGACCTCTGAGTGGCTCCTTTTTTTAATTGTTGTGGCTCCTTGCTCCTATGTGGGTCCATGGGAACACTGTTAGTGTTCATGCTGGCCTGGGAGCCACCAAGGCCCTCTTCTCCCCTGCCACCTCCATGCAACTTCATATGAAGGGCACAGCTATGGCTTTTGCCAGCTTTTGCTCCATGCACTCACCAGGGCCAGATTTGAAGTGGCCGAGATTCGAAATGGTAGGAGTGATCCTTTCTTTCTCTCTCCTCTTCCCCTGAGCTCTAGTGGCCCCAGCTTGGCTGTCATTGCTTTTTAGTAGTTGTAAATTGGTTGATTTGTGGGAGAGAGTGACACTAGGGACCGTCTATTCCACCATCTTGACTGGAAGCTATTCATTGATTTCTTATGTTACAATTACAGCAAACATCCTTGAGAATTTTGCATAACTGGACACCAACTTTGCATTACAGGAAATACTAAAGTATGGAAAGGATCACTGAGCTCTACAAGTGGGAGTGGTAGACTTATATTATTCTTATTTTGTTATATACATATGTTGTGTGATTATATACTTATATCCCAATTACAAATTAGGAAATGGAAGAATACAAATTTAGGGTAAATTGTGTGAACTTGTATAGCCAGTAAGTAGCAGACACAGAATTTGAACCCAGGCCTTTCAGACTCCAAATTGTTGAAGGGATCGAAAAGATGGTTAGAGAAACTAAAAATGCATGGTGTAGGGGGAAAGAGAATGGTTCGGTATGACTATAGTTGAATGAATAAGTGAATGGTGCGAATTAATATTGGAAAGGTGATAAATTTTAACTCTAAGAAGGCTTGTATAACATAGTAAGGACATTAGTTTTATTCTGATGATGAAGGTGAATCATAAGGGTTTATGCATGAGAGGTTACATATGTGTTTCAGGAGGAACTCTGGGGAGGCTAAGGAGGATGGATTAGAACGAGGTGTATGTGTAGTCTGCAGCATAACTAGAGGCAGGAGACTAATTAGGCTCTAGCAACAATCCTGGTGGGAGATGGAAGTCATGCCCAAATTTTGTCTGAACAGGGGTGATTTGTTGAAACCCTGGGAATGGATGGCATGTCTAAGAGATAGTTCACAGGGAGGAACAAAAAGAGGGCCATGACTGAACTCCCAGGACAAATGTAATTTAAAAGGACTTGGAAAATCACACAAATAATCTGCACCTTAGACCTGTAGGGGGAATAGTGAGGGAATCCATGGTTATGGAAGGCAAGATGATAAAAAGTTTCAAGAGCAGTATTCCATTTACACAGGTATCCAAGAACACCTGAGGAACATTTGATTTCCTCAAGAATCTCTTTAGACCAAGAGCTGGTCCAAGCCTGGGGTCACTTGACTCTGTCACTTCCTTCCACTGAGACCCTGGTCCCTCCAGGTCTCTATCTCCAGAATCATAGTCTCTGAAAGCTGAAAGGGACACAGGGGACCTAAGAGTAAAAGCCTGGGAGTCTCTGCTAAGTTCTCTCCCCCTCCAATGCAGGCTGCAACCTCATTAAAAAGTTGTTAATGAGGAACTCTGCTGTTCAGGGAGCAAAGTTAACTGAGGCTCCCAATGCGCTACCTGGAGCCCCGAAGGAAAATTTAGGTGAATAGACAGAATCAAATCTGGGGAGAGAGCTAATGACTCAGGCTGCAAAGCCACACCTCCTAATGAATTCATCTTGGCAAGATGCCACCTTTGAAGTTCAAGTCCCTGCTGACCTGCAGGCTTACAGGTGTAGCTGTGGTCCAGAGCAGTAGTGATATTCCTCTGGGCTGTCAGCTTTGCTTAATGCTTGCTCACTGACCTATTTTGATGGAGGACTTCAAATCTGAAATTAAGATGTGGTTTTGTGTTGCTCTGAGTTTGTGGCTTATGAATAATTGTGTAAGCCTTTTGACTGGTCTCCATCCCACAGGCTGTGTCACTTGCCATCCATTCTTCACACTGCCGCCAGGGTAACCATTCAAAGACATTTCTGACTGTTACTTCATGCTTAATACCTTTCAATGAAGATTAATATTTAACAAAATAAGATTCAAACTCCTCAACATACAAAGCCCTTAAGCATTTTACTCCTGCCTACCTCTGCAGCCTTATTTCCTCCAGATTCCTTCCCATATTATTCTTTTCATTATCACCACTACTATCACTATCATCATCACATGATTATCATCATCATAATAAACATTTGTGTAGTGCTCCTTAATAAGTTCCCCTCAGGGGGTTTAATCCTCATAACAATGTAAAAAAGTAGGTGCTGAGATTATCTACATTTTATAGATAACATTGGGGCAAGATGCGCTATGTAAATTGCCCAGTGTCTTTTAGCTCCTTAGAGAGACAGAGGCAAGATTACTACCAAGGCATTTGGCTTCAGAGTTTACATTCTTACCCCTTATGGTGTGTATATCACAAGGATTTAGGCTTCTGTACTTTTTGCACTTGCTACTTATTTGTCTTGGAATGCCTATTTCACACACAACCTCAAATCTCAACTCCCATTCCTTCTTACACCTCTTGTTTTGCTACTGGAAACTCAATGTTCCAAGTTCGACTACCCGATGCTCAATTAGATCAAACACTGAAACAATAGGATTTGTTTCAGTGAGAGAAAGGTTTTTCTGAATTGGCCAAAGCAAGAAGATGGTCAAGCCCAGGTTTCTCTGATCTCTCTTACCACAGAAACAGAAGGCAAGGAGTTTTATAGGGCTAAGAGGAAAGTGGAGGGGGGTGGGCTTTCAGGGAAGTTAAGGGAATATTTCCATTTTTCTCCTACTCCAGACAAGATCTTAGGTAATGAGGCTACTTGGCTCCAGTGGCACCTAGAGCTGGGTCATCCAGTGGTCGTAGTTTCTTTCAGAGCATTCATCCTCTCCTGCAAAACAAACTCACAAATTCTCCTTGTGATCTTTTGCCATCCCTTCCAGCTTCATAGAAAACTGGACATTGACTTATAGTTATATTACAGGAACAAGGGGTACTCGGAAGGAAGTTAACAGCTACCAGGAAGCAAAAGTTTAACTCTGCTCCTACCTTATCGTCACTCCGAATGTATTGCCACTCCTAGGAATTCAGCCCGTGCTGCTTGGTCAAACAATTTTTTTTTCTTTTTTGCTGTCTCCGCCTTCCCCTAGCTGAAGCCCACTCTGTCAGGGGTCAGGAGAACAGCCAGAGGAAATCAGGGGGTCTGCTCCCCGGTTTTGCTACTACTTCCAATCATTTTCCATTAGGACCCATTTGTGTCTCACCAAAAGGTACCCACTGTAGAAGGACTTTTAATAATCAGATGGATAAAATAATGTACTCTGTGGAAGTCAACCAGTTTCTTTCCCCAGCTGCCCCAGACATTGCTCAAAGTGGCCATAGTAGCAGGGATGGAGGCTCCACATGGGTTCAAGATGAGCCTCCCTTCTGAGGCTGACCTGGCTGTACTACTTTAAATGACTAATCTGGTAATAGAAAAAAAACACTCGATACTTTAATTTTACAGAAGCATAAGCCTTAAGGGTTTCAGAGCATGGAAAAAACATTACATAAAATTCTGATGATTCCCCTGAACTACATAATGCTACTACATTATGGAGGGAGGGTGAGAAAGTGGGGAAACAAAAATAACTTAGATACTGTATCCCTGAGAAATGTTGTGAATTCTGGTCTTTATTTTTCTACAAATTGAGGTTTTTTAGGGGTGAAAGGATAAAGGGACTTTTAGTTATACATGGGGATTGCAGAGCAATGAGAATGCCCTCATTCTTTGCTCGGCACCAGGGAAATTTCTAAGTTTTGAATTCCCCCATGTGTAGCATGATGTGGTAACAGAATAAAAATCTTATGGTATATCTAAACAGACGGATTTGAGACAGCCTCATAGAATTCTCCATAGAATAGTGCAATGCAAGACATGTAGAACGAGCCTTAGTGCTTGAGGGAGGCCTGAAAGCAGTGTTCCCCAGAACCCAAAGAGTTGAAATTAGGCATAGCTGAGTAATCGCTCTGACTTGAGAGAGGAAGGACAAAAACTTTAACAAAGGGTGTGTGGAAACTCTTAGCAATGATCTGCATAAAACACAGTTTGATATTTTAGAGTATCTCTGCACAACACATGGAACTATTTATAAACAACATCCCTTAAACATTATTCATGTCCCTAAGAACTTAGATATAACCAAAATGGAATCCAAAAATGACTGTTATTAAATTACACCAGCTTCACAGAAAGGGATTTCATAAAAGAAAGAATATTTCATTGTCAAAAAACAACAACAAAAATTGTGTTTGTGGATTTCTGGCGGATTGGCTAAGCATACATTTAGCTTTGTTTTCTCCTGAAACCACATCTTGATAATAAAGAGATTTTAAAAACAGGCATAACTACCCAGACAAAGAATGAGTGGAAGTTCAGATAACAGCAATGAAGTTTTGGAAAGTGAGAGCAGAGAGACCAGAAAAAGCTGAAGGAAGTAAAAAAGGAACTCCTGAAGTGGAGGCTACATGGCAGATGATTTGTCTGGCATGCCAACTTATTTTTTTTTCTTGTGATTATTGTAGCAGTCCCAAATTGCCCAGGGTACTACACCTCTCCTCTAACTGGCACATCAGTAGCCCGTTGCAGTTATGATTATTGCCTATATATATATTGAGTTTAGCTCATAAATAAAAGTGTCCAAAAAAGGAGAACAACATTAGGAAGTTGAGTATAATTTATTCAATGAATTAAAAAGGCACTTTAATAAATCACAGTAATAAAATAAAGAAGAAAACTGAATTGTATAAAAGAATTTTTAAAAATAACTTGTTCAACTTTAACATCTATTTAAGATAAAACATTCTAGGTAAGATAAAAATAGAAAATAATTCTGAAATGTATTGTCCAAAGCATATTTATCAAAAACTAACAGTGAACATTATTATAAATAGTGCAGTATTAAATCTTTCCCCATTACAGTAAAAGAAATAATAGAGATACAAACATTTACCACCATTACTCAAGATTGTTTTGAGAATCTAGCTAAAATATGTTATACAAAAAGTATACAAAACTTGGAAGTAAGGCAAAAAAGATGACTGTATAACATTCACTGTTATTGTAGACATTGTTCTATAAGCTTGGAAAAGTTCATGTGACTCTGATCAATATAGAGATCATCAAAACTTTTCTATAAAGGGCCAGATAATAATAAGTACCTTAGGCTTGCAAGGTCTCAACAACTCAACTTTGTCATTGTAGCGTGAAAGCAGCCATAGCTAACATATAAACAAATGTGTATGTGTGTGTGTGCCCAATAAAACTACATTTATCTTCACTGAAATTTTAATTTTATATAATTTTCTCTTTTTAAAGAAATGTAAACTTTATTTCAAAATGTAAATGTCACTAAAAATGCATATACATTAAAATGATAAAATTTACAGTTGCATTATTTTTTTTTCTTTTTGCATAGGACATCATTACAGTGTAAAATCTGTGCCATACAAAATGCATACAAAGTTTTATCCAAGTAAGCCCAGACCAGATTGGGAACTGCACAACTGTAATACTTCAATGTAGTGATCCAGAAAAGACAAAATGTGGGCTTCAGAACCATGTTGTGGTGCTGGTTAAAAAAAAAATATCCTACAGGAAAGGAAAATATGAGCTCAGTGGAAACAGTCTTGGACCCTTGTATTCTGCCGTGGGATTTTGGCAGACGATTCCAAAGAAACTCCACCAATGGCTTTGGATGGGAATGGATTGCCTGTGTAGGCCCCAAGGACAGCTGAGATACCAACACATACACCCAACACACCCACACAAGTAATTCCTGGTGTTCCAATAAAACTATATTTATGGTCACTGATATTTTAATTTCATATAATTTTCATGTCATGAATTCATGTATTCTTCTTTTAATTTTTCAACCACGTAGAAATATAAAATTATTCTTAGCTTGCCAGCCATACAAGAACAGGTGACAGGCTAAATTTAGTCCTCAGACCATAGTTTGTAGCATCTGCACTAGAAGAAAGTTATATTTTGCTTCACAATTCACTAAGTGTAAGTGCTAACTTGCAAAAAACTGATCAGATAAAAAAATTTTTGTTCGTATAGATGTACAGCAGTTTTTATTCTACAGCCATGCAAATAATTTCACCCTGTAGAGATATGAAGATACTTTTATTTGGTAGAGAAGATAAGTCCAAGGATATGCCTTATTGCTTTGTATTTAATTCAGTACTGTCATTCCAACATTTTTTCTCTTTTACTAACTGTACAGGATTTGTAATTGTACTCATTAACTCATTGATGAGTTAAACAAAACTTTGATACTTTCAATCTCTAGGAACTGCATTTTCTTATATTTTGATAGTTACACTTTATAGAACAATAACACAAAATATAAAATGGTAGTATATATATTAGAAAATAAATGATAAAATTACATTATTTTAATTGTATATCTAGAAATATCCAGGTAAGCCACAAAAAGCTACTAAATCTAAGAAAATAATATGCCAATGTGATTGAATACAAGATAAATATACAAAAAAAGCTTCCTTTAAAATAAGTTTAGTTTTTGTAATGTTCAAAGACAGCATTTGTCTGAAAAAAATTATTTAAACATGATTGCATTTTAATTCCTATCATATTTATTATTTTGGGTAACTTTTAATACATTTTTAAACCTTAACAGAAAACATAATTTTTTTATTTTCTAAATTAATATTGAAATAAAATTTTATTTTATTTTATTTTTTAAATTTTATCAATATACAACATAGTTGATTTTCATGTTCCTTTACCGATTCCTCCCTCCCCCCTCCCTCTTCCCCCTCCCACCCATCAACATCATATCAGTTCACTTGTCTTAACAACTTCAAGGAATTGTGACTGTTGTGTCTTCTTCCACACCCCCCCATTTACATGTGCATTTATTTATTTTTAGCTCCCACAAATAAGTGAGAACATGTGGTATTTCTCTTTCTCTGCCTGACTTGTTTCACTTAATATAATTTTCTCTAAGTCCATACATGTTGTTGCAAATGGCAGTATTTCATTCTTTTTTATAGCAGAGTAGTATTCCATTGTATAGATATACCACATCTTCCATATCCACTCATCTGATGATGGACATTTGGGCTGGTTCCAACTCTTAGCTATTGTAAATAGTGTTGCAATGGACATTGGAGAATGGTACACCTTTGACTTGATGATTTCCATTCCTCTGGGTATATTCCCAGCAGTGGAGTAGCTGGGTCATATGGTAGATCTATTTGTAATAGTTTGAAGAACCTCCAAACCATTTTCCATAAAGGCTGCACCATTTTGAAGTACCACCAACAGTGTATGAGAGTTCCTTTTTCTCTGCAACCTTGCCAACATTTACCATTCTCAGTCTTTTGGATATTAGCCATCCTAACTGGAGTGAGATGGTATCTCAGTGTGGTTATGATTTGTATTTCCTGAATGCTTAGTGATGTTGAGCATTTTTTCATTTGTCTGTTGGCCATTCGTATATCTTCCTTTGAGAAATGCCTCTACAGCTCGTTTGCCCATTTTAAAATTGGGTTACTTGTTTTTTTGCTGTAAAGTTGTTTCAGTTCCTTGTATATTCTGGATATTAATCCTTTGTCAGATGTATCTTTTGCATATATTTTTTCCCAATCTGTTGGTTGTCTTTTAACTCTGTTAATTGTTTCTTTTGCTGTGCAGAAGCTTTTAAGTTTAATATAATCCAATTTTGTTTATTTTTCCTTTGGTTGCCTGTGCTTTTGGGGTCACATTCATGAAGTCTGTACACACTGCTCCTTCCTGGAGTGTTTCCCCTATGTTCTCTTGAAGGAGTTTTATGTTTCTGGATGTATATTTAATTCTTTAATCCATTTTAAGTTGATTTGGGTATATGGTGAGAAGCATCAGTCTAGTTTCATTCTCCTGCTTATGAATATCTAGTTTTCCCAGCACCATTTGCTGAAGAGGCAGTCTCTTCCACACTGTGTAGACATGGTGCCCTTGTCAAAGATCAGTTGGCTGTAGGTGTATGGGTTGATTTCTGGATTCTCTGTTCTATTCCATTGATCCATATCTCTGTTTTTATGCCAGTACCATGCTGTTTGGGTTATTATAGCTTTGCAGTATAGTTTAAAGTCAGGTAGTGTTATGTCTACAGCTTTTTTTTGGCTCAGGATTGATTTGGCTATGCGTGGTCTTTTATTATTACGTAAAAATGTTAGGATCGTTTTTTCCATTTCAGAGAAAAATGTCATTGGAATTTTGATGGTGATTACATTGAATTTGTAGATCACTTTGGGTAGTATGGACATTTTCACAATGTTAATTCTTCCAATCCAAGAGCATGGGATATCTTTCCATCTTCTTGTGTCCTCTTTAATTTCTCTCAACAGTGGTTTGTAGTTCTCATTGTAGAGATTTTTCACATCGTTGGTTAACTTTATTCCTAAGTATTTTATTTTTTTGTGGACTATTGTAAATGGGCTAGCTTTCTTGATTTCCTTTTCTGCATGTTCACTGTTGGACTATAGAAATGCTACTGATTTTTGTTTGTTTATTTTGTATCCTACAACTTTGCTGAAATCAGTCATCGACTCTAAGAGTTTTTTGTAGAGGCTTTAGGCCGTTCGATATATAGGATCATGTCATCTGCAAAGAGGGACAGTTTGACTTCATCTTTTCCAATCTGGATGCCTTTTATTTCCTTCTCTTCTCTGATTGCTCTGGCTAATACTTCCAATACTATGTTGAATAGGAGTGGTGAGAGTTAGCATCCTTGTCTAGTTCCTGTTCTTAAGGGAAAAGCTTTTAGCTTTTCCCCATTCAGGATGATATTGGCAGTGGGCTTATCATATATGGCTTTAATTGTGTTGAGATACTTTCCATCTATACCTAACTTGTAGAGAGTCTTTATCAAGAACACATGTTGAATTTTGTCAAATGCTTTTTCAGTGTCTATAGGGATGATCACATACTCTTTGTCTTTGATTTTATTGATGTGGTGTATCACATTTATTGATTTGCTTATGTTGAACCAATCTTGCATTCCTGGGATGAATCCCACTTGATCATGGTGTATAATTTTGTGTATGTGTTGCTGTATTCTGTTAGCTAGTAGTTTTTTGAGGATTTTTGCATCTATATTCATCAAGGATATTGGCCTGTAGTTTTCTTTTGTTGTTGTATCTTTGTCTGGTTTTAGTATGCTCAACATCACTCAGCATTCAGGAAAGGCAAATTAAAACCACACTGAGATACCATCTCACTCCAGTTAGGATGGTTAATATCCAAAAGACTATGAATGATAAATGCTGGCGAAGTTGTGGAGAAAAAGGAACTCTCATACAGTGTTGGTGGTACTTCAAAATGGTGCAGCCTTTACGGATAATGGTATGGAGTGTCCTCAAGCAATTGCAGATAGATCTACCATATGACCCAGCTACTCCACTGCTGGGAATATACCCAGAGGAATGGAAATCATCAAGTCAAAGGTGTACCATTCTCCAATGTCCATTGCAAAACTATTTACAATAGCCAAGAGTTGGAACCATCCCAAATTTCCATTATCAGATGAGTGGATATGGAAGATGTGGTATATCTACACAATGGAATACTACTCTGCTATAAAAAAGAATGAAATACTGCCATTTGCAACAACATGTATGGACTTAGAGAAAATTATATTAAGTGAAACAAGTCAGGCAGAGAAAGAGAAATACCACATGTTCTCACTTATTTGTGGGAGCTAAAAATAAATAAATGCACATGCAAATGTGGGGTGGGGAAGAAGACACAACAATCACAATTCCTTGAAGTTGTTAAGACAAGTGAACAGATATGAGGTTGGTGGGATGGAGGGGGGAGAGGAAGGGGGAAAGGAGGATTTGGTAATGGGCCACAATAATCAACCACATTGTATATTGATAAAATGAAATTAAATTTAAAAAAATAATATTTATGTCGCAAGCCATGAATTTTAACAGGTGATTTTTATACTGATAAATTTTCACAAGAAACAATTACTTTAATGTAATTAGAGAATCATTATATAGTGATGTTTATGTCTACAGAATTTATTCTGTGAATTATTAATGGTAAATAAATAGTAGTTGTTACATTATGATGACTGTCATGATAAAAACCTTATAAAACTATGTCAATTAAGATGGAAAAGTCAGACATTGTATTCTTAAAAGGCAATTTATATGAACTATATTATGAAGTGCTAAATTTAGTTAATACTAATAAATAATACTAATAAGATTTTTAAAATTTTTATTTTTAGTATACTTGCTGATTTTTACATAAACTAGAAAAGCAGTATATTGTGTTCATATCTTTTACGTCCTTACTAAACTTTTGTCTAGTTATTATAACAATCACTGAGGGAGGGTTAGTGAAAGCTCCAGCTATAATAGTGGACTTGTCTATTTCTCTTTTAAATTCTGTTATTTTGATTTTATGTGTTTTGAAACTCTGTTATTAGGGGCATTCACACTTAGGACTGTTACGTTAATGTGATGAACTGATATTTTTAGTATTAGAAAGTTATTTTCTTTCTTCTTTCGTAGTATTCCTTTTTCTGCAAATTTTTGATAAAGTCTATTATTTCAGCTGCTCAAATTTTGTTATGATTAGTGTTTGCTTGTTATGTCACTTTTCCAGTCTTTACTATATCCTGTGTTTAAAAAGCATCTCACAACAGACATTTGGATCATGTTTTCTTTAATCCAGGATGACAATATCTGCCTGTTAATTAGAATATTTAATCTACTTTCAATTAACTTTTTTATGGTTGGGTTTATGTCTGTCATCATTTCTCGTTTTCTTTGGATTGAGTATTTTTTATTCTCTTGATATTTTAAACATGCCTGTAAATTATTTAGTTGTTTGTCTATTTATGTGTTTTCTCTAGGGATTATAATGTGCACCCTTGACATGGAGCAGTCTACCTTGAAGTAATAACTGTTCATATTTAATGTAATATTTTTACAAAGTAAACTTCTATTTATTTCTCTCTTTTTTTGTGCTATTGTGGTCATACATTTTATTTATATGTAGTCTCTAAATTTTAAAACACATTGTTATTATTTTTGCTACAAAACTTGATTGTCTGCTTTTACTGATTCCATCTCCTGAGCAGAACTAGAAACTGTAAATATTATATGTAAAACAAACACAAAACTCTGAAAGATGGAGAAAAGAAGGCTGACTTGCTACAGAGTTTGTGACCCAAGGAACAAAATAATGATGAGTTACCTGGGTTTTCTTTGGCTTCATATACCCATGATCTGATACTAGAGAAGCCAGAAATCTGGAAATGCTAATAGGTACAGACAAAGAAGCCCCAACAAAAGTGTGCTCTCTTTAGCCAAACATCAAGAAAGTGGCAGCCTGGGGAGCTGCTGGGCCCATGCTCCCTGAGGCACCCACACTGGAGTAGGTAGGCACCACTGCAGGAATCCCAACCCAGGCGAGTGCACACCACCCAGGGAGAGGCCCCCAGAGAGGCCCAGAGAGCTGCCAGGCCCATGTGCCCCAAGGCACCCACACTGGAGCAGGTAGGCACCACTGCGGGACTCCCAGCCCAGCCAGTGTGCACCACCCAGAGAGGCCCTAAAGCCACCAGGCCCACCAGGCCCAAGACTCCCACATCAGAACAGGTAGGTGCTGCTGCAGGACTCCCAGCCCAGGCCAGTCCCTGTGGCCAGGACAGGCCCGGGCTTCCTGCCCAGAGGCACCAAGACAGCAGTGCCAAATTGGCAGTCCTGGCAGGATCCTAGCCAGACATTGGGGTCAAATAAGTGGACCATGAAATCCCCTGACACAATGCCTTAATACCAAAGGAAAGATACCAGAAATATGAAAAATCAAGAAAGTACAACACCAACAAAGTGGAGTAATAACTCTCAAGCTCTAGATCCTATAAAATAGGAAGTCCTTAAAATGACTGACAAGGAATTTTGAACAGCAATTCTAAGGAAACTAAAAGAGATACAAGAAAACTCAGTTAGACTACACAATGAAATGAGAAAAAGTATACAAGACCTGAAAGAAGAAATGTACAAAGAAATCAATGCCCTGCAAAAGGATGTAGCAGAGCTTGTGGAGCTTAAGAATTTATTCAATGAAATAAAAAAAACACAACAGAGAGATTAACCAGCAGTCTAGAACAAGCAGAAGAGAGAATTTCTGACCTTGAAGATGGGCTGTTTGAAATAACACAGGAAGACAAAAAAAAAAAGGAAAAAGAATTTAAAACATTGAAGAAAATCTAAGAGAGATAACAAACAACCTTAAGTGCTCAAATATCCGAATCAGGGGTATTCCAGAAAGGGGGGAAAAAGGAAATGGCATTGATAACATATTCAATGAAATAATGGCAGAAAACTTCCCAGGTATGGGAAAAGACACAGATCTTCAGATTCAGAAGGCTCATAAATCCCTAAACGTATTCAACCCAAAAAGGTCCTCTACGAGACATATTATAGTCACACTGGCAAAACTCAAAGACAAAGAGAGAATCTTAAAAGCTGCAAGAGAGAAGCGTCAAGTCACCTATAAGGGAGCCCCAATCAGACTAACATCAGACTTTTCATCCCAAACTCTGAAAGCCAGAAAAGAATGGGATGATATATATTCAAAATACTAAAAGACAAAGATTGCCAGCCAAGAATACTTTACCCAGCAAGGCTATCCTTCCAAAATGAAGGACAAATAGTATATTTCTCAGTCAAACAAAAACTGTGGGAGTTCATTACCACATGACCAGCCTTACAGGAAATTCTCAAGGGAGTACTGGTTTTGGTACCTGAAAAACAACCACCACTGCCATAAATACTCGAGAAAAAACAAAACCCACTAGTAAAATAAAAATGCTAACAATAAAGATTAAAAAATTTTATCTACCACCCCAAAGAAACCAATAAATACAGAAGGCAAACAGTAAATCAGAAAGAAAGGAAAAAAAGATACTTTTAAGACATCCAAACAAAAATGGGTAAAATCCTAGGAGTAAATCAACACCTTTCAATAACAACTCAATGTAAAAGGATTAAATTCCCCACTCAAAAGACACAGACTGACTGACTGGATTAAAAAGGTGGACCCAAATCTATGCTGCCTTCAGGAGACTCACCTCACATGTAAAGACACACATAGACTAAGAGTGAAAGGATGGAAAAAGATATACCATGCAAATAGAAATGAAAAACAAGCTGGAGTAGCTATTCTTATATCAGATAAATTAGACTTTAAACCAAAAACCATAAAAAGAGATAAAGAAGGCCACTATATAATGATAAAAGGATTTATCCATCAAGAAGACATAACAATCACAAATATATATGCACCCAATGTAGGAGCAGCCAGATTTATAAAGCAAACACTATTAGATCTAAAGAATGAGATAGACACTGGTATCATAATAGCAGGGGACCTGAACACCCCACTCTCAATATTGGACAGATCATCTAGACACAGGATCAGCAGAGAAACATAAGATCTAAACAATACTTTAGACCAATTGGACTTGGCAGATATCTACAGAACATTCCATCCAACAACCTCAGAATATTCATTCTTCTCATGAGCACATGGAACATTCTCCAGGATAGATCATGTTAGGTCACCAACCAAGTCTTAACAAATTCAAAAAAATTGCTATTATTCCATGTATTTTTTCAGATCACAATGGATTAAAATTAGAGATCAACAACAAACAAAACTCTGGAAACTATACAAACACAAGGAAATTAAACAGCATTCTACTTAATGACATATGGGTCCAAGAAGAAATTAAACAGGAAATCAAAAAATTTATTGAAACTAATGAAAATAATGATACATCATACCAAAACCTGTGGGATACTGCAAAAGCAGTACTAAGGGGGAAATTTATCACATTAAGTGCTTACTTCAGAAGAATGGAAAGATGGCAAGTGAACAACCTAACACTTCACCTTAAAGAACTAGAAAAACAAGAACAATCCAAACCCAAAGTTAGCAGACAGAAAGAAATAATTAAGATCAGAGCAGAACTTAATGAAATAGAAGCCCCCCAAAAGATACAAAAGATCAATGAATCGAAAAGTTGGTTTTTTGAAAAGATAAATAAAATTGACAAACCATTAGCACAGCTAACTAAAAAAAGAAGAGAGAAGATCCAAATAACAAAAATTTGAAATGAAAAAGGTGATATTGCAACTGATATCTCAGAAATACAAGAAATCATTAGAGACTACTATAAACAACTATGCACCAACAAATTTGAAAACCTGGAGGAAACAGATAAATTTCTGGACACACACAAACTACCAAGACTGAACCAAGTATAAATAGAAAACCTGAACAGACTAATAACAAGCAACGAGATTGAAGAAGTAATCATCAGTCTCCAGCAAAAAAAAACCCCAGGACCAACAATCCTTTAAAGAAGAACTAATACCAGTTCTCTTTTAACTATTCCAAAAAATTGAAACAGAGTCCATTGTCACAAACTCATTCTATGAGGCCAGCATAACCCTGATACAAAAATATGACAAAGACACACCAAAAAAAATTTTTTAAAAATCTACAGGCCAACATCTTTGATAAATATAGACACAAGAATCTTCAGTAAAATCTTAGCAAATGGCATACAGCAGTACATCAAAAAAATTATACACCACGATCAAATGGGATTCATGTCAGAGATGCAAAGATGGTTCAACATACACAAGTCAATAAATGTGATACACCACATCAACACAATCAAGGACAAAATATTATGATCTCAATAGATACAGAAAATACACTTGACAAAATTCAGCATCCTTCATGATTCAGACTCTCAGCATATTAGATATAGAAGGAAAGTATCTCAACACAATAAAAGCCATAAATGACAAACCCCCCACCAATACCATCCTGAATGGTGGAAATCTAAAAACTTTTCCCTTAAGAACGGGATGCCCACTCTCACCACTCCTATTTAACATAGTATTGGAAGTACTAGCAAGAGTAATCAGGCAAGAGAAAGAAATAAAGAGCATCCAGATTGGAAAAGATGACGTCAAATTGTCCCTGTTTACAGATGACCTGATCTTATACATCAAAAAGCCTAAAGCTCTACAAAAAAAAAACCCTTAGTGTTGATAAACAATTTCAGAAAAGTTGCAGGATACATAATAAACATAAAAAAATCACTGGTGTTTTATACTGCAACAATGAATTAGCAGAAAAAGAAATCAAGAAAGCTAGCCCGTTTACAATAGTTACCAAAAAAATAAAATACCTAGGAATAAATTTAACCAAGGAGGTGAAAGAGCTCTACATTGAGAACTGCAAATCACTGTTGACAGAAATTAAAGAGGGCACAAAAAGAAGGAAAGACATTTTATGGTCTTGGACTAGAATAACTAACATTGTGAAAATGTCCACACTACCCAAAGTGATCTACAGATTCAGTGCAATCTCCATCAAAATACCAATGACATTCTTCACAGAAATGGAAAAATAACATTCATACATTCATATGGAACAACAAAAGACCCTAAGTAGCAAAAGCAATCCTGCAGAAAAAAAAAAAAAGCCAGAAATATAACACTATCTGACTTCAAATTATACTACAAAGGCAAAACAGCATGATACTGGCAGAAAAACAGACGCTTGGACCAATGTAGCAGAATAGAGAACCCAGAAATCAACCCACATACTAACATCTAATTGATATTTGACAATAACACCAAAGACATACATTGGAGAAAAGACTGCCTTTTCAATAAATGATGCAGGGAAAACTGGACATCCATATGTGAAAGAATGAAAATAGACCTGTACCTGTCACCATATACTAAAATCAACTCAAAATGGATTAAAGACTTAAATATAAGACCTGAAACTATGAAACTCCCTAAAAGAAAACATAGGGGAAACACTTCAGGATCTAGGACTGGGCAAAGACTTTATGAATATGATCCCCAAAGCACAGGCAACAAAAGGAAAAATAATCAAATGGTATTATATCAAACCAAAAAGCTTCTACACAGCAAAAGAAACAATTAACAGAGCAAAAAGACAACCTACAGTATGGGAGAAAATATTTGCAAACTATGCATCCAACAAAGGATTAATATCCAGAATACACAAGAAACTCAAACAACAGTAAAAAAAAAATAACCTGTTTAAAAAATGGACAAAGAAGCTGAATAGGCATTTCTCAATGGAAGATATACAAATGGCCAGCAGACACATGAAAAAAATGCTCAACATCACTCAGCATCAGGGAAATGCAAATCAAAACTACATTGAGATATCATCTCACCCCACTTAGACTGGCTAATATAAAACAGAGAATAGCAAATGCTAGCAAGGATGCAGGGAAGGGGAACACTCCTACACTGTTGATGGGACTGTAAATTGGTGCAGCTGTTATGGAAAACAGTATGGATGTTTCTCAAACAACTACAGATAGAACTGCCATATGATCCAGCAATCCCACTGCTGGGTATATACAAAGAAATGGAAATCATGATGTCAAAGGGACATTTGCACTTCCATAAAATTCTGCCATTTGCAGCAACATGGACGAACTTAGAGAAAATTATGTTAAATGAAATAAGGTAGGCACAGAGAGAGAAATACCACATGACCTCACTAATAAGTGGGAGCAAAAAAAATAAACAAATAATTTTTGAAAAAAGAAAGATACAAGAATCAGAGCTATACATTGAACTTTCGAAAGGAGAGAACAGATCTGAGGTTACCATATGTGGGAAGGGTGGAAGAGGCGGGAACCTAAGGGAGGAATTGGCAAAGGACCATGAATAATGATTACATTGTATAATGTTGAATATCCTAATTATCCTGATTTGAGAATCACATATTGCACACAAGTATTGATATTCAACTCTATACCACACAGATATGTACAATCAACTCTGTTTCAATAAAAAAAGAAATGAAAATAAAGTTTCTGAGTACTTAAAACTTTGAAAAACTGTGTCGTTTAATATGCAGTGTACAGAGCACTTTTAGGGTAATGAAATCACTTTGTATGATACTATAAATGGTGGATATGTGTCATTATAAATTGGCCCAAACCCACATAATGTACAACACCAAGAGTGGGCCCTAATGTTAACCACGGACTTTGGGTGATAATGATGTATCAATGTAGGTTCATCCGTTTTAACAAGTGTACTGAGTGGGATTTGATAATGGGGGAGTTTTTCCTGTTGAGAGGCAGGGAGTATGTGGGAAATCTTTATACCTTCTGTTCCATTTTTCTGTGAACCTAAAGCTGCTCTAAGAAATAACATTTATGGCTGATTAGCTGAGTTGATTAGAGCACTGTGTTATAACACCAAGGTCAAATGTTCAGATCTCTGTTCTGGCTAGCTGCCAAAACTAACAAGCAAGCAAACAAACAAAAAGTAAAGTCTATTAAAAAAACAAAAAAAGAAAAAAAAATTCATTTGACAAAATTCAACATCAATTTATAATAAAAACTCTCAAAAAATTGAAATAGAAGAGAACTTCCTCAATCTGATAAAAATTTATTAAACAAACAAACAAACAAAATACTCAGTGTTTCCATGAACACATGATGGGGGAGGCAGTCTCTTCAATAAAAATTGTGCTAGGAAAACTGGATATACAGATATGCAGAAGAATGAATTTGGACCCATATTTCACCCATATACAAAAATCAACTCAAAATGCATTAAAAACTTAAACATAAGAACTGAAACTGTTAAACTACTAGGAAAAAAATTTGGCAAAGAATTTTTGGCTATGACTCCAAAAGCACAGGCAACAAAAGCAACAAATGGGATGCATCAAACTAATATGTTTGTGTACGGAAAAGCCACTAGCCATTCTCTGGATGAATCTCCAGAGAATTGTGCTGAGTGAAAAATGCCAATTCCAAAAGATTACATAATGCATGACTCAATTTATATAGCATTCCCCAAACAATAAAAATTATAAAACTGGAGAACAGATTAGGTGTTGCCAGTGGTTTAGGAAAGGTTAAGGGCAGGAGAGAAATGGGTCTGCCTATAGAAGGGCAACATGAGGATGCCCTGTATCCTGACTGTACCTGTGTGGATACACAGTTATGATAATATACTGTAGTTTTATAACATAATACCACTGTGGGAAGCTGAACAAAGGGTACACAGGATCTTTCTGTATTATTTCCTACAGTTACTGGGCCCAAGACAGGCTGCATGCCCCAAACAAAAACCCTGCCATGGCTTGCCAAAATCCATTACCCCAGGGCATTCAGCTCGTGGCACAGACTTGTCAAAATCTTGTTACCAAACCCAAGTCCGACTGCCTGCCCCCAAACAAAAACAAACTCAAAAGTTAAATGTTTGGTAAAAATGGAAGTCAGCTTAATTCAGGAATACCCGTGACCTGAGGATAGATGTCAGGCTAACTCATCTCTCTGGTAAACCTGAAAGAGAATGGCCAGACTAATGCCATCACCCCAACTCAGATTTACTGAGGGGTTGTTAAAGAGGAGATTGAGGGAATGGAATGTGGGAAGTTGGGGGAGGGAGAACATGAGCTGTGGGGGCTCCATGCAAGGAGCCAAGTGCAAGCTGTCACCAGTGCTCTGTCCAGTTTCTGTTCCCATCCTTGGTGTTATCTTAGGGTCCTGCTGCAGGGGTGGAATCAGCATAGACTTATTGATTTCTTCCTTGGTTTCTCAGGGTCTGGATACTACGTGTTTCCTTGCAAGTTTGCAACTCCAGGCTGACTGTAAAACAAATTTACATTTATCTAAATAATATCATATTGTCCCATAACCAAGGTTCAAAATATCAAATAACGATGGGAAAAGAGGGAACTCAGAGAAATGCGTGCCAAAAACAAAAAGTGTCTTTTTAAAATTTGCCTATCACCCAGGTGGTTTTAGGCCCCAACATAGCTTTAGTTCTGCTCACTCCAACATTACTACTATCTAACAGTTTTTAGCTTAGTACTCTTTTTTTCCATGAACATAATTGTATTACATGCAAATAATGTTGTTCCATCTATTTTTTCAATACTTATTACTTATTTCTTTCATATATTATATTGACAAAAATTGTACTGACAAAAATTGCCAGAACAGTATGAAATGATGGGAGTAAAGGTTGTTCTTATTATCTTCTGTCTTAATAAGAGCACATATACTATTTCCCCATTTGGTATATGTATTTGTTTTTATTTTTATTTTTATTTTTTATTTATTTATTTTTTTCCTGACTGGTAAGGGTATCGCAACCCTCAGCATGGTGTTGTCCGCACTGCGCTCAGCCAGTGAGTGCACCGGCCGTCCCTATATAGTATCCGAGCCTGCAGACTCGGTGCTACCAGTACCGCACTCTCCTGAGTGAGCCACGGGGCCAGCCCTGTATTTGTTTTTAAATAAATATGGGTTCCACCAGCCCTTAACTGCAATTCCAAAATCCAAGCAGTTCTGAAAACTGAGCATATTTTCCTGCGTTTGGGGCCTAAATTTATTGGATGATGACACCTGCTGTGAACTGATATGAGATTGTTGATAGTCTGAATTTATTGCACATGTTATAAATAGTCACGTTTTGCTGTAGGAATATTCATGTGTTAGATTATGTGATGCTACTTCAGAACTCTCCAGGGGTACCAAGAAAAGTATGGTGTATGCAGCGTATTACCTGTCTTAAATCTGAAAAATCCAAAGGCCTGTTCGTTTTGGATAAAGGAATGTGGACCTATATTTTTTATATAATAATATATTTCCTCTATCCTTGTGGGTATTATTAAATGGATTAAACAATATATATATTGAGATATGTATGTTTATTTTATTTAGTCCAAAGATGTGGTCTGTTGACTGGTAATAATCACCAAAGACAAACTGATATCAATCTCAATAAATCTAAACATTTGCAAACATTACTCATTTAAACAATAAATCACAAAAGAAGAGAACAGAACTGAGGTTACCAGAGGTAGAATGGGGGAGGGGGAGAGGGTAAGGGAGGAATTGGTAAAGGGCCATGAAAATAAATTGTATTGTATAATGTTGAATATCCTAATTATCCTGATTTGAACAACACATATTGCACACAGGTATTGATAAGCAATGCTGTACCCCGCAGATATGTACAATCAACTATGTTCCAATAAAAATAAATAAATAAATAATGAACATTTTTAATTTAAGCATAATTAATTATACATATTTCGGGGGTGCAGCATTGACTACCATTACCTGTGTACAACATATAATGATCAAAACAATATTATTAGCATATTAATTATTACAAATCATAATTTTTCTTTGTGCCTGTTACCAATATCTTCTCAACCCTCCTCTCCCTGTCCCCTTCCCACATCTAGTAAACACAGATTTGTTCTCTTCTTCTGAAAGTTCAACATATTATTTTAGTCTTTTCTTCCTTCCTTTCTTTCTTCCTTCTTTGTTTTCATTCTTTCTTAGTACCCAGTTATGAGTGAGGACATGTGGTATTTCTCTTTCTGTGTCTGGCTTATTTCACTTAGCATAATTTTTTCCAGGCTCATCCATGTTGCTGTGAATGGGACAATTTCATTCTTTTTTATGGCTGAGTAGTATTTCATTGTGTATATATAGCACATTTTCCTTATCCAGTCATCCGTCGATGGACATTTAGGTTGGTTCCAGATTTTGGCTACTGTAAATAGAGCTTTGATAAACATGGGAGTGTAGGTGTTACTTTGACATGATGATTTCGATTCTTTGGGTATATACCTGGAAGTGGGATTGCTGGATCACATGGTAGTTCTATCTGTAATTGTCTGAGAGAACTCCCTACTGTTTTCCATAATTGCTGTACTATTTAACTTTACCACCAACAGTGTAAAAGAGTTCTCCTCTCTCCACATCCTCACCAGCATTTGTTATTCTTGGTCTTTTTAATAATGACCAGTCTAACTGGGGTGAGATGATATCTCAGTGTGGTCTTGATTTGCATTTCCCTGATGATTAGTGATGTTGAGCATATTTTCATGTATGTGTTGGCCATTTGTATGTCTTCCTTTGAAAAATGTTTATTCAGATCCTTTGCCCATTTTTAAGTTGTATTATTTGGGGGGTTTTTTTGTTTGTTTGGGGTATTTTTGGTGTTGAGTTGTTCGAGTTCCTTATATATTCTGGACATTAATCCCTGTAAGATGTATAGTTTGCAAATATTTTCTCGCATTCTGGTGGTTGTCTTTCTGTTCTGTTGCTTGTTTCCTTGGCTGTGCAGAAGCTTCTAAGTTTGATATAATCCCATTTGTTTATTTTTTCTTTTGTTGCCTGTGCTTTTGGGGTCTTATTCATAAAGTCTTTGCCCTGTCCGAATTCCTAAAGTGTTTCCCCTATGTTTTCTTTTAGTAGTTTCACGGTTTTAGGTCTTATATTTAACTCTTTAATCAACTTTGAGTTGATTTTGGTATATGGTGAGAGGTATATATTGAATACTAATTGCCTGGACTTGAACATCACATATTGCATGCTGGTATTGATATTCAATGCGGCACCCAACAGATATGTACAATCAACTATGTTCCAATAATAAATAAATTAAATAAATAAATAAATAAACAAAAATAGAATTTTAAATTAAAAATTAAAAAAAATAGTATTACCATATCAACTGAATAAAAAGTAATACAACTAGTTGCTAGATTTGATAGTTTTTTAACTAACAATATATATGTGTATTTATATATCTATAAAAGATACTTCTTCAGTATCTTTTTCTTTGCAGAAACACTGAGTTTTGTTCCTATAATGGGATTTGTGAGACTTATGAGTAGCATCCTAATACAGAAAATGATAACTTCCCAATCTTATTCATTTTGTTCTAATTATTTAAAGTTTGAGAAATATTTCCACCCAATTACTTATGAGAATCCTTCTTAAACTCGGAATCTCAAAGATCATTGTCTTACATCTTCAGTATTTCTGCTAATAATTCCTCTGTTTCTGGTGTCATCAGACTCAGATTCAACAAATATTTCTTGAACAATAACATCTCTTGAGAAATACTATGTTTCACGTGCTATTCTAAGAAACTTCATTCATAGATTAATCCATTAAATTCTCACAACAATTTCATGTATTAGACTTATTCCCACTTTACAGGTGAAAAAACAGAGGCACAGATTTAAATAATTCTTCCGAGGTCATATAGTTGAATACAAGCAGTGTGACTGCGGAGCCTGCATTATCAACCTCTACATTATAGTGCTTATTAAGGGGTTGAATTCTGTGCCAAACTTTTTCATCAAGTTTGTTTTATTTGATCCTCAAAGCACCTGTAATGTATGTCATTAGCATTATATGGAAAAAAGTACATAACAAAATCCTAAATTAAAGCAAATATCAATTACAAACATGGAAATAAATCCGAGAAACCCTAACTTTCAATTCATTGCTCCTTCTATGACATTATGGAATTAAGGGGCATTACTTATAAGGGGTCAAGAGATAAAGCAAGAAATAGTCTAGCATTTCAGGCATTCTACATATCTTATAACATTTCATCCTCTCGACAACTCTATGAAGCCCATAAATCTCATTACATAGATTAGGAATCTAAGGTTCAAAGAGGTTAAGTAAAATTCCCAAGATTGCATGACTGCGTTAGGATGTAAGCCCACACTGGCCTGGCCCAAAGTCTGTGGCTTCCCTTTGAGCAGGAGTACTGTGTGATAGAAAGAAATGGAGACTGCCAAGGAACAAGAAGGCAAGGGGATTAACTATGAGATTGTAGGGATATTGTGACACCCTCTCCCTCATGCAACTTTCCTGATAAACTTCTATTTCCTGAGTTTTGCAAACATTCCATATTCCTGTCCTCTGCCCCAGTCTTTTTTCCTTCCTCTTGCAACTCTTTTGGTCTCTTGGGCACCTGCCTCAAAGCCATCCCAAAGTATCAGAAGGAGGAGGGAAAAATGGGGACTGAAGGAAGGAGGTACACAATAAAGAACTCTGACCTGGCTTGGCAGGGTTCTCTGACGAGGGAGGCAGAGAAGGTGGAGTCTCTGTAGCATCTTTCTTTGTCCTGATGCTTTACTTTCTTGTACACACACTTCCCACGTTCTTTCCTCACCACCCTGACCATCTCAGGAAGACACCGATGAGTCAATGACATCTGAATAAGTGAGTGGATTCTGTTAGCTGCTGTTCCTCTTCAAGTGGGCAGTTGTCCTGTATCTTCTTTACTTCTGTCCAGTACATCCATCTTCTTATTTCTCTTCACATTTAATCAAACCCAAACCCCTCTCAACATTTTCCACATCTGGTTCACTCTTTTGATACACAGACCAATATTACTTTATCTTTTTCACTCACTGCCATTCTTTTACTTATTCATATTCTTCCTGTCCTCCCTACAGCCTGTCTTATCTTCCATACCTAGTCTGTTCTTTCCATATTTTAGTTATCTCCACCTAATATCTTATTGTATCTATTGTGTATATTGCAAGTTTATCCTGCCCAAAGATTATACTTCTTATCCTTAGAAGTTCCAGTCTTCCTGCACTTAATCGGGACTTCATCTTCTTTAGTTTTAATCTGGTCCCTGCGGGTCTGCAATCAATATATGTCTTCCTCTCATATTATTCTAACTCTGTCATATTTTCTGGTAATCCACCTAAATTCTCTATTCCTGATCATTTCTACCCAAATCCCTTTTACATTCTTCTTTCTGTATATTCCATTCCTATTATCTGCAACTCATCTGTTCTGCCCATATTTTACCCTCTTTTATTTTTACATCCTCCCATGTATCCATACAGTGATTAACTAATCAGCAACTAAAGCAGATCCTATAATAGGAACTAATGTCAGAAGGAGAGACAGATACACCAGTAAATAATCTATGTCTGCAGAAATATGGGTAATTTTGAAGTGGTAATTAAGGGACTGAAAAGTGAAAGGTAAATAAGAATTCATAGGAGGAGGGCAGGTGTCTTGACAGAGAGAAGTGTATATACAAAGTCATGGAGTTAGAGAAAAAACCTTATGACATATTTAGAAAAAGCGAAATAGAGGGCAATGACAGGATTGTTGTAGAACAGTTAAAAAGAAATACTTTTTGATGCTTTATTGGAGGATTTTGTATGTGTTTTACAAAACTGGATGCTCTTGAGGTCAGTGATTTCTACACAGAAATATCACTCTAGAAACAAGTGGAGGTTAGTCTGATGAGGGTTCAGGCTGGTGAAAGACCAGGTAAAAGGCTATTGAAGTAGTTAAACCAAGAAGTAGCAAGGATCTGGTATAAAGGACTAGGGAAAAGTCAGAAGAAATAGGACAGGAGAAAGGGGACAGACATGAGAGAGAATTAAAGAAGAAATTTAGATAGGACTTACATTAGCTAAGGATGGGATGGGAGGGATGGATATAGAAGATCTAGGAAACTTCCAGATCTCTAGCATAGTTGACTGAACTGAAACTAATGCCATTCATTATGATAGAGGAATAATTGGCTTAGGAAAAATTTTTTTAGACATAGTGTATTTGAGGGTCCCATGTGACATCCAGACAATTATGTCCACTCCTTGCTATACCGTTAAGGGTATATGGGGCCACTTCAGCTACACAGTTTCTCCTTTACAGCTACCTGAGCAATAGCAGCAGTAGTATATCAAATAAAATGACATGTTGGCTTTCATGGGTTCTAGTGGGAACAGTAATGGGAGGAGCCTCATCAAACCTGTGAAGGAAAATGGAAAGAGGGGTAACTGATGTCTCTGTGAGGAGGTGCTGCATGAACCAAGACTCGAATGCTAAGAAGTTAGCCACGTTCGTAGAGATTACAGCATGAGAAAAGCTACGACGTGATATACATGTCACATGCCAAGAGCTGCAGGGTATGAAATGCACTTCAGACTGTGGCAAGAAATAAGATTTTGGTGAAAGCAGTGGCAGATCATGAAGTGGTAGGCCTTGTTAAATAGTTTGAACATCATTGTATAGGCAGTGGGACATTATAAAAGGGTTTTAAGTAGGAGAGTAAAATAGTCTTTACTCTTTAGGGATGAAACTATGCACAGAGAGAGACCCGTTAGGAGTCTATGTGTGAGAGGCTAATTTTTTTCAAGTGTGTATAGTGCATCAAACATGAAGTTAGAAAAGACTAAAGTATAAGCATGAAAGTCTAAGGTGAAGAGGATCAAAAGC
This sequence comes from Cynocephalus volans, assembly GCF_027409185.1. NCBI lineage: Eukaryota > Metazoa > Chordata > Mammalia > Dermoptera > Cynocephalidae > Cynocephalus > Cynocephalus volans. The sequence goes on along the minus strand of NC_084463.1, from coordinate 107,240,937 downwards.
ACCATGAGAAGCATATAAGGCAGGTATTGAGGAGAAAGGATCAAGGCTAAGGTCATGAGTGACAATTATAGGCCCGAGGTTCCCATTTACATGTATGTACATGTATAATGCAGGGATAGGCATGGCAGCTTAAACTTCCAGAGATAAGAAGATGAAAATATGACCCTACATATAGACTGTGAGCTCCTTAAAGACTTACTGAGTATGTGTCTTATTAACCTTTTATGTGCCACACTCTTAGACTATGGTCTAGAACATAGTTGATCCACCATAAATTTTGAAATAAATAAAATTGTGAGTATGGATGATAAGAATGGGAGTGAAAGAAAATACAAGTCAGGGATCTAGGCATTTCGTAGTTGCATACAATCTTCTAGGACTGAGAAATGCCAAGGGCTCAAGTCCTGAGTAATGCTCAAGTCGTGATGGCAGGGTAAAAGGGAAACTTAGGTACAAAGTCATTAGAAGTTTGAAGCTTAATTTGTGAGCACATTCTGCCCCTGTTAACCTCATACGGATAGGTCTGAAACTAAAAAGTAAAGAATCTTTTTAGAGGAAATAGCACCCAGATATTCAGCTGACTCCTCTCCATTCTCCTCTCTAATCTACACACTCCCTCTCAGTGCTATGACCATACAGGGGCACAGGGTGAAAACAGTCCTTTCTTCATATCAGCTCCCATGTGGTAATGCCAACTTGTACTCCACACGAGACCCAGAAAAGACTTGAAGTTCTGAAAGGGCAAATTGTATCTTTGATACCAAGGTAAACAAAGAGAGTACTCTACTAAATGTATGTTTTTATATTGGCCTTGATGCTAAAGGAAGGTGCTCTGTTCTCATTCCAAGAGAGTTAATACAGCTTTTAGAAGTCCTCCTGCCATCCAGCACCCACTTCCTAATCTGATTTCCAAGTGGGTCCCAGGTCCTCATCTTAAGTACTGGGTTATGTAGCACTTTCTTTCTACAGGTGCTTTGACTTTGTGTGTTGGGCTTCGGTCTATCTTCCTTGCAGGAGGCAACTGCTTCCATAGCTGAGTCCCAAAGATTCCCTCTCCTGGTTGTAAATCCAGGATGTATTTTATAATCCCTCCTTCATGTCGCCTGAATGTTTTAGAAGCTCTGAGGTCCTAAGTTCCTGGTTCTACCTCTTACTATTTCTGTGACCCAGAACAAGTCACTTAACCTTTGTATGCTTCCGTTTCTTTAAGCGTTAGATGGGGCTATAGTACTAATTCACAGAGTTCTAAGGATCAAGTGAATTAATACTGCAAACTTCTTAGAATAGTGCCTGAACTAATAACATATAGTAAATACTCAGTTGTGCTATGTATTATTGTTGTCCCTCCATTGTTTAACTTATATCCTCAAAACAGACTCATGATCCAGCTCATAGACAAACTCTCACTTTAGGGCAGCCCAGACTCTCATTTTTGGTTTTTTATCTATGTTCTTCCAGGAACTAGTGTCATTTTTACCTGGTGCTTCTCAATTGATGCTTCTCCAAAGGTCAAGATAAACTCCTATTCTGTCCCCAATACAAAGCCATTTATTTTTATTTATGTTTATCTTAATTGTTCTCAGATTAAAGAAGAGAGAAATAACTTCCGCTCAGTGATTAACTATATGCACTACATACATTGCATTCTATCAATATAAGCCCACCAAGAGAAAGGCCGGTGCTTGCTGCTGCCTCCTGAAGACACTCTATTCTTATCTGCTGAAGAGCAGTGGACAGGACCAACACCATGGAGCAGAGAAACCATAGTGGAAGAGTGCGTGAGTTTGTGTTGCTGGGCTTCCCAGCTCCTGTGCCACTGAGGTCACTATTCTTTGCCCTGTCTCTGCTGGCCTATGTGTTGGTGCTGACTGAAAACACACTCATCATTATGGCAATCAGGAATCACCCCACACTCCACAAACCCATGTATTTCTTTCTGGCTAATATGTCCTTCTTGGAAGTCTGGTATGTCACTGTCACTATTCCCAAGATGCTTGCTGGCTTTGTCGGGTTCAAACAGGCTCATGGACAACTAATCTCCTTTGAGGGCTGCATGACACAGCTCTACTTTTTCCTGGGCTTGGGCTGCACTGAGTGTGTCCTTCTCGCTGTTATGGCCTATGATCGCTATGTAGCCATCTGCCATCCTCTCCACTACCCTGTCATTGTCAGTAGCCGGCTGTGTGTGCAGCTGGCAGCTGGCTCCTGGGCTGGAGGGTTTGGCATCTCCATGGTCAAAGTTTTTCACATATCTCGCCTCTCTTACTGTGGCCCCAACATTATCAACCACTTTTTCTGTGATGTCTCTCCATTGCTTAACCTCTCATGCACTGACATGTCCACAGCAGAACTTACAGACTTCATCCTGGCTATTTTTATCCTGCTGGGGCCACTCTCTGTCACTACAGCCTCCTACATGGCCATCACTGGTGCTGTGATGCACATCCCCTCAGCTGCTGGACGCCGTAAAGCCTTTTCCACTTGTGCCTCTCACCTCACTGTTGTGATCATCTTCTATGCAGCCAGTATCTTCATCTATGCCCGCCCAAAGGCACTCTCAGCTTTTGACACCAACAAGCTGGTCTCTGTACTCTATGCTGTCATTGTACCATTGCTCAATCCCATCATTTACTGCTTGCGCAACCAAGAGGTCAAGAGAGCCCTACGCTGTACTCTGCACCTGTACCAGGGCCAAGATGCTCACCCCAGAAAAGCTAGTGCAGATGGGTAGAGGGGAAGTTGAAGACCGATAAAATGCTATTAAGCTTGAGATCAACATCTTCTACAAAGTCGAGTGGAGTTCTTAGGGCCTAAAGTAGGCGCTAGAGTTTCAAAGGCATCACCAAGGAACTAGGAATACTTCCGTGTAACTAGTCCAGGAGGAGAAAAAGGGATGAATTGCAAAATAGAAGCTGGATTTCTGCATAACAGGGTCATAAAATACAGGTTACAGGTTGGTCCCTTATTGTCTCCTGTATTGTAATTTACATAGACCCGGTTCCATTCAAGGAAGTACAAGCTTTATTATGAAAAAGCAACAAGAGACTTCTTAATGAGACCTCTTCCAGCCACAGGCCACCGACTGTAATGTATGCAGTAATAGGAGGTGATCATTGCAGTGTGAGTTAAAAGGCAATGAGATGAGAAACTAAGAATTTCTGTCTTGGTAGCATATCACCTCCTGAGCCACAGGAATTTCGGGCCTCATTTTCTAATTTACCAGGGTCAGTGTGCACATTGAACTGGTGACTGAGCGCAGTTGTTTCTCTAATCTTCTGTCTCCCTAATTAGACTATAAACACCATGGAAACAGGATCACATTTGCTTGTACACCATTTTATTACAGTGGCCCAGAACAGGAACTAGCACATGATGGCTATGAATAAATATAATAAAAGTGTATAGTTGGGGCCATGTAGGCAAGGCATGCATGTCACACCTATGTGTATATGGGTTTGGTAGGTTCAGGAACTAAGCCCCTCATACTTCTCTAGCATATACAGAGGTACAAATTTTCTCAGTCCTGTTGGGAAGAAATTTGTCAATATGCATCATAAACCCTAAAAATATTAAAAACATTCTGATTCAGAAAGAATTGTATAGATAGACATTTTTGTTTATAGTGACAAAAACTTGAAAAAGTGCTTAATTTCCACAAATAGGGCACTGGCTAAATAAATTATGTCTCATACATTAATGGAATACTATGCAGACATTAAAATAACATGATCCAAATAGTTAATGACAGAAAAATATTGCTATATAATAAATGAAAAGATTAGGTTATGTAACAGTATCAAAAGTATCATCCTTATTAGTTTGTCTGTTTAAATAAGACTAAAAGGAATTTGACTAAAATGTTAGCTGTAGCTAGGTAATTGACCTCTTACTCTCATAAATTACATTCTGGGACAAAGCATCGTTGCCAACGTTTTTATTTAAATAAACTTTTCTTAGCCAATAAGATATACAACTTAATTCATTTGGACAGAGAGATGGTTAGAGGGTATGTTACTATGATTTGCAGAAATTTAACTCCCCGCTGTTACCCAAGACCCAGAACCCTAAAGACAATGAAGATTTTACTCCAGATGTGAGATCCAGCTATTGCTGCTTGCCTTTTTATAGATGTCTGCTGTAATAAAGTATGTAAAAGGCTACTATCAAGAATAATGGAGGGCCGGCCCGTGGCTCACTCGGGAGAGTGCGGTGCTGATAACACCAAGGCCACGGGTTCGGATCCCTATATAGGGATGGCCGGTTGCTCACTGCGGAGAGCGTGGTGCTGACAACACCAAGTCAAGGGTTGAGACCCCCTTACTGGTCATCTTTAAAAAAAAAAAAAAAAAAAAGAATAATGGGCATTATTTGCTAGTCCGTACCTATTAAAAATTTTAATATAACATATATATCTATTTGCGCCAAAGGGGTTACGTAAGTATCTTGTTATAATAATTTTTAAAATGACTTATAAGTATCTTGTAATAATATTTTTTAAATGACTGGATATAAAGATTATGAAAAGTCTGCCTCCCAACTTTCCCCATAGAATAGGTTTTTGAAATGGGGCAGTGATCTGGGATGGGACTGTCCTCTGCTGGGCATTGCTATTATTGCTATTATATGAACTTGTCTTATAGGTCAACTCCAATTAACAGGAAGTAAAAACTTTAGGTTGATATTCCTCATTGTGCTTTTCTTCAGGCTTTTTACAATAAAATGCATTAATTTTTCTTTTTCAAGTTAAAAAAACACCTCTAATTTTGGCTTCAAAATTTGAAACTAAACCCTCTAGGAATAGGAACAGTATTTAGCACAGTGTCCTGCATATATTTATCTTTCAATAAACAATGAATGAGAAGATGTTTGAGTCCATGAAAACCATAGTGAGATTGACACCTCTCTTGACTGGGACTTAATTTTAACAGTCATACTGAGTTTAAGGTCATAAAACCTCCTAATATTTTTCAAATAAACTGTTAATTATCAGATTAAGTACTCCCAGAGATTATGTTTAAAGCCATGACTCTGGATGAAATCACCAAGTGTGCTAAATATAGACAGAAAAGAGGAAAGATCCAAGGGCTAAGGTGTAGGACATGCCTACATTTTGAGGTTGGGAAGATGAGCAGAAGTGCTCAGAATGATAGAAGCAAGCCAGGCAAGCATGGGGTCCTGGAGGTCTACTTGGGGACAGAGGAGCCTAAGCTGAATCAAATGCTTCTGGTTGGTCAAGAAAGAGGAGGGCTGAGAATTGACCATTGCATTTGGTATGTGAAGGTCATTAGATTTGTTAAGGGCAGTTTCAGTGGAGTGTTAAGGTTAAGCCTGATTGGAGTGGGTTCCAGAGAGATGTGAAGGAAACAGTATGGACCACTCTTTTAAGGGATTTTTCCCTAAATGGAAGGAGAGAAATGGTATTGTACTTAGGGTGGGAAGAGCTGTCAGCAGAGGAATTTCTTCTTGCTTTATTTCTGTCATTACTGTCATTTTATTTTCTTTGAATGTAGAAGACATAAGAGCATGTGTTTTTGCTCACAGGAATAATCCTGAATGGAAGTGAAATAGACAGTGCAGAGAAGAGAAGTTGATAGAGATAGAAATGTGTGTGAGTAGGAAAGAAAAACGGGATCTAGAACTAAAGTAGAGGTGAGCCTGAGCTGGGACATGCAAATCCAGTCCTTAGATATAGGCAAGAAGTAAAAATCTCCATGCACAGATGCTGGTAAGTGGGTAGGCATGGAGGCAGAAGAGTGTGGAAGTCCTTTTCAGGCAGCTTCTATATTCTTGATAAAATAAGGAGCAAGGTTCATCCATCAGTGTCCAATTTGTAAAACATGAAATATTCTCAAGCAGAGGGAAGTTTAATGGAAGGAATTGGTTACAAAGCGTTGGAAGTGCTGAAAAAAAAAAAAGAAAAGAAAAAAGAGATTAAGTACTCCTCATCCTCCACTGAGTAACTTCTTTTGACCCCTACACCTGGATATAGGACTTAATTTTATCTCTGTTTCATCTGACCCTGTTTCTTTTAGACTATCTTTATAATCTTCCAATCTTTCAAAATGTCGCATGGCTAATGTGACTTTTATAGCTCTCTTTTGCCAGGGCAGTGTCTGGCAAAGTATACAGAAGGTAGGAGTACTGAGTCCACCTGAGTCATTCAGACAGCGGTGCTATTCAGTGTGGCCAGAGACAACCAACATCTACAGGCAAGTGAGGATGAACACAGATGACCTTTGTTCTCAAAATAGCTGGTGGTTTCCAGCAATGCTGAATAAACAAATTTCTTAGTAGGTCTTAGAAATTTCTTCACAGTATATTCTTAACTTTCCTTTTGCCCTTTATTTTAATCTCTGGTCCACTGAAAACTTTGTGCAGAGCAATTTTAGATTGTGATTAGAAATCTTGTTTTAACCTGGAATTAATAATTCAGTATCTTTTATTATTTGCTAACATTTCACACTGACCAGAATCTGGAAACAAAAACCTTTCTGGACAAAGAGCATTTTAAAAATAACAATCATTCTGTAGCTCCAAAAACCTTGTTTCCCTTTATTACAAAAGACCCTTACAGTTAGTTATAAAATCCAAGTAAAGATGAGAAAAGTCAAGTCAGAGAATACTAAAGAGAAGATACCTATATGGAGTGTGGCATATTGGACTAGAGATTTTGTAACATAAAAAGGATAGTAGTGAAAAAATTGAAAATCTGAATAAAATGATAAAATCTGAATAGTAACAATAATATATCAATTTTGGTTTTTAGTTTTGACATGTGTATATGGTAATGAAAGATGATTACGTTAGGAGAAATTGAAACTGGGTGAGGGGTATATGAAAATTCTCTTTAGCAACATCACAATTTTTCTGTAAGTCTAATATTCCAAAATAGAAACATTTATTTAAAAAGAAACACATTATTAGTATTTTTACACCAAATAATTTAATAAGAGTTTGATTAATTTTAGTGACTTCCATAAGGTATGCGGTCCCTTCCTTTTTGGTCACTGATACGTACAGCAATTGCTTTATTCTTTTATGAAAACGTGTTTTGAATTTTTACCTGGAATTTAGTTCACATGACATTTGAGCCTTGATGCTGTTTTAATTTAGCTGATTGATAAGGGAGAAGTAAAGGATAATTGGCACATGGTTATTGCTTTGTGCATTCAGCATCTCTAACAAACTATACCAGCTCTTTTAGGAATCACTGTTTGGTACTTGCAAGCTTGAGTGGACAGTTCCGTGCATCATAGAGAAATCCTACAGGGCAGGTGTCTTCATTTTCTCTTAGGGTCATTCCTCAAGGGAAGGTTACCTTCTCTGATTTTTATCTCTGATTTTTATGTCCTACAGTCTTATTTCATGAGCAATAATGGTTCCAACCTTCCCCAAATTAGTGCCAGCTCATCATATGCCTTTAGACAAAGGATGTGTGTGGGTGGAGTGTGGGAAGGGCTAGGTCCATCAAATACCACCTATCACATACGGACATTTAGATCCTCAAGGACTAGAGAAAGTTTCTCTAAGATTTCTCACTTTTTCAGGCTCTTGCTGTAGCTCCTTCTAGCCACCTTTGACACAAGGGCATCTCTTGGACATTTATTCTTGCAAAACTTTCAGGAGTTGATTCTAGATTTTATGATTACTTGAGACAATTAGCTTAGACTCTGAGAGCTCACTGGGCTGTGAACAACTTGACAAACAGAACAACTTCACCCTGTTCTTAGCACACAGTGCACACTTCACAAATGTTCCTTAGGTGACTGAATGTTCCTGGAGCCCAAGGAAGAGGGTGTGACCTCTAGTTGCTGAGGAGGCCACATTATTCTGTTTCTCACTTTTGTTGTCATGACTCTATATTCTTTCCTGTGCTAGTCTCTGCACTGAAAGCCCTCTCAACTCATTCCTACTGATCAAATATTGGATGTGGTTCATATTTCAACACAGATGATGTGAATTTTTTACATTTGTGTAGTTATCACAAAACAGTTAGGACTCCTTTCATATACATATCAATTTTGGTCCTAACATCAATGATAGAATATTGACAAAGGAACTATTCTTACCCAATTTTATGGATGAATAAACCAAGGAAAGAAAAAATTTTTCTAAGGTCAAATGTTTAATAAATGATGGAACCTAGATTAGGAAACAAAATTATTTCCTGTCTTACTACTTTCAAACTATCTTGCTCCCATGACCTTGAATGACACCTTTTTGATGAAATCTTTTCTAGGTTCCTGAGTTAGAAAGCGTATCTCCCTCCTTGGAGTTCCTGGAGAGCTTCATTAGTACATATTATTTAAAACATGTAACATTCCATGCTCAGTATAGTATATAACTTCCTATTTTACTTACAATACCACAAGTTTTCAAAGGGAAGACACCATGACCTATATATTTTTGTTCCAAAGAGTGTATAACATTCTATACAAAATAAGAGCTCACAATAAAACAGGGAGTGTTTTTAATAAAGAATAAACAAATAAATGCATGTGTTGCCTTATTAACCCAATTAGGTTTCTTACCCTGGTTTTTGAATAATTAGGTATCACATTTTCTTGCATCGAGGAGTAAGAGAAAAGTACCACACCATACCCAGAGGTAGAGATAAACATGAACTAGGTATAAACAGGAATTCATAGGTAGATGGAGACTCAGCTTCCCTGTCTAGGTCCTCTGGACATAGTGTTGGCAGTGCACACAAAGCTTCCCTAGAGCCAGGGCAGACTGAGTGTCAGTGAGCCTCCTGGGGTGAGGACAGGGGTAAATATAAGTGGATAAATATATTCTCCTCTTTCTGCTTCTGTCTTCTTACTTTAATGCTCAGTAACTACCAGGTAGTCTAAGAGAAGACCAGATATGGATATTGTAAGAATATGAAAGTCTGCAGAGCAGTCTGCTTTTCTGTGATCAGTGCAAATGTCTAAATAATTTTCCTCTCTCTAAGAGAGGGCAGAAGGAACATGGTGAGTGGTTGGAGGTACCAGGTAATATTGGTAGATCTCTCAAAAAGCTCCAAGGAAGATGAAGAGGGACTTGGGAAAATGTCAGCAGGCACTATTCCTGGGAAGGAGAAGGGTATTGGGAGAAATAAACAGGGAAATGAAAATGCAACACACGCTACAACCTTACTCAAAAGTGGGGAAATTGGAGCAGGCGCAGGACCTATTGGGTGTTAGACAAGAGCACAGAAGATATGTTTCTTGTTCAAGAAAAAAATCTATTAGTGTGTGTTGTCTCTTGAGAACAAGCACATACAGGATGAAAAAAAAAAAGTTCTGTAGCATGGTGATATGATTCTTTACCTAGGATGCCATAGATCCCAAAGCTCAGTGCTCTTAGTTCTGAAAGCAAGGAAAATAGAGAAAATCCTGCATCCCTCCATGCTTCAAAATAGAGCATGCTTAAGAGGTGTGTTTGTGGCAAGGAGAGGAGGAGAATATGAAGTAACAGGGTCATGTTTGAATATAGGAAAGCAATACTTTACAGAAAAGATGAGGAAGAAGGCATGAGTGATGTGTAACTTAGAGCTCTTCAGAGATGCTATAGTCCTGTTCTCCAGGAAACTCGATTTACTTCAATCCCCAGAATATAACAGATAAAGTGAATAGAAGATAAGGGTGTGTTTATATGAGCACATGCGAGTGAAAACAAGGGAGCATATGACAGAGTGTCTATGGTGTCGTGTGGCGTAATGTAATGACAGCTGTCACTTACAGAGAACAACCATGTACCAAGTCCTATGTTAAGTGCTTTCCATGCATTATCCCATTTAAACCCCAAAACAAACCAGTCAGGTAGGCATTATTATCAATATTCCCATTATACAGAAGAGGATATTGAAGTACATAATTGTTAAGCAATCTGTTTAGGATGAAACTGCTAGTAGCCTTTATTTGACTCTAATGTTAGTGCTATTAAATTCTATGTAAAGGTGAATGTGTGGGAAATTGTGTGGCCGATGGTTGAAAATGTGGGATTTTATACATGTGCCTGAGAGGAGGATTCTCTACCTTGATGTGGCTTCCTACGGGGACTAGAATATTGGAAAACTTACTACTCTTCTCTCTGAACCAGTTGCTCTTCCGCAGGAAAACTTATGGTCAAATGCATTGAAGAATAAGGCCAAGAACTACCTCAGGGATGAAGGTGCAGATTGGAGGCCAGAGGGCAAAGGGCAATCTCCTTCTAACCAGTAAGCAGGGCTGAGTTCTGGCTGTGAGTGCTGAAGTAGGAAGGGGTAGTGGTGCCAATAATATGTATTACAGAACTTCATCCTTCAGCCCCTTGCCATGGGCATGGCCAGAGATCTCTAGTCCAGTAGGATATCAGGGTGAGCCCTGACTGGCCTCCCACCCTCTGTGCAAAGTGGACAGCTTGGTGGGTAGTTTGGCAGAAAGAATGAGGAGAAATGGTCTAAAGGCAAGAATTGAATTCAGGCTTTATGGATGTGGGTGGCATTTAATGGAGATATATATTCATTTATATGTTTTAAAGAAATGACCCTATGGTAACCTACTCCCTTAACCAAAATAACTGGGCTAGCTCACCAGAAAATTTACCTTCTATCATTACAAGATCCACCTGTACTTGTGCTCCATTTGTGTGCCCTCCCCTGGGCGAGCATGAAACAATGAAATATTTAGAAACACTGACTTATCACATTAAGTGAGACCAAGGCTCAAATCAAATGTTCTCCGACCTTAAGGATATGTTTTTGAGGAAAGTACCCTGGTGTGCAAGCTCTGGATGTGTTAAAAAGTGCAGCCTTGTAGAGATGTGCCTTCTGCCATTAAAGACCTAAAGATCTCTCTCCTCTACCTCTGACCTATTTTCCATGGATCCCAAATCCCCAAGGGTTTCATTAATCCATATTCAATTAATATTCATGTTAATCCATAGTCATTTAATATTCATGTGTTTGCCAGTCACTGTACTACACATTTGGTTCACAGTCATGAAGGATAAAGGCTTGAATTTTGGAAGATTGCAGTGTAGTGGTCAGAAATCTCCATGCATGAGGAGTTGTGCACTGGGAAGCAAAGGACAATGAAGCTGTTGACCCAGTTTTCAAAGATGTCTCCTAAATGGAATCATGAATCTTGAATCTTCAGGCAAAGATTAGGGAGAGAGTACAATAGGAAGAGGAAAGAGTGTATGCAAAGCCAAGGGAACAAGAGAGATTGCAGTGTACTTGAGAAACAAAAACTAACTGAGTATATCTGAAGCATGGAATAGCATTTAAAGGGTCACAAGAGATGAGGTTGGAGAAATACGTGAGGATCGAAATATGAAGTGCCTTTTATGTGTGACAACTTAAACCTTTGCATTTTTATGTGAAGTCAATGCAGGAATCATTAAGAACATTTCCAACAGTTATTATCATTTTTAATTATCCTTAATTTGAAGAAATGTGCTGGATCAAAGGACTATATTCCAGAAATAACCCAAATATTGAACTTTTGGGACTTTTTCTGACCCAATGCTATCCTTCATGTTTCCTTACAGGCAGGAATAAATGTTTGTTCAGTGAGTTCCTAATTAAACAGAGCACTGGAGTCAACATGAGAGAGATGAATGGGTCTGTGTTCACTGACAGTGGAGCTGGGAATGACATGAATGTTGACATTCTAATCATTGTCATCAGGTGCGTGAGAGTTGGGGTGAAAGTACATTTTGATTGTGGGAGACTTTCATTACAAAAAAAATTTTAAAAACTTTGATGGGAATGTGTGCCTCACACTTGAAGAAGAGTTCCTATTAACAGAAATTACTTTTTGAGTTTCATTCACAGGGAAGACTAAATTACTAACTCATTTTGGTCTTTTATCTGATGTCATAGACATCTCATTATTTGTGGCATTGCTGTAGAAGACTTCAGTATCTCTCATGCTTTTAGTCATGCTGGGGACAAACATCACTCTGGTCAGTGAGTTCATTCTGGTGGGCTTTCCCACTGCCCCATGGCTGCAGGTACTGCTCTTCTTCTTCTTCCTTGGAGTCTACCTGTTAGTGGTAGTAGAGAATCTTGTTATCATGCTCACTGTTTGGGTCACTGGCTCCCTGCATAAGCCCATGTACTATTTTCTGAGTAGCATGTCATTTCTGGAGATCTGGTATGTCTCTGTCACAGTCCCCAAGATGCTGGATGGATTCCTCCTGCAGAGACGGCGCATCTCTTTCACAGGTTGCATGACCCAGCTCTATTTCTTCATCTCGCTTGCCTGTACTGAGTGCGTGCTCCTGGCAGCCATGGCCTATGATCGTTATGTGGCCATCTGCCACCCTCTTAGATACTCAGTTATCATGACCACATGTTATTGTGTGCAACTGGTGGCTTTATCCTACATGAGTGGTTTCATGGTCTCTGTCATCAAGGTCTATTTCATTTCACATGTTGCTTTCTGTGGCTCCAATGTCATGAATCACTTTTTCTGTGACATCTCACCAGTCCTCAAACTGGCATGCAAAGACATGTCCACTGCTGAGCTAGTGGACTTTGCTTTGGCTATTGTCATTCTTGTGTTCCCTCTCATCACCACTGTCCTCTCCTATGTCTACATTGTCTCCACCATTTTGCACATACCCTCCACCCAAGGAAGGAAGAAGACATTCTCTACCTGTGCATCACACCTCACTGTAGTCATAATTTATTATACAGCCATGATTTTTATGTATGTCCGGCCCAGAGCTATTTCATCATTTAATTCTAACAAACTAATCTCAGCTGTGTATGCAGTCCTTACACCCATGCTCAATCCATTTATCTACTGCCTAAGAAACCAGGAAGTCAAGAATGGTATCAAAAAGACCCTGGGGGGTGGCCAGTGCCTCCTGCTCAGCTAAGCCCTGATTAAGCCCTGCTGCCTTGAGAAGTCAGTGTCCTAGGTAGGATGTCATTTCCATGACATTTATTATGGTCCTGTTCATCATTAGCACTGCTCTGTAGACCTGGATTCTTAAAGAAATCACAGGAAAGAAAAAGTAAAAAAAAAAAAAAAAAAAAAAAATTAAAGGAGAAACTGAACATGATATTTATTGCTTTAAACATGCTTTAAACATTAATACATGCTGTAGATACTTAATAAGTACCCTGAAATGATATAATAATAATAAATATTTAACACATACAAGGTGTTGTTCTCAGCACTTTATATACAATAAACTATTTTATTCTCTTAATACTTTATGAGTTAATTATGGTGAGTTACCTGATATTGCAGATCAGTAAACTGAAGCACAGAGAGGTTAAATAAGTAGTCCAAGACTGCACACCGAATTAATATCAAAGCCATTATTTGAACCCAGGGAGTCTGGCTTGAGAATCTACTGTATTAGATTGTCTCTATAACTAGGATTCTGTGATAGTAGCTCTAGAAGCACATTGGCTAACATTGATGCCTGGAAAATAGAAGCAATCCAGTGGTTAATCTATGTGCAGATGTGATGGTAACTGAAAATGGTGTTGTAGTGATGGTGGTGGTTGTGATTGCACTGAGTTAGTGGTGATGGATTACCGTCTATATTAGTAATAATTTTGACCATTTCACAATCCTCTTCCAATTTTGGCCTCCTTCTAGGGCTATAACATCTCATTTCTTATTACAGGACTGAGATCAATAGTTTCATGAGAGACAAAAGAATTGATATTACTGAAACTTTTTCAGTTGGTATTTGTCTCTTGAGATACTTTCTTTTGAGTTCTTGAATTCTAATGGCTTTCCATGCTATATTATGACTACCCTCAGCAAACCAATGGAATATCATTACATTAATACATGTCTGAACTGAAACCCTCAACACATCATTATAATATAGGTCCTAAATTAAAATGAGGGGAAAAAATGCAAAATTTTCTAAGACAAATGGGAATGTTAGATATCATTGAGGCATCTGCTGACTAGATCAGGAAATGTAGTATACCTTTGTGAGAATTCTACAAAACTTCACTATATTGAGACTAAATATATTAGAAATCATCAGGAAGAGCTACTCTGACTATATAGACTGAACCCTTTTAAGCAAGAGGCCAAAATTGGTCTCCCAATTTGATCTAAGCCACCCTCAAAATCATTCAACATACCTGGACTAGTCATCCTTATATATTGCTCTTATAATGTTACTCTATTGCTTAATAATTCTGAATTTGAATTAAATAGTACCTACTTATTCTATTTATTATTATTATTTTGAAATCCTTCTAGCATTCATGAAACTTAATAATGTCCTTATCCTCTCCCCACCTAAACCATCTCAACCTTGTATTTTACCTGTTCCCAATATGAAACATCCCTTCTAATGATACTCGTCTCCTTAATGTATTCAGTAATTACTGCATGTGTTGCCTGATTGCCAATTCTTGCCCTGCTTAACTTATTCATGCATTTATTGAACATGTCTTGTGTCCCTATATCATGCCAGGCACTGTGATACTCTACGAGGATACAAAGGTGAACAAAACAAAACTAATATACACAAATTGTTTCTCTGGATAGTTTTAGAGATGAGTGGGGAAGATAAAGGCACAATTATATTACCTGTTACAAGTATGGTGATATAAGCACAGGACGCTGTGGAAGGAAATGGTAGGTAGATGGCTACGATGATTAGAAAAACATGTTCTAGAAGTAGCATATAGGCCAACACTTGAAGCAATTTGACAGATGAAAACTGGCAGGTAGTAATGAGGGTCAGTGGTTGTTAGGAGAGGAAAGGCCAAGAGGCAAGAGAGAGAACAGCACCCTTAAATAAATGAAAGATGATTAGCACGTCTGGAGCATTAAGTGATGTGGGGAAGAAAATGGCCACACGAGGAAGTAGATTCATCCTTATCAATCAGAGTCTTTTTTATTAAAAAACTTTATGAATATAAAATAAGCTCTATAAAGGCATTTTCAGATTCTGCAAGTATTAGATCTTCAGCCTGTAGTGCTTTTACCAGGTGAATGGTAGTCACCGATAGGGTGAAATAGGAACAAGATGAGTCGACTGAATATTCAGCTTTGGCTGGAGCACTTTTCCATCTGAACGACAGGTATCAGTTTATGTGTTTAACTTCCCTACTGTATTGTGAGTTCCTCTAGAGCAGGGACTAACCTTATTCACCTTTGTATCTGTGGTACCTGCCACAGTGCCTGATGCCATAGGCAATTGTGCTGGTTATTCTCTATTTCCCACCCACGACCCCTAGTTTTCTATTCTCTGCACTCCTTTATATGCCTTTGCATATCCCATCTCCAGGGAAGAATTTCGGAGTAATTCTACTTAAAAAGTTCCAGGGAAATGGCAGGAATTGATCCCATGGACTGTGTCACACTGGCTCTGTTGGCTATTGGCTTTTAATTTGGTTGGGCCAGTGGGAGGCACCAGCAGGAAGTTGAAGGATACAAAGAAAGGGAAGACAAGGATTTATCATTTCTTTGTGGAGAGAACAAGGGATATTTTCCCTGGCTGGGTTCTGTGACTCTGGTAATGGCTACAACTCCTGCGACAGAGGCACCCCTTCCGTGGCTGCAGCTGCCCTTGGGTTTCTGCACTGCTAGTCCTTATGGGGGGGCTCCATCCCTTTCTGTTTGTCTTCACATTGCCCGACCTGTGCAAATAGTTGTTACATTTAATTCTACTCAAAAAGTTGAGCAGAAATTGCTTTCTGGTTCTTACTGTGATACTGACTGATATGGCAATTGATAAATATTAGTCAAATTGAAGTAAATCACAGTCGGAATGCCTTGAATAAGTATGCCACTTTTAAACTCACATGTGTTTAGATTTTGAAATAAATAATGTAGTGTAAGCAAACCTCATTTTCTACCTAGTATGATACATGACAGAACGTGAAAAAAATACAAAACCATTTGTTCCACATTTAATCTTTCAAGTATTTCTCCATAAATAACTTCTGCTTTCCCTCCATACTACATGATGCAACTGCCAGATTGAATTGATTTTGAGAAGTCTGAGCTAACACAGTGAGCAAATGTAAACTCAAGTGTTAAATATATTGTGTCCAGCTTTTCTGCCATTTATCATAAGACTCCATGTGCCACTAGTTTGAGTAAGTTTACTGCACACAGAACTGCCCTTCTGCTTTTTCCCTTTTAGGCTACTCTTCATCTCTTATCAGAGTAAATCAGACTATATTTTAAGATATGCAAAAGAATTTCCCCAGTATATTTTCCTATGTGCTTCTGATTCACTCACTCAGATTCACTACCCTCTGATAAATATTTTGACTTTTAAAACTGCTTCATTGGGATATGAGTAAGTGGGAAAATATTGGTAAAGCAGATGATCTTTGGAGGCAAATATTTACCTTAAGACTCTGGTACTAACTTGCCTATGGTTAAAGGTCAAGGGGATGGGTAAGGGGAGGGGTCATGGAGTGGAAAACTAAAATTTTAAAGATGGGAGTAACCTGGATATTGCCAGAGAGGTAGCAGCAGTAGAAAGTTAGCAGTGGAAGGAAAGGAAAGAGAGGGGTTGATAGATGGTACAGGTTTCTGAAGAAGATCCAAAAATATGGCCAGTAAATAACAAAACAATTATTTTTAGGAAGACAGATAATTGAGTAATTATCTATCAAAGTTGTAGGAAATGATTCAGTTACAAAAAAATATAGTAATTATCCTGATTTGAACATCACATATAGGTAATAGGTACTGATATTCAGTGCTGTACCCCACAGAAATGTACAATTATGTTTCAATAAAATAAAATAAAAATACAATCAAATGCAGCAACAACAATAAAGGAAGGGACCACGTGGCTTTTATTTCCTGAACCCTTATTAAAAAAAAAGAAGAAAAATCTGCCAGTATAATAGTGAAAACATCAATAAGATTACTCAGCTGCTCACAACCTTCCAAAGTCATCTCAGTCCACTCAGAGTCAAAGCCAACATGATTACAACTGCCAAAAGGACTGTGATGATCTGCTCACCATTGCTTCCCCCACCTCTCACTTCTATTTCTTTATTTCTCACTTCCATTCACTCTACTCCAATTGTATTGAATTCTTTTCTGTTCCTCACATTGTGAGTCACCTTAGAGTCTTTAAACTACCTAATCCTGTTGTCTGGAAAGTTCTTTTGTCAAAGAACCAGAAGGTCTTTGCCTTCTCCATGACTCTGCTTGGTGGGACTTCTCCCTGCCATGTGCCACTCCATGTGCCACTAGTTTCTATTTAAAATACCAACCTGCCACCACTCTCTGCACTCCTGATTTTCCTTACCTTGGTCTGTTTATTTTCCCCACAGAACTTATCAATTCCCAAACTTATATCCTTGTTGTATTTATTGTTTGTTGTCTGTCTCCCTTCACTAGGATTTAACTACTTAAGATCAGGGCTTTTGCCTGTTTTTGCCTGTTTTGTAAACAGAGCTATTTCAAACATCTAGAATGGTGTTTATCACATAGTAGATGCTCAATAAATATTTGTGAAAAGAATGAATTTAATATACAAAATGGCATAAGATATCTTACAGATGAGTTCCTTTAGAAATGGGATCTAGAGCAGATGGAGGAACTGATCTTAGCCAGGAAGTAAGGAAAGAATAAACAGAGACTTCAGAGGGTGGACACAGATGACTTGGTGCGGGGAAGTTAAATAAATTTCCGTCTGACAGCCTCATTTGTCCTTTTCAAATATGAGGTAAAATTTCTGCTGAGAGTTGGAGGAGAGAGTGGGGTGGCAGATTGGAGATCAAAGACAAAAGTCCTTGGGAGAAGTGGAGAGTGAATTGACTGAAAACACATTGTAGGATATCCAGCCATTGTTTGCAGCTCAGTTAACTCCATGACCATAAATTTATGGTGATATCATCTGTCTTCTTGTGTGACTTTTCTCCAGTAGGACTCAGCTGTCCAGGTGCAGATAAGAAGGAAACCCTATTGCTTTCCTTGAAGGCCACCACTGCAGGCAATGTTAGGTCCTGCCTCCAATGTGCTACCTGAGCATGTATCTTTTCTTTGGCTGTAATCCATTGGACTGAATGGCTTGCTTACTTGTTTATCTCCATCTCCAGACTTTGACTGAGGGAACCTGACTTTTTCATCTTTTTATTATCCATACTCAGTGTGAGCCAAGTCTGCAAGTAAGTATTCAATAGGTATTTATCATAACCATTGGTAATGCTATAAATTTCTGCATTTGTGATTTGCTGAATTTTTTTGTATTATAATATAGCCCTTTTTCACTAATAAGGGAAGAGAAGTTTAGAAAGGTTGAGATTTGCTTCAGATTACAAAGTTACTACATGATAAATCATGGACTAGAATTCAGGCCTTCCAATTATTTGTCCCATTGGTATGTAGTTACTTTAATGCTTTAGTTTGCTTTTTGAGTATCGGGGCTCCTTTTGTCTATGTTGAGTCTTTTGTAATGTTAATCTTATGTTTTCGATGATTCCTGAAAGATCAGATATGACTGAGTGTGCATTCACATATAAAAATTCCTTCATGACCTTGTTCTGTAATTGTTTAGGCTATGTGCTTCCATACTGCCTTACACCTAGAGAAAAAATTACCTCCCTTTGAGAATTGTTAAAATTAATTAAAGGATAACACTTCTTAGTGGACAGAGAAGTCAAATTTGAATTCTATTTCACTATGGTCATTTTTTCCAACACTTATAACAAACTGCTGGCCATCTGGGAGTTTTAGGCCATTAAATACACATAAATCAGAAATAATTACTGAACATCTAGGAAATTCTACAACTTATTCTTCTTTCCAGTTCCATGAATTTTGGCTTTCCCTTTCCAGTTTTTTTCTATTGATCTCCTTAAAGAGTATGGTGCTCTTTTTCATTTTATTTTATTTATAATCTCAAGCCAACTGGTATCTCTACTTTTTTCTTTTTTTTATTCCCACTTGTGAAGAAAGCGTTTTAAAATTTCAGTTCTGTCCTCAAACCACATTGTGTCCCGGGAAGCCCACCAACTTTCTGAGTTGTGCGACCTCCTGGCTCCCCCCACTCCCAAGGCAGTTTCTTAAATGCAACTTGTCTTCAAGCAGTGGCCATCATAAGGAGGAGTTTCAGAGTCTAGGAGAAGATAGAATCAATCACGTGACACTTCTTGCAGTGTGAAAAATTTGAGCCACTATTTGAAGAGAACAAGGATTAATCACTCAAATTAATTTGGGATCAAATATGAACTATGATATATAAATATGCATATGTATGTATATATGTATATAACTATTATATCTGTGTATATATAACTGTGATTACTCGTATTAATAGGACATATCTAAAAAAGTCAAAATGGGGCCAGCCCCATGGCTCACTTGGGAGAGTGTGGCGCTGGTAAGTGTCGAGGCCGCGGGTTCGGATCCCATATAGGATGGCCGGTGCGCTCACTGGCTGAGCGCGGTGCAGACCACACCGAGCCAAGGGTTGCGATCCCCTTACCGGTCAAAAAAAAAAAAAAAAGTCAAAATGTGTTTAATTATTCTAAGTGGGTAGACATTTCTTTCCTCAATTTTTTAAGCCATGGTCCTAAATATTGGCAAACAATTGTTAACCACCATTGCCAGAGTCTTCAAAAGACATCCAGCATAGCCGAAAAGTCAGCAGGATACAGTCAGTGATTCTCCTGACCAGGAGATTTTTTCCAGTTGATGTGCTGCTTTTACTTTCTCCAGGTTGTGAACTTCCCTGCTTCCCTGCTCTGCTTTCTGGACCATCCTTGGCACTGCTCCTGCCTTTTTGCTGCCTCTGAAATCTGGGAATATGCTGATAAGAAGAATATTAGTAGATGGAATATGCTGATAAGAGAGTATCAGAACTACCTGAAGACCTCTTTCTGACCCAGATCCAAAGGCCTGACCTCTGAATCTGACCTCATGATTCTGCTTTGACATTCTTAGCTTTGTGTCTTCAGGGGATCTGTTTTCAGGTATGTTCTGTCCTCTGATTTTCTGGTGAAGCTTCTCATGATCCCCAAATCATAGCCTAGGGCCAGATGATGGCACTGGGGTTAAGTTTAATAATAACGAACTAGTAGCCTGAAGACCCCTTGTTGCTAATGTGCGTCTCACTCATCAATTTGACATTATCATCATTAAATCCTTTGTCTTTTGGTGTCCTTACCTTGTGGAAGGAAAACATCACCAACATTAGTGAGTTTATCTGGTGGGCTTCCCTACAGCCCCTTGGCTGCAGGTTCTGCTCTCCCTCCTCTTCCTCATCACATACCTACTTTTGCTGTTGGAGAATTTGGTCATCATCCTCATTGTGTAGGTCCCTGGGACCCTGCAGAAGCCCGTGTAATATTTTCTGGGCACCGTGTCCTTTCTGGAGGCCTGTCACAGTCCCTAAACGCTGGTTGGATTCCTGCATCATCCCAATACTATCTTCATCCTGGATGCATGACCCAGCTGCATTCCTTCACCTCCCTTGCCGGTACTGAATGTGTGCTTTTGGCTGCCATGGCCTATAATCGTTATGTGGCCATATGTTAGTCTCTTTACCGCCCAGTCATGATGACCACAGGGTTTTGTGCTCAGCTGACCATCAGTTCCTGCATGAGTGACTTCACCATCTCCATGGAAAAGGTAAACTTCATCTCCTAGGTTGCCTTATTTGGCAATAATATCTTGAACCATTTTTTTCTGTGATGTGTCTCCTATCCTCAAACAGGACTGCATGGACTCACCCGTGGCTGAGATGTAGGCTGTACACTAGCCATTGTCATTGCCGTGTTCCTTCTCTCAGCCACTGCCCTTTCCTAGGCCCTCGTTGTCTCCACCATCTGCACATCCCCTCAGCTACTGGGCATCGGAAGGCCTTCTCCACCCGTGCGTCTCACCTCACAGTGCTTGTTGTCTTGTACACAGCTGTGATCTTCATGTATTTTCGACCTTGGGCCATTTCTTCATTTATTTCTAACAAATTGATCTCAGCTGTATTTGCAGTCTTTACTCCCGTGCTCAACCCTGTCATCTACTGTCTGAGGAACAAGAGGTCAAGATGCCATGAGAAAAACCAGTGAATTGCTGAGCACTTTTCTTGCGAGATTCTTTTTGCTGAAGATACTCAGATGTTTCTTCTCCTTTCATCATTTGACTTAACTTCAAAAACACCTTCATTAGAGGAAAATTTGCCAATATAAACATGCTTAACTTAGTGTGATTTAGGGATATGGAGCCAGAGATCAAAGAAAATTCCCATTTCTGTCCGGCCTTAATTAAGTAAGGCAGTGTAAGGCAATAGATAAAACAGTCAAAGCTCTAAGAGAAATGTATTAGTAAAATAGTTATAAAATAATTTTATTTTTTATGAAGAAGAAATAATCAGTTATTATCTAACTGGTTTTTAGAGTGCTGTTGGTGAGGTTATTTTATTCCAATTTGTTTTGTTTTAAAAGTCCTCTCTATCTTAAAGGTACACAAAGAGAAATTCTGCTGTAGTTAATGTCATGGATATGACCTGTTCCTTGCTTCCAACATAGTTATGGGACTGGCTCCTTTTTTAATCAATTGACCTTGATGATATCTCATTTTAATTATTTTAAAAATTTAGAATAAAGAGAGACTAACTTCTTTTAGGCTTTAACAGAAACACTGTAAAGTAGAGACATGCATTACTTCTCATGGTAAAGAGAAAACAATATTGTGTGTGTGTGTGTGTGTGTGTGTGTGTGATTTCATGCTTTAATTCCCTTCCTTTGTTGGACTTCTACATGGAATTTTTTGGATTAAATAGTTGAAGGCCAAACTGTAGGACAACTAGTGGCTATTCATTAAAGCCCAATCCTTTTCAGCTAAAGGAAGCATTGGCATTGACGAGAGGCCATGTGCTTTTGCTTAGTTGGCACTTGGACTAGATATGCAGAATTTTTGCAGGATTCTCAGAACATCCACCTTCTTGTTTTTTGGGTTTTTTTCTTTTGATTTGGGGAAGGTAGATGCAAGATCCTAAGGAGCAGTATTTCCTTTCACTTAGCCATTATAAAATGGTGGAAGAGGGATGGTTTCTGTCTGGATCAGCAAGAATACTGGCTGAGTGAATTAATGCAGCGTGGTCTGCCAAGAGTTTAACAATGACAGGCATACCATTTTTCTTCAATACTTTGGAAACCACACTTCATTAGTTTTAATTGGGCAATGCATTTATATACCATATATGCTTTGTTTTTAACTTTTCCTTCTCATTATACAATAATGTACTGACCATTTTGTATTCAACTTTTTATTTAATGCCAGATGAGATTGTTTCATTTTAGTTTTATATGGAATATGATGATTTACAAACTGTGGTAATTTCCAATCTATTTATTAGATTTTCCTGGCCTTTATTACTTTTAGCCTAAACATTTCTTGGTTCTCTATTCTGTTCCATTGGTCCACGTGTCTGTTTTTATGCCAGTAGCATGCTGTTTTTGTTACAATAGATTTGTAATATAGTTTGATGTCAGAAAGTGTAATGCCTCCAGCTTTACTATTTTTGCTCAGGATTGCTTTAGCTGTTCCAGTTCTTTTGTTGTTCCACCTGAATGTTAGGATTGCTTTTCCTATTTCGTTGAAGAATATCATTAATATTTTGATGGGGATTGCACTGTATCTGTAGATGACTTTGGGTAGTGTGGACAGTTTTACTACATTGATTCTTCCAATCTATGAACAAGGAATGTCTTTCCATCTTTTGGTGTCTTCTTTAACAAATAATCCAATTTAAAAATGGTCAAAGGGCCCCGAGGCACCTGCGCTGGATCAGGTAGTCTCCACTGCAAGAGCCCTCCAGCCCAGGCATGTGCACACGGCCCACAGAGGCCCTAAAGCCCACAGGCCCAAAAGGCCCCGAGCCACCTGTGCCAGAGTAGGTAGGCGTCACTGCGGGACACTCCCAGCCCAGGCAAGTGTGCACCGCCCAGAGAGGCCTGAGAGCTGCTGGGACCACACACCCTGAGGCATCCATGCCAGAGCAGGTAGGTGCTGCCATGGGGCCCCCATCCCAAGCAAGTGCACACCAATCAGAGAGGCCATAAAGCCCCCAGGCCCACAGGGCCCCAAGCCACCCACATGGGAACAGGTAGGCACCACTGTGGGACTCCCAGCCCAGGCCAGTCCCCATGGCCCAGAGAGGCCTGAGCTTCCCACCCACAGGCACCAAGGCAGCAGTGCCAAATTGGCAGTCCTGGCAGGATTGTAGCCAGACAATAGGGTCAAATGAGTGGACCATGAAATTCCCTGCCACAATAACTAAACACCAAAGGAAAGATACCAGAAATATGAAAAATCAAGAAAGTACAACACCAACAAAGTGGAGTAATAACTCTCAAGCTCTAGATCCTGTAGAACAAGAAGTCCTTGAAATGACTGACAAGGAATTTTGATCGATAGTTCTAAGGAAACTAAATGAGATACAAGAAAACTCAGCTAGATGACATGATGAAATGAGGAAAAGTATACACGACCTGAAAGAAGAAATGTACAAGGAAGTCAATGCCCTGAAAAAGAATGTAGCAGAGCTTGCAGAGCTGAAGAATTCTTTCAGTGAAATAAAAAACACAACAGAGAGTTTAGCTCGCAGGTTAGAACAAGCAGAAGAGAGAATTTCTGACATTGAAGATGGGCTGTTTGAAATAACACAGGCAGACAAAAAAAAGAAAAAAAGAATTAAAAGCACTGAAGAAAATCTAAGAGAGATATCAGACAACCTTAAGTGCTCAAATATCTGAATCAGGTGTATTCCAGAAGGGGAGGAAAAAGTAAATGGCATCGAAAACATATTCAACAAAATAGTGTCAGAAAACTTCCCAGGTATAGGGAAAGACACAGATCTTCAGATTCAGGAAGCTCAAAGATCCCTAAACATATTCAACCTAAAAAGGTCCTCTCCGAGACATGTTATAGTCAAATTGACAAATCTCAAAGACAAAGAGAGAATCTTAAAGGCTGCAAGAGAGAAGCATCAAGTCACCTATAAGGAAGCCCCAATCAGACTAACATCAAACTTTTTACCACAAGCACTAAAAGCCAGAAAAGAATGAGATGATATATTTGAAATATGAAAAGACAAAGATTGCCAGACAAGAATACTTTACCCCACAAGGCTATCCTTCTGAAATGAAGGGCAAATAGTATATTTCTCAGTCAAACAAAAACTGAGGGAGTTCACTTCCACACGACCAGCCTTACAAGAAATTCTCAAGGGAGTACTGGGATTGGTACATGAGAAACAACCACCACTGCCATAAATACTCCAGAAAGATCAAAACCCACTGGTAAAATTAAAATGCTAACAATAAAGAGAAAAAAGAAAAGTTTATCTGCCATCCCCATAAGCCAACAAATACAGAAGACAAAACAGTAAACCAGAAAGAAAGGAACAAAAGACACTTAAGACATCCAAAAAAAATCAATAAAATACTAGGAGTAAATCAACACTTTTCAATAACAACTCTTAATGTAAAAGGATTAAATTCCCCACTCAAAAGACACAGACTGACAGACTGGATTGAAAAGGTGGACCCAAATCTATGCTGCCTTCAAGAGACTCACCTCACATATATAAAGACACAGATAGACTAAGACTGAAAGGATAGAAAAAGATATACCATGCAAATAGAAATGAAAAACAAGCTGGAGTAACTATTCTTATATCAGATAAATTAGACTTTAAACCAAAAACCATAAAAAGAGATAAAGAAGGCCAC
Organism: Cynocephalus volans; assembly: GCF_027409185.1. Classification (NCBI taxonomy): domain Eukaryota; kingdom Metazoa; phylum Chordata; class Mammalia; order Dermoptera; family Cynocephalidae; genus Cynocephalus; species Cynocephalus volans. The sequence goes on along the minus strand of NC_084463.1, from coordinate 107,216,273 downwards.
TATATAATGATAAAAGGATTTATCCATCAAGAAGACATAACAATCATAAATATATATGCACCCAATGTAGGAGCAGCCAGATTTATAAAGCAAACAGTATTAGACCTAAAGAATGAGATAGACAATGATATCATAATAGCAGGGGACCTGAACACACCACTCTTAATATTGGACAGATCATCTAAGCAAAGAATCAGCAAAGAAACACAAGATCTAAACAACACTTTAGAACAATTGGACTTGGCAGATATCTACAGAACGTTCCATCCAACAACCTCAGAATATTCATTCTTCTCATCAGCACATGGAACATTCTCCAGGATAGATCACATATTAGGTCACAAATGAAGTCTCAACAAATTCAAAAAAATTGGAATTAACCCATGTATTTTTTCAGATCACAATGGATTAAAATTAGAAATCAATAACATGAAATTCTGGAAACTATCAAAACACATGGAAATTAAACAGCATTCTACTTAATGACATAGGGGTCCAAGAAGAAATTGAACAGGAAATCAAAAAAAATTTATTGAAACTAATGAAAATAATGATACATCATACCAAAACCTGTGGGATACTGCAAAAGCAGTATTAAGGGGGAAATTTATTGCATTAAATGCTCATCTCAGAAGAATGGAAAGATGGCAAGTGAACAACCTCACATTTCACCTTAAAGAACTAGAAAAACAAGAACGATCCAAACCTAAAGTTAGCAGATGGAAAGAAATCATTAAGATCAGAGCAGAAATGAATGAAATTGAAACCCAAAAAACAATTCAAAAGATCAATGAATCAAAAAGTTGGTTTTTTGAAAAGATAAATAAAATTGACAAACCATTAGCACAGCTAACTAAAAAAAAAAGAGAGAAGACCCAAATAACAAAAATTAGAAATGAAACAGGTGATATTGCAACGGATACCTCAGAAATACAAGGAATCATTAGAGGCTACTATAAACAACTATATGCCAACAAATTTGAAAATCTGGAGAAAATGGATAAATTTAAGGACACACAAACTACCAAAACTGAGCCAAGAAGATGTAGAAAATCTCAACAAACCAATAACAATAAAAGAGACTGAAGCCTTTATCTGAAGGCTCCCAACAAAGAAAAGCCCAGGACCAGATGGGTTCACTGAAGAATTCTACCAAACCTTCAAAGAGGAACTGATAACTCATTCTCTACAAACTATTCCAAAAGATTGAAACAGAGGCCATTCTCCCATACTCATTCTATGAAGCAAATACCACCCTGATACAAAAACCAGACTAAGATACACTGAAAAGAGAAAACTACAGTCCAATAACCTTGATGAATATAGATACAAAAATCCTCAGTAAAATTCTAGCTAACAAAATACAGCAACACATACACAAAATTATACACCACAATCAAGTGTGATTCTTCCAGTGATGCAAAGTTGGTTCAATGTACACAGATCAATAAATGTGATACACCACATCAATAAAATCAAAGACAAAGACCATATGATCATCTCTATAGATGCTGCAAAAGCATTTGACAAAATTCAACAATCATTCATGATAAAGACTCTCTACAAGTTAGGTATAGATGGAAAGTATCCCAATATAATTAAAACCATATATGATAAGCCCACTGCCAATATTATTCTTTCATCTTGTCCATTAAGAACAGGAACTAGACAAGGATGCCCACTCTTATCACTCCTATTCAACATAGTGTTGGAAGTACTAGTCAGAGCAATCAGAGAAGAGAAGGAAATAAAGGGCATCCAGATGGGAAAAGATGAAGTCAAACTGTCCCTGTTTGCAGATGACATGATCCTATATATTGAACAGCCTAAAGCCTCTACAAAAAACTCCTAGAGTTGATAAATCATTTCAGCAAAGCTGTAGGATATAAAATCAACACACAAAAATCAGTAGCATGTCTATACTCCAACAATGAACACACAGAAAAAGAAATCAAGAAACCTAGCCCATTTACAATAGCCACCAAAAAAAAAAAAAAAAAGGAACTTAGGAATAAAGTTAACCAAGCATATGAAAAAGCTCTACAGTGAGAACTACAAATCACTGCTGAGAAAAATTAAAGAGGACACAAGAAGATTGAAAGATATCCCATGCTCTTGGATTGGAAGAATCAACATTGTGAAAATGTCCATACTACCCAAAGTGATATACAATTTCAATGCAATCCCCATCAAAATTCCAATGCCATTTTTCTCAGAAATGGAAAAAACTATCCTAACATTTATATGGAATAACAAAAGACCATGCATAGCCAAAGCAATTCTGAGCCAAAAAATAAAGCTGGAGGCACAACACTATTTGACTTTAAACTATACTACAAAGGTATAATAACCAAAACAGCATGGTACTGGCATAAAAGCAGACACATGGATCAATGGATTAGAATAGAGAATCTAGAAATCAACCCATACACCTACAGCCATGTGATCTTTGACAAAAGCACCAAGTCTACACAGTGTGGAAGAGACTGCCTCTTCATCAAATGGTGCTGGGAAAACTGGATATTCATATGCAGGAAAATGAAACTAGATCCATACCTCTCACCATATGCCAAAATCAACTCAAAATGAATTAAATAATTAAATATGCACCCCAAAACAGTAGAACTCCTTAAAGAAAATATAGGGGAAACACTCCAGGAAGGAGCAGGAAGGAGCAGTGGGTACAGACTCCATGAATATGACCCCAAAAGCACAGGCAACCAAAGGAAAAATGAACAAATGGGATTATATCAAATGAGGAAGCTTCTGCACAGCAAAAGAAACAATTAACAGAGTTAAACGACAACCAACAGAATGGGAGAAAATATTTGCAAAATATACATCTGATAGAGGATTAATACCCAGAATATACAAGGAACTCCAACAACTTTACAGCAAAAAACCAAGTAACCCAATTAAAAAATGGGCAAAGGAGCAAAGTAGGCATTTCTCAAAAGAAGATATACGAATGGCCAACAGACACATGAAAAAGTGCTCGACATCACTCAGCATTCAGGAAATGCAAATCAAAACCACACTGAGATACCATCTCGCTCCAGTTAGGATGGCTAATTTCCAAAAGACTGTGAACGATAAATGCTGGCGAGGTTGCGGAGAAAAAGGAACCCTCCTACAATGTTGGTGGGACTGCAAAATGGTGCTGCCTTCATGGAAAATGGTATGGAGTTTCCTCAAACACTTGCAGATAGATCTACCATATGACCCAGGTATCCCACTGCTGGGAATATACCCAGAGGAATGGAAATCATCATGGTGAAGGGATACCTGGATGCCAATGTTCATTGCAGCACTATTTACAATAGCGAAGAGTAGGAACCAGCCCAAATGTCCATCATGAGATGAGTGCATACGGAAAATGTGGTATATCTACACAATGGAATACTACTCTATAAAAAAGAATGAAATACTACGATTTGCAGCAACATGGATGGACTTAGAAAAAATTGTATTAAGTGATATAAGTCAGGCACAGAAAGAGAAATACCACATGTTCTCACTTATTTGTGGGAGCTAAAAATAAATAAATAAATAAATACACAAACAAATGGGGGGGCGGGAAGAAGACAGAACAACCACAATTCCTTGAAGTTGTTAACTCAAGAGAACAGATATTGATGGGTGGGATGGGGGAGGAGGTGAGAGGATTCAGTAAAGGGACACAAAAAACCACATTGTATATTGATAAAATTAAATTAAATTCTTTAAAAAATGGGCAAAGCAGCTGAATAAACATTTCTCAAAAGAAGACATATGAATGTCCAAAGGTATATGAAAGCATGCTCAACATCACTAATCATCAGGGAAATGCAAATCAAAACCACTTTGAGATACCACGTCATCCCAATCAGACTGGCTATTATCAGAGAGGCAGAAAATAACAAATGCTTGCAAGGATGTGGAGAAAGAGGAACCCTTCTGCACTGTTGGTGGGACTGTGAATTAGTACAGCCATTATGGAGAACAGTGTGGAGGTTCCTTAAACAACTACAGATAGAACTACCACATGATCCAGCAATCCCATTACTGGGGATATATGCAGAGGATTGGAAATCATCAGGTTAAAGGAATACCTGCACTCCCATGTTTATTGAAGCTCTATCTACAATAGCCAGGTGATGGAACCAAAGTAAATGTCCATCCATGGATGACTGGATAAGGAAATTGTGGTATGTATACCCAATGGAACACTACTCAGCCCTGAAAAAGAATGATATTGTACCATTTGCAGCAACGTGGATGAGCCTAGAGAAAATTATCCTAAGTGAAATAACCCAGGTACAGAAAGAGAAATACTGATGTTCTCACTCATAACTGGGAGTTGAATCCATAATTAAACAAACAATAAAAAGAGACAGACAGAGAGAAAGAATGAAAGAAATAACAATTAAAGTAATACATTGAACTTTTAGAAAGAGAGAAAAGAACCATGGTTAGTAGAGGTCGAAAAGCAGAGGGGAGGGGGAGAAGAAGGGGGTCTAATGAGGAATTGGTCAACAGACACAAAGACTGATTATATATTGTAATGATGAATAAGCTAACTATCCTCATCTAACCTTCACACATTGTACACAATTACTGAAAATCAATGTTGTACCCCACATGTATGTATAATAAATTATCTTAAAATAATAATAATAATAATAATAATAATAATAATAATAAAGCTATCCAGTGAGATAATAAAAAAATAATACAATAAATAAATAAATGAATCGGCCTTCTCCAGGTTATCTAGAGTAATTTAAAGATTACTTAAAATTTTTAATTTTATTGTATAATTATGCAAAATATTTACCTGATTTGAAAAATCAAACTGTAAAATAATGTCTAGTCAGAGAAGTCTAGTTGATATCTATGGCCCTTAGGGGTGGATTATTCATTTTTTTCCACATGGTTGGTGAGTAGTGGACACAAGGGCTAGCCAGAGACAGGCACATCTCCACCTCTCAATGGACATGCTTTCACATGGTTGTCTCAAGGTTTCATATAATCCTCATTGGCCTTAAAACTAATTCATGAGCCCCATGCTTGCTAGAGAAAGCCAAGGCGGGGGTTGGACAGGTATGTACTATCTTTCCTACCTTTGAGAAAGTGGCCTTGCATTTTTCCTTCACCTGTTATTGTGTGGGTTGTGTCTTGTTTGAGAGAAATAAGATTCTGCTACCTTTAGACATATTGCAAAGGTTCCAAAGGGGGACAACTTAAGTGATTATTCACAGAACAAAGATCAGCTTTATTATTATTATTATTAAACAACACCATAAAGAAAGAAACAAAAAAAAAATGACTCTATTCCCCCTAAAAAGATAATTGAACATTAACTTTTTAATTCTCAGGGCTTTGCCAATTATCATCACTTCTACTGTCAAGACAAAATAATCCTTTAACTATTTTCCTGCAGTACCTCAACACTAACTTCCCTTGTAGGAATGTTCCCTGGAGCCAGGGTAACATATTGGAAAGTGGTACAAGCTGAGGTGAGAGAGAGAGCCTTAGGAGTAGACCACACTCAGATTACAGTGTTCTTCAATTCAGTTGACCTTGGACTAGTCACTCAATCTCTATGACTTTCAGTTTATTCTTCTATAATGTGGGATCAGTAATAATAGGAAGTCACTCTAATTCTCCCCTATATCCTTTATCTGGACAAATGTCACAAGCATCTACACAGTCTTGCAAACTAGAAATCTCAAAGTCTTTCTTCATGCTTTTCTTTTTCACCTATCCCCTTCAACAGACAGGTTATCAAATCCTGTAAATTCTACATAAATGTCTCATGATCATTAAGGAATTAAGTAATTAGAATTAAATACTTTTGGATTACACTGAGTGGAAAATGTAAAAAGATAAAATTTTCTCTACAATATAATGATAAATTGGAAACATTCATGGAAAATTGATTTGAATAAAAAAAGTAACAGGTGGTAGAGAGAAATAGAAAGAATAAATTAGTGCCATTTCTCTAGATAATTGCAAGTGCATATGAGATCCTAATGAGATATCTGAAAACAGAATAAATAACAACTTGATAGAAAAGCCAAAGAGAAAAGAATTGTCAAGAACAGCAAAAAATCAAAATTAAGTTTTTATCAAATACCTTTAATAAAATTTAGATTAAATAGAATAATCACAATAGATAATATGGACGGATTTGGTAATAAAATGTATAAATTATTTCAAAGTATTTTTAATTATTTTACTGCTACCATTAAAAAAGGTGCATGGGCAAAATTTAGTAACAAATATGGTAATTATAAAATTTTTATATAAATAGAAATAAATATTGATGTTAAAAGTATAACATTGAACAATTTCAATACTTCATAACAGAAAAATATGAAATCTGTTCTTATATCTGGCATCTTATTCAAATACTTGATTTTTACAGAAATTTTCTCATACCTGTTATTTTTTAATACTAGCTAATATTATTTAAAAGTGATCATAACATCCTCAAATAAAAAATAATTTTTTAAATGTTTTATTGAAACGTTGATTATACATATTTATGGAGTACAGAGATATTTTAGTACATGTATACAATGTGTGCTGATCTATTTGGAGTAATTATTATATTCATCATTGCAAATCTTAATCATTTCTTTGTGATGTGCACGTGTGATCTTCTCTCTTTTAGTCATTTGGTAACATGCAGTAAATCATTGCTCAATATGGATTTCTCTGCCAACTGTACACCATTAGTGATGTTGGACATAGGTTCTTGGACTTCCTGAGGGAAGAATCCCCTCAGAAACCTACCCACAATAACTTCAAGCTCACATGGCAGAGTCACACTCACATTCAAAGTTTATTGCAAACATGAAAGTACACACAAAGAGGTTGCCTGGGCATTTCCTCGCCCATGAAGAGAGCCTCATGATTCTTAGGAAAGGGTTTATTTGTTCTGGGATGGGGGTGTTTCTCTATCTTACCTAAGAGGATGAATAAGAAAATGGGAGAGAAAAAGTGGTTTGGTTGCCTTTTGGCTTGAGCAAGCTCTTTCCTGAGAATCAAAGAAAAAGGGGGTTTTGTACTTTGTGGTTTTGTTTCCTGCTTAGAAAACCACAAGGCTCTGAAAAAGGGCGAGCTCTTTGGTAGGGTTGTTACGGTGTTGCTAACTGGTGTCAGCTTGAACAGCCTGAATATCCACCAGCAGCCTCCCTGGGGAAAGTTCTTGATCTATACTGCCTCAATAGGACTTACTTTTCTTATCTAACAGTAATTTTGTGTCCACCTCTAGTAACCACAGCTCTGTCTCCTTTCAGCATTTCAACTTATTATTGTTACTATTTTTTTCATTTTGTTTTGTTCTCTTTTTCAGTTCCCACATATGAGTGAGAACATGCAGTATTTCTCTTTCAGTGCCTGGCTTACTTCACTTACCATAATTTTCTCTAAGGTCATTAAGGTTGCTACAAATTGCAGAATTTCATTCTCTTTTATGTCAGAATAGTATTCCATGTGTATATGTACCATGTTTTCTTCATCTAACCATCTGTGTCGATGAACATTAGGTTGGTTCCATATTTTGGATATTGTGAACATGGCTGTGATAAATGTGGGTGTGCATGTATCCCTACAACATGATGATTTCCATTCCTTTGTGTATACACCCAGAAGTGGGATTGCTGGAGCATATAGAAGTTCCATCTCTAGTTGTTTGAGAAACCTCCATACTGTTTTCCATAATGGCTGTACTAATTTACAGCCCCACCAATAGTGTAGGAGGGTTCCCCTTTCTCCACACCCTCACCAGCATTTGTTATTTTCTGTCTTTTTGACAATAGCCAGTCTAACTGGGGTTAGATGATATCTCAGTGTGGTTTTGATTTGCATTTCCCTGATGATTAGTGATGTCCAGTATTTTTTCATATATCTGTTGGCCATTTGTATGTCTTCCTTTGAAAAATGTCTATTCAGCTCCTTTGCCCATTTTTTAATTGGGTTACCCATTTTTTTTTTACTATTGAGTTGTTTGAGTTCCTTGTATATTCTGGATATTAGTCCTTTGTTGGATGTGTGGTTTGCAAATATTTTCTCCCATTCTGTAAGTTGTCGCTTTGCTTTGTTGATTGTTTCCTTTGCTGTGAAGAAGCTTTTTAGTTTGATAAAATCACACTTATTTACTTTTGCTTTCATTGCCTGTGTTTTTGAGGTCTTACTAATAATATCTTCGTCTAATTCTATCTTCTGGAGCATTCCTCTTGTTTTTTTTGCTAGAAGTTTTATAGTTTTAGGTTTTTCGTTTAAGTCTTTAATCCATTTTGATTTGATTTTTGTATATGATGAGAGATAGGAGTCTAGTTTCATAATTCTATGCACGGATATCCAATTTTCACAGCACCATTTATTTAAAAGGCCGTTCTTTCCTCAGTGTATGTTTTCGGCACTTTTGTCAAAGATCAGTTGGCTGTAAGTAGGTGTGTTTATTTCTGGGTTTTCTATTCTGTCCCATTGATCCAACTGTCTGTTCTTATGCCAGTACCATGTTGTCTTAATAACTACAGCTTTGTAGTATAATTTGCAGTCAGGTAGTGTAATGCCTCGCACTTTGCTCTTTTTGCTCAGGAGTGCTTTTGCTATTCAATGTCTTTTTTGGTTCCATATGAATGTTAGGATTGCTTTTTCTATTTCTGTGAAGAATGTCATTGATATTTTCATAGGGATTGTATTGAATCTGTAGATCGCTTTGGGTAGTATGGACATTTTCACATTAACTCTACCAATCCATGTACCTGGAATGTCTTTTCATTTTTTGGTGTCCTCTTTATTTCATGAGTGTTTTGCAGTTTTCACTGTAGAGATCTTTTACCTCCTTGGTTGAATTTATTACTACGTATTTTATTTTGTTTTTTGGTAGTATTGTAAATGGGATTGCTTTCTTGATTTTTTTTCTGCTAGTTTGTTGTTGGTGTATGGAAACTCTACTGACTTTTATATATTGCTTTTACATCCTGCAACTTTACTGAACTCATTTATCAGTTCTAAGAGTTTTTTGATGGAGTCTTTAGGTTTTTCTATATATGATTATGTCATCTGCAAACAAGGACAACTTGACTTTCTTGTTTCTAATTTGGATGCCCCTTTTTCCTTTCTCTTGCCAAATTGCTCTGGCTAGAACTTCCAGTACTATGTTAAACGGAAGTGGTGAGGGTGGGCATCCTTGTCTTGTTCCTGTTCTTACAGGGAAAGCTTTCAACTTTTCCCCATTCTGAATGGTGTTAGCTGTGGGTTTGTCATATATACCTTTCATTTTCTTGAGATACTTTCCTTCTATATGTAATTTGTTGAGTTTTTATCATGAAGGAATGTCGAATCCAAGAAAAGAGGATAGAGGACTGAAATAACAAAAGTCAGAAATGAAAAAGGAGACATTACAACTGATTCCACAGAAATGCAATGAATCATTAGATACTTTTGAACAACTATATGCCAACAAATTAAAAAATCTAGAGGAAATGGATAAATTTATGGACACATATACCTACCAAGACTGAACCAAGAAGAAATTGAAAAACTGAACAGACCAGTAATGACCAGTGAGATTGAAGCAGTAACCACCAGTCTCCCAACAGAGAAATGCCCAGGACCAGATGGTTTCACTGCGAAATTCTATCAAACTTTTAAAGAATTAATACCAGTTCTTCACAAACTATGCCAAAAAAATTGAAGCGGAGAGTATTCTCCCAGACTCATTTTATGAGGCCAGCATCACCCTAATACCAAAATCAGACAGATATAACAACAACAACAACAACAACAAACCACTACAGGCCAACATCCTTGATGAACTTAGATGCAAAAAGTCTCAACAAAGTATTAACAAACAGAATCCAACTGCATATCAAAAAGATTATACACCATGACCAAGCAGGATTTATCCCAGGGAAGTATGCATGGTTCAGCATACACAAATCAATAAATGTGGTACACGACATCACCAAAATTAAAGACAAAAACTATATATTATCTCAAGAGATGCAAAAAAATTTTTGATAAAATTCAGCATCCTTTTCTGATAAAAATGATTTTAAACACTACTGTAGAACAGCTGATGAAGGGTGAAAAATTCTGTTTTGAGGATTTAAAGTAAAGGATGCAATTGGCTGCCTGTATGCACTTTACACTCATCTTTGCTGCCAAGCAGAGAGAAGGGACAGATATAGGTGGCTTCCAGGATCCTTCTGAAGCTCACAGGATGTAGAACTTCTTTTTTTAAGGAATGATTGGAAATTAGAGGACAGTCACAGAATTTAATCTGTGATTACATAAAACTAATGCCCCAAGGTGTCTCATTTTGTAAAGGAATAATAAAGGAAGTCCCTTGGGAATATCTTGTTTGCATCACCTACCAGGACTTGAACCTTTTAAGAATTCTGCATAGGAAAAGATTTAGTTCAGTGTTGGTGCTTGAAAATAAAGTGTTTACCTCAGTCAAGAAAACAGCAAGAGCTTGGAATGGGTCCACTGCAAAGCCCAGTTCATGCCCAGTTGTTAGGAGAGATGAACAGGAATCACTGGGACTAATACCTAACAGAGATCTTCAGACTAGATCTCTGGATCTCTACTGTACTTATTGTGAGGTCACCTCATCTGTAGTTCCCCATCTCTGGAATAAACTCATCCCAGGCTTCCAGGTAAGGAGGAAGATGCTAAAGTGACCAAGAAAAAACAGTCTGAAGGAAACAAGAATCTCCAAAACCCAAAATCTTGAGTCCATCCAGGAGAAAGTTGAATCCTTATTTGTAAAACACACAGTCTATTTGGGAGTAGGGATTTTTCTTTTTCCCTTCTTCTCTAGAATCCTCAGCCTTAAAAATCTTGCTATTAGGCACTTCATCGGGGGGTAAGTTTAGGTGCTGAGAGTACCAAGAAACTGGAAGAATCGTTGTAACTCAAACTAGCTGTCCCTTTCCCACTACCAGAATCTCCCTGTCCTTTGTTAGTTCAGCCCTTTCATCATTAGTGTTCTTTTCCTCTTTTACTTTTCTCATGATCTCTTCTTGGTGATACCCACTGGATACATAGGACACTGACTACAATGCAAGGCAAGAGATTCCAGCAATTGGTCACCAGTTGTCTGGAAAGTGGAAAGGAGCCAGACCTTGGTGAGTACTAATATTGGGTGTGTGGGTACTGCAAGCACCAGTACCATAGTTCTCAGAGGCATTGATACACTCCCTGGAGACAACAATGAGAAAGAGAACAGAATTGAAAATTGACGAAGAAGAACCTATTTCACTGGAAGAAGGACGAGTAGCAATGATGCCCTCTCACTGCACAGGTAGCCCAGATAATCATACCTTGTTTCTTCTTCTGATTTGTCATGGGCTCTTCCCACTCCAAGGAGATCACCTAGCTGGACCAGCATCAGCTGTGCCTTCAAAATTTCATACTGCACTTTAGATAGGAGAAATAGTGCTTAGGATTATTTGAGTGTATGTGTGTGAGGAAGGAGTACGTTTGTTTATTCCTGGATGTATTCAGCTATTAACTCGTTCGTTCAGTCTGTGAACATTTCTTGAAAATGTATTACATGCCCAAACTCAGATATATGGAGTGAGATAGGATTACTACCCTGAAGAAACTTAGAGCCTTGTCAGGGAGAGAAGCTTGTAAACAATTAAATCATGTACACTTAATAAGTACCTTTAGAAAGCGTATTCTTATATACCTATATCAAAACTCATCAAGTTGTGTGATGTATGTACAGTTCATTGCATGTAAATTTACTATAATGAAGCAGTTAAAAAATGCACTTATCACAAATTATTGAAAAATTAGGTCAGTAATGGGTTACTTTATGGATGTCCTTAAGATCTTTTGACTGATAGCAGTATTCTTTTTAAAACTTTTGATGATAACCCTTAATAAGGAACATGGTTTACATTGCAACCCAGTACACACTTACAAATGTGCAGACACATAGTCAAGTAAAATTGAAACCAATATATCTGTGAACATTTGCTTATATTATTCTAAGAGATAGTATTTTATTTCCTTCTTCAATTTTAATAAATGCTGGTGGTAACCCACTCATTCTTTTTATTACCCATGAATGTATTATAAATCACAGTTTCAAAATCCTTGACTTAAACAAGAGAGGATTTGGGCTGTTGATGTCAAAAATTTTATCACTGCCTTCCTGGCCCCTCAAAGCCAATGAACCCTCCTGTAGTTTCAGGCTGGACTCAAATCAGATCCAACCTGGATGGAAATTTATGAATGGAAACCCCGCTGTCACCCAGTGATCTTGAAATCAAATCATACTTGACAGTACTGGAGCCAGTGGACCAGCCACAAGGACTCTGTTCACATTTATCCTATACTGCCAGCTAAACAGGAGGTCTTATGTGTAAAAACAAACCCTTATTTGTTTGCAATCTTTGACTTTTCCCTATCTGAAGATGGTCCTGCCAGGAGGGCTGACTTTCTTCTCTGACACTTCCTTCATTGTAATGGACAGTTCGGGTATTACTACTTCAAACCTTTCCAGAGATATCAGACTCCAGCTGTGAGTCCTAGCCATTTGCCCATGACCATGCTACCTTCCCTAACTCTTTCTGATCTACTTTCCCATTAGCTTGGATGCAGCCATATTATTCCCTATTTATTGCTGACATCCAGCAAAGTATAGACTTTGAATAGTGTTTCCTGCCTGGCTTCAGAACATTGGACCAGTGCCTGTTTTCTTGTCAATGCACCTGTACAACCAATTGGAGGTGCTGAATCAAACTGTTGCATGAATGAAGTCAAACATTATTATACAAGATAAAACATTGCAACTATGCAGACAGCTGTTGCAGCTGAATTGAGTCTCCAGGAAGAGCCCTCATAGTGTATGGTGCTGCCTAAATCTGGCCACTTCTCCTCTGTCTTGAATCCATGGCAATTGGGTCCTCTCAAGTCTTGCTCTTAATTAATTAATTAATTAATTAATTAATTATTGGTTATGAATATTCATGTGGTACAACCAAATTGTCACCACTCATGCCTAAGACATGATGGCCAGATCCATACTGGCAGCATGTTCATTAGCACAAATTGTGCTTATACCCTGTGTCCGCCATCCAATTATCCCCTCAATTATCCCTGACCTCCCTCCCCATCCCCCTTTCCCCACTCCACTTCATAACCGTAGGTACGTTCTCTTCCTCTATAAGTCCAACGGACCACTGGGGTCTTTCTTTCCTTTCTTCTTTATCTCTTAGTTCCCACTTATGAGAGAATACATATTCTTGAGCACTGCCATTGCCATCAGACTTGTTTCTCCAATCCAATAAAGAAGAGGATAAGACTAAGACTTTGAATTATAACATGATAGAAAAACAGCCTCTTAAAATTTTCTCTCTTGCTTGGAACATTGATAGAAAACCCATTGGAAACAAAATTTAAAAACTGATTTTTGGCGTCTGCTGTTTGATTAAATTAAAGCTAAAATCTGCTGTATCAGAAGTAAACTAGTAAATAAAAGATAACCTGGGCTTTCTACTTATGAGAGAACTTTAAACATATTTTTTCAAATTCATATAATGTATTTACATTCATTTTCTTTGGTTCAGAAAGATAATATGTATTTACAATGAAGACATTTCTTAACATTATCCACACAGTTGTTGAAGAATGACTCTCTGGATCATAGCACTTTGCCACCAAAAATTACCAACAAGGCACATTCCTGGTTCTGCTGCACCTACCAACCAAATGGCTCCAATAGGAAGATAGGAATGGAAAATTAGAAAATCAAGTGTCTTGAATGTTTGCAAGAATTTTTAAAATCACAGACCTTTCATCTTCCAATGAGACCTTCACGTTCTGCGCTTGGTGTTCCATCAGAGTCAGCATTTGATTGCTCTACTTCTACTAATCTGTAGGCAGGAATAAACAGCAATGGGCAAAGAAAACCAAACCTATCTGACTGAATTCATCTTGGTGGGCCTTTCTTCAGATCATCCGACCCAGATCCTGCTGTTTGTGGTATTTCTCATCATCTACTTGCTGACTGTGTTTGGTAATCTGTTCATCATACTTCTAATTCATGGTGACTCTAGACTTCACACGCCAATGTACTTCTTCCTTGAAAACTTGTCATTTACTGATCTCTGTTTCTCCACAATTATTGTCCCCCAGATGCTATTCCATTTGCTGGTCATGCGAAAGACCATTTCCTTTATGAGGTGCTCAATTCAGATGGTTTTTTTCCTAGTAGTGGGGTGTACAGAGAGTTCACTTCTAGCAGTGATGTCCTATGACCGCTATGTGGCTGTCTGCAAGCCCCTGCATTACTCCATGTTCATGACCCAGAGGATTTGTGTCCAGCTGGTTGCAGGGTCATGGGCCAGTGGAGCATTGGTATCTGTAGTAGATACCACATTCACTTTACATCTCCCATACAAGGGACACAATGTAATTAATCATTATTTTTGTGAACCTCCTGCCCTCCTGAAGCTGGCTTCAGAAGATACCTATAGCACAGAAATGGCCATCTTTGCAATGGGTGTGGTAATCCTCCTAGGTCCTGTCTCTCTCATCCTTTTCTCCTACTGGAATATTATCTCCACTGTAGTTCAAATGAAGTCAAGAGAGGGGAGGCTCAAGGTCTTCGCTACCTGTGGTTCCCATTTCATTGCTGTCACTTTCTTCTATGGATCAACAATATTTACCTACATGCAGCCAAATTCAAAGAAAATGAATGAGGGGGATAAGGTGATCTCAGTGTTCTACTCGGTCATAACATCCATGATGAACCCATTCATTTATAGTCTAAGGAACAGGGATGTAAAAGAGGCATTTAGAAAAGTACTGGGAAAATAGAGCCTCTCAGAGGCAGTGATCTTTATGTTCACATATATTCAAGGGGATGGAGACATTCTAAAATGGCAGAACATCTTTAACAGGTTTGTTCCTGAGCCATCTCTAGTCTGAGACACTAGCAAAGGATGTACAGGTACCCTAGCATGTCTGTGAATGTTTTCAGTTTGGTCTATTGTAATCTTGCCCCACCTTATTCTCTGGCTGCAGTTTGCTTACCTTATAATGGTCTATTGGCTCCTATACTGAAAAATATTTACTAGTGAACAAGGTCTTCATTTAAATTGCCTTATTAGTGAACCAATCCATTTTTATCCAGGGATATTACCCTTTGGCTCAAAACTCCACAGCTCCTTGCCAGACATCTCCTGCCAACATTATCCATAGCCATCCACAAATCTTGAAATTCTAACAGATGTCAATAAGCTACATTCCCCCAATATCTTGTGAGAAAATATCAACAATTTTTATCCCAGGAAGTTCTGATACTGCAAACTTTTTAAAAATCTGTAAAGTTCCAAACTACTGCTATAGCCAATAACCACATATGGGGGAGCTGTTGGACTACACAGCAGGGTTTGGGATACATTCCAGCACTCATCTTTGATATCTAACATAATGCCTACATTAGAGGATAATTTCTGGCTTGAGGGAACTGGAATTGAGAAGCAACCTTCTTACATCAGCACTGTCATGTCAGAAACCCCTGTGACACCAATATACCACAGCTGATCCCCCTCAGATGTGTTCTCCTCTCTTCTGCAGGTTTCATTTTGCCAGTATACAGTAAGTGTTCCTGCATGGGAAGTGGCATAGAATAGCTGATACAGGAGAAGCAATCCTGGAGTTTGCTCTGTGAGAAGAGTTGGCCTCTTTAGTCTTTTCTATCTACTGCAATAACCCTCTGTTAGGGCAGAAGCCCCACTAGTGACATAACTGTAGCTTCTCACCAGTGTTCAGCATGCATATGTGCTCCTCCCTTAGGGGAAAATCCATTGTTGTCTTGTTCCCCACCCTCAACTCAAGGTCAGCTCTAAGTATCAAGTGTAATGGACCCAACACTTCAATGGTATGCAAGAATACTACCAAATCCCATCACTGGTTTCAGGGCCTGTGAGCCATAAAAACATAGCTTGGGACCATCCCAGTCCTGCTCGTTTCCCCCATGGTTCTCCATTTTGCCTGGCGGAAGTTCCATGACACAACATGTTTCATAACTCTTTACTTTCTTTCTTTGCCAGACTTACATACGTCCCCTGATTCATCCCACCCATTGTCCATGGAGCCGTTTGTAGAGATTTTTTTCATAGAGAGAATAGTGCTGAAAAACCTTTGCAGAATGCTCTCTTCACAAAGTGGGAAGAGTGTGGGAGCACCTCATTCTTTTCATGGAAGTAGTTTAAACTTGGAATTCACTTCTTACTTCATGACCTTCTCTTCACATTTCTACAAACAGAGTGATTATAGGTGCAGGATGGCATAAGCCATAAAAAATGAGGAGGCTCTGGTGAGAGTGAAACTTGCCATATTGACTTCTGGCTGCTCCAGCTTCAGTGTCCATGGCCTGTCCTTAGTATCCAATACTGTTCATTCCATGTGATGATGTCCTTGCTAAATTGAATGCATTGTGTCTAGAATGATTCTGCATTGTGTGTAGAATGTATATGTGCAATAATAAATTCACTATGCACGTGTGATGTGCACTGCCTTCAGATTATATGAACGATCCTATACAAGGAAACAGACCTTTGGTAAAATTGGCATCCTGCTTTCATCAGTCACTTAACAATCTCTAATGCTGGGTGACACAGGAAAGACGAACTTGAGAATTTTAAAAATGCAGGTCTAATCACACAAGGGCTAATATGTGAAATTAGCTTCAATATGTGCCTAAAATATGTGAATTAATATATATTTTAATATTGATATTTCTAAAGTTATAGCAGCATTTTAAGGTCAATAAATGATTTTTTATAACAATATATAGCTTGGCATATCAAATATATGAGAAAATTATGGATCAGAACTGAGAAGTATTGTTATTGCACCATAAGAAAGAACATAATAAAGCCTCTTGAAATCACTTGATTTTAGTGCTTATCTATCAAAATTCTTTCTTAGTTAGTCATTTAAGTATCCAAATCCACCACCGTGGTAACTTGTCTACTGCTAGAAACAATTTTGTACCCTTTAGCGTTCAATATTCTGCCCTCTGTTCTACCAAAGGGAACAAGGACTCTCCAAAATTTAGGTAATAATGAATTTTAGGACAGGAAAACTCAATGTATGCCTTCCCTACTACTTAATGACAAGCAAAGAGGAAGTACTTAGGTGAGATATGAATGGCCAGGAGTCAGCAGCATGTCTAAGGGTAGCTGCTGTTTATTTATAACACTGCTTCTCAACAGCTGTGAGATGGTGTCTCAACATGCCACATGATGAAGAGAATTATCATGCACACGTAAACAAAAAATTGCTTACAGAAAAAATGTTACATATTGATCAAGTCAGATTATGATATTGCTACCCTAAAGTTCTGCTCAAGAGTCAGGATATCAGTCCTAGCACTGTTTGCCTTACCAACCTCAAATTTGTTAAGTGGTATAGCAGATAATTTAAAAAGTAGGCAATGTTCACTTTCCAGAGGTCAGATTGTGTGAAGGGTATCATTTGCATTACACATGAGGGAAGGTCTGTAGTGTTCTGCAAGGTACAATCAAGCCCATACAAATGCAAGAAAAAGTTATGCATGTAATTTTCCAAAAAATGAGGATGGCATGCCATCCTCTTCATAACTAGGGAAATTGCTGGATTCTCAGTCTAAAGAAACATTGGAGGAAAATCTTGGAAAATCATAACTAACACAGGTAGAGTGTTCCCTTGAAATCCATATATCGCATGTCTGTCTGTGTTATAAAAACCAATGCTATAAATCAGGGCCGCTCAAAATGTGATCTATGAACTCGTATCTTACCGTGAACTGCTTGCTAGCCTGTGACCAGAAATGTTTAGGAACTTCTATAGCATCTTGACAAAGTCATTTCATCAGGTTGAATCCAATCATTAAAAAAATTATAGCTTTTATTTTAAATGTCTTCATTTCCATTTTCAATTTAGTATTCTAGGAATTAATATGCATGTTTTACAAAACTATCAGTCCACAATGTATGGAAAATTGTTTAAAGTTCAAAACAAAAAACTGGGTCTGCACCACAGAGCCTTTGAGAAGCAGTGTTACAAATAAACAGCAGCTACTCTTAGACATGCTGCTATCTCATAGCCATTGGAAGCTCACCCAACCACTGCCTCTTTGCCATTAAGTAATAGAGAAGATGTATCACATCATTGAAATGATCAATGAAAAAGTGGCCATGAATCACTTTGACTTTATGGAAACTGTATAACTGATGACCAATAGGAAACTGGTAGAGTCAACAGGGCAAGAAAATACAGACAATGTCAATAATTTTTAAATGAAAACGCCAACTTCTGAGTAGATGCCAGACATCAATGACTGTACAGCAGCAGCTAGACAAATGTATAGCACATGAGAAACTAACAAGTTAATGAAGTCACCATGTCCTGGGAAGTACCCATATTTTCTAAAGTAGATAGCTTTTTAGATTTCAAAGTTAATCAATTCTCTTTCATGTATGCCACAGGGTTTTTACCACTATTTTTGAATTTCAACACAAACAACATTGATTTCAATAGCACAATTTATTTGAGTTCATTTATTCAATAAATATCTGATTCATTTATTAACTAAATATCCTCTGAGCATTCTTCTAGGTTCTGAGTCTATAGCAATGAACTATGTTCCCAGTTTCTATACCCATAGAACTTATATTTTAGGAAAGGGTGATGAAAATAAACAAATAAGCACAACACATACTATATCTGATGATAATAAGTGCTACGAGCAAATAAAAACAAGGAAGTATGGGTTGCAATTTTAAGAAGGGGGTCAGGAAAGGCCATCTTACATCTCAGAGAAATTAACGTTTGTGCTGTGACCAGAAGGTTAAGAAGAAAGAACCAACCAAGTAGAGACTGGGGGAAGAGGGTCCAGGCAGAGAAAACAGTCTAATGGGTTGGGTGGAAATATCATGTTTGAGATCAGGGCAGAGAAAGTGTGTTTGGAAGCTATTGAGTGACAAGAGAGTAGTAATGATGGTATCATAGAAACAAGCAGAGGCCAGATTGGTAGGGCCTTTGTATTAGCTTCGTGGGGTTTCTGTAACAAAATGCAACAAACTGTATGGCTTAAAACAGCAGAAATTTAATCTCACAATTCTAGAAGACAGACGTTAGAAATCAATGTGACTGCAGATCATGCTTCCTCTGAAGGCTCTAGAGGAGGAGACCTCTTTCCTCTTCCAGATTTTGGTGGCTTCTAGTGTTCCTTTTCTTGTGGCAGCATAACTCCAATCTCTGCCTCTGTCTTCACATGGCCTTCATCCCTCAGTTTGTCTTCCTCTCTTTTCATGGCACCTGCTGTTGGATGTAGGGCTCACCCTAATCCAGAATGAGATCATCTTGAGATATACACTAATTATATCTGCAAAGACCTTTATTCCAAAGATGGTCACATTTAGATCTTCCAGGTGGACATACCTTCTTTATTGACACATGCAACCCATTACAACCTTGGAAGTCCTGAAAGGGTGATTAGTTTTATTTTACACTCAATAAAAAGCCATCTTGATATTATGTTTTGAAAGATCTCTTTGAGTGTTGTAATGGATGGTAGGAAACATTCATGGAAACAAGAATAACAGTCAATAAGATCGAGCTCTATTTCAGTAACTCAGGTCAGAGATGAGGGCCTGACCTAGGGTTGTAGCCATGGAGAGGCAAAGGAGATGGTAAAACACGTAACTAGATAGGCGTGCAAGGTGAAAAGAGAGGAAAGAACATCCTTGCTAAGTCTTTGACCTGAGCGATGCTGTGGATATCAAGGAAGACTCAAAAGGGGAGAATTTGGTGGGGAAATCAAGAATTCTCCTTTGGACGTGTTCATATGGCCCTAAGTTATGTGCTGACTTTGTTCTTCCACCATTCTTCTGTATTTCAGTTGCTGCAATAAAGCCTTCATTTAGACAGTCATGACACCTCAGCTGCACCATTGTATTGATCCTTTATTGATGCTTAGAATACCTGAAACTGAGTAATTTATGGAGGAATGAAATTTATTTCTTACAGTTTTGGAGGCTGGAAAGTTCATGGTGGCAGCCTTCTTCTACAGTGAAGCAGGGTATCACGTGATGGATGGGCTGAGCCAGAGACAGACGAAATCTCCCTTGCTCTCCTCATAAAGCCATCCGAACCATACCCAGTATTCCTTGAATGGATCGATCCATTCACAAGGGCACAGTCTTCACAGTCTAATTACCTCTTAAAGACCCCATTTTTCTTTCTTTCTTTCTTTTTAATTCAAAAGGTTTTCAAGGGTGGCTTACACCATTGTTTGGCCTCGTGTTGATTTTCTCTTTTTTCTTTCTGTCTTTTATATTTTTAAAAGAGTAAATCTAAAATTTTTTTTACAAAAATAGCAACATGGGAATGGAATTTTCCTTTGGGTATTTAAAATAGTTTGTAGCAGCAGAATGTAAAAAGTCTCATTCTCATTTATTTAAGATTATCCTTTTCTTTTTAAAATTTTTTATGAAGGTACAATTTACATGTAGTAAAATCCACCTTTTGTAGTATGCAGTTATGCAGTTTTGACAAATGTATATAGTCATGGAACCGCCACCAAAATCAAGATATAGAAGTTTCATCAACCCCCTAAATTTTTAGTGCCCTTTTCTAATCCCACCTCCCCTCACCCAAGCCCCTGCCAACTATCTGATCTGTTTACTGTCACTATTGTGTTGCCTTTTCCGGAATATCATATAAATGGTACCATACATTTTGAGTCTAGCTTCTTTCACTTAGCGTATGTTTGAGATCCATCCGTATTCCTGTGTCTGCGAGGGTACTTCAAAAAGTTTACTTAAAGTATAAGATTAGTATTATCTTTTAATTCTGTTTTTCCATGAACTTTTTGAAGTACCCTAGTGTTAGTAGTCCTTCCCCGTTTATTGCTGATTACTGCCCAATTATATGGATATTTCATAGTTTGTTCATCCATTTACCAGTTGAAGAATGTTTTTAATGTTTTTAATATTGTTGATTGTGAAATAAACCATTTATAAACATTCATGTGCAGATTTTTGCATGAACATAAATTGTTCACTTGGATGTAGACCTTTGAATTAAATTCCTATGTTGTATGGTAAGTGTATGTTTAGGTTTATAAGAAATTGCCAAACTATTTTCTGTACTGACTGAACTATTTTGCATTCTCAATTTTATTTTCATTTTGCATTCTATTAAGTTAGAAAGTATAGGTTCTTTAAATTCTAACTCAAAATGACTGAAATATTGCCTGAGGCCCTGCGTTTCAAGTCTTCCCAATTAGCATTCAAAAAAAGAAAAAGGAGTTTTGAAAAGGGTACAGAATTATTGATGCAGGTAAAGAAAGAGACGGATTTTAGAACAAAGTTATCTAGGGAAACACACACATACACACTTACTGATGGAGACTGAAAAACATTAATGTCACTTAAATAATGTCTAGTTAGGAATGTTGGATATGGTCTCACAAAATTATTAAACAATTTTATGAGATTTGTGAATTTCACAGATTTATTTTGCTCCTATGAAATATAGCTTTTAACCTTTAAGCCCTTTTATTCTCATTGGTCATCATAGATAATGATATTAAAATTCACACATCATTTTGTAAAATATATAAACTATTATTCTCTATGTCAGACAGAAATGTCATAAACTTCTGTCTTTGCTTGTGTCAAGGTATAATTTTCCAGAAACATAAAAAAATATTATGCATACTGACATAGAATGATACATTTATTAACTTATTAATGAGAGAGCAAGGCGATAAAGCTGACTTAAAAAGCATTTGAAGAGCAGGGGTTTATGTATTTCAACAGGAAAGACATAAAATGTTAGACATAAGATCGTTATGTCAAACGCAAGATTGGTTGAGGTCGCAGAGGGCAGTAAATTGCAAGCCTTGTGGTTAGTGGTTTGTATTTTTTACTACTAAGAAATCATTTGCAAGCCTACAGTACACAAGACCCCAAACTAACATGTAACTTCAAAAGTCTGCACCTTTAATTTAATAGTAAATAGCAAGTAAAATAATGGTACACTCTCCTAGAAAATTACCTAACGTTGGGGGAGCCTATCAAAAAATGTGGCAGACACCCACATGTGCTGCCCAGATCCTCCTTTAAGAAAGGACTTGCTGCCCAGATGTTGGGAGTCAACAGTCTTCAGCTCTCAGGGTCTATCTCAGCAGCAGAGAGCGTCTTTCCTGAGGTCTCACCCTGCGGGGGCAGCCAGTATCCCATGACTGAGCTACGTGGGAATATAGTAAAAGACCTAGCCACCTCACCCTGGTGCAGGACAACTCTGCCTAGTAATTTCTACTCCAGAGCTTTCCTCTGAGCTGGCCAAGCTTTGTGAAGACTGCATCACAATCTATTTTTCCCTCTGCTCAATCCTGCTTCTCCCTCTTCTTTCCATAAATGTTAATCTCTAATAAACATCTCACACACACCCTAAACCTGAACTCGGCAGGAGCTACTGTGACAGACATTTCAATATGACATTTGTAGCACTAAATGACTGGATTTTGCCTCTCAGTATCTCCAGCAGGACTGATGGTTATAACAGAAATACTTATTGAGAGCTTACTATGTCCCAGGCACTGCTCTAAGAACTTTACATATATAAACTCATTTAATCCTTACAGCAACTCCATGCAGTATGTACCAATTTTAATCCATTTCACAGGTAAAAATTTGAGAAGCAAAAAGTTAAAGTTAACTCTCTAAGATCTCACAGGCAATAAGTGATAGAGCTGGGAATAAAAGCTAGGTGGTCCAGATTTCCTGGGTCGTGACTGCATTCTAGTGTCAGTGTTAATCCTAGCATAAGAGTTTGTACTAAAGTTCCACTTAGTAGGTGGACTGAGCAATTTTTCTCAGTGCTAGTAATTAAGATGAAGAGAAGTAAAAATACTTGGACTATGTTGTGGAGGTAAAGGTTATAGAATCTTCTATTTGGGAGTGGCAAGGCAACAAGAGGAAACAAGGATCGCACATAGATTTTTAGCTTGAGCAAGTGTGAGGATGCTGCTGCTGTTTTTTTACAACAAGAAAAATTGTGGGAAGAACAGATTGTAGAACATATTTCAGGGGATAGATTAAGCAGTTTGGGATTATATGAATTACTGGTGAAATGCTTACTAGTTATTCAGGCAGAGAGGTCACATCAGCAATTAGCTAAATGACACTGGGCTTCAGAGGATGTCACCTCATTGGGAGTTAAAATGCAGGTAGATGGCATTTAAACCCATGAGATGAACTTACCAAAGCAGAGAGTGATGAGTAAGAAGAAAAGAGGCTCACAATCGAGCCATGAGACAGTTCAATACTTAGACGTCATGCTGAAGAGAAGGAGCAGGCCAAGTAAGGACTAAGTCCAGTAGGGTAGTTAGAAAACCTGTTAATTGTGGTGGCCTGGCAGTAAGAAAAAGATGGTGTTTCAAGAAGGAGAGAATGATCCATTCTGTTAAATGTGGCTGAATGTCTTAACAAGTTCAAGGAATTGTTATGATTGTTGTGTCTAAGACAAGTGAACAGATATGATGTTGATGGGGGGAGGGAGAGAAGTAGTAGGCATTGAGGAATTGGTAAAGGGACATGAAAATCAACTGCATTGAAAATTTAAAAATTAAAATAAAAAAATAAAAAATAAGTAAGAAAAAAAGAAAGATGTAAAACAAGGAGGATGAAGGTACATACTACATCCCCTTTAATTAATCAGTTTGGCCCATAAGGAAGTCAAATGGATTTTGGAGAATGACTGTGGATTATTGTAAACTTAATCATATGAGATTACAATTTTAGCTTATCACCCAGTTGTAGTATTTTTACTGGAGCAAATAAACACAGTCCCAGGCACTTGTTATACAAAAAAGAAAAAAAAAAAAGTGGCTGAATGTGTGAGTAGGATGAAGACAAAGAGGTGATACTAAGTTTGCTCTAAGAACATTATTGCTGACTTTGACAAGCACATCTGTTGTGGTGTGGGGTGGGGGTGGGGGAGAAGTCTAGTTACAGTGACATGAGTCATAAATGATAGAAAAGAACATGAATACTCTGGATATAGACATGTCTTTCAAGAACATTTGCTCCAAGAAATGGGGTTGTGACTATAGTAGAAATCTGGTTTCAAGGGAAGGATTCTCTAAATTGAGAGATACTACAGCATGTCTGTAATTTATATCACTGTTCTAGTAGATTTCCTCTGAATCACAAGGAAGAGAAAATCTAAACAGACCAATAACAAGGAAGGAGATCAAATCCATAATAAAAAAGTCTCCCATCAAAGAAAAGCCCTGGACCAGATGGCTTTACTGCTGAATCCTACCAAACGTTTAGAGAACTAATACCAATCCTTCTCAAAATCTTCTAAAAATTAGAAGAGGAAGGAATACTTCCAAACTCATTTCACAAGGCCAGAATTACCCTGATACCAAAGCAAGACAAGGACACTATAAGAAAAGAAAATTATAGGCCAATATCCCTAGTGAACATAAATGCAAAAATTCTCAACAAAATACCAGCAAACTGAATTCAACAGCATATTAAAAAGATTACTCACTATGATCAAGTGGAGTTTAACCCAGGGATGCAATGATACTTCAACATATGCAAATAAAAAAATGTGGTACATTGCATTTACAGAATGAAGGACAAAAACCATGTAATGATCTCAATAGATGCAGAAAGTCATTTGACAAAATTCAACTTCCCTCATGATAAAAAGTCCCAATAAATTAAGTATAGAAGCAATGTACCTCAAAATGATAAAAACCATGTATGACAAGCCCACAGCTAACAGCACACTCAACTGTGTAAAGTTTAAAGCTTTTCTTCTAAGGTCAGGAATGCACACTCTCACCACCTTCACTTGACATAGTACTGTAACTCCTAGCCAGAGCAACTAGGCAAGAGAAAGAAATAAAAGTATCCAAATAAGAAAGGAAGAGGTAAAACTTTCTCTGTTTGCAGGCAACATGATTTTATATATAGAAAATCCTAAATACTCCACCAAAAAACTTTTAGAACTACTAAACAAATTCAGTAAAGTGGCAGGATACAAAATCAACATACAAAAATCAGTAGTGTTTCCATAGACTAACAGTAAACTATCCAAAAAAGAAACAAAGAAAACAATCCCATTTACAATAGCAAATAATTATAATTATAATAATAATAAACAAAGAAAATACTTAAGAATAAATTTAATCAAGGAGGTGAAAGATCTGTATACTGAAACCATGATACAAACACTCATGAAAGAAACTGAAGACACAAAAAATGTAATATATCTTGTGTTCATGAAATGGAAGAATTAATATTGTTAAAATGTCTATACTGCCCAATGTAATCTATAGATCCAATGCAATTTTTATCAAAATTCCAATGACATTTTTCAAATAAATAAATAAAAATTCTGAAGTTCATATAGAACCACAAAGGCCCTGAATAGCCAAAGCAATCTTGAACAAAAAGAACAAAGCCAGATTCATCACACCACCTGATTTCAAAATCTACTACTAAGCTATAGTAATCAAAACAGCATGGTTTTGGCATAAAAGTAGGCACAAAGACCAATGAAAAACAATAGAGAGCTCAAAAATATATCCATGCAACTAATATCAATTGATTTTCAACAAAAGTGCCAAGAACACACAATGAGGAAAAGACACTCTCTTCAACAAGGAGTGTTGAGAAAACTGGATGTCCACATGCAGAATGAAATGAAACCCTATCTCACATCATGTACAAAAACCAACTCAAAATGTATTAAAGACTTAAACATAAGACATGAAACTGCAAAACTACTAAAAGAAAACATAGGAGAAAACAGCCATGACATTGGTCTGGGCAAAGATATTTTGGATATCACCCCAAAAGTACAGAAAACCAAAGCAAAAATAGGTGAATGGGATTACATCACACTAAAAAGATTCTGCTTGGTAAAGGACACAATCATCAGAGTGAAGAGACAACCTACAGAATGAGAGAATTTATCTACAAACCTCACATCTGATAATAAAAACAAGATATATAAAGAACTTGACTCAATAACAAAAAAGCAAATAACCTGATTAGAGAATTGGCAAAAGACCTGAATAGACATGACATTTCTCACAGGAAGACATAAAAATGTCCAGCATTTATATGAAAAATGTTCAACATTACTAATCATCAAGGAAATGCAAATCAAAACCACAGTGAAATATCACCGGTTAGAATAGCTATTATCAAAAAGACAAAAGATAACAAGTGTTTCTTTTGTGGAGAAAGGGAACTCTTTTAATCTGTTTGTGGGAATATAAATTGGTACAGTTATTTCAGAAAATATTAAAAATAAAACTACCATATCATCTAGCAATCCTACTACTGAGTATAAATCCAAAGGACATATAATGAATATGTCAGAGAGGTATCTGTTGTCCCATATTCATGGCGGTATTATTCACAATAGCCGAGCTATGGAGTAAACTTAAGTGCCTATCAACAGATGAATGAATAAAGAAAACATGGTATATATACAGAATGGAGCACTAGTGAGCCTTAAAAAAAGAAAAGCCTGTCATTTGCAACAACCTGGATGAACTCGGAGGATGTTATCTTGAGTGAAAAAGAAAAATACCACATGACCTCACTTATATGCGGTATCTAAAAAAGTTAACCGCAGAAGCAGAGAGTACAGTGGTGGTTACCAGAGGCCAGCAGGAAGTGTGGGAGGTGGTTGTGGAGATGTTGCTTACAGGATGCAAAAGTTCAGTTAGATAAGAGGAAGAAGTTCAAGAGATCCATTGAACATCACCACTACAGTTGATAACAATGTATTGTATTCTTGAAAATCACTGAGAGTAGATTTTAACTGTCCTCACTATATACACACAAAGATAAAATGTGAGGTAATGCAAATGTTAATTAGTCCTACTTAGCCATTCCGCAATGTACATGTATTTCAAAACAAAATGTGGCATGCAATAAATACATACAGTTTTTATTTTTCAACTTAAAAATTTTTTAAGAAGAAAATTTTTACAAAACTAGGAGAGATTTAAAGAAATAGTCTGAAAGGAAAGGAAAACCAAGAGATTACTGTTTTAAAAAGAGAAGTGTTGATCCTATTTGAAAGCTAAATCACAGAATTGAGAGAGAGCTAAACACAAGAAGATTATGCAAATGGAGGAGCAAAGAGAGAGAACAGAAAGTGAAGATGAGAAAGAATCTCAGTAATAATTGGAGAAGTCAACCATAAGGTGAAGGAGTACTTTTTCCTCTGAAATAAAAGACCAAGGACTAAAAACAGTTTCTACATAAGGTAATGAAGAGGTGAAAAAAAGTATGAATCTGAGGAATTTAATCACCTGTGATCTTTATTTTACCTGTAAAACAGAAAGAAGGGTTGAAAGTCAGGTGTGTAGAAACGTAATTGAGTATTACCATGAACTCACCACCCGAAGTGAAAGCTAGGACAATATCCTTCATCTCCCCACGAGGACATCAGCAGTGCAGCCCTCTGCCTCCTTTCATTGTAATGAATGTTACACCGAATGCTGTGTCCATCAGTCTCTTTCCTTCACTTTTATATAGTTTTTTTAATGTACATGTATTCATAAAAAGTCTATATTTATTTGGGTTTTTAACTCTTTAAAGGTGTACTATGACATGTAAACCTTAGGACTCTCTCTTGTTTTACTTAATATTAGATTTCTGAGTTATTCCTTTTGTTGTATGTCCTTCTGGTTCAATCAAAACAAATGATTGCTGTATAGTGTCCCTTTGTATGAATATTTAACCATTTCACTGCTGATAGGCATAAGGGTTGTTTCCAGTTTTTCTTCTATTGTGAATAATACATGGGTAGATCCTTCTTTTGAGCATGTTCTTTTGTAAATGAGAAAAACAAAAAGGCATGTTATTATATTTCTTCTGTTGTACTTGTGCAATAATTCTCTTGGGTTTATCTTTTTTATAATTAGAAAATAAAACCTTATTTTAAATTTTCTTAAATTTGAAAGAAAAAAGGTACGTTAGCAGTTGTCAGCATTTACTTGTGAAATCAATTATTAAAGAGAGACTGAAGAATGAGGAGGATAAAGCAAAGAACTGGGTGAGAGATGAGAGAGGCGTGAACTAAAGCAGTGATGGGTAAAGGCAGGTGCTATGGCATCAAGCAGCTGCCCCCACTGGTCACAGAATACATAGGCACATGCATGTGTGTGCACATGCATGAGAGGCAGGAGAAAGGAGAAACAAAAAACTGAAAAAGCATAGGAAGGTCCAGGAAGTCAGTGATGGATGCTAACTGAAGGTCAGTGAGGAAAGACCTAATAATAACAGAAAAACGGCATAGTTAACTCCTTCTACATGGTAACAGTCCAAGCTAGAGGCACAATTGGGAGTGGCCATATTTACAGAACCCATAAGGCACACTTCATAATTTGGGCAGAGGTATGAACAGGAGACCTTGCTTCTTGGAGGAGTTTCTCACACAGCTGATTTAGTCAGCTACAGCCTCAGCAAGTACACATGGTGTATAAGTCTGCAGGCCTCAAAGCTCATTTAGTGGTGAAGTTTGCAGAAGTGGCAGGCCGAGAGACATGCCCGAGGGGATTCATTAAAATCCCATTTCTTGGAGCAGTGTTTTCTGGGGAGGTCATGTCAGCTGAGAGGGTGAGACCGTGAAGCCTCCCCCAGGACAGGGCCCCAATCACTGTTGTCCCATGGGCATGAAGCTGGGCACTGGTGGGTCTCCTCTGAGCTGCTCCTCCCATACCCTTTCCCCAAGTTCCTGCTGTGCTCATCTTTTATCATAGACCCCAGCAGGAGAGTCGTACATGAAAATCTGAGAACTGGACTCAAGAACTCAGCCAGAACCACTCCAAGGCATTGAGGACAAAAAGAGGGGATGAGAGAAGTTCAAGGAGATTCAGCTCCTTGCCTCCCAGGATCTTGCCCTAGGTTCTCAGCTGTCTATCTGCATCCGCCCCATCCCCAGAGAGGACTTGCAATGCCAGTCTCTTGCAATGCCAGTGACTGGAGGAGCCTTTGACCCTTGTTCCTAGCCACTGCCATACACGCACCTGCATCCCACCCCTCCAGAAGGACCACCTCCTCTTTCTTCAGCTTTTTGAACCTCTGCACCCCTCAAATGAATCCTGGCGTGGTTGGTATGGTCTGGAAGCTGTGCCCCTCCCCATCTGAGGTAAGGGCTCTGTCTGCTTCAAGGCAATACGTGGAGTCTGGAAGTCTTGAGAAACAGGGTCAAGACCTTACATTGCTCTGCTTCTCAGACTGTCCAGTTTCTCGGGCCTTATAGCTCACTCACTCCTGTCTACTCTAATGCCTTGTACATTTACCCACCTTGCACATGTGGGGGCATCCACAGTTGTTCTGGACCACTCACCAGAACTGAGTTCCTAGAATTCCAGTCTCAGTACTTACCTTTGGTACACCTGGATTTTCCTGGCCTCCAGTCGTCTGATGTGGGTACCCCAATGAATAGCACCTCAAAAAAGAACTATCTAAAATCACTGGAAGTGCCTCTCCCCTACATGCCTGTTTGACAATAAGTCCAACGCCACAGAAAAAGTTCATTGAAGTCAATAAAAATGTTTGAATATACTGAGTAATGACACAGAGAAAAGAACTTATGAAAATAAGCTTCCAGAAATTTAGCTCCATCTGTTTAATTGACTCTGACCATTTCCCATGAAGTACAATAATAACCCCTGTTAATCGCAGCCCTGCTGACTTCTCCTGGTTTGAGGTCACCACACACCACTAGGAGTTTTCCAGAAAGGGGATCTTCCCCTACATGCACAGAGTATGTTCTCTGGACTTTCTCTTTAGATGGCCCTGGAGGGGAGGAACCAGTGAAAGGAACAGGAGCCAGGGCAAGTGTCTTGAATCAGAGGTAGGAGGCCTGTAGGCAGGATCCTGAGTCCCAGTTACACCACTTTACCCAAGCTCTGTGTTTTCTTCCCTTTGAAATTACGTCCAAACTCCTGGTGCAGAAACCTGGAGGAATGTGCCTAGCTAATATTTTTTGCCTTTGTTTCCTTATCCATTCACATTTTTATTCAACAACAAAAAAAGCATTTCAAGTCTAACATTTGCCAGGAACTGTGCTCAGAATTATCTTTGAATTTGTCTTTTGGTTGTCAATAGGCAAAAAAGGTCTTCCAGTCAATGTTTCTGAGGTTGAACCTGTAGATTTAATTTTGTAAGGCAGGAGAAAGATCTCAGACCCCCCAAATTGATGAGACACTGTTAGGTCCCTGGAACGGAGAACCTGACTTTTAGAAAGCCCCCACTCTTCAGTTTCGTTCCTCTAAGTTTCTATCTCCCTGAGTTTCTGTTCCTATGAGCAAGCTCTACCCGGAATGGAACATTGTAACCATCTTCCTTGACTAGGCCAGACTCCAATCTTAACCCTGTAAAAGAAGACACCCAACTGTCTCTCGGCACTGAGAGTATGTTATAGTTTTCTTCATATATCAAACTTCACCACTGGATGTACATAGGTGTCTACGTGATAACTTTTTCACATCTATGCAATTGCCGTAGCAACAAGTACAGTATCTAATACATTGTAGGTCTTTTAAAAATATTGAGTGAATGAATGAAAGGAGCTGGATCCTATGCGTCTTCCAATGTCAGGGTTTTATGATCCTGCCTCTTAAGTGTCCCAACTCTGAGTTGACCAGAATGGTGACATAAATGAAAGATTGGAGGAGTAGGTGCAGTTGACGCAAGAGAAAGATGAAGAACTCTCCTTTTCTGTTCCAGACTGCCTCCTCAGTCTTCCATCCAACTGTGAAAGATCTGCATCCATCCAGAGCAAGCTAAGTGAACGCTGTCCCACACACCCCACACCCTCGTCCTTCTCTCCTCCTCAATCCCTGCCACTACTACTGGGTTCAGAGTTCCGCAGGATAAGCATCCTTCTTGTATTGCTAAGATTCATGTTCAGAGTGTTGCTGTGACTCTCATGTAACATGATGGCTTTGGGCCTTATCTACAATGTCTCCTCTTTTGTAGCTCACGCCTTTCATCCTATACTGTAAACACAAACACCTGTCGTACCTCTACAAATCTCATGTATTTGTTGCCTTTTTTCCTGCCTCCTCCCGAGTAAACATCTTATCATTACCTGCAAATATGCAAACACTTTTTGTACTGTTCCTCTAGGTTTATCTACAAAATCTATACCACCCCAACTGTTCAATTCAGTGCAGAATTTTCTTTCCCACAGCAGAACAGCAGAATGCTCATCAAGGACGTGAGGACAGTTGAAGAGTCCAAGTGATCCAAAAACCCAGAGAATTTTCTGTTGAGGAATTTATCAAAAGCAGTGACACCAGAGAGTAAAGGTGTAGGGGAGAAGACAACAAAGGGATTTTTACAAGCAAAACTTTAAAAACTGAATTGGAATCTCAAGTATATTTTAAGCAGAAAACCAGCTGGATGTTAAACCAATGCCCAGTGTATTTGTTTATCATGAACAGAGAGATACCTTCATCTATGGACAAAGATGTTTGCTTGGAATTGTTCTCCAGGATACCTCATAAAAAGGAATTTCTTAACAATTAGCAATTTCTGATATTATGACTGTTTCATTCTTAGCTGATGTTGTATCATAGTTCTGTAAAAAAAAAGAAAAAAAGAAAAACACTCAGAAATTCACAAATTAGACAAAACAAAATTAGGTACCAAGAGGGAAACATATTATCTCACAGAATTCCTTTTGGCCACCCCACAGTGAGCTGGGACAATCTGCAGCTAGGGTAAACTCCCTTGGAAAGGCTTTCACTGAGAATCCATCTGGTACTAGGCAACTAAGAGAACCACTCAGAATGGAGTTCTGGAACTCCACCTTGGGGACTGAGTTCATCTTGGTGGGGATTCTGAATGACAGCCAGTCCCCTGAACTGCTCTGTGCCACAGTCGCAGTCCTGTACATGTTGGCCCTGACCAGCAATGGCCTGATGCTCCTGGTCATCATAATGGATGTCCGGCTCCACGTGCCCATGTACCACCTGCTCGGGCAGCTCTCTCTCATGGACCTCCTGTTCACATCTGTTGTCACTCCCAAGGCCCTTGTGGATTTTCTGCGCAGAGAAAACACCATCTCCTTTAGAGGCTGCGCGCTTCAGATGTTCCTGGCACTGACACTGGGTGGTACGGAGGACCTCCTACTGGCCTTCATGGCCTATGACAGGTATGTGGCCATTTGTCATCCTTTGAACTACACAGACCTCATGAGGCCAAGGGTCTGCTGGATCATGGTGGCCACATCCTGGATCCTGGCATCCCTGAGTGCTCTAGGACATACCATGTACACCATGCACTTTTCTTTCTGCATGTCCTGGGAAATCAGGCACCTGCTCTGTGAGATTCCACCCTTGCTGAAGTTGGCCTGTGCTGATACATCCAGGTATGAGCTCATGGTATATGCGACAGGTGTGACTTTCCTCTTACTCCCCCTTTCTGCCATTGTTGCCTCCTACACACTAATCTTATACACTGTGCTCCACATGCCCTCGAATGAAGGGAGGAAGAAAGCCCTGGTCACCTGCTCTTCCCACCTGACTGTGGTCGGAATGTTCTATGGAGCTGCCACCTTCATGTATGTCCTGCCCAGTTCACTGCACAGCCCCAGACAAGACAACATCATCTCTGTTTTCTACACAATTGTCACTCCAGCCCTGAACCCCCTCATCTACAGCCTGAGGAATAAGGAGGTCATGGGGGCCTTGAGGAGGGTCCTGGGAAAGCGGTGCTGCTGACACTCTCTGCCCTCTAGGGAGGGCTCATGGCTTGCTTCTCACTATTCCTTCCCCAAATCAAAATGCTCTATGCAACCACTCTTTAATATGGTACTCTAAGATTTTTTAAACTATCCCTTTATTTTCTACAGTGTAGCTGTTGTATAACATTCTTAAGTGGAACTCACCACGTACATATCACCCTGCCTTGGGAATCCCATGTTGGAAAAGGAACTAGAAGAAGAAAATGCCTTGAATGGGTGTCAGACTCACTGTGTGGTGGAATAGTGTCCTGACACATTACCAAGTAGACATGGTAGGGGATTAACTTTCCATTTTAACATCCTGTAGCAGTGAGAAACAGTAGTAGTTTGGGGCTAACAAAATTCCAGTAGCCTCTTAGCATCAGAGGAGGAATGCTCCCTTTGAACTGGATGCTTAGAAGGATTCTCAGAAGATGTTTTGGACTTCCTGTTTATTAAGCTGGTAATTGTTTGATCAACTAGTGAGGATGAACAGCAGATGTACAGCTGCATTTGTACTCCACATCCTAAAAGTTCACACTGATTGCACTAATAATGATAAATCCCTATGTCGTGATAGTGGAAGAGGATAAAGAAAGGGGCCTGGCATTTCTACTTGGAAACTTTAACAGAGTCTTTGTGAAATGGGGCATTTTTGCAATGCCTAAAATGAATAAAATAGAATTGAAAGTACCCAGGTTTAAAACGAGGAGTGGTGATAAAATATGAGTGAGGGAATTTTGTTGTGTATATTGTTTGAATTTTTAAAAAAATGTGGGATTACAGATGTACAGCTGTGTTTTAAAACATGAAAACAAATGCAAGGAGATCACATTCTTGATGTGAGTATATGTATGTATATGACTATATCACAGAAAAGGGTGTATAAAGTATGTAATTAACTTTCTAGCTGGCCTATATATGTTTTATTTTTATCATTTCATTTATCGATGTGGGAAGATCTATAACAAAAGTTGGGAACTTAAATTCATTGAGTGCAGAAGCTCCAAAGTACCTTAGCTTATGTAAGTATCATTATTGTGGAGAATAGCGATTTGTGAGAACTCAGAAATTATTTTTTCTTTACAGAAATAATCTTAAATTGCTTAATCTATAAAGGTAAACCACAATATAAAGGTGAAAGCTAATCTATAAAGATTAACCAAGTTCACTATAAAATCTGAGGAAATGCAGAGATATAGAAGGAAGCAAAAATTACCAATAGTGTTTTCCTTTCATCTTTTTGTTATACATACATGTATTTTACTGAATTTATATGTACATGACATGGGTTTTGTCATTCAAAATTTGGTGAATCTTTTTCCTTATGAGGGGATGTGTTAGTGTATTAATGTGGAGGGAGAGGAGCAGAATGCCTGAGTTTGAATCTCTCTCCCCCACTTTGTTATCTGTGCATCTTTGGACACTAAATGAAACTTTGTTTTTTAAATTTTTTAAAATTCTAATTTTTTATTGGTTATGAATATTCATGAGATACAAAGCTGAATGTTGCCCCTCGTGCCCAAGATGTGAAGGCTAGATTCATACTGGCAGCATACCCATTACCATGAATTGCGTTTGTACCACGTGTCCCCCACCCAATTATCCCCATCCTCCCTCCCCCTCCCCCATCCCCCCATTCCACTTTCTAGCCAAAGTTACATTCTCTCCTTCTGCAAGTCCAATGCACCACTATGGTCTTTCTTTCCTTCCTTCTTTCTCTCTTACCTCCCACTTAAAAGTGAGTACATGTGGTATTTACCCCACTGTGCTTTGCTTATTTCACTCAGTGTAAGTTTCTCCATGCTCATCGGTGTTGTTGCGAATGGGAGAATTTCATTCTTTTTTATGGCAGATTAGTATTCCATGGTGTATATATACAACAGTTTCCTTATCCAGTCATCCATCGATGGACATTTAGGTTGGTTCCCTATCTTGACTATTGTAAACAGAGCTGTAATGAATGGGAATGCAGGTATCCCTTCAACATGATGATTTCCATTCCTTTGGGTATATTCCCAGAAGTGGGATTGCTGGATTGTATGAAGATCTATCTGTAGTTGTCTGAGAAGTCTCCATACTGTTTTCCATAGTGGTTGTACTAATTTACAGTCCCACCAACAGTGTAGGAGTGTTCCCGTCTCTCCACATCCTCATCAGCATTTGTCATTCTCCTTTTTGATGATAGCCAGGCTAACTGGGGTGAGGTGATATCTCAATGTGGTTTTAATTTGTATTGCCCTGATGACTAGTAATGTTGAGCATTTTTTCATATACCTGTGGGCCTTCTGTATGTCTTCCTTTGAAAAGTGTCTACTCAGCTCCTTGCCCCATTTTTTAATTGGGTTGTTTGTTTTATTTACTGTGTAATTGCTTGAGTTCCTTGTATATTATGGATATTAACCTCTTATCAGATGCATAGTTAGCAGAAATTTTCTCCCACTCTGTAGGTTGTCGTTTCACTCTGTTGATTGTTTCCTTTGTTGTGCATTAGCTTTTTAGTTTGATTTAGTCCCATTTGTTTATTTTTTCTTTTGTTGTTTTTGCTTTCAGGCTCATGTTCATAAAGTCTGTGCCCAGACCTGGGTCCTGAAGTGTTCCACCTATATTTTCCCTTAGTATTTTACAGATTCAGGTCTTATACTTAGGTCTTTAATCCACTTGTAGTTGATTTTAGAATATGGTGAGAGGTGCATGTGTAGTTTCATTTTTTTGCATGTGGATATCCAGTTTTTCCAGACCCACTTATTGAAGAGGACATCTTTTCCCCAATATATGTTTTTGTCAAATATCAGATGGCTGTAAGCCTGAGGGGCAATGTATTTGTTTCTTTTAATGAAACCATTTGGGGGCACTGCTGTCCCCCTGTACAGCTGCAGAAACTTCAGTTCAGAGAGGGACAGAGACATCAATCTATTCAGCAATTATTTTGTGACCACCTATTATAGTCCAAGAACTCTAGCAACTGTCAGCAGAATAAAAATGAACTTGAGAGTATTCCACCCTTAGTGGAGGCGACCAAAGGAAGACATACAAACAAAGGTTACCAAAAAGCAACCATTGCAGCTGTTTGTAAAGTTATTAAATAGATGACATGAGATCAGAGAAAGAGAGAGACTGTAAGAAGTTCTCTACAGATAGATCTTTAGTTGGAGGAGATTCTAAAAGGTATATTCAGAATTCATAGGAGAATTTGAGCAAATAATTATAAAGATTGTCTGAAAGACTAGTTTGTAAGAATAGACATGAAATAACAAATAGAAAATTAATAATGAGAAAATTGCCCAGACCTTATGCTATGTCACACTTATGTATAGAGCACCAGCAATTAAAATGGTATGGTTACTAGAGCAGAAATAGAAAGATGAAAAGATCCAGTTAGAAAGACCAAAAACAGAAATTTGCTATAAGATAATGGAAGCATTTCAGATAAGTGCAGATAGGATCAGTGTTCAAATATTGCTGGGAAAAAAAGGCATATTATTCAGAGAAATATTTGATAGATCGTTACCACATACTTTACAAAAATAAAAATCCAAATGTAAAATATTCCATTGACGTGAAAAATATTTTGAGTACTTTTAGTCTTTCAGTGAGAAAAATCTTTTAATAAAGCAAAAGTCAGACAATATTCAGGTAAACATTGATAGATCTGATTTTACATAAATTTAAAACTTTTATATAGCAACTCTAAAGCAAAAAGAAATCAAGATTAAAAATGTGGCAGAAAAGGAAAAATATTTGCATATATATTAAAGATAAAAATTTTTGATCCCTAACATGTATAGTTTATATAAGTATACAAATCAATATGAAAAGACAAACACATCAAAAGAAAAATGGACAGAAAATCAGATGCATTTTCAAAAAGAAAAGAATAAAATAAATTTAAAATGTGAATAAATAAATAAATTCTAAATGTTATTAATAGTCAAATAAATGTAAAAATGAAACAATTAAAATAAAGTTGACATAGATTTGAATAAACAATAATGGCAATGTTAACAGTAATTGGAAATGGAAATTCCATATATGGAAATGGAAATTTTATATATTGTAGGTAGATATATAAATTGGTACACAGAAGGGCAATCTGGAAATACATATCACAATCTTTAAGTAAGGGCTTGAACTATCAAATATACCTCAATAAAGGTGTTAAAATAAAATCCAGTGGGAAATGATTGGAATGTAAAGAAGCTTCAGTATAAGCAAGTACATTGCTATACTTTACCACACTCAGACTGAAAAATAAAAATCATTTGTTTTTCTCAATTGATTAAAAAAGGCATTTGATAAAATTTTTAAAAGGGTGCAGACCTAATAATTACTTCTCAGAACTTATCCTAAGTAAATGTATAAATATATTCAAGATCATTTTGGGAAGGTATTCACCATAAAATTGTACATAAAAAGAAAATTTAGAAACTGATTGCTCTGGTCTGAATGTTTATGTCTCCCCCCATCACCTGCAAATTTATATATAGAAATCGTCACTCCCAAGGTGATGGTATTAGCAGATAGGGTCTTTGGGAGGTAATTAGTTCAAGGCGGCAGAATGCTCAAGAATGGGATTAGTGCCCTTATGAATGAGGCTCTGAAGAGACCCCTCACCCTTTCCACCATGTGAGGTTAAAGTGAGAAGACATCTACGAGGAAGCCCTTACCAGACTCAGGACCAGCCGGTGCCTTGATATTGGACTTCCCAGCCTCCAGAACTGTGAGAAATAAGTTTCTGTTGTTTACACCCAGTCCATGGTATTTTGCTATAGCATCCTGAATAGACTAAGACACCAGTTAAATGTCCAGTAGTTGGATGTTCCTAAAAAGAAAAGTGGTCTATTGATTCCATGAAATTTAATGCAGACATTAAAAATGAGGTTGCTCCTTGTATGTCTGCATAGAAAGATATGGAAACATGTCCAATAAAAAAGTAAGATACAAACAGGTATATATAGCAACTACCTGGTAATATAGCAATATACCAGGTAATATGATCCACATTTGCTAAAACAAGGAAAACACTACTATATGTTTAACTATTAAAAAAATATTTACTGGGCCTCTACTATGTTCTAGCTACTATTCAAAAGTTGGGTATTCCAGAGTTTAAAAAGGAAGAGAAAAAATCCCTATTTTCATGGAACTTACGTTCTAGTGGAGAGAGAAAATACATAAACCAGGTAATAAATAGTATGTTAGATGGTGGTAATTGCCAAGACAAAAAATACAGCAAAATAAAGGGGATAATGAGTGCTGGGCATAGAGGATTGCTATTTAATATAGTGTCATCAGGGCAGGCTTTTCCAGGTAGGATGATATATCAGCAGAGTTCTAAAGACAGTGAGAGAGTGAACCACGGGGATAGCTATGAAAAGAGTTTTTCAAACAGAGGGAACAAAAGCAGGGACCCCAAAGTGGGAGTGTGCTTAAGGAGCTGCAAGGAAACCAGTGTGCCTGTAGGAAGGGAGAGAGTGGTCAGAGAAGAAGTTAGAGAGAGAATAGGGCAGCAGATAGCACAGGGCCTTGTGTGACATTGTAAGGATTGTTACTTTTGCTAAGAGTGAGTTGGGAAGCTCTTGGATGTTTCTTAGCAGAGGAGTGACATCTTACTTCCAATTTAAAATGATCCCTCTGTCTACTATGTGAAGGGTGGAGCAGAATTGCAAAGACAACAGAAAAATGAATTAGACTATTGCAGCAAACCAGGAAGTAGTCTGTGATAGCATGGATGAGGGTGGTGGTTAATGCTGTACCTATTAGAAGTGATCTGAATCAGGATATATTTTAAGGTAAAAATATATAACATTTTGATGGTACTACCAACAGGATTTGCTTGAATTGGAAATGTAAAGAATATGTCCATTTTCAACAATTTGAAGGCTCAAAAGTATCCCTTCATTACATCAACTCCAAATCTTATTTGACCAAACTAACAAAAATACTCAATCAGCTTCCTCCTCGAATTTGATCCCAAATCCCAGGGGGTTTTTTGGTGATTAGTAATCTCTTCTATTGCTCTCAATATTTATCAGTGGTGCCAGAATGCAATTGAATCACCTTGAGGGCCAGCAAATTCCATAAACACTGTCAAATTGCTTGTAATTCCTCATTCAAGCCCATCCCTACCACTTCCACCATGGCCACTCTATTGAGCTAGGCTTCTGACTTGATTGCACTTTTTGTATTCTACCTCACCACATTAAAAGTCCTTCAGAATCTTCTACCACGAGAGCAATACGAAATCCCCACCCACCATAAATTCCCTACATTTGCTCTTCTAGATCCCCATTGGTGGATATTTATCCTGTATTTTAAAATGATTAATACCATAATTCAAAGGAAATGTCATAATGTCTAGAAAGGTACAGAATGTTATTCTTTTGGATTGGTGGTAGAAGCTTCCTTGAATTCTATCTTTTTTTGCATAATCAGGTTCAACATCCTCACATGGTATTGAGATGGAGTACATAGGGGAGGATCTTTTAAGCTGGACTTGAATGGGAAGAAGAAATAGAAGGATTTAATTTTTTGAGCCCCTATTTCAGGTCAGGCACTGGAATGATCTCATTTGATCAGCACAGAGAAAAGTGGTAAAGTGAACAATTGAGAGATTAGAGTAACCCAAGATCACACAGAAATTAGTGAGAAAAGACTGAGTCCACTTTCCATGTAAATACATGACTTGAAGGGATGAATGATAATAGCTATCTTTTAACTGGACAAATCAGCCCAAATTCTTATATCCCTGTCATCTGCAAGGATAATGCCACCTGACAATTTGCTCAGAAATTCGTGTTTTCTGAGGTGATCATGGTGATGGTATGATCAGACAGCAGAAGCAGGAAAAACTCAGGGTTCACAGGAGAAAGAGGGACACTTTTCCTTCCTCCCTCCTCTGACAAGCAAAGACCTACCAGTTGCAGCTGGCACTACCCTCAGTGGTAGGGAGAGAAGCCCACAGAAGGCAGGAACTGATGCCTCTGTGACTTTCCCAGAGCTATCTTATTTTTCCTCTTTTTCTCCCTCTTTTTCT
Source organism: Cynocephalus volans (assembly GCF_027409185.1). NCBI lineage: Eukaryota > Metazoa > Chordata > Mammalia > Dermoptera > Cynocephalidae > Cynocephalus > Cynocephalus volans. The sequence goes on along the minus strand of NC_084463.1, from coordinate 107,176,441 downwards.
TTGTTGGCAAGTATCTCTCACTAGATTTCAAAAGAGGCTAACAGAGTCACTTAAAAGAAGTCCCTGTTGGCCAAACTTTGAGCCAGCTTGAAGGAAAAGATCAAGGGGAAATCCCAGGCAGGAGAGAACCAGTGATCTCAGCTACCCTTCACTCTATCAATGGATTAGAGACGGATTGCCCCCTTCCACAGGGCTTTTAGTGAAAGTTGGGAGCTAGGGCTGGAAATATAATGAGGCAAGTGAGACACCTAGAATGTGAAATATAAGCAAACACTCACTCGGGTGAGTGAGTGCTCCTTTAGCTAGGAGCACTAGGTACCTAGGTGCCTCCTTTAGCTCATCCTCATCCCAGCCTTGGATGGCCCCTGCATCACTGGACTCTCTCTAAGTATCTTTGGGGAGGTCTGGGTGAATTCCTTTTCCTTCAGTTTATTAAGGTTATGCTAGAAATTTTCAAATGGAACTTAAGTTAGGAAACTGGCAGGGAAAAAAACAAAACAGGAAGCCAAACGCAGCTTACAAAGCACATTCTTAATCACTTAAACATTCAAGTTAAAAATAAACATTTCCAGGAATTGAGATGAGACTGAGAAATGAAACTGAAAGTCTGTATTCAGAATTGAGAGTGGACCCGAGTAAAAGGAGGCAGCTGTGTGGTGGAATAAACTAGTCTGTGGATCTGGTTTCAAAGCCAGGAGAGTGCTTTACCCTCTTCATGGGTTTATATGACTTTTGCTGGGAGCCTACCATGTACAGGCAATGTGCTCACACTGTGAAGAAGTCTCTGGTGGATCAGAAACAGACTCTGTCATCTATGGACTCACAGCATAACAATAGAGAAGACATAGGCACTAACACAAGGCCCAGCACAAGAATGCAAAAGAAATTCCCCCAAGAGCTATAAGATGGTGGCACTCAAATGGAAATTCTCAAAGGTTCAAATTAAACATTTAAGAGAATATAGCAGCTGGATAGATCCTGCCTATCACGTCTTATTCCGACAGACATGATCTTCGAGCCAACTATGTGCTGAAGAGGAAAGAATTCATATTTGAATGTCTACTTCAGGCCAAACACTGGGCAAGGTTAGACTACGTCATCTTATGACTGTTACTGAGGTCAATAGCACTACTGCCACAAACAAATTCATTCCACCACTCAGCTACTTCTCATTACTTTTGTTGTCCTCCTCACACCCAAGACGTAGATACAGCTAGTAACTATTAGGTCCTGGGCTCAAACTTATCTCTGACTTGCATTAATACTCTTTTTTTTTTTTTTTTTTGTCGTTTTTTCGTGACCGGCACTCAGCCAGTGAGTGCACTGGTCAGTCCTATATAGGATCCGAACCCGCGGCGGGAGCGTCACCGCGCTCCCAGCGCAGCACTCTACCAAGTGCGCCACGGGCTCGGCTGACTTGCATTAATACTCTTGCTCATTATCTTTGGCCCCTTCTCTCCTCCTGTGCTTCCTCTCCCTGAGGCAGCCTCCTCTCCTGCTACCTCTCCATTCCCACCCCCAAACCCACTCATCCAACACCCCACACAAGCCAGACTCAGGGTCTTGCTATCTAGGCTTCTCTCTCTTTATTTAGGTGTCTGGCACCTGCACCTTCTTTGGTTGCTCCAACATTTATCTCTTTTCCACCTCTCAAACCTACCAGTGGTCACCCTCAGCATCTTCAGAATCCACCTTCCTTGGAAGGGATGAGGAAAGGGATTTTATATAACTCAATTTAATTTCTAATGTTTTAAATGATTTTTTTTTTACTGGAAATAAAAAAAAAAAGAAAAACTCTTGCTCATTAGAAAATGCTTATGCTTCTCCTCTAAGGGAAAAAAGTAGAAAAGGATGTCTTATTGATGAGACACTATGTCAGCCCCTGATATCATGTCAACTCACTAAAATAGCTGTTAATATCTCCACATATCCCTTAGGAAACCAGCTCAGAAACATGCATGAGTTTCCTTATTCAATTACCACACTTTTCTTGATCATCCATTTCTTGCACTTTATCTGGAACTAGAGATATAAAGATTTATAAGACAGAATCCCCCACAACAGGGACAAGCACTAGGAGGTGGGATGTTTGAGGTTTGGCGGATGGGAGACATCAGAGAGACGAGCAAACAGCTGCAATGCAGCAGCACAATGTGATAGGAGCATTATAAAAATGTAGAATAAGTGCCATGGAAGCACAGCAAAGAAGAGCTCAGTATATTTATAGGTCCATGCAGGTGGAGCTTTGCAGGTGCCCTGGAAGTGGGATGGGAAAATATGGGACCTTGTGGAGAGGTTTTCTGGAGGAACTAGACAAAATGAGTATGAAGTTCACCTGAAAGAATACATGTGTGTTAGACAATAAAGAGAAGAACAAAAGGGCAGGAGGTATCTACAAGCAATATTATAATGAATTATACTAGGAGAAAGATAATAACCAACAAAACAAAACACTTTGCATGGGATTTAGATTGGAGGGAGAACTGTCAGAAATAACATTACTAAAAAGCTCCAATATAAACAATACGGAATGTAAAATTCTCTTTCTTGCCATAAACACACACAACATGCTTTTGTAGATTTTTATACACCTTTATGAGCCTCGCTCACTTTAAGTGTTGAATCATCCAAGTTCACTAATATGATTGAGAAGCTTTGTTAATTTTCAAATTAACTATTGTAGAAAAACAGAGTTAATCCTAGCATAAAAATCTTGTACAAGAAATACAAACTAATTCTAGGATAAAGGTCTTTTACAGGAAATAAAACCTAACAAGTTTCATTGGCACAGGGCACATGCTTCTCTCTGTTCTCAGTTAACTTGAGAAAAAGAACAATAAGGCAATTAAAGCACTTCTCCTGAGGAGAAAACTCTAATGTGCCCAGGTCTCTTCCCCCATATCCCCACTACCTGGTTTCTGCCACGATCATTATAGTGTGCTCACCCCACCCCCACCATTGGTATACACACACCAACATCAGCCTTCTATTTCAGTAATTTTGAAACTTAGGAATCAATATAAAATATAAACTGGCTTCCCTTAAAGCAGCTGATTAGAAAAAAAAAGCAAAAGCAAAGATGAAAGCAATTTTTCACCTGGCAGTAAACTTAGTCCTCTCTCTCACAGAAGGAGCTGAAGCCAGGTCTGGAGCTGTGAGGCAGCAGCCTGCAGCCCTCAGGAAAGGACCCTACTTTCCATGCAGGTCCTTCTGGAGCAACCTGAAGACAGGAACTTGGCCTCAAGGAGACAGGTGGGTGAAGAAGAAGGCTGGAAGTGGGGTAGAGAGAGAGACACAATACAGACCCAGAGACTTAAATAGAACCAGAAATTGATAGAAATAGTCATAGAGAACAGTCAGAGACACAGGGAGACTAAGACACGGAAGGGACACAACTATAAATTTGGCAGTATCGTTGTTCCCCCAAATAGCTACAAATCTGGGAGAAGAAGCAGTACATAATCTAAACAGATAGGAAACAATTTGGTAATTTACATTAGGAAATAAAATCAAATTCGAAGACTGTACTTTCAGGGATCATTTCTACAGTTCATCACTAGAAAAGTTTCTCTGAACATGTAGAGCACCGAAAACCAGGAGGAAGAAAACCAGGAGAAGCAGGCACAGGTTCTCTCCTGACAGCTGCCTCTTGGTGTTGCTTCGCTGCAACTGCTATTTGCCATCAATGATCGCTGTTCACTCCCTTCAGAAGAATAAGAGGGAGGGAACGAAGCTGAGTGATTTCTGCTTACTTTGAAAAAAACAAAAATAAAAACACCAAATTCTGACTTAGGTAAAGAGAGACTTTATCCAAAAGGAGTACTGCAACAAGGGGAAGGAGACTATTGCCGCTAGGGGTGAACAGTCCAACTACAAGAGCTACAAGCGATCTCAAAGGCCAGGCAGAAAGGGAAAGGGTAGTGAGGGAGAGTGGGATAATCAAAGTATGTTTTTCCTGAGGTCAGCAGATTCTTAGCAGTGTGGTCATTAAGGAAGGGTTGTATGCTGGGTCAGGAGGAGGGTAGGTCAAAGTTTGGGAGCCTGGAGAAAGAAGAGAAGCTTAATTAATGTTTGGTCAAGTTAACAAGCACTTTGTTCTTATTGATCAGTGGGGATAAACAGTTTATCTACTCTTTTATGAGGCAAATATACAGGAATTTAAAAGTTCTGTGTCTGGCAAAAGGAGAAGCCAGTCTTATCTCGGTCATACAGGGAAGGGCGGTTCTCTATAGTAATGCATACAAAAGGGTGGATGGATTTCTTTAAGCATAACCATTTTCTGGGAGCAAAGGGCTCAGTTAAAGTTTAACATTGTTAATATGACTCATGTGAGTAGCAACTGCTATTGCAAGCACAGAATTTAGAGCTATTAACCTGACCTGGAAGATCAATGTGCCCCTTCATGAACGAAGAGAAACTTGAATTGGGTCAGAAGTACAGAGCCCCAGGCAGAGAAGGGAGAAAGGGCTCATGTAATGTAATATGCAAGATCAAAAACCACCTTGAGGTAGAGGAAAAATGGCAGTGTGGGTTCTAAGGGAAAAGAGTGAGCTAGATAGTAGGAAAAGGGAAAAGAGTGGTTGTGAAAGGAATTAGAGAGGTTGATTGTTGCCAGATTATGAGGGGTCTTGAATGCCAGGGCCAAGTAGTTTTGATTGTATCATAAACAAATGCAGAATTTAAAATTTTGTAAATAAGGAAGTAAATGATTTAAATGTAATTTTCAGGATGCAATGTAAAAGATGGCCCATAGAGAAAGAAAATACTGTGGATTAAAGAGCTATTACTCATACAGAGTAGTCAAATAAATAGGGCAGACTAATGCCCAGTACATAACAGATATCCAACAGGGAGTACAGTTCTTCTGGGAAGGACTAGAACACGGTCTCAAGACATAAAATGTGCTTACTTCACCATCTCCCCATCAAAACTGAACAGATTCTTCCATCAAAAATTTTCCTAGAAGAAAATGTGGCCAAATGGCTAGAGCTGGGAATTCAGAATGGGTTTCAATGGAATAAACCATTCTACTCAGTTAATCCAACAAATCCAAAGAGAAGCTCCAAATCCAAAGAAATAATAATATCTAGAACAGGAGGCAGAGACTAAGGAGCAAACTAAAACTTGATAGAAACCAGACAGGGCAAGAAGAGACTAAAGCATCCCATGATCAGCCACAGAATCCCAACTCTTCAAAGAGGATAGAGAATAACCTCTAAATCACAAACTAAAGTAGCTTCAAGTTACTTTCCACTCCATTACCTGCTTATTTCTTTCTGAAATTATTTTGCTTATTCATGTATGTACAGGTTCATGGTCTGCTTTCCCTATTAGACTGTAAATATTCTAAGTCCAGGGATCTAGTAATCCTCAGCACCTAGAACACTTCCCAGCACACTGAACGCCCTCAATACATATGTGTAGAGTAAATTCTGGGATTTTTAGCCTATCTTGCTAAATCTTTAATCCATGTTTTTTGGTGATCAGATTTGTTTAAAGGCACATCATCATGATGGGTACAAGAATGAAAAGATAGTTGGAAAAATAAAAGTCCCTAAGAGAGACATCCTGACTTGGTAATTAAAATGTGAGTATCAGGCTTATAGAGAGTTTTTCTTAAAAAGATGAGGGCAAAAGTGAATCTAAATAATGAGAAGTGGAGGGGGATACATGCATCAATTTATTTCATCAACCAACACTTATTGAGCCAGATATGCTGATTTCAAATACATTTTCAAGAAATCTAGCAATAAAGAAAATATAAAGAAGGTAAAAACTCATAGAGTAGACAGTATCCAATCTGTGTTTAAATAGGATGGGATGACTTGAGCATGTTTTTTGTCCAAAGTGAAGCAAACAGAAAAGTAAGACACTTAAAATATCGCCTCAAGATACAGAAAACAGGACCCTAGGGAAGACGAGTAGGAACAAGATTTAGAGGACAGAGCCATAGCACTGCAAAGAGGTTAGGGACACTTCTTCCTTAGGGACCAGAAGGAAGAACACAAGGAAGGAAATTATAGTCTTAAATCTGAAGGTGAAAAAGTTTGAAAGTGAGAAAGGTGACCAGATGCCAGAAGTAGAAAATGAGGTCACCAAAGGTAAGAGGAGCCCCAACAAATGCTTTGTTTGATGTAGATTATTCCTGCACCCCTAGCTTCCTCTCTTTGCTGCTGGATTGTAGGTTCGAGGAACCCTCTCAGACCTTTTTCTTTTTTCTCCAATCCCATTGTCTAGCAAAGTGCCTGGCACTTAAGAGGAGATTAATAAGTGTGTATAAATTAGATGTAAAATTATGAAGATGTGATGTGTGATTGTGGGGAGAGAAGGAAAGAGAGCAGTGAAAGATAACTCTCTTTGGAGCCTGAGACACTGGGAAGGTGGAAAATTGTGTGATTTTTGCTGGCTGTTTATCTTTCTTTCTATGGAAGCATAGAGTATAAATTCTTCTGTGTTTGACTTCTTTCTCACAACATAATGAGATTAATCGATATTGTTTTGTGTGGGTATAATATTTGTTTTCATTTTTGTATAATATTTGATTGTGTAAATATGCCACAATTTATTTTCCCATATGGATGTGGATAGACAATTGGATTATTTCCAATTTGTGATTTTTATAAATGGTGCTGCCACAAACATTCTCGTAGAAGTGTCTGAATATATATGTGCACATATTGGCATATACCTAGGGATAAAAATCTGGGCCTACTTTTGCCATTTTATTTTATGTGTTTGGATTTTTTTTTTCTTTCCTACCTTGTGGTACTGATTGAGATTTATTTAATTTTATTATTTCATTAGTTAGGATGTAATCACCCTTTTGTGTGTGTGTCATAACTACTGCCTATTGTTACCTGATATATTCAAAAATATATTTTCTTTAAAAAAATTTTTTATTACTGTATTTATCATTACTCAGTGTAATCATTTTTGTGGCCCTTTTCCAATTTCTCCCTAACTTCCCCTACCTCTCCCCCTTTCCCACCTCTTGTGGCCTCAGGTCCATTCTCTCCTTTTGAAAGTTCAACAAATTATTGTGATTGTTGTATCTTTCTTTTGTATTTGTTTGTTTATTTTGTTCCGTTTCCACTTATGGGTGAGGACATGAGGTATTTCTCTTTCTGTGCCTGGCTTATTTCACTTAATTTTCTCTAAGTTCATCCATATTGCTGTGAATGGCAGTATTTCATTCCTTATTATGGCAGAATAGTATTCCGTTGTGTATGTATACCACATTTTCCTTATCCAGCCATCCTTCGATGGACATTTACCTTGGTTCCAACTCAGATATTGTAAATAGAGCTGTGGTAAACACAGGAGTTCAGTTATGCCTTCAACAGAATAATTTCCATTCCTTTAGATATACACCAAGCAGTGAGATTGCTGGATCCTATGGCAGTTCTATCTGTAGTTGTTTAAGGAAACTTCATATTGTTTTCCATAATGGCTGCACTAATTCACAGTCCCACCAACACTGTAGGATTCCCCTTTCTTGATATCATCACCAGCATTTGTTATTCTCTGTCTTTTTCATGATGGCCAGCTAACTGGCATGAGATGATATCCCAATGTGGTTTTGATTTACGTTTCACTGATGCTTAGTTATATTGAGCATTTTTTCATGCTTAATAATGAAAATGGTCTGTTGGTCTGTTGGCCATTTACAAATCTTCCTTAGAGAAAGCCTATTCAGCTCCTGCCCATTTTTTAATTGGGTTACCAGTTTTTTTACTGTTAAGTTGTTTGAATTTCTTGTATATTCTAGATATTAATCCTGTTTTGAATGCACAGTTTGAATATTTTCTCCCATTTTGTAGGTTGTCTTTTTGCTGTTAATTGTTTCTTTTGCTGTGCAGAAGCTATTTAGTTAGATATAATCGTATTTGTTTATTTTTTCTTTTGTTGCCTGTTCTTTTGGGTCATATTTATAAAGTCTTTGCAAGTCCTACTTCCTGGAGTGTTTCCCCTATGTTTTCCTTTAGGGGTTTTATAGCATCACGTCTTATATTTAAGCTTTTAATCCATTTTGAGTTGATTTGGGTATATGGTGTGAAGTATGGGTCTAGTTTTATTCTTCTACAGATGCATGTCCAGTTTTCCCAGCACCATTTATTGAAGAGGCAGTCTTTTTTCCAATGTGTGTTCTTGGTACCTTTATCAAAGATCAGTTGGCTGTAAGTTTGTGGGTTGATTTCTGGGTATTCTATTCCATTGGTCCGAGTGTCTGTTTTTATGCCAGTACCATGCTGTTTTGGTTACTATAGCTTTGTAGTGTAATTTGAAATCAGGTAGTATAATGCCTCCAGCTTTACTTGTTTTGCTCAGGATTGCTTTGTCTATTCAGGGTCTTTTATTGTTCCATATGAATGTTAGGATTGCTTTTTCTATTTATGTGAAGAATGCCATTGGTATTTTGATGGGGATTGCATTGAATCTGTAGATTGCTTTGGGTACTATGGACATTTTCATGTTAATTTTTCCAATCCAAAAACATGGTATGTCTTTCCATCTTTTAGTGTCCTCTTTAATTTCTTTCAGCAGTGATTTATAGTTCTCATTGTAGAGATCTTTCACCTCCTTGGTTCAAGTTATTTTTAGGTTTTTTTTTTTTTTTTTTTTTTTGGTGACTATCGCAAATAGGCTTGCCTTCTTGATTCCTTTTTCTGCTAGTTAGTTATCAGAGTTTAAAAATGCTACTGATTTTTGCATGTTAATTTTGTATTCTGGAACATTACTGAAGTCATTTATCAGCTTAAAGAATTTTTTGTACAGTCTTTAGGTTTTTTCTATACATAGGATCATGCCATCTGCAACAGAGACAGTTTGACTTTGTATTTTCCCATCTGGATATCCTTTATTTCTTTCTTTTCTTGGTTGCTCTGGTTAGTACTTCCAATACTATGTTAAATAGGGGTGGTGAGAGTGGGCATCTTGTCTTCTTCCTATTCTGAAAGCTTTCCCCATTCGGGTTGATGTTGGCTGTGGGTTTGATATATATGACTTTTAGTGTGTTGAGATACTTTCCATCTATACCTGATTTGCTGAGTCTTTATCATGAAGGGATGTTGAATTTTGTCAGATGCTTTTTCTGTATCTGTTGAGTTAATCATATGGTTTTTGTACTTGCTTTTGTTGATGTGGTGTATCACATTTATTGATTCATCTATGTTGAACAATCCTTGCATCCATGTGATGGATCCTACTTGATCATAGTGTGTAATCTTTTTGATGTGCTGTTGTATTCTGTTTGCTAATATCCTGTTGAGGATTTTTGTGTCTCTGTTCATCACAGATATTGACCTGTAGTTTTTTTGCTGTTGTTGTGTCTTTGTCTGATTTTGGTATCAGGGTGATGCTGGCCTCATAGAATTAATTAGGGAGAATGGCCTCTGTTTCAATATTTTGAAATAGTTTGAAGAGAGTTGATATTAATGCTTCTTTAGATGTTTGGAATTCAGCAGTAAAGCCATCCAGAACTGAGTTTTTCTTGGTTGGGAGATGGCTGATTACTGCTTTTATCTCTTTGCTTGTTATTAGTCTGTTCAGGTTTTCTGTTTCTTCTCAGTTCAGTCTTGGTAGTTTGTATTTGTCCAGAAATTTATCCATTCTCTGCAGGTTTTCAAATTTGTTGACATATAACTGTTTATAATAGTCTCTAATGATTCTTTATATAGGCTGTAATGGCACCTTTTTCATTTCTGATTTTTGTTATTTGGGTCTTCTCTCTTCATTTTTTATTTAGCCTAGCTAATGGTTTGTTTATTTTGTTTATCTTCTCGAAAAAACAACTTAAAAAATTATTTTATTTATTGAATCAAAATCGATTATACATATATTTGGGGTTGAACATTAAGATATGTTGATTAAATCAATATTACTAGCATATATATTGTTATAAATCATAATTATTCTTTATGTCCCTTGTCCAATCTCACCCCTTCTCCCATTCCCTCCCCCTCCCCCTTCTAATTGCCCTAGATTTCTTCTCTCATTCTGAAGGCATAATGATTACTATGTTGATTTGTTGCCTAGGTGATCTGTCCAATGCTGAGAGATGTGATCAGGTCCCCCAATATTATCATAGAGCAGATGCTTCTTCTGTCACTCTGAAATAGGTTTTATGGAAGGAGACATCCTCTTCTTTTCTTTGTCTCTGCTGGTGACTCTTCTTGTGTGAATGCATTCCAGTGGTTGGCAGACCATCTGCATAGTGGTTGTGGCGTCTAGCCACTTTTGCAGCAGCCATGTTTATTGTGGTGGCTGTGGTGGGCCACTCACATGGAGGTGCTGTTTTTGGTATGCCCCTTGGCATTGGTGGTATGCCTGGTTGTGGGGTGTGTTTGGTCCCTTTCTCCATGCCTCTGGTCCCTGGGCAGGCCCCAAGGCACTGGCGCCATGTGCCTGGTTGTGGGAGGGGTGGCTGGTCCCCTTCTCCATGCCTCGGGTCACCAGGCAAGACCCAAGGAGCTCACTTAGTGTGCCTGGTTGTGGGAGAGGGGTCCAGAACCCTTCTCCATGCCCTAGATCCCTGGGTGGGCTCTGAGGTGCTGGCATGTTGTGCCTGGTTGTGGGAGAGAGGTCCGGTCCTCTTCTCCATGGCCTGGGTACCTGGATGGGCCCTGAAGTGCTGGCATGGTGTGCCTAGTTGTGGGAGGAGGGTCCAGTCCCTGTCTCCATGCCTCAGGTCACTGGGTGGGACCTGAGGCACTGGCTTGGTGTGCCTGGTTGTGGGAAGGGGGTCAAGTACCCTTCTCTGTGCCTTGGGTCCCCAGGCTGGCCCTGAGGCACTGGTGCTGGTTTGCCTGGAAGTGGGAGTGGGGTCTGGTCCCTGGATCCAAGCCTCCAGTTCACAGGCAGGCCCCAAGGTGCTGGTGGTGTGCCTGGGCCAGAACTAATTTTTTGTCTTTTGCTTCTAACATGGGGGAACTTCCTGTGGGAACTCGTACTTGAGCTGTGTGGTTATTTAAATTGCTACTTTGCTGCTGTTTCCATAGGGAAGGCTTTTGGTGCAGCTCAAGGTTTAATGGTTGATCTTGTAGGTACTTCCAGCTCTCCAGAGACCTGGTGGATCTGTGTTCTATAGAATCCCTGATCTGTGCCTGAGTTTTTTCATCAAACTGCACCCCATGCAATTCTGCATTCCTGACTAGTCTCCTGAGTGGTTCTGTGCTGATTCGGGGGCAGGTTGGCTGTCCTTGCTGTGTCCCAGTGTTCTCCTGGTGTTCCCATCTCACCCACCGCCCATGTTCCAAATGCTTCCCATGGGATGGGCCCTGTGCTAGTCCCTTGTGATGACTCACTGGCCTCTGAATGGCTCCCTTTTTTCGGTTGTTCTAGCTTCTCACTCCTGCGTGGGTCCATGGGAACCCTATTAGTGGTCTTGCTGTCCTGGGGGCTGCCAAGGCCCTCTTCTCTCATGCTCCCTCCAAATAACTCCATCTGAAGGGCACAGCTGCAGCTTCTGCTGGCTCCTGCTTCATGTGCTCATCAGCTCGAGCCTTAGAGCAGCTGTGGCCCAAAATGCTCAGAGCAGCTTTTTCTTTCTCTCATTGTAGTTTCTCCCACCTTCATGAACTCCACAGATCTGTCCTCCTCTTCCCCTGAGCTCCAAGAGGCTCCAGCTTGGTTGCTGTTACATTTTTATAGTTGAAAATTTGGTTGATTTGAGGGAGAGAGTGACACTGGGAACTGTCTATTCTGCCATCTTGACCAGAACCAAAAACAACTTTTTTGTTTCCTTGATCTTTAGTATCATTTTTGGGTATCTATATCATTTTTCTGCTCTGATCTTAATTATTTCTTTCTGTCTATTAATTTTGGCAAATTGCATTATTATTATTCTAGTCTTTGAGGCACAATGTTAGGTTGTTTATTTGAAATCTTTCTATTCTTTAATGTAAACACTTATTGCAATAAACTTCTCTCTTAGTACTGCTTTTGCAGTATCCCACAGGATGTGGTATGATGTGTCTTTATTTTCATTAGATTCAAGAAATTTTTTGATTTACTGTTTAATATCTTTTTGAAGCCTTAGGTCATTCAAGAGCATGTTGTTTAATTTCCATGTATTCATATAGTTTCCAGAGTTTGGCTTCTTATTGATTTCCAGTTTTATTTGTGTGGTCTGAAAAGATATTTGAAATGATTTCAATTTTAAAAAATTTGTTGAGACTTGATTTGTGACCTAACATGTGGTCCATCCAGGAGAATGTTCCCTGTGCTGATGAGAAGAATTTATATTCTTTATCTGTTGGATGAAATGTTCTGTAGATATCTGCTAGGTCCAATTGGTCTAAAGTGTAGTTTAAATCCTTTGTTTTCTGTTGATTTGTCGCCTAGATGATCTGTCCAGTGTGAGAGAGGGGTGTTTGGGTCCTGTACTATCACCATATTGGACTCTATCTCTTTCTTTAAGCCAAATAGTGTTGGTTTTATATATCTGGGTGCTTCAGTGTTGGGTGTATATATATTTAGGATTGTTATGTGTTCTTCCTGGGTATGTCCCTTTATCATTTTATAGTGGCCTTCTTTGTCTCTTTTTATGGTTTCTCGTTTAAAGTCTATTTTATCCATTATGAGAATAGCTACTCCTGCTTATTTTTTGTTTGCATTTGTGTGGTATATCTTTTTCCATCCCTTCACTATTGGTCTGTGTGCATCTTTACAGTAGAGGTGAGTCTCTTGAAGACAGCATATAGGTGGGTCTAGTTTTTTAATCCAGTCAGTCAGTCTGTGTCTTTTGAATGGGAGTTTAATCCATTTACATTTACAGTTGTTATAAAAAAGTATTGTCTTAATCCTGGCTTTTTATCACTTTTTGTTTAGATGTTTTAAATATCTCTTCTTCCTTCCTTCCCCTTTCATTGTTTGTCTTTGATGTTTGATGGATTTTTTTGATGGTAAGATTTAGATTCTTTTCTTTTACGTTTGTGTTTTTGTGTGTGTGTGTATGTGTACGTGTATGTGGCTGGATTGTATGTGGATCTGAAACCTTGACCTTGGTGTTACAAGGCTGTGCTGACTTTTTCTGGGTGGGGTGCTCTCCTTAGCTCCTGCCTAGGACTCTAGGCATGCTCCTCCCTTCTGCCAGTCACAGGCACTTCTCTCAACTCCTGCCTAGGATCCTGAACATGCTCCTGCCTTCTGCTGGGCAGGGGGGACTGCCCTTAGCTCTTGCCTAGGACTCTGGATGTGCTCCTGCCTTCTGCCATGTGGTAACGGCTGACTTCACCTCCTGCCTAGGACCCTGGGCATGGTCCTGCCTTCTTGAACTGATGCAAATTGTATTAGCTTCTAGACAATTTTACACTGCGTTGAGTTTGCTACATCATGTTTTAAATCTTCAGAAATAATTTTTGATCAACTTTGCATATATTCACTCTCACCACTACCACCATGACCACACACACACACAATCCTCACACATACATCATCTCCTATAATGAACCAGCTGGAATTTTAATTAAAGACTGTTCTTAATTTGTACATTATACAACAACAAAAATTATTTACACTGCTTGTTTTATTTGTTCCCTTACTAATATGGTTAATATGTCACTTTAGGTTCCAAATCATATTCTTTACCAATATTAAAAATAGTGCTACAATATCATGTAGTATCCAGTAATACTGCTAAGAACTCAATATCAGTCTGTTTTTAGCTTATCTATAAATAACATGGTTTGTTCGTGTCTAATAAATATTTATTAAACTCTTTATTCTAAGAGTATGAAAATTTTGCCAGGCTATATCTAAATTGAGTAATAGTAATTATTATTATTATTAATTATTGTGTTCAACTTTTTATGTATACTTATGTGTGTATACAATATGAAGAATTAGATCATACTATGGCTGTGGTAAATGTTCTTCTATTGTTTCTATGTTCATTTTTTTCCCACAATCTTTCTGATCTCTCCTCAAAATCATATTAGAGTCAGTGGGAGTTAGCAGAACTTCTGGATCTATGCTTTATGTCTCTTTTTATCTCACTCTTTTCATTTGTTTATCCTTCAAGGCTTGTCAAAAGACAAAATTAGAACAGATTTAACTTAAAGACCTTAAGACCTAAAGACCTTAGCTTCGTTTGTGATTCTAAAATCGGACAACACTTCATTCCATAAAATAGAATAAGTGTTCCAATGAGCTGATCAGAGGAGGATGGTTTTATAGACAGAAAAAGGCTCAAGAAAACAGAAACAAACAACAAAAAGCATATTGGTCACTTCAAAGTTACTTTCCTAATAAGGTGGGGACAGGGAAACACAATAGAAAAATAACCGATTGGTTAACATCTGGCTACTTCATGTTACTTTTCTTTGTAAGGATTAAAGCAAAAGGAACTTTATCATCATTCTGACAACTGGCCTGTTTGAGAATTTGGCTCTCATGTCTCTCTCCTGATTTCTCAGAAGGTGAGATCACAACTTGGTAGCAGTTTGGTGACATGGAACTTTTAGTATGAATGACACCATTTTAGTTTGGTCTTGTCTGTTGGGACCCAGTGCAGAAGCTCAGTACAAAACAATTGCCTTCCATAATTTTTAACAAGCTAAATTATGAAACATGTCTCAGTTGAACTTTCTAGTGTAGTTGTTGAAACTTCAGGTGTGCTTATGTAAAGATTCAGCCAGCAAGAATACTTTAGCTGCAAACTAGGATGCATAAAGTCTCAAATGAGTTGTTTTCATGTCCAGACTATCCAGAATGGCAAATTCATTTTTTACACCCACATTCCCTCCACTGAAATGTCTCCTTAGAATAGTGTGTTTTTCAAAATGTGATTGACCCCTTGGCAGTATTGGTTAAACGAAATTTGGAGAGTTTGTTTATAAAAATGATAGTTTCTGAACAGTGTTTAGCATCCTCTGTCAGAATCTCTGTGAATGTGGCTGGATATTCACTTTTTAAAAATGTCCCCAGGTGATTATTATGCAAAATAAAGATTGAAAACAATTGCTTTGAAATATTAACTCATATTTTTGACACTAAATTGGCTTAAAGTCAAGACTAACTGTCTGATACACAAATATACTTAAATCATACATGGAAGCGAGGACATTACAATCCTTAATGGCTCCATTAGTTTGCTGCCATTTTTGCCCTTCCTTGAATAAATCCCGGCCTGCTCTGAATCTGTCTCCACAGTAGACCAAAGATGTATGACAGGTGAAGAAGAAAAACCATTGTCTAAATCACTCTAAATTTTTACAACATCCGAAAGTATGAGCAAATAATCTACCTCTAGGACATAAGTTCTTTGTGGGCAACAGTAAAGTTGACCACAACCAAGAGACATTCTTGCGCCTCCTCTTCCATCTTCCTATCACTTGTGTCCTTTCTTCTTCTTCATTTACACAACCCCAGCACCTGATCTGGGGCATACAAGGCTACAAAGAATGGCTTTAACCTTTGGAAACTATCAGAACAAGTGCTTGATACACAGTTCTCAGATGTACACACTATTTTATATGTATTTTTCTTAGGCAGTAAGTCAGTGAAAAGAGAAAACATGGTTTAAAACAAAGATGTAATCCTGTGACTCATTACTAGATCCTTCCTGGTACTGACAGAGTTGACTTCTTATGTGACTGAAAAGGATTTTCTCCCAGACACTCTGGCCAAGAGAAGGAGTTCCTGATATATTCCTTAACTATAAAGGTAAGTAACTTCTGGGCAAAATACTAAAGTGTGTTGTGGAACTACCTACACCTTTGAATTAATCCTCAGCGGAGATCATTTCAGTAGTCTCCAAAACTAACAAGTGCTTGGTCTTTGGCAAGGATTAAATACATGAATTGATTTCCACGTTGCTCCTTCTCTAGTCAGTATAAAATCTTACTTGCCTCATTTTGCTTGGTGATCAAAAGTGGTGTTCTTTAGGGTATAAACTGGTGCTCCCAAATCACTTATGGATCATATTTTTTCTTGAGGACATATCAAAGGGCTGCCAGCTCCCCCACAGGAAAGGTCATCTTGTGGAATGTCTTCTATCCATTTGACTTATACATAGCGCTCAGCAAAGCTCACTCATGCAGAGTGCAGGGTAAGGAGAGTCTGAGAGTGTAACAGGACCCACACTGATTC
The DNA here is from genome assembly GCF_027409185.1 of Cynocephalus volans. NCBI lineage: Eukaryota > Metazoa > Chordata > Mammalia > Dermoptera > Cynocephalidae > Cynocephalus > Cynocephalus volans. Next base: position 107,160,352 of record NC_084463.1, on the reverse strand, counting down.
CCAAGTTCCCAGTGCCCGATGTTTGCCCAAATATAAACCAGGTTATCCAGTGGAAACAATTATCACAGAAGAGTCTGTCCTGCCTACATACTCTAGGTCATCCCCTTAAACTGCCAGGTCTGCGAGTTCTAGCTCAATAGAAGCTTTCAAGGAAAGAGCAGCTGCACCTTGCATAGGAAGGATCCCCCCAAAATAGGATGCAAGATGCAGCTGCTTTTTCCTTCAAAAGCTTCTATTGAGCTAGACTTCCTAACCCATTTGGTGGCCAGAGGCTTTAGAGGGTTCTATTGGTGGCAACCTCAATGTCTCCTACAGGAAAGAGTCTCCCTTTTTGGAGATGGAAAACAAAACAAGACAACAACCAAAAAAACAGGACTTTCCAAACATTAGCAGAAAAGATACACAGCATTTCCTTTTACCTGAATGGTGAAAGTCATTCTACATATTAGAACAATTTCCATGGCCAATATTTGTTATTAACTCGTGACAGAAGCACCAGGAGATGGGATGCTACTCCTGAAAATTAACCTACAAGCTCAGGGTACCTGGCTGCACTGTGCATGTAGTCTCAAGTTACAGTGTAAAGGAAAAAGGCACAGCCACAAATCAGACTCTCTGTCTTGATCATTCCTTTCTTCCCCAATGTAGGCTTCCATATGTTCATCATAACTTGACATATAATAGTATAAAATCCTGTGTTCACACTCCCTACAGTGAGTGGCCTGCCATTCCACTTTGAAACTTCATGGTCCCCTGAAGATTGGAGAAAACTCCCCTATCTTGGGAGCTTCTCTCTTTCTTATGCTTCCATTCCCAGTCCTGTATGATCCTCCTGTCCTCAGACTTTGTTCATCCCATTCAAGAGACAAGGATGTCTCTTTTCCTCATGTTTTTCCTGCTCTGCTTGCCTGCTTCCTTTGGTTCCTAGGCCAATCTTAACCATAAATCATCTCAGCAATTTTACCTCTATCACCTAGAACGAGATGAAGGCACCAAATGAATTCCATGTCCTGCATAGCCCAGCTATAATTCTCAAGCCTCCTAAGCCACAAGTTCTTTCTGCCAACTAAACATGAAATTAGGTGTGACAGAGGATTTCTTGAAGATTATATGATCCCAAACTCATAGACATACCTGTTTCCATGGGATACATTCCCGAGGTCTATGTTTCTCACTATTTCTTTCTGTATTCTAATGTGTCACACTGAAAAATTCCCTGGAACCCTATATGAATATTCATCTCTTATAACTTCTCTGGTTTCGTTCTTCTTGGTCTCCAATAATGTCTTCTCCCTCCAAATTTTCATTAATTGTAAGAAATGTTGTAATCTTTAGGAGAATGAGATTCTTCCTTGGCGTGATAGTGGTGACCTCCTTTAGTTCCTCCTTTCCTTCAATGAGCATCTACCTTGTTGAGTCCCACATTCCACAGCAGAGATATTGTGTTTACAGCAGAGATTTTCAAAAAAATTTCAAAATAAAAGTAGTTAACATTTATTGATCCCCTAATATAGGTCAAACACCAGAATAAGACCTTTTTATATTTTGTCAGTTGGTAGAAAAACAAGAAAGCTCCATGACTAATGCTTTATATAATGACTCCTCTTCTTTCTAGCCAATAGAACGTGGCAAAGGCAAAGGGATTTTTCAGATGCAATTAAGGTCTTGAATCCATTGACTCTGAGCTAACCAAAAGGAAGATTATACTGGGTGGACCTGACTTAATCACGTGAAAGCCCTTAAAAGAGAGGCTAGGTCCTTTGTTAGGGCCGATACTTCTTTCTCCTGCTTGCTGGAATAAGTAAGAAGCCATGTAATGAGAGTGTCTATGGAGTGGGCTTTGGGGCAAGGAACTGTGGACAACCTCTAGGAGCTGAGAGAAGCTGCAGATGATAGCCAGGAAAAAAATGGGTGCCTCAGTCCTACAAGCACAAAGAATTGAATTCAGCCAACACATAATAAGCCTGGAAGCAGTGTTTCCTCAGTCAAGCCTCCAGATAAGAATATAGCTCAGCTGATACATGCAACCTTGTGAGACCCTGAGCAGAAGACCGAACCAAGTCTTACCTGGACTCCTGACAGAAACTATGATATAGGTGTAATGTTTTCAGATACTAAGTTCATGGTAGTTTGTTACACAGCAATATAAAAATCATACAAATTTTTGGAACCTGGAAGTTGGGTGCTGCTGTAACAAATACCTAAAAACATGAGAAGAGCTTTGGTATCATGCAAGTGGGCAGAAGCTAGAAGCTTGAGGAGCATGATATAGAAAGTCTAAATTGCCTGGAATAGACTATTAGTAGAAATCTAGACTTTAAGGATGCTGCAGTGAGGGCTCAGAAGAAAGTGGGGAACGTTATCAGAAGCAAAGAAGAGGAACCTTGTTATGTAGTGGCAGAAAGCTTAGCATAATTGTATCCTGAAGCTATGTACAAAACAAAACTTGTAAGTGATTAAATTGCTTATGTAGTTAAGGACTTTTCCAGGAAGTGTTGGAGGTACCTTTTGATTTCCTCTTGCTACTTACAATAAAATGTGTATTCTGTTGCTGTTTTTATATCAGTATTCATAAAGGATATTAGTCTGTGGTTTTCTTTTCTTGTGATGTCTTTGGCTTTGGTGTCAAGGTAATACTGGCCTCATAGAATGAGTTAGAAGGGTTTCCTCTTCTATTTTTTGGAAGGCTTTGCTAAAGATTGATTTTAATTCTTCTTTGGATAAGTAGTAAAATGCACCGGTGCAGACATCTGGTCCTAGGCCTTTTCTTTGTTGGGAGGTTTTTGATTATTGATTTAATCTCCTAAATAAGGAGATCTGTTGAAATTTTCTTTTATTTTTGAGTAAGTTTTTGTAGTGTTGTGTTTCTTGGGATTTTCTTCCTTTCATCTAGGTTATCTAATTTGTGGATTACATATTTTTCACAATATTTTCCTATAATCTGTTTTAAAAAATAACTGTAAAATTGATAGTAATGTCCACACATTCATATGTGAATTTTAGTAATGTGAGTCTCCTACATTTTTGTCAGTCTTGTTGTTATTTTCAAAAAACTACCTTTTGGTTGTGTGGATTCTTTCTACTGTTTTTTTATTCTCTGTTTCACTTATCTTCACTCTAATCTTTATTATTTCCTTCATACTGCAGTCTTTGGGTGTAGTTTGCTCTGCTGTTTCTAGTTCCTTAAAGTGTAAGGGTAGATTATTGATTTGAGATCTTTTCTCTTTTTATGTGTAGGAATTTATAGCTATACATTTCCCTCTGAGCACTGATTTCACTGTGTCTCATAAGTTTTGGCATGCTGCACTTTCATTTTCATTTATCTCAAAGTATTTTCTAATTTGCATTGCCATTTCAACTTTGACGTGTTGATTGTTTAAGAATGTATTGTTTAATTTCCATGTGTCTGTGAATATTCCAGTTTTTCCTTTGTTATTGATTTTTAGTTTCATTCCATTAGGGTCAGAGAAGATACTTTTTATTATTTCAGTCTTTTAAAATTTGACTTGTTTTAAGGGCCTACTGTATGGTCTATCCTGGAGAGTGTTTCACATGCCCTATAAAAGAACGTGTGTTCTATTGTCCTCAGATCAAGGATTCTGTATATGTCTGTCAGGTCTAGTTGATTTAGAGTGTTGTTCAAGTCCTCTGTTTGTTTATTGATCTTCTGTCTGGTTGTGTTTATATTTGAAAGAAGGGCACTGAAATCTCCAACTATTATGCAGAACTCTCTACTTCTCCCTTCAATTCTCTCAATTTTTGCTTCATAAATTTTGGAGCTCTGTAGTTAGATGTTGCATTAGTCCCTTTCTGTTACTTATAGCAAAATACTTCAGCTGGGTTATTTATAAAGAACAGAGGATTATTTGACTTCGGATTCTAGGACAGCTGTGTCTGGCGTTGGCCTCAGACTACTTCTAATCATGGAGGAAGACAAAAGTGAGTCTGCAGATCACATGGCAAGAGGAAGCGAGAGAGAGCAGAGACTAACATCCTCATTCACTCTCTTTTTAAAGCCCTCCAAACCACACCCCTGACCACCATTATTAGTCCATTCATTACAGCATAGTCCTACAATCTAATCACCTCCTCAAGGCCCCACCTTTCAATTACCATAATAGCATTTCCCACCCTCAACAGTTACAGTGGGAATATGTGGATTTTGGGGGGGACACAATTCAACCAATGCATAGCAGATGTATATGTTTATAATTGTTATTTATTCTTGGAGAATTGACATTAAATATAATGGGGTTTTTTTGTCTCAGGTAACAATTTTTTAAGTCTGTTTTGTCTGATATTAAGTTACCCATCTATATTTGGTGACTATTTGCCTGGAATATCTTTTTCCATCTACTTTTGAACTATTTGTATCTTTGGATCTGAATGATTCTCCAGTAGACAGCATATAGTTGCATTCTGTTTTTTATCCATTCTGTCAATCTCTGATTTTCAATTGAAGAGTTTAATCCATTTATATCAAGGTAATGACTGAAAAATAATTTATCTCTGCCATTTTGCTATTGGTTTTCTATATATCATTTTGTCTCTGAATTCTGAATTCCTCCATTAGTGCCTTCTTTTGCTATTTTTTTTTTTTTTTTTTAGTGTACCATTTCTACTCCTTTCTATTTTCCTTTTCTGTTTTTTTTTTTTCTTTGTCTTTTCTTTTTTTTTTCTTTTTTTTAGTTGTTTAGCATTGGTTGCCATGGGCTTGGAATTAACCTTTTAACCTTATAGTAGTCTATTTTTAATTAACACCACATTAGCTTCCAGAGGCATACAAAAACTTTGGTCCTGTAGAGTTCCATTGCAAATTATATCTTTACATATTCTATGCTCATCAACATAGACTTATAATTAATGTCTTATGTATTTATCTTTTCAATCATACCTGGAAGTGAAAGGGAGTCACAAACCAGTAATACAATAACACTAGGTTTTGTATTTTCCTGAATAGTTACCTTTACCCTTGTTCTTTATTTCTTCCCATGAAAGTTACTTTGAGTTGCTGTCTATTATCCTTCATTTCCACGGGAAGGACTCACTTTAGCATTTCTGTTAGGGTAAGTCAACTAGTGATGAACTCCCTCAGCATTTGTTCATGTAAGGAATGTGTTAATTTACATTTTATTTTTGAAAGATAGTTTTGCCAGATATAGGATTATTAGTAAATTGTTTGTTCTCTCCATATTTTAAATATGTCATCCCACTGCCTTCAGGCCTCCATGGTTTCTACTGAGGAATCAGGTCTTGCTTTTATTGAGGCTAATTTGTACAAATCACTTCTGTCTGGCTGCTTTCAAGATTCTCTCTTTGTCTTTAGCTTTTGAAAACTTCATTAAAAAATGTGTCTTGATGTGCATCTCCTTTGTTTGTCTTTCTTGGAGTTTGTTGAGCTTCTTAAATGTGTAGAGTCATGTTATCAAATTGTGAGGCTGGGCCATTGTTTCTCAAAATTCCTTTTCCCCCTTCCTCTCTCTTTTTCTTCTGAAACTCCCTTTATGTATATGTTGGTGCAATTGATGGTGTCTCACAGCCTCTCTATTTTTCTTCATTCTTTTGTCTTTCTGCTCCTTAGACTGGATTAGTTCAATTGGCTTATACTACAGTTCTCTAATTATTTTTTTAATTTTTAAACTCATTTTACTACAGAACAGCTGATGAAGGGTGCAAATTTCCATGGTTTGAGGATTTAAAGTAAAGCATAGAAATATGGCTGCCTGTTTGCCCTTTACACTCTTGACTCTGCTGCAAGCAGAGAAAAGAGACAGATATAGGTGGCTTCCAGGGTCCTTCTGAAGCTCACAGCATGGAAAACTTCTTCTTTGTTTAGGGAATGCTTGGAAATTAGAGGACTGTCAAGAATTTAATCTGTGATTACAAAAAACTAATGCCCCAAGGTGTCTCATTATGTAAAGAAGTAATAAAGGAGGCGCCTTGGGAATATCTTGTTTGCATCATCTATCAGGACTTCAACCTTTTAAGAATTCTGCATAGGAAAAGATTCAGTTCGGTGTTGGTCCTTGAAAAGTAAGTGTTTACCTCAGCCAAGAACAGCAAGAGTTTGGAATGGAATCCACTGCAAAGCCCAGTTCATGCCCAATTGTCACAAGAGATGAGTGAGAATCACTGGGACCAATACCTAACTCCAGATCTGCAGCCTCGATCTCTGGATCTCTACTGTACTTAGTGTAAGGTTGCCTTACCCGTAGTTCCCCATCTCTAGAACAAATTTATCCCAGGCCTCTAGGAAAGGAGGAAGATGCTAAAGTGATCAAGAAAAAAGATCCTGAAGGAAACAAGACTCTCGAAAACCAGAAATCTTGAGTTCATCCTGGGATAAAGTCTAATCCTTATTTGTACAACCCACAGTCTATTTGAGAGTAGAGATTTTTCTTTTTCCCTTCTACTCTAGAATCCTCATCCCTTGCTAATGGGCTACCTGGGGGGTAAGATTAGGTGCTGAGAGTACCAAGAAACTGGAAGAATCGTTGTAACTCAAACTAGCTTTCCCTTTCCCACTACCAGAATCTCCCTGTCCTTTGATACTTCAGCCTTTTCACCATCACTGTTCTGTCCTCTTTTACTTTTCTCATGATCTCTTCTTGGTGATACCCACTGGATACATAGGACACCGACTACAATGCAAGACAAGAGCTTCCAGCAACTGGTCACCAATTGTCTGGAAAGTGGAAAGGAGCCAGACATTGGTGAATGCTAATGTTGGGTGTGTGGGTACTGCAAGCACCAGTACCATAGTTCTCAGAGGCATTGATACATTCCCTGGAGACAACAACGAGAAAGAGAAAAGAATTGAAAATTGAGGAAGAAGAACTTATTTCGCTGGAAGAAGGACGAGTAGCAATGATGCCCTCTCACTCGCACAGGTAGCCCAGATAATCATACCTTATGTTTCTTCTTCTGATTTGTCATGGGCTGTTCCCACTCCAGGGAGATCACCTAGCTGGACCAGCATCAGCTGTGCCTTCAAAATTTCAAACTACGCTTTAGATAGGATAAGTTTATCTTAGGATTATTTGAGTGTGTGTGTGTGACAGTGCCTGTGTGTGAGGAAGGAGTACGTTTGTTTATTCCTGGATGTATTCAGCTATTAACTCATTAATTCAGTCTGTGAATATTTCTTGAAAATGTATTACATTCCAAAATTCAGATATATGGAGTGAGATAGGATTACTACTCTGAAGAAACTTAGAGCCATGTCAGGGAGAGAAGCTGGTAAACAAATCATGTACACTTAATAAGTTCGTTTAAAATATATATATTCTTATACCTATCAAAACTCATCAAGTTGTGTGATGTATGTACAGTTCATTGCATGTAAATTTACTATAATGAAGCAGTTAAAAAAATGCACTTATCACAAATTATTGAAAAATTAGGTCAGTAATGGGTTACTTTGTTGATGTCCTTAAGATCTTTTGACTGACAGCAGTATTCTTTTTAAAGCTTTTGATAACTCTTAATAAGGGACACAGTTTACATTGCAACCCAGTACACACTTACATACACACATACAATCAAGTAAAATTGAAATCAATATATCTGTGAATATATATTACTACAAGAGACAGTATTTTATTTTCTTCTTCAATTTTAATAAATGCTGGTTGTAGTCCACTCATTCTATTTCATTACCTGTGAATGTATCATAAATCACAGTTTCAAAAGCATTGACTTAAACAAGAGAGGATTTGGGCTGTTGATGTCAAAGACTTTATCACTGCCTTCCTGGCCCCTCAAAGCCAATGGACCCTCCTATAGTTTCAGGCTGGACTCAATTCAGATGCAATCTGGATGGAAATTTATGAACAGAAACCCCACTGTCACCCAATGGTCTTGAAATCAAGACATACTTGGCTGTACTGGAGCCAGTGGTCCAGCCACAAGGATTCTGTTCACATTTATCCTATACTGCCAGCTAAACAGGGGGTCTTATGTGTAAAAACAAACTCTTATTTGTTTGCAATCTTTGACTTTTCCCTATCTGAAGATGGTCCTGCCAGGAGGGCTGACTTTCTTCTCTGACACTTCCTTCATTGTAATGGACAGTTCGGGTATTACTACTTCAAACCTTTCCAGAGATATCAGACTCCAGCTGTGAGTCCTAGCCATTTGCCCATGACCCTGCTACCTTCCCTAATTCATTCTGATCTATTTACCCATTAGCTTGGATCCAACCATATTATTTCCTGTTTATTGCTGAAATCCAGCAAAGTATAGACTTTGGATAGCGTTTCCTGCCTGGCTTCAGAACATTGGACCAGTGCCTGTTTCCCTGTCAATGCACCTGTACAACCAATTGGAGGTGCTGAATCAAACTGCAGCATGAATGAAGTCAAACATTATTATACCAGATAAAACATTGCAAATATGCAGACAGCTGTTGTGACTGAATTCACTTTCCAGGAAGAGCCCCTGCAGTGTATGGTTCTGCCTAAGTCTGGCCACTTCTCTGTCTTGGATCCATGGCAATGGGGTCCCCTCTTGTCTTACTCTTGAGCACTGCCATTGCCATCAAGACTTGTTTCTCTAATCCAGTAAAGAATAGGATAAGACTAGGACTATGAATTATAACACTATAGAAAAACTGCCTCTTAAAATTCTCTCTTGCTTGGAATAATGATAGAAAATCCATGGGAAAGAAAATTAAAAAGTTGATTTTTGGCCTCTACTATTGGATTAAATTAAAGATAAAATCTGCTGTATGATAAGTAAACTAGTAAATGAAAGGCAACCTAGGCTTTCTATTTGGGGGAGAAATTTATTTTTATTTTTTTATTTTATTTTATTATTATTATTTTTTTGACCGGTAAGGAGATCGCAACCCTCAGCATGGTGTGGTCTGCACCACGCTCAGCCAGTGAGCGCACCAGCCATCCCTATATAGGATCCGAACCCGCGGCCTCGGCGCTACCAGTGCCACACCTTCCCAAGTGAGCCATGGGGCCAGCCCTATTTTTAATTTTTAATTTTTATGTTTTTGATGAGCAAAATATCAATATTTTATTTTATTTTTTAATTGGTTATGAATATTCATGAGATACAGAGATGATTGTCACCACTCCTGCCCAAGATGTGAAGGCCAGATTCATACTGGCAGCATGCCCATTACCACAAATTGCGTTTGTATTCCGTGTCTCCCACCCAATTATCCCCAATCTCTCTCCCCCCCCTTCCCATCCCTCTACACTTTGTATCCCAAGGTATGTTCTCTCCCTCTGCAAGTTCAATGCACCACTGTGGTCTTTCTTTCCTCTTTCTTTCTCTCTTAGCCCCCACTTAGGAGTGAGGACATGCAGTATTTATCCCTCTGTGCTTTGCTTATTTCACTCAACATGAGTTTCTCCAGGCTCATCCACGTTGTTGCAAATGGGAGAATTTCATTGTTTTTTATAGAAGAGTAGTAATCCATGGTGTATATATTCCACATTTTCCATATCTAATCGTCCATTGATGTACATTTTGACTGGTTCCATGTCTTGGCTATTGTAAACAGAGCTGCAATGAACATGGGAGTGCAGGTATCCCTTCGACATGATGATTTCCATTCCTCTGGGTATATACACAGAAGTGGGATTGCTGGATTGTAAAGAAGATCTATCTGTACTTGTTTGAGAAACCTCCATACTGTTTTTCATAATGGTTGTACTAATTTACAGTCCCACCAACAGTGTAGGAGCATTCCCTTCTCTCTACACCTTCGCCAGCATTTGTTATATGCCATCTTTTTGATTATAGTCAGCCTAACTGGGGTGAGGTGGTATCTCAATGTAGTTTTAATTTGCATTTCCCTGATGACTGGTCATGTTGAGCATTTTTTCATGGACCTGTTGGCCTTTTGTATGTCTTCCTTTGAAAAATGTCTATTCAACTCCTTTGCCCAGTTTTTAGTTGGGTTGTTTGGTTTCTTACTGTGTAATTATGGATATCAATCCCTTATCGGATGCAGAGTTAGCAAAAATTTTCACCCACTCTGTAGGCTGTTGTTTCACTCTGTTGATTGTTTCCTTTGCTGTGCAGAAGCTTTTTAGTTCGATATATTCCCATTTGTTTATTTTTTCTTTTGCTCTTTGTGCTTCCAGGCTCATGTTCATAAAGTCCGTGCCCAGACCTAGTTCCTGAAGTGTTTCACCTATATTTTCTCTTAGTAATTTTACAGCTTCAGGTCTTAAACTTAAGTCTTTAGCCCATTTTGAGTTGATTTTAGTATACGGTGAGAGATGTATGCCTACTCTTTCTTCTGCATATGGATATCCAATTTTCCCAGCACCACTTGTTGAAGGCAGTCTTTTCCCCAATGTAGATTTTTGTTGTCTTTGTCCAATATCAGATATATTTTTTCAAATTCATACAGTGTATTTGTATTCATTTTCTTTGCTTCAGACAGATAACATTTACAATGAAGACATTTCTTAACATTATCCACACAGTTGTTGAAGAATGACTTTCTGGATCATAGCATTCTGCCACCAAAAATTACCGAGAAGGCATATTCCTGGTTCTGCTGCACCTACCAACCAAATGGCTTCAATGGGAAGATAGGAATGGAAAAATTAAAAAATCAAATGTCATGAATGTTTGCAAGAATTTTTAAAATCACAGACCTTTCATCTTCCAATGAGACCTTCACATTCTGTGCTTGGTGTTCCATCAGAGTCAGCATTTGATTGCTCTACTTCTACTAATCTGTAGACAGGAATAAACAGCAATGGGCAAAGAAAACCAAACCTATCTGACTGAATTCATCTTGGTGGGCCTTTCTTCGGATCATCCGACCCAGATCCTGCTGTTTGTGGTATTTCTCATCATCTACTTGCTGACTGTGTTTGGTAATCTGCTCATCATACTTCTAATTCATGGTGACTCTAGACTTCACACACCAATGTACTTCTTCCTTGAAAACTTGTCATTTACTGATCTCTGTTTCTCCACAATTATTGTTCCCCAGATGCTATTCCATTTGCTGGTCATGCGAAAGACCATTTCCTTTATGAGGTGCTCAATTCAGATGGTTATTTTTCCTAGTAGTGGGGTGTACAGAGAGTTCACTTCTAACAGTGATGTCCTATGACCGCTATGTGGCTGTCTGCAAGCCCCTGCATTACTCCACGCTCATGACCCAGAGGATTTGTGTCCAGCTGGTTGCAGGGTCATGGGCCAGTGGAGCATTGGTATCTGTAGTAGATACCATATTCACTTTACATCTCCCATACAAGGGACACAATGTAATTAATCATTATTTTTGTGAACCTCCTGCCCTCCTGAAGCTGGCTTCAGAAGATACCTATAGCACAGAAATGGCCATCTTTGCAATGGGTGTGGTAATCCTCCTAGGTCCTGTCTCTCTCATCCTTTTCTCCTACTGGAATATTATCTCCACTGTAGTTCAAATGAAGTCAAGAGAGGGGAGGCTCAAGGTCTTCGCTACCCGTGGTTCCCATTTCATTGCTGCCACTTTCTTCTATGGATCAACAATATTTACCTACATGCAGCCAAATTCAAAGAAAATGAATGAGGGGGATAAGGTGATCTCAGTGTTCTACTCGGTCATAACATCCATGATGAACCCATTCATTTATAGTCTAAGGAACAGGGATGTAAAAGAGGCATTTAGAAAAGTACTGGGAAAATAGAGCCTCTCAGAGGCGGTGATCTTTGTGTTCACATATATTCAAGGGGATGGAGACATTCTAAAATGGCAGAACATCTTTAACAGGTTTGTTCCTGAGCCATCTCTAGTCTGAGACACTAGCAAAGGATGTACAGGTACCCTAGCATGTCTGTGAATGTTTTCAGTTTGGTCTATTGTAATCTTGCCCCAGCTTATTCTCTGTGGCTGCAGTTTGCTTACCTTATAATGGTCTATTGGCTCCTATACTGAAAAATATTTACTAGTGAACAAGGTCTTCATTTAAATTGCCTTATTAGTGAACCAATCCATTTTTATCCAGGGATATTACCCTTTGGCTCAAAACTCCACAGCTCCTTGCCAGACATCTCCTGCCAACATTATCCATAGCCATCCACAAATCTTGAAATCCTAAAAGATGTCAATAAGCTACATTCCCCCAATATCTTGTGAGAGAATATCAACGATTTTTATCCCAGGAAGTTCTGATACTGCAAACTTTTTAAAAATCTGTAGACTTCCAAACTACTGCTATAGCCAATTTAACCATATATGGGGGAGCTGTTGGACTACACAGCAGGGTTTGGGATACATTCCAGCACTCATCTTTGATATCTAACATAATGCCTACATTAGAGGATAATTTCTGGCTTGAGGGAACTGGAATTGAGAAGCAACCTTCTTACATCAGCACTGTCATGTCAGAAACCCCTGTGACACCAATATACCACAGCTGATCCCCCTCAGATGTGTTCTCCTCTCTTCTGCAGGTTTCATTTTGCCAGTATCCAGTAAGTGTTCCTGCATGGGAAGTGGCATAGAATAGCTGATACAGGAGAAGCAATCCTGGAGTTTGCTCTGTGAGAAGAGTTGGCCCCTTTAGTCTTTTCTATCTACTGCAATAACCCTCAGTTAGGGTAGAAGCCCCACTAGTGACATAACTGTAGCTTCTCACCAGTGTTCAGCATGCATATGTGCTCCTCCCTTAGGGGAAAATCCATTGTTGTCTTGTTCCCCACCCCCAACTCAAGGTCTGGCTCTAAGTATCAAGTGTAATGGACCCAACACTTCAATGGTATGCAAGAATACTACCAAATCCCATCACTGGTTTCAGGGCCTGTGAGCTATAAAAACATAGCTTGGGACCATCCCAGTCCTGCTCGTTTCCCCCATGGTTCTCCACTTTGCCTGGCGGAAGTTCCATGACACAACATGTTTCGTAACTCTTTACTGTCTTTGCCGGACTTACATACATCTCCTGATTCATCCCACCCATTGTCCATGGAGCCATTTGTAGAGATTTTTTTCATAGAGAGAATGGTGCTGAAAAACCTTTGCAAAACCCTCTTTTCACAAAGTGGGAAGAGTACAGGGAGCATCTCATTCTTTTTCTGTAGGTAAAATAAGATGCTTCCTCTATTACTCTGGAGTGTGCTTTGTAGAGAGAGAAGACTTTTTTCTGGTTTCTGCTGGTGCCTCTCCTTTTGTCAATGTGCTTGAGGGTCTGGTGTGATATCTCCATGGTGGCTCTGACTGCTACCATGCTGACTAGCCACTTTTGCAGCAGCTGCGGCAATTGCAGTGGCTATGCTGGGCTACCTGCGTGGAAATGGTGTTTTTTGGTGTGCTCTTTGCCTGGTTGTGGCTGGGTTTGGCTTCATCCAGCTCCATGCCTCATTCTAAGATATTTTGTGCAGCAGTTGAGGGGGGGGAGAGGAAGTGGGAGGGAAATAAGGTGGGAAGAGGAGGAAAGCGGGGGGGCATGATTAAGGCCTGTGGCACTCCCTTCATTCTGGCAGCGGAGAACAGGGGTTCCAGTGGCAGCTTGGTCATTGCTGGGCTGGATGCAGATGTCAGGGGGATGTGGTTGAAGCCCTCGACCCCCCACTGCTCTGGCTCAGGGGCCCGGGGTGCTTCCAGAGGCAGCTCAATGATTGTCATTGGGCTGGTTGCAGATGTCCAGGGGCAGTGTTGTTGAGGCTCTCAGCCCCCCACTGCCCCAGCTCAGGAGCCCAGGATGCTTCGTGCAGTGGCTCAGTAGTCATCACTGGGCTGTTTATGGATGTCTGAGGGGCATGGCCAAGCCCCTCATCCCCCCATCGCCCTGGTTCAGAAGCCCAGGGCATTTCCTGTGGCAGCTTGGTGGTTGTCACTGGGATTGACTGTCATTGCTTTTTAATAGTTGTAAATTGGTTGATTTGTGGGAGTGAGTGACATTGGGGACTGTCTGTTTTGCCATCTTAACTGGAAGCCTCAGCTGCTGTTTATTTATAACACTGGTTCTCTACAGCTTTGAGATGGTGTCTCAACATGGGACTCAATGAAGAGAATTATCAAGCATACATAAACTTAAAAAATTGCTTACAGAAAAACGCTGTATACTGATTAAGTCAGATTATGATATTGCTACCTTAAAGTTCTGCTCAAGAGTCAGAATACCAGTCCTAGCACTTTTTGCCTTACCAAACTCAAATTTATTAAGTAATATATTTGAAAATAAACTTAAAAAATTGCTTACAGAAAAACGCTGTATACTGATTAAGTCAGATTATGATATTGCTACCTTAAAGTTCTGCTCAAGAGTCAGAATACCAGTTCTAGCACTTTTTGCCTTACCAAACTCAAATTTATTAAGTAATATATTTGAAAATTTAAAAAGTAGGCAATATTCGCTCTGCAGAAGTCAGATTGTGTGAAGGGTATCATTTACATTACACATGAGGGAGGCTCTGTAGTGTTCTGCAGGCACAATAAAGCCCTTACACATCCAAGAAAAAGTTATGCATGTGATTTTCCAAAAAATGAGATTGGCATTGCATCCTCTTCATGACTAGGGAAATTGTTGGGTTGTCAGTCTAACGAAACATTGGAGCAAAATCTTAGAAAATCATGCCCAACACAGGTATAGTATTCCCTTGAAATCCATATCTCACATGCCTGTTTGTATTATAAAAACCAGTGCTATAAATCAGGGCCACTTGAAGTGTAATCCATGAACTGGTACCTTTCCATGAACTGCTTGCTAGTTTGTGACTAGAAATGTTTAGGAACTCCTATAGCAACTGGACAAAGTCATTTTATCAGGTTGAATCCAACCATTTAGAAAAAATTGGAGCTTTTATCTTATGTGTCTTAGTTTCTATTTTCAATTTAGCATTCTAGGAATTAATGTGCATGTTTTACAAAAGTATTAATCCACAGTGTATGGTAAATTTTAAAAATTCCAAAACAAAAAACTGGGTCTGCACAACAGATCCTTTGAGAAGCAGTGTTATAGACATGCTGCTGTCTCATAGCCATTGGAAGCTCACCCAACGACTGCCTCTTTGCCATTAAGTGGTAGGGAAGATGTGTCACATCATTGAAATGATCAATGAAAAAGTGGCTAGGAATAACTCTGAGTTTATAAAAACTGTATAACTGACCACCGATAGGAAACTGGTGGATTCAAGGGCAAGAAAGTACCGACACTGTGAATAATTTTTAAATGAAAATACCAACCTCTGACTAGATGCCAGACATCAATGACTGTACAGCAGCAGCTAGACAAATGTATAGCACATGAGAAACTAACAAGTTAATGAAGTCACCATGTCCTGGGAACTACCCATAGTTTCTCAAGTAAATAGCTTTCCAGATATCAAAGTTAATCAGTTTTCTTTCACTTATGCCACAGGTTTTATGACCGTTATTTTTCAATTTCATCAGCACAAACAACATTGATTTCAATAGCACAATTTATTTGACTCATTTATTCAATAAATGTCTAATTCATTTATTAACTAAATATCTATTGAGCATTATTCTAGGTTCTGAGTCTATAGCAATGAACTATGTTCCCAGTTTCTATACCCACAGAACTTATATTTTAGGAAAGGGTGATGAAAATAAACAAATAAGCACAACACATAATATGTCTGATGATAATAAGTGCTACGAGCAAATAAAAACAAGGAAGTATGGGTTGCAATTTTAAACAGGGGGTCAGGAAAGGCCATCTTACATCTCAGAGAAATTAACGTTTGTGCTGTGACCAGGTTAAGAAGAAAGAACCAACCAAGTAGAGACCGGGGGAAGAGGGTCCAGGCAGAGAAAACAGTCTAATGGGTTGGGTGGGAATACGATGTTTGAGGTCAGGACAGAGAAAGTGTGTTTGGAGGCTAATGAGTGACAAGAGAGTAGTAATGATGGTATCATAGAAACAAGCAGAGGCCAGATTGGTAGGGCCTTTGTATTAGCTTTGTGGGGTTGCCATAACAAAATACAACAAACTGTATGGCTTAAAACAACAGAAATTTAATCTCTCACAGTTCTAGAGGCCAGATGTTAGAAATCAATGTGTCTGCAGATCATGCTTCCTCAGCTCTAGAGGAGGAGACCTCTTTCCTCTTCCAGCTTTTGGTGGCTTCTGGTGTTCCTTTGCTTGTGGCAGCATAACTCCAATCTCTGCCTCTGTCTTCAGACAGCCTTCATCCCTGTCTCTCTTCCTTTCTTCTTATGACACATATCATTGGATCATTTAGTTCTGCTCTGTTCTTAATTATTTCTTTCTTTCTGTCCATTAACTTTGAGATTAGATTGTTCTTGTTTTCATAGTTCTTTGAGGTGTGGCATTAGGTTCTTTACCTAAAATCTTTCTGTTTTTTTTTTTTTTTTTTTTTGATCTAAGTATTTATTGCTATAAACTTCCCTCTTAGTACTGCTTTTTCAGTATCCCACAGGTTTTGACATGTGTCTTTATTTTCTGATTTCCCATTTAATTTCTTCTTGGACCCATAAGCCATTCAGGAGCCTGTTATTTAGTTTCCATGTATTTGTAGTTTCCCGCATTTCACTTATTACTAGTTTTAATCTGTTGTGGTCTGAAAAGGTAGTTGAAATGATTCTGATTTTTAAAAATTTGCTGAGACTTGATTTGTGACCTAACATGTGATCTGTCTTGGAGAATGTTCCTTGTCCTGATGAGAAGTTTGTATATTCTATAGCTGTTGGAAGAAATTTTCTGTAAATACCTGCCAGGTCCAATTGGTCTAAAGTATAGTTTAAATCCTGTGTTGTCTGTTTGTTGCCTGGATGATCTGTCCCATGATTAGAGATGGGTGTTCAGGTGCCCCGCTATTATCATATTGGAGTGTATCTCTTTCTTTAGGTCTAACAGTGTTTGCTTTATATATCCAAGTGCTCCCATGTTGGGTGCATATATATTTAGGATTGTTGTCTTCTTGCTGGATAGATCCCTTTATCGTTATATAGGGGATCTTTGCCTCTTTTTATGGTTTTTGGTTTAAAGTCTATTTTATCTGATATAAGAATAGCTACTCTTGCTCATTTTTGGTTTCCATTTGCATGATGTATCTTTTCCATTCCTTCAGTATTAGTCTGTGTGCATCTTTACAGGTGAGGTGAGTCTCTTGAAGACAGCATATAGTTGGGTCTAGCTTTTTGATCCAATCTGTGTCTTTTGAGTGGGGAGTTTAATCCACTTACTTTTAGGGTTGTTATTGAAAGGTATTGCCTTATTTCTGGCATTTTATATCTTTTTGATTAGATGTTTTAAATATCTTGTATTCCTTTCTTCCCCTTTTATTATTCATCCTCAATGTTTGAGGGGTTTTTTTGAGGTAGTAAGATTTAGTTTCTATTTTCTTTCTCATTTGCATTTGTGTTTTACCAGTGGGTTTTGTTCTCTCTTGTGTATTCATGGTAATGATTTTTTTTTCCAGATTCTAGATGCAACTCCCTTGAGAATTCCTTGCAGGGCTGGCCATGTGGTGATGAACTAGCACAGTTTTTGTTTGTCTGGGAAATACACTATTTCTCCCTCATTTCTGAAGGATAGCCTTCCTGTGTATAGTATTCTTGGCTGGCAGTTTTTATCTTTTAGTATTTTGAATATTCCATCTCATTTTCTTCTTGCCTGTAGAGTTTCAGTTGAGGAGTCTACTGTTAGTCTGATGTGGGCTTCCTTATAAGTGACTTGATGCTTTTCTCTTGCTGCTTTTAACATTCTCTCTTTGTCTTTGAGCTTTGCCAGTTTGACTATAATGTGTCTCAGAGAGGATCTGTTTGGATTGAATTTATTTGGGGATCTTTGAGCTTGATATGAAGGTCCATGTCTGTCCCTCTACCTGGGAAGTGTTCCATTATTATTTCATTGAATAGATTTTCAATGCCTTTAGCTTTCTAATCCCCTTCTGGAACACCCATGATTCAGCTGTTTGTGTGCTTAAGGTTGTCTGCTAACTCTTTTAGATTTTCTTCATTTTTTAAAATTCTTTTTTCCTTTTCTTTGTCAGCCTAGGTTATTTCATGAAGACCATCTTCAAGTTCAGAAATTCTTCATTCTGTTGTTTCTAGTCTGCTGCTTAAGCCCTTGATTGTTATTTTTATTTTAGTGAATGAGTCTTTCAGTTCCAGGAGTTCTGCTACATTCTTTTTTAAGGTATTAATCTCTTTGTAAATTTCCTCCTACATATCCTGGATATTTTTTCTCATTTAACTGTGTTGTCTGAGTCCTATCTCATTGAATTTCCTTAAAATAGTTACTTGGAATTTTTCTTTCAGCCATTTCATAGGTTTCCTGTTTTGTAGGGTGTGGTACTTGAAAGTTACTAAATTTCTTTGTCAGTGTCATATTTCTGTTTGTTGTGTTTTGTTTCATATTTCTAGTATCTCTACATTGATTTCTGGTATTTGGTACATCAGTTGTTTCTTCTATTACTCTGGGGTGGACTTTGAGGAGAAAGACTTCTTCCTCTTTTTCCAGACTCCTCAAGTGACTCTCCTTGTGTCAGTGAAGTTATGCATTGGGACACCTGCATGTTGGTTGTGGATGTTACTGTGGTAGTGAGTAGTCCTTGAAGCAGTAGATGCTGGGGTGGTGGCTATTGTGGGTCACCTCCATGGAAGCTGTGCAAGGCCTCCCTTGTAGCTGCATCACGGTGTCCTGCCTTCTGTGCAGTTGGGGCAGGGCAGCTGTGGCAACTGCTTGGGTTTTCTGCCTGCCTGGGTCCTCCCTAGTAGCATTAGCATGGGGTCCAGCCTTCTGTGTGGGTGGGGTGGGGGTGGTGGCTGCCTGGATTTTCTGCCTGGCTGGAGTGGCTCCACCTTTCAAATATCATAGTTGGATTTCCCACCCTCTTAACACTGTTACAGTGGGGGTCAAGTTTCCAATACATGAACTTTTGGAGGACACTTTTAATCCATATCAACCATGTACCTCTAGTGTGCTTTATCCTCATTAGCAGAAGACAATTAGAGCATTTTGGGTACAAGTACAGGTAATGAAATCCTCTGGTGGTACTTAGTTTGAGGAGTATCATCTCGATGATGCAGAATATACTTATGTCAGCTGCCTCTTACATTGCCATCATAATTGAAACCTCTATTTAGAAAATTCTGACAAAGAACTTAATAGACCTCAGAAGTCCACAGGGTTGTTTGAGAAAAATTAGTGTAGTACCTAACATCAGATGAGATTCAGATATTTCAATTTGAGGTTACAATAAAAAATGCCCCAGGGCATCTCTTATTGTAGCAAGGTTGAAAAAGTTAACAGCACAGATTGCTCCAGGGAATGCCCTGATCATAAAGTCTCTTAAGACCTCAGGTTTGAAGACTTCTTCAAGATAATCCTCCAGGCTTGTTCTTATGTGAATTTGGGATTTTGTCCTTTAATAAAATGGTGCTCCTTCAGTTGACATAGGATAAGACTCATAGCCCAGACAATGTCCCAACCTCGGAATATCTGATAAACTGCAGTGGAGGTTACCTATTATGACATACATTAGCAGGCTGCGGAAACCACACTCTTCTCCATCCACTACTTATTTCTTCATCACTACACTCACTGTCCTGTGCTTGTGCCAAGCCAGTTCTCCAGGTGAGAGTGGTTAGGATGCTGAGGGGGATTTAATCCATTTAAGGACTCTGAAATCATGATTCTGTTCATGGTGGGAGGAGGGGACGACTCTGTCTTTCACTCTCCTGCCCATCTCTCTTTTTCTTCTGGCTCCTAGAGAATATGTGCTCTTTTTTGTTGCTTTTCCTGAATAATAGCCTCATGAATCCTTTTCAGCAACTCCTGTGGAGGAGCTCTTGACCAATGACACAAGAGTGTCTGCAAGGCCTGTGGACATGCACTGCCTTCCTTTTGCAAGAAAAGCAAATCTATCAGATTCTCTTCTATCCTTTGCCATCTCGGTGCACCCCATTCAGGGCTTCCTTTCTCATTCTTTTTAGCCACTTTGGCTTGGGCACTGGGAAAAGGCAAGACAAAGATAGAACCTGATCCTCCTTAACCAGAGATACAGACAGGAACTTCTTCAGGTTAGACATCCCTAAGATGCCAGATAGGGATATGTAATTATGTTAATCACATGTGCAGGCATAAGGTCCCTCCCTGTTACACTGAACTCACACTTCTTTGTTGAGATGTGACTAACAGTGAGTTCATAAACTCTCTTTAACCTGATTACCAATCCTGGGAGTTTCTAAGTCAAGATCTTCCCAGCCCCACGTCAGAGCTCAATGTCCCAACAGCCAACATAGCCCCCCTTCTCTTTCACATTTCTCTCAAAGGAGCAAATGTGTTGGTGTGGGAGTAAAAGCATGAGTCTATGCATTCACACATTCAATTAACTTTTATTAAACCCCTACTATGTGTCAGGTGATACCGAAACACAGATGATAAAAATGCACTACCTTGAAGCAGCAACCCAGTCAAAACCCAGGGAAACAGGCATGTAAACAAATAATTAAAATACAAAGTAACAACTGCATGAAAGAAAGTATGTGCAAATCTTTTTCTGGGCAGTTGTGAAGATAAAGGTCAACTCCCGCCCTGTAGACTGAATAAAGAACCTTAGAAAATAATCTAACTTTAGTGGTTACATTAAAGCCCACCCTAGGCAATTAATGATTAAAGTCAAAGGGACCAGAATGTTCCTGTGATAGAATGTGAAGTTTGGGAGAACTGTGGATTATTTTTGGCTGAACTCTGTGATAAAAGGTGAGGGAAGAGGTAAAAACTTATGCTGTGTATAATGGCAGAAGACACCACTCAAACAATTGGAAAAGAGTTAAAAGAATGGTATAAAGCTGGGGGGTGGGGAAATGGGTAATGTTGATCAAAGGGCACAAAGTTTCAGTTATGCAAGATGAGTAAGCTCTTTAGATCTTATGTGCTTGATGATGACTATAGTTAATAATAATGTATTGTATACTTGAAATCTGCTAAGAGGGTAGATCTTAAATTGTCTTCCCACCACAAAGGGAAAAAGGAAATGATTACTATGTGGAGTTGATGGATATATCAATCAGTGTGATTGTGATGATCTTATTGCAGTGCATACATATCGAAGCATAAAGTTGAACACCGTAAATATATACAATGTTTACATGGCAATGGTACCTCAATAAAGCTGTTTAAAAATAAGAAGAAGCTGACATAAGGATTCACAATTTTGTAATAGCATCATTTGCATTTTTTCATGATTTGTCTTTCCACATGGGATGTAGACACAGAAAAGAAACAGAAGTATAAACTTGAGGATGGGTTTAGAGAGCATGATAAAAATGTAGTAGAATACAAGGATAGAATACAAGCAGTTAAAATACAGTGTCCTACAATCACAGAAAGGAGGGATTTTAAGAAGCATTTTTAGTTAAATTATACCAAATGCCATGGAGACTGAAGAGGATATGGAATGAGAGAAGATCATCGCTTTGACAAAATCATGTTTTCGATATAATCATCAAAATAAAAATGATATTGAAAGGATTTGAGGAGTCAATGGTACAAAGTAGAAGCAGCAAATGCTGAACGTGTACTTGATAAATTCAGTAATAAAAGCATAAAAGTGGAGTCATACAGTATTTTTCTTTCTATAACTGACTTATTTCACTTAGCACAAAATACTCAAGATTCATCCTTGTAGCATATATCAGAATTTCCTTCATTTTAACGTCTGAATAATACAGGTTCTCCTGTACTTACATAGGGGTTACATCCCAATAAACCCATCATTAAAAATATCGTGAGGCAAAAATGCCATTTAATATCTTACAAACCCATTATAAAGTTGAAAAATCGTAAGGCAAGCCATGTCAGGACTGTCTATATTCCATTGCATGTAGATGCTACATTTTGTTTATCCTTTTATCCAATGGTGGACATTTGGGTTGCTTCTGCCTCTTGGCTGTTGTGAATTGTGTTGCTATTTTCTCTGTATGTAAGAAATATTGTGAATGTTTCATAATGGAATTAAAGAAATAGAAGTTAAGTCAAGAAAAACAGAGAAAACAAAAAATAATAAGTTTCAAGGGAGGCAACTAGTGTCTGCGTTAGTGTGCAGCAGAATGAAAGTCGGCCTGACTTCACTCTTGCTCTGCTCTTCCACACTCATTGTTATTGCAACATTAGGTTTTTAAAAAGAGGCACTATGTGGGGTGGTTAAGAGCTTGGGACTTGGATCCGGGACTTGGTTTTCAATCCCAGCTATTAAACCCTGGAAAATTTACTTCATCACCTTAAGGCTCAGTTTCATTAGGTACATAAAATGGACAGATGATTTTACCAAAATGTAAGATCATTCTGAAGATTAAATGAGATAATGCCTGCAAAGGGCTTAATTCAGGGCTTCTTAATGAATAGAAACTTTAAGAAAGGATGTTTATACTATTCCAGAATAGAAAGTCAGAGAATACAAAGAGGGAAGGTATGACTGTAAGAAGTAAACAGGGTCCGGATTTCAAAGGATCTTGTGAAAGATATTATTTGTTTTCTGGTTACTAAACAATGTGTTTTTGTTATAGAACATTTGGAGACTATAAAAACACACACAGATGAAAAGGAAAACCCACTTCTAATCCTATCACCCAGAAAAATACAAACACATGAAGCTCGGAGAGACAAATTTTAAAATAAAAATTATACCCATAGTGTAAAATATTTTTATAATCCACTTTTTTTCTATCTTAAAAAATTTATAAACTTCTTTTATTGGTCATGAATATTCACGGAATACAAAGCAGACTGTCACCAATTGTGCCCAAGATGTGTATAAACGTTTTTGATGTCATATAATATTTGGCATCTTTTTCAGTGGCTGTATAGTATTCCATCATTTGGATGTTCTATATTAATTTAAGGATATTTGTCTTCTTTAAAGCTTTATAATTATAATTAATATTTAATAAACATCCTCACTGATTCACTTTGTTCATATTGTTTGGACAAAATATATTTATTTACTAGAAAATAATAAGATTAAGTTTATCAAAGTATATTTCACTTTAATTCATTTTCTAAGTATTGCCTAATTACCCCTTATGCAGGTTTTAATAATTTATATTTAAATTGAGTTTACTTTATTAAAGTATATTACTCATTTTAATGCAATTCTGTATAATGCCTAATTACTTCTCCTGTAGGTTTTAAAATTTTATGTTTCCAATAAAACAGGAACTGTATTATCACTGAATATTATAAATTTTTATTTTTTATTTTATTATTATTATTATTTTAAAGATGACCAGTAAGGGGATCTTAACCCATTGACTTGGTGTTGTCAGCACCACGCTTTCCCAAGTGAGCCACGGGCTGGCCCCTGAATATTATAAATTTTTAATAAGCATTCTAATCACATGAGCAAAAAAACATCTAATTTTAATTTGCGTTTCAATTGTCCTGAGATTGAAATTTATTATGAATTGTCAATTCATGTCTATACTTTTTTTTCAGGTAGTATTTATCACTTCTTTTTTCTTTTTAAATTTTTTTATTTTGAAAAAATGTTAGTTGTACATATTTATGAGGTAGAACATGATACTTTGATACACATTTACATTGTGTAATCATCAAATTGGGGTAATTAATATATCCATAATCTTAAGCATTTGTCATTTCTTTGTTATGAGAACATTCAAAAACTTCTCTTCTAGTTATTTTGAAATATGCAATAGAATATTGTTAATTCTCACCATCCACTGTGCTATTGGCACCAAAACTTGTTCCTCCTAACTGTGGCTTTGTACCCACTGACCCATCTGTCACATTACACTTTCTATACTAGGGATATTAGTCCTTGATCTATGACATATGTGACAGATATTTCTCCATGTTATTGTTTACCTTCAAATTTTATTTTAAAAATGTAGAAATTTTAAAAATTTTTGCAGTCTAACGTATCAATTTATTTTTTATAGTTTGTCCCTTTGTTGTCAGACCCAGAAAATTCTTCTAGGGCATGACATCAATGAATAATCACCTTATTTTTTTTTAATGGTCAAGGTTATTTATATATGTGTGTCTGTGAGTAATGTCTGAAATGTTTTCTCTATGATGAATGATTTGGACCAACTTCATTTGTTTCTCAACTACTTAGTCAATTCTCCTAGCATGATTCAATGAATAATGTGCACTTTTCGGGCTTATTGGAAATGCTAACTTTAGCATTTACCTAATTCTTTGTCAGCCTTTGCTGATTCTGATTTCTATTCTGATCCAATGATTTGTCTTTTTTTGTTGTTGTTGTTCTACTCTTGTATTTTCGTTATTACATTATACTGTCTGGATTCTAATTCCTTCACGTTTTTATTTTAAATATGTATGATCTATTTTACTTAGAAATTGAAGGCAAAATTGCAAAATAAATTGTCTTTTGTTAAGTAATACACTTACATAAGATAGCACCTTTATCATATATTAAACTTTTAGTCATACTAGGATCTGTTTCAGTTCTATAATACATTTATTGGTCAAATATTTTATGCCTTTTCAGTATACACTACATTAATAAGGGAAAATTTATAATATATTTTATATCTGATAGGATATGTTTCCTCTACTCTCTTGTTTTTCTTTTTCACGCTTCCTTTTACAGTATAAAATTTAGGATATGCTTGTTCAATTCCCTTACCGAAATTCTCTGTGAATTTGGTTGTAATTTCAGTGAATTTATAGATTAATTCAGGGAGATTAACATTGTTATAAAACTTCACTATTCTATTCATGAAATCACTGTCTCTATTCATTTATTCAGATATCATGCTTCACAGCTTTTTTCAAATACATTGTGAATGCTTCTTATGTGTGTATCTTAAGTTTAGCCATTGTTCCTGTTTTACTAAATTTTTTATTTGGTTATTTTGTTATATGATAACACAAGAATGTCCAATTATTCATCTGATATCATACCACATTTTTTCATTTATCAAAAACTTAAATTGGCTCTTATTATTATTTATTTTACATATGCAGTCAAATTATCTACAAATAATGTCTATCACTTTTTTTCAATATTTATTCCTCAAATTCTTGCTACTGTCTTTTGATCAAGACCCCCCAAAATGTTAAAAAATATCTTTTAAAATATGCCTGTTATTTTTGCACCTGATATTGTTGCCATCAGTTTTAGAGGATGAGCACTAAAACACTTAAAATGGAGAAAGCTTAGGCTTGTATTCAAGGAGTGGATGTGAGAGATAGTTTAACCTTCTCTACAACCAAATTTTGAGAAACAAAGAAAAAATTTGCAGGATACAGAAAGAATGAGGAAGGCTTACAGGAACCATTTTCAGAATTTCTTTGTTTTATTACCTGTTTGCTAAAAGTAATAACAACGACCTTATACAGCCTCAAAGAGAAGTTTTTCTAAAAGTGAATGTAAAAAAAGTATTAATAAGGACTGGCACCAGGAGGATGCTTAACATATGATAATTAGTGTTATTAATGCCAAAGAAGTAAAAGTGTGTAGAGAACAGATTAGGGGATGTTTGTAATGTGCCACTGGGTGCAACCACCAATGAGGCAGCTATTTTTACTGATGTTCCTCAGCACCCTCTTCATGTTGAAAATAAGTGACAGAAGAATTTGGGCAGGGGACAGGATCTTGCTCAGAGTGCTCTTTAGGATTATTTTGTAAATATAATGAAAAAATTCAGCCTTCATAAGTGTTGTCAGACGGTGTGCAGCAAAAAAATCTAACTGGTTTAAAGCAACATTAATTTGTTTGCTTCCCAAACCTACATAAAAGGAAGGATGCACCAGGGCGGACCCCGTAGCGCACTCAGGAGAGTGCGGCGCTGGGAGTGCAGCAGCACTCCCGCCGCGGGTTCGGATCCTATATAAGGATGGCCGGTGCGCTCACTGGCTGAGTGCGGTGGGGCCGGTCACAAAAAGACAACAAAAAAAAAAAAAAAAAAAGGAAGGATGCACCATAAACAGCACTATAATCTTCTCAGGAATATAAGTCTTTAGGTGGACCAACCAAGGATTGGTCATGTAGCATACTCGTGTAGGATGAGTTCTCTCCCACTGGTGCTACTAAAAGATTCAAGGGGAGAGAAAATCAGATATGGCTTTCAAATGTCAGAACTATTGAGCAAAAAAAAAAAAAACTCCATCTTTTGACACACAGAATCTGTTGAGATGGAAATCAATAGTCTAATTTTGGAGAGGGATTAGTAAAATAACTAGGTTACTCAAATTTTTACAAATAGCTGATGGATGTGTTTCTTTTATTGCTGCTGACCTATAAACAGGAATAAATATTCATGGGAGAAGAGAACCAAACCTATGTGACTGAATTTGTTTTCCTGGGCCTTTCCCAGGATCCACAGGCTCAAGTCTTGCTCTTCTTTCTTTTTCTGATCATCTACCTGCTGACTGTACTGGGAAACCTGCTGATCATCATGCTCATTCACACAGACTCCAGACTCCACACACCCATGTACTTTTTCCTTAGAAACCTGTCCTTTGCTGATCTCTGTTTCTCTACTACCACAGTCCCCCAGGTGCTAGTCCACTTCCTGGTGAAGAGGAAAACCATTTCCTTTGCTGGATGCTCAACACAGATAGTTGTTTTACTTCTGGTTGGGTGTACAGAGTGTGCGCTTCTAGCAGTGATGTCCTATGATCGGTACGTGGCTGTCTGCAAGCCCCTGCACTACTCCACCATCATGACACATTGGGTATGTGTCCAGTTGGCCATAGGGTCCTGGGCGAGTGGGGCATTTGTGTCTCTGGTGGACACCACATTCACATTATGTCTGCCCTATCGAGGAAACAATATCATTAACCATTTTTTTTGTGAACCTCCTGCCCTCCTGAAGCTGGCCTCAGCAGATACTTACAGCACAGAAATGGCCATCTTTGCAATGGGCGTGGTAATCCTCCTGGCTCCTGTCTCCCTCATCCTTGTCTCCTACTGGAATATCATCTCCACCGTGATCCAGATGCAGTCTGGGGAGGGGAGGCTCAAGGTTTTCTCCACCTGTGGTTCCCATCTTATTGTCATTGTTCTCTTCTATGGCTCAGCGATATTTGCCTACATGAGACCCAACTCCAGGATAATGAATAAAAGGGATAAAATGATTTCTGTATTCTACTCAGCAGTGACACCCATGCTGAACCCCATCATCTACAGTCTGAGGAACAAGGATGTCAAAGGAGCTCTCAGGAGAGTAACCGCAAAATAATCTTTTTGGAGGTGGTGATCTCTGATTATGATAACCATTTTAGGGATGTGGAGAGAAGTAATTTTCTTGGAACGTTTTCCATTTTTATCTCTTTCCTCTGCTTTTTCATTCCTTCTATTTTCCAATATTTCTTCTCAGATCAGTTCAACAAATTGCCTAATCAAAGCAAGGTAACTAACTTGGTGGACACAGAAAAGAAATTAAATTAAAGGACAGGAGAAGAGGGGAGAGGAGGTGAGAGGAGAGGAGGGGAAGGGAGAGGAGGAGAGGGGAGTGGAGGGGAGGAGAGAGGAGAGGAGATGAAGAGAGGAGAGAGGGTAAAGAAGAAGGGAAGAAGAGAGGAATGATGGAGGGAGGGAGGGAGAGGGGCAGGAAGGAAGGGAGGAAGATAGAGGAGCAAGAAGTCACTTCTTTCCTAGCCCATACAAGCTAATAAGTATATCACTATAAGTAGGGATATAACTATATGTCAGAAAACAAAGAACCAATAAACAACAACAAAACTGTCATAAATATGAGAACTTTTTGGCAAGTAGAGTCATTTCTTCCATTCTTGTATGCATTTATCAAACATCTTTTGAACACATCATGTATCCCAGGTACATTTATGGAGCTATGAATATAGACGTAAAAAATAAGTTCTTCATGGAGGTATGTTTCTAACATGGCCTTCAACTCTCAATTTAACAATTTCTGAAGTTGAAAAGAAAGCACATTTTAGGAATAACAAATGCTAGAATTTTTCTAAGAGTATGTGTAAAGTTAGGAAAATAGTGAGATATAAGGCTGAAAAGTAAGTCCAGATTGAGAAATTTCTTGAATTCAATACTAAAGAATTGGCCCAACATGTAATTCTGAAAAAACTGAAGATGAGAATAAAAGTAAGACACTGAAAAAAATGTGCCAATAACTGAAGGGATTGGAATCACAGAAAGGGTTCTTTATGATGGGGATTATCAGAATATATTTTGTATTCTTATGGTTATGATCCAGGAAAGTGGAAGAAAGTGCGTTCAGATGAAAAGGATCCTGCAAAAGCAAAATGTTGGGGAGGCCAATGAGATTGGGATCCCGAGTGCTAGTGGAGGTCAGCCTTTGACAGACAATTGTAGTGAGAGAAATCAGGAAAGTATACATGCAGATGCAGGTGCGTGGGAGATTTGAAGAGAATATAAAGGGGTTTGCAGCTGACTGCTTCTGTTCTAATGAAATACAGGGCAACTCATCAGCTGAGAATGAAGGTGTGAAATAGTCATTTTAAAAAAAGGGACTGAATCACTCAGCATCTGGGAAATGCAAATCAAAACCACACTGAGATACCATCTCACCCCAGTTAGGATGGCTAACATCCAAAAGACTCTGAACGATAAATGCTGGCGAGGTTGCAGAGAAAAAGGAACTCTCATACATTGTTGGTGGGACTCCAAAATGGTGCAGCCTCTATGGAAAATGGTATGGAGGTTCCTCAAACAATTGCAGATAGATCTACCATACGACCCAGCTATCCCACTGTTGGGAATATACCCAGAGGAATGGAAATCATCAAGTCGAAGGTATACCTGTTCCCCAGTGTTCATCGCAGCACTCTTTACAATAGCTAAGAGTTGGAACCAGCCCAAATGTCCATCATCAGATGAGTGGATACGGAAAATGTGGTACATCTACACAATGGAATACTACTCAGCCATAAAAACCAATGAAATACTGCCATTTGCAACAACATGGATGGACCTTGAGAGAATTATATTAAGTGAAACAAGTCAGACACAGAAAGAGAAATACCACATGTTCTCACTTATTGGTGGGAGCTAAAAATTAATATATAATTCACACACACACACACACACACACCGGGGGGGGGGGGAAGAAGATATAACAACCACAACTACTTGAAGTTGATACGACAAGCAAACAGAAAGGACATTGTTGGGGGGAGGGGGGAGGGAGGAGTGAGGGAGGTTTTGGTGATGGGCAACAATAATCAGCCACAATGTATATCGACAAAATAAAATTTAAAAAAATTAAAAAATTAAAAAATTAAAAAAGGGACTGTGACTAGGTTCGGGAAGTATAGCAGTATACTGTGTTCAGGAAGGCAAGACTGAGTACTGCAAAAATGCCCAAATTACAATTTAATTTATTAGTTGAGTATATTCATAATCAAACTACCAGTGGACTTTTAAGATGTGGATGATAGAATCAAATGTTGTCAAAAAGAGTAAGGAGGAGAAATAAGCTAGAACTGAAAAAATAGTTAAAACGTAGCTTATTGGAACATTATTTGTGATGAAGGAAGTCGAACAAATTAACGGAAGAGGGAAGGATTATTTTAAAATATTGCTAGAAAAGTTGTAACTTTGAAAAAAGGTTAAAACCTCACCATTTTTCACACAACATAAGTTAGAAATTTATTTTAGTAGTTAAACATAAATTATAAAACAAATGAGAAAAATCATAAAATATATATATAGATTGTGACCTAAAGAGAGAATAGAGAATTACATCCTAACAGTAAAACCAGTAGGAGAAAACATAACGATGGTATCTATTGCTATAAAAATATTTGTAATATTTGTGCCTAAAAATGCCTACCATGGAGACATTAAAAGTCAAATCCCATATTGGAAAATAAGTTATTATCACAAATATAACAATCAAAGTATCTGTGTCCCTATTATGCAAAAAAGTTCAACAAATCAATAGGAAAAATATAAACAAATTAAAATAATAGATATAAATATTATACCTAATCATTAGTAAGAACTATTTATATGTAAAACTTAACATGGAAAAAGATGTGGTGGGTTAAGTACACTTATACATTGCGGGTAAGAATACAAAATATTTAACATGAAAAAAATTGTCCTTTCATATTAAGAATATTAAATAGATCTTAACTTTGATTTCAGTAATTCCATTCATAACAATTTTTCTAAGGAAAACAAACAATCACAGGCCCAAGAGATTGATCTTGCTGATTTAATACACACACACACAATGTTAAATGTATGACCATGACGAAATAGCTGATGGTATCAGAAAACATCCATGTGATGTAATATTATGCTACCACTTAACAGTGTTTCAGGGCCATTTATTCTGTAAGAGTTAAGATATATTAAATGCTTGTCATATGCAAGATGCTGCTCTACATGCCTTATATTTCAATTTGATAACTCACTTAATCCTAACAACAATACCGTAAAGTAGGTCTTATTATTAATTTACATTTTATAGACCTGCAGACTTGGGTACAAACAGGTTAAGTATCATGTTAGTTCAAAGGCATACATGTAAGTGGGATGCATTGAATTCTAACCTCTGTACTCTGACAACTGACCTCAGCCTCTTCACCAGTGCTTTATACTTCTGCCATATAATATAGGGAAAAAAACACTGTATGCTAATAAGTGAAAAAAAATCTGTTTTACACTCACATATCAACACAGTAAAATGCATGCGTGTATTAAAGTGGAAGGAGGCTGGCTGGTTAGCTCAGTTGGTTAGAGCACAGTGTTATAACACCAACGTCAAGAGTTCAGATCCCCTTACTGGTCAGCCACCAGAAAAAAAAAAAAAAAACAAGGAAAGGAAATCCATCTAAATCTGTGTAGGAATTATCTCTGGATAAGGAGATTTTAGGTGGCTTTTGCCTTTTACTAGTATTCTGAATTTTATTGATTTTTAAAAAGAATTTCTTTTGGATTCAGCAATGAAACAGTATTATATTATTTTTAGCCAATCACTCCATCAACCATACAAGTATTACATGATATTATTTTTAAGCTTCAAAACTCAACTCATAGCTTTTGTTTACATCTTTCAGACTTATAAACAAATTGATAGTAGTGTAGCATAATTAAGCTCACAAGAAAATGTATCATGTTATCTTGCAGGACAAACATATGGACACAATGACTCCCACATCCACACATGGCAGGCATGTGAACCCTTTGCAATTCTCAGGATATTTCCAGACAGCCTTGGATAATTAAAAAAACACTGTTTTGCTTTGCATGTTCGTTTTCTTATTAGCAAGACATAAGCACAGTTGTTTATCATGGCCCTGACTTATGCAATGCCTTCACTTTCTACTATATCTGTTTCATTAACATTTGAATCTTAGTCACTATCCCCATGTCAAAAAAGAACAAACAAGTGAGAACATGTGATATTTCTCTTTCTGTGACTGACTCGTTTCACTTAATATAATTCTCTCTAGGTCCATCCATGTTGTTGCAAATGGCAGTATTTCATTTTTTATAGCTGAGTAGTATTCCATTGTGTATATATACCACATTTTCCATATCCACTCATCTGATGATGGACATTTGGGCTGGTTCCAACTCTTAGCTATTGTAAAGAGTGCTGCGATGAACATTGGGGAAGTGGTATACCTTTGACTTGATGATTTCCATTCCTCTGGGTATATTCCCAGTAGTGGGATAGCTGGGTCATATGGTAGATCTATCTGCAATTGTTTGAGGAACCTCCATACCATTTTCCATAGAGGCTGCACCATTTTGCAGTCCCACCAACAATGTATGAGAGTTCCTTTTTCTCCGCAACTTCGCCAGCATTTATCGTTCAGAGTCCTTTGGATGTTAGCCATCCTAACTGGGGTGAGATGGTATCTCAGTGTGGTTTTGATTTGCATTTCCCAAATGCTGAGTGATGTTGAGCATTTTTTCATATGTCTGTTGGCCATTTGTACATCTTCCTTTGAGAAATGCCTATTTAGCTCTTTCGCCCATTTTTTTTTTTTTTGTCTTTTTTGTGACCGGCTGCACCACGCTCAACCAGTGAGCGCACCGGCCATCCCTATATAGGATCCAAACGTGCGGCGGGAGCGCTGCTGCGCTCCCAGCGCTGCACTCTCCTGAGTGCGCCACGGGGTCGGCCCATGCCCATTTTTTAAATTGGGTTGCTTGTTTTTTTCTTGTAAAGTTGTTTGAGTTCCTTGTATATTCTGGATTTGTGGATTTGTGGGAGCTAAAAATAAATAAATACACAATAAAACCAGGGGGGAGGGAAGAAGACATAACAATTACAATTCCTTGAAATTGATACGACAAGCATACAGAAAGGACATTGTTGGGAGGGAGGAGGGAGGGAGATTTTGGTAATGGGCCACAATAATCAACCACACTGTATATTGACAAAATAAAATAAAATAAAGAGAAGGAAACTAAAAAAAAAAGAAAGAAAGAAAAAAGATCTAAAAGTATTCTGGAGCGGGCTTATTTAATGTAGCAGGATTGGGTGTAAGGGTACCAGCATCCAGGTTAATAAAAAAAAAAGAACAAACAAAAACAAAAACAAAGACACCTGTTGGAGTGTCCACATGGCTGGAAAGAAAGAGTGAACACAAACCAAATACATGCAAATTGCTACCAGCTGCGGCATTAGACAAGCCTGTGTTAATAAAGTCAGTTGGTCTAAAATTTGCGGAAATCTCAAAACATCTCCTCCAGTGATGTTTGGACCTTATACAGGCCACCCACTTGAAACTTTCTCTGGTTCTTAAGTTGGTCCAATACAGGATCCAAAGTTCAGGGGCCATGTGACATGTTGGTGATCACCTTCAGAACCATTTAACTAAGTAACTACCTAGAAAAGTAGAAAGTAAACTTTAAGTGGAGTGAAGAGTAATTTTAAATAGTATGAATTATACCCTATGAATTATTTCAGGGAGAGATTAAAATAGCGTTTGACAAGCCCAGTTACATTCCCTCATGTTTCTATTAAAAGATATGTGTATGTCATTCATAGAAGAAATATTCTGACTTTGACGAGGATGAATTTTGGAAGCTGGCCATGAGCCCTCAATAGAGGGTAGAATGTACTGGCAGCGTACACTTTCCCAGGACCCTCCTCAAGGCCCCCATGACCTCCTTATTCCTCAGGCTGTAGATGAGGGGGTTCAGGGCTGGAGTGACAATTGTGTAGAAAACAGAGATGATGTTGTCTTGTCTGGGGCTGTGCAGGGAACCGGGCAGGACTTACATGAAGGTGGCAGCTCCATAGAACATTCCGACCACAGTCAGGTGGGAAGAGCAGGTGACCAGGGCTTTCTTCCTCCCTTCATTTGAGGGCATATGGAGCACAGTGAATAAGATTAGTGTGTAGGAGGCCAAGATAGCAACAAGAGGGGGAATCAGAAAGGTCACACCCATCATGTACACCATAAGCTTATATCTGGAGGTATCATCACAGGCGAACTTCAGCAAAGGTGGGATCTCACAGAGGAGGTGCCGGATCTTCCGGGCTTTGCAGAAGGGATAGTGCATAGTATACACAGTATATATGAGGGCACTCAGGGATGCCAGGATCCAGGATGTGGCCACCATGATCCAGCAGACCCTTGGCCTCATGAGGACTGTGTAGTTGAAAGGATGACAAATGGCCACATTCCTGTCATAGGCCATGAAAGCCAGTAGGAGGTCCTCTGCACCACCCAGTATCAGTGCCAGGAACATCTGAAGGGCGCAGCCTCCAAAGGAAATAGTGTTTTCTCTGCACAGAAAATCCACAAGGGCCTTGGGAGTGACAACAGATATGAACAGGAGGTCCATGAGAGAGAGCTGCCCGAGCAGGTGGCACATGGGCACGTGGAGCCGGACATCCACTGTGATGACCAGGAGCAGCAGGCCATTGCTAGTCAGGGCCAACATGTACAGGACTGCGACTGTGGCACAGAGCAGTTCAGGGAACTGGCTGTCATTCAGAATCCCCACCAAGATGAACTCAATTCCCAAGGTGGAGTTCCGGAACTCCATTCTGATTGGTTCTCTTAGTTGCCTCGAACCAGATGGATTCCCAGTGAATTTTTACTAAGATGAACCCTAGTTTTGTGTCATCAGAGGCCACTTAGGATACCTGACATGAATCCAATAAAGTGGTAACTTTCCCACTGATAACTTTCTTTGCCTATTCATTTCTTTAAATTATATCCTCATAAAATATCTTTCTAAAAAGAGTACAGGCATTACAGTAATAGCTGAATATTAAGAGATCATGTTAAACCTGAACACGTATCTTTCCAGAAAGATTAAATCATCTCTTTCTTAAGATTAAAGAAATATGCTGCTATGCATGCTCTTGATTATTCTTATACCTATGCTTTAGTATAATGTTTGACTAATGACATATATCCATTTAGTTTTCTGAAAAACAGGTAGAGATTTGATGTCAATAAAGCACGTCCACTTCTTTTTCCATAGAATTTATATCCACATTTGTTTGCATCACTCAAGGCTGTAAATACAAGCCTCCTTAGAAGAGCTAAAGTGTGTCCACCTTAGCTACTTCTCTTGGCCAGCCCTGCATTCTCCACGAGCCTAAAAGAGAAGGGATCCTGGACTGTTCAATACTAGAGGATGTTGTGTTTGAGAAGGTATTGCTTTCAGAGCTAAATCTTTAGGATCGATGCAAATATCTACAGGTTTTTAAAAATATGTTATTGTACAATGTGACCGTGGAAAGAGAAATACAGCAACAGATGAGGCCCTTCCCAAGATAATCAGGGTGTTTGTGTTTGGGAGAAATAGGTGAAAGACAACAAAAGAGTATCTACTGTATGTTGTAATTAGGTGCAATAATCCTATCCTGTCTCCTATTTTTGACCCAGATGTCTACTCTCCCTTCTGCAGGGCCAGCACATCTACACTGGGTGAAGAGCCACAGAGATAGGAAGGAAAAGCTCCCTTTCTGTGAAGTTGCTGTTGGCGTGTAGTACCCAAACCCATGGAGAAGTCAACAGAGACAGGGACCTAAGACTGACAAGAGTCACTGTTGTACATTGTGGAACATGACAGATAAAGTCAACTCAACTTTCAGTTAAAGATTTGGAAGCAGAGCTTCTTTCTGGAAATCATTTCCCCTATCACAGCATGTGTATTGTAACATTTCATTAGTTTCCACTGGCCACTTTTGGGGCCATTAGTACCTTGATGGTTAAAAGGTAGGAGAGCATGCAACACGTATATCATCAGTTCTTAGATGGCCCTTTGGAGGCATTCATCATCTGCTAGATATAAAAATGCATTACCAGAGTCTAGCAACACCCACAGGGTCTAAAGACTGGAACCGAGATTTCCACTAGGAGGCAGATACCCAGGCCTGGGCTGTAGCACAGACTCAGTCCTGACTGGTTTTTTCTTCACGTACATAAAATCAAGAATACAGGAATTGGAACAGACTATGAGCCCAAAGCACTAGGAAATCTGGCAGACAGAGCAGTTAAAGTTCTTAAGGTATGCTTCGGACTCTGCATTTGACTCAACAGGCCTATAAGCAACAAATTTCCCTGAAAGAGAGACAAAGTCCTTACCTCAGGTAATGAGAAGTCTAGCTACCTGAACACGCAGACTTTCCTGGGGTTGTTTGAAGCTTAAGGATGTTCCAATACAAATGGGAAAGAAGGCTGTGGCTTTGTTTAGCAGTATTCAGTTGGTTTAAGTTTTGCTACATTGGGTTATGTGTCAGAAGATTCTGCCTGAATCAGGTGTCAGGGCCCTTCTAGTCCTTCCCCTCATCTGAGTGTCTTCTCTGGAGATGGCAGTGGATACAGACAGACTGCCAATACAGTCTTTGTGTAGTTTCTCATGGAGAAAAAAGTTGGCTTTCCTCTTCTCACACCTGAAGAATTAGTGGAAACTGCTTCTGTCATACAGGTACCCAAGAAGGGATCCCCTCTAATCCTGGAGCCATTGCCAGACTTATTACTTGGGTTCAGATATTCAGACTTTCCTCTATTCCTGCTGGGGTTTGGGAGCAAAGATGAAAGCTGCAGGATTCTGGAGGAAGTAGATATTAGAATAGCTGCCCAAAGGAGACCCTGGCATGCCCTGCCTTACTATCCCTGGTGCCAGCAGTGAGCTAGGGCCTTGTCCTGGGGAAGACTGCCCTGTCTACTGACCCGTGACCTCTTCCTTCTACTTTCTTCCACCTCTATCTTCAGAGGGATGAATTGTCTCAGCTGAAATGGCCTCCCCTGGAAATGCTGGCCTACGATCAGGATGATAATGAATCCTCTTGAGTGTGTTTCCTGGCCTGGTATCCCTGTACTCTCCTCTCAAGTGAGCTCTGAGGCCCTAGGTTTCTGTTCCACCCTAAGGGAGGCATTGATGGCCCAGTTCTAAACTGCTAACTGAATAGACTAGGAAGCAAAGGCTCCTTGAGGGGCCAGCCCTCTGCCCCAGAGTGTAAGGTTGGTTTCCTGGCTTTTGTGGGATGCTGCTTCCCTTCTTTACGGTCCACTTAGCCTGGACTATTTCTAATTCAATATGAATGCTCCCTACAAAGTCTGTAAATGTGAGATCTTCCCTTCACTGATCTCTGGAAATCCAGTGCAGCTGTGTGTGCACATGTATTTTGGTGTTACTGTTATTGTTGTCTGCTGCCAGTGATGCTTCAAGAAAGAGTAAACAATTTTCCAAATATTGAGTAGGAAATAGAGAGAAATCCACACAGTGCTGAAGTTGTAGTGTCAGTATTAATGAAAAGCTTTCAAATACTCCCAGAGATAAAAGATTACCCACTAAGTAAAGACAATTAGGTGATAGTGGATTATTAATGGCAGTAATAGGACAAAAAACAAATATCTTCAAAAGTGCTGATGAAATATAACTGCATCCTTAGAATTCTATGTACAGCTGAAGCACTATTAACAAATGAGGACAAATTAAAAACAAAACCAAAAAGAACTTATCCCCAAAGACCTCCAATAAAATAATTTCAGCAAGAAGAAAAGTGATAACCAGGGAACATAAACAATACAGGGAGCAACGGTGAGCTCAGAAATTAATTCAATAGATAGATCCAATCAAGATGGTGGAATAGACGGTCCCCAGCGTCACTCTCTCCCAGAAATCAACCAATTTACAGCTATAAAAACGTAACATCAGCCAAGCCGGGGCCCGCTGGAGCTCAGGGGAAGAGGAGGAGAGATCTATGGAGTTCATGAAGGCGAGAGAAACTACAATGAGAGAAAGAAAAATCTGCTCTAAGCATTTCAGGCTGCAGCTGCTTTAAGGCTCGAGCTGCTGAGTGCATGAAGCAGGAGCCGGCAGAAGCCGCAGCTGTGCCCTTCAGATGGAGTTGCTTGGAGGCGGCAGGAGAGAAGAGGGCCTTGGTGGCCCGCAGGACAGCATGACCACTAATAGGTTCACGTGGACCCACACAGGAGCGAGGAGCCAGAACAACTGAAAAAAGGGAGCCATTCAGAAGCCAGTGAGTCATCGCAAGGGACTGGCACATGGCCCGTCCCATGGGAAGTGTTTGCAGCATGGGCGGTGGGGGAGACGTGCCCACCAGGGGAACACTGGGACACAGCAAGGACAGCTGATCTGCCCCCCAATCAGCACAGGACCACTCAGAGGAGACTGGTCGGGAATGCAGAATTGCATGGGGTGCAGTTTGATGAAAAAACTCAGGCCCAGATCAGAGTTTCTACAGAAAACAGATCCACCAGGTCTCTGGAGAGCTGGAAGTACCTATAAGGTCAACCATTAAACCCTGAGCTGCGCAAAAAGCCTTCCCTAGGGAAACAGCAGCAAAGTAGCAATTTAAACAACCACACAGCTCAAGTACTGGTTCCCAC
Source organism: Cynocephalus volans (assembly GCF_027409185.1). Taxonomy (NCBI): domain Eukaryota; kingdom Metazoa; phylum Chordata; class Mammalia; order Dermoptera; family Cynocephalidae; genus Cynocephalus; species Cynocephalus volans. Next base: position 107,122,616 of record NC_084463.1, on the reverse strand, counting down.
AGGAAGTTCCCCTGTGTTAGAAGCAAAGGACAAAAAATTAGTTCCGGCCCAGGCACACCACCAGCACCTTGGGGCCTGCCTGAGAACTGGAGGCTTGGATCTGGGGACCGGACCCCACTCCCACTTCCAGGCAAACCACCAGTGCGTCATGGCCAGCCTGGGGACCTGAAGCATGGAGAAGAGGACCTGACCTCTCTCCCACAACCAGGCACACCATGCCAGCACCTTGGGCCCTGCCCAGTGACCCAGGTTATGAAGAAGGGGACTGGACCTCTCTCCCACAATCAGGCACATTGAACCAGCACCTTGGGGCCCACTCAGGGACCCAGAGTATGGAGTCGGGGACCGGACCACCCTCCCACAACCAGGCACAACACGCCAGCACCTCGGAGCCCTCCCAGGGACCCGGGGTCTGGAGAAGGAGACCGGACCACCCTCCCACAACCAGGCACACCAAGCCAGTGCCTCAGGGCCCACCCATGGTCCTGGAGCATGGAGAAGGGGACTGGACCACCCTCCCACAACCTGGCACACCACACCAGCACCTTGGGCCCTGCCCGGGGAGCTGAGGCATGAAGAAGGGGACTGGACCTCTCTCCCACAACCAGGCACACCCATCCATCACATCGGGGCCCACCCACGGTCCCGGGGCATGGAGAAGGGGAATGAACCACCCTCCCACAACCAGGCACACCATGCTAGCACCTCGGGGCCTGCCCAAGGACCCGGGGCAAGGAGAAGGGGAATGGACCTCTCTCACACAACCAGGCACACTGTGCCTGTACCTCAGGGCCCACCCAGGGACCTGGGACATGGAGAAGGGGACTGGACCCCTCTCCCACAACCAGGCACATGGCACCAGTGCCTTGGGCTCTGCCCAGGGACCAGAGGCATGGAGAAGGGGACCAAACACACCCCACAACCAGGCATACCACCAGTGCCAAGGAGCATGCCAAAAACAGCACCCCCACATGGGTGGCCCACGACAGCCACCACAATAACCATAGCTTCTGCAAAAGCGGCTAGACACCACAGCCACCATGCAGATGGTCCGCCAACCACTGGAGCGTATTCATACAAGAAGTGTCACCAGCAGAGACAAAGAAAAGAAGAGGATGTCTCTTTCCACAAAACTCATTTCAGAGTGACAGAAGAAGCATCTGCTCTATGATAATATTGGGGAATCTCATCACATCTCTCATCATTGTACAGATCATCTAGGCAACAAGTTAACAGAGTAACCATTATTCTTTCAGAACGAGAGAAGAAATCTAGAGCAATTAGAGGGGGAAAGGGGAGGGTTGGGGGAAGGAGAGAGGTTGGACAAGGAGCATAAAAAATAATTACAATTTTTAACAATATATATGCTAGTAATACTGATTTAATCAACTTATCTCAGTGTTCAACCCCCAAAATATGCATAATTGATTTTAATTCAATAAATTATTTAAAAAATAATAACAAATAAATAAATTTATATACCATTAAAAAAGAAATCGATTCAATAAACAAATTGTCAAGTTTAATGCTTGAAAAATAATAAGCACATTTTAAATACATTTATATTCTTAAAAGAGTAAATTAAAAAAAAAAAAAAACACGGGAGTGCGATTTTCCTATGGGTACTTAAATAGATTGTAGCAGCAGAACATTAAAAGTATCATACTCATTTATTTAAAATTATCGTTTTCTTTTTAAAATTTTTTATTAAGTGTAAGAAATGCCCTCACCTATCCAATGCCAAAGGATGGACATGGAGACATGAGGTATGGCGAAGCAAGACTTTAATGGCAGTCTTGCAAGATCAGGTGTCTGATGGGCAGGCACTGCCAAAACAGTTACATCGAGCAATTTATTCCCTAGTGTGCAAGTCCCTCCCCCAGTTCCTCATTGGCTGAGTGCTATGGGGTGTACAGTCTTCCCAAACATCACCTAAGTTTCATTATTTCCTTATAAGGTATTTATTGTTCACTTTCTGCTGACAGAAAGGGATGGACTCGAGATGAGACCACAAAAAAGGCCCACCAAAAAGTCCCAAGCAGGGAAAATAACCAGGAAATGAAAAGAACAAAGGGCTGGTGACCAAACACCATCTTGAGAAGTTATTTCTCAAAGGTGACGTGCTGTTTCAGTGACTTTCCAGGAATGTGAATTCTCTGTGGTTGTCATACCTATATGCTGGTTAAGCAGCTTTTGTTAGGCTATTTTTGAAAATGAATCACTTAAGCTATTTTCTTACATTAAGGTACAATTTACCTTAAAGTAAAATTTGCCTTTTTCAGTATGCAGTTATACAGTTTTGACAAATTATGTGATCATGGAACTGCCACCAAAATCAAGATATAAAAATTCCATAAACCCCCCAAATTTTCTAGTGCCTTTTTCTAATCACACTTCCCCTCACCCAAGCCCCTGTCAACTATCTGATCTGTTTACTGTCACCATTATGTAGCTTTTCACAGAATGTCACATAAATGGTATCATACATTTTGATACTAGCTTCTTTCACCTAGCATATATTTGAGATCCATCCATATTCTTGTGGGGGTACTTCAAAAAGTTTTCTGAAAAATTAGTATTAATTTTTAATTCTATTTTTCCATGAACTTTTTGAAGTATCCTAGTATTAGTAGTCCTTCGCCGTTTATTGCAGACTATTGTCCAATTATATGGATATATCATAGTTTGTTCATCCATTTACCAGTTGAAGAATATTTGTATTGTTTCTAAATTTATTGATTGTGGAAAAAAAACATTTATAAACATTCATGTACAGGTTTTTGCATGAACATAAATTGTCTATTCACCAGAGTTAAACTGCTATGTTGTATTGTATGTCTAGGTTTATAAGAAATTGCCAAACTATTTTCTCTATTGACTGAACCATTTTGCATTCTCAATTTTATTTTCATTTTGCATTCTATTAAGTTATAAAGTATAGGTTCTTTAAATTCTAACTCAAAATGACTGAAATATTGCCAGGGGCCCTAAATTTCAAGTCTTCCCAATTAGCATTCAAAGAAAGACAAAGGAGTTTAGAAAAGGGTAAAGAATTATTTATTCAGGTAAAGAAAGAGATGCATTTTAAAACAAAGTTATCTAGGGAAACACACACATACACACTTACTGATGGAGACTGAAAACATGAATGTCAATTAAATCCTATCTAGTTAGTACTGTTGGATATGGTCTCACAAAATTATTTTAAAATTTTATGATATGTGAATTTCACAGATTTATTTTGTTGCCTATGAAATATAGCTTTTAATCTTTAAGCCCTTTTATTCTCATTGGTCATCATAGATAATGATATTAAAATTCACACTTATCATTTTGTAAAATATATAAACTATTATTCTCTTTCTCAGACAGAAATGTCATAAACTTCTGTCTTTGCTTGTGTCAAAGTATAACTTTCCAGAAACGTAAAAAAAATTATGCATACTGACATAGAATGATACATTTATTAACTTATTAATGAGAGAGTTAGCAAGGCGATAAAGCTGACTTAAAAAGCATTTGAAGAGCAGGAGTTTATTTATTTCAACAGGAAAGACATATAAAAATGTTAGACATAAGATCGTTATGTTAAACGCAAGATTGGTTGAGGTCCCAGAGGGCAGTAAATTGCAACCCTTGTGGTTAGTGGTCTGTATTTTTTACTACTAAGAAATCATTTGCATGCCTACAGTACACAAGACCCCAAACTAACATGTAAATTCAAAAGTCTACACCTTTAATTAATAGTAAATAGCAAGTAAAATAATGGTAGATTCTCTTAGAAAATTACCTAATCCTTGGGATAACTGGATATCCATATGTAGGAGAATGAAACTAGACCTATACCTCTCACCATATACTAAAATCAACTCAAAATGGATTAAGGATTTAAATATACACCCTGAAACAATAAAACTTCTTAAAGAAAACATAGGAGAAACACTTCAGGAAATAGGACTGGGCACAGACTTCATGAACACGACCCCAAAAGCACGGGCAACCAAAGGAAAAATAAACAAATGGGATTATATCAAACTAAAAAGCTTCTGCACAGCAAAAGAAACAATTAACAGAGTTAAAAGAAAACCAACAGAGTGGGAGAAAATATTTGCAAAATATACATCTGACAAAGGATTAATATCCAGAATATATAAGGAACTCAAACAACTTTACAAGAAAAAAACAAGCAACCCAATTAAAAAATGGGCAAAAGAGCTAAGTAGGCATTTCTCTAAGGAAGATATACAAATGGCCAACAGACATATGAAAAAATGTGCAACATCACTCAGCATCCGGGAAATGCAAATTAAAACCACACTGAGATACCATCTAACCACAGTTAGGATGGCTAAAATCCAAAAGACCCTGAACGATAAATGCTGGCGAGGCTGTGGAGAAAAAGGAACTCTCATACATTGTTGGTGGGACTGCAAAATAGTGCAGCCTCTACGGAAATTGGTATGGAGGTTCCTCAAACAATTACAGATAGATCTACCATATGACCCAGCTATCCTACTGCTGGGAATATACCCAGAGGAATGGAAATCATCAAGTCAAACGTGTACCTGTTCCCCAATGTTCATTGCAGCACTCTTTACAATAGCCAAGAGTTGGAACCAGCCCAAATGTCCATCATCAGATCAGTGGATACGTAAAATGTGGTACATCTACACAATGGAATACTACTCAGCTATAAAAATGAATGAAATACTGCCATTTGCAACAACATGGATGGACCTTGAGAGAATTATATTAAGTGAAACGAGTCAGGCACAGAAAGAGAATTACCACATGTTCTCATTTTGGTGGGAGCTAAAAATTAATATATAAATTCACACACACAGACAAAAAAAAAACCGGGGGGTGGGGGAGAAGATATAACAACCACAATTACTTCAAGTTGATATGAAAAGCAAACAGAATGGACATTGTTCAGGGGGAGGGAGGAGAGGGAGGAGGGAGGGAGGTTTTGGTAAGGGGCAACAATAATCAACCACAATGTATATCGACAAAATAAAATTTAAAAATAAATAAATAAGTTCTGCTTAAAAAAAAAAAAAATTACCTAATCCTGGGGGAGCCTATCAAATAATGTGGCAGACACCAACCTGTGCTACCCAGATCCTCCTTTAAGAGAGGACTTGCTGTTTTTTTCAAGATGGCGGTGGATGCGGTGGTTGTCGCAGAGTGGCTGAGGTGGAAAAGGCGGCCACTGGGCCTCAGGCAGCCGGGAAACTTGTGGACCTTCCTCTCGCCATCTCTTAAGGGAAGACCGCAGCTGCTGGCCGGTCGTGGAGATGACCGCCACTTTGCCCCCAGCAGGAGAGGCTGCCTCATTTACAGGCAACAGCTTTGAAGTGTGGAGCAGGAAAAGAACTGTTTCTTAGCTGCAAAAGCAAGTCTCGAAACAGGGAACACGGCGCCAGGGCTGCTGTGGATGCAGCCAGGATCCCGGAGGATGGGGCCAGGCTGAAGGCGGCCAGCTGCCCTATTCAGGATTCGAGGTTTCAGGCCGGCATAAAAGAAGATTCCTGGGAGCGCCCGAGCCGCACCGCGACTGAACAGCCCGAGGCGGCAGTGGCTGAGAACAGAGAAGGCGACAAACCAGAGACAGAGAGTGAGCACCCGACCTGGCACAGCACTGTGAGTGACCCCAGGATCAGCCCTGTTTGGGGGGCTGACACCCACCCAGCTCCCGCCTGCACCACCAGGCCACTCACCGCCCCGGGGCTGCCTCCATTTTCCCAGGGGCTGGCAGCCCCGCCCGGCTCGGCTGTCACTGAGCCCTCCCACTTGCTTGGCCCTGCACGGGGCTTTCCGAAGCCTGCGGGCCGGCCTCCCCTCCCACTCTCTCCATGATTCTCTGGCGGGGCTGGTGGCGGGGGGTGTCCCCGGCCAGTGTCCGGAGGGCAAGGAAGTACGGGCGGGCCGACTGTCACTCCACCACACCCTGGACTCCGGCCTCCGATAACTTCCTGTTACTGGGGGGCAGATACCATCTCTGCAGCCACCAGTTTGGAAAAAAGCCTAACGAATTTCTGGTTGGAAATAGTGTGGTAGGAGAGTTCCCAGGTCCGCTTGAACCTGCCAGAGAGCTGGCTGCAGGCGGGCGCTAGATTCGGTCTATGCCGGGGGGATACAAAGGTGAACAAGACCCGAGAAAGATCTACACAGTGCTACAAAGGCACCCAGAGCGACCGGTACTCTGTGCCTAGCAGAAACCTGGTAGACTTCCTGGGCGAGGCGGTGCTGAGCAGGGTCTTGAAGGCCCAGCTGATAGACGAGGGGTGCAGAAGACACACCCCAGCCCAGCACAGTGAGCACAGAGTGGGGAGACGTGCGGGCAAGGAGGCGGAGACTCGACAGAAACCACACACCCGGTGGGGTCGCCACTGCACGATCTAACAGCCTGGGCCAGAGCACACGGAACAGGGAGAAGTCCTGCACAGGAAGTGAAAGCTCAACAGAGATCACACACCCTGTGGTACATGATCCACCAGCCCAGCAGAGTCCAAGCTGACCAGAAAGGTGGTTCCCCAGAGAAGCCCAAGACCTGAGGCAACCACACACACAAGGCACTAGAGGCCAACTGAGAAGTCATGGAGGGAGCCATACCAAATTGGCAACCACAGCAACATCCTAGTTAGTCACTAGTCTCAAACCGGTGGTCTGTGAAACCCCCGGCCACAATGAATAAACACCAAAAAAAAGATACCAGAAATACAAAAAATCAAGAAAGTACACCACCAAAAGTTAATAAATTTCAAACTCTAGATCCTATAGAACAAGAAGCCCTTGAAATGACTGACAAGGAATTTCGAGTGATAATTCTAAGGGAACTGAATGAGATACAAGAAAACTCAGCTAGACATCATGATGAAATGAGGAAAAGTATACAGGACCTGAAAGAGGAAATGTACAAGGAAATCAATGTCCTGAAAAAAATTGTAGCAGAACTTGCTGAACTGAAGAAGTTATTCAGCGAAATAAAAAACACAACGGAGAGTTTAACCAGCAGGCTTGTCGAAGCTGAAGAGAGAACCTCCGAACTTGAAGATGGGCCGTTCGAAATAACACAAGCAGACAAAAAGAAAGAAAAAAGAATCAAGGACATGGAAGAAAATCTGAGAGAGATATCAGACAACCTCAAGCGCTCAAATATCCGAGTCATGGGTATTCCAGAAGGGGAGGAAAATGGAGATTCCATTGAAAACATATTCAACAAAATAGTGGCAGAAAACTTCCCAGGTATAGGAAAAATCACAGATCTTCAGATTAGGAAGCTCAACGATCTCCAAATGTATTCAACCCAAAAAGACCTTCTCCAAGACATGTCATAGTCAAATTGGCAAAACTCAGAGACAAAGAGAGAATCTTAAAAGCTGCAAGAGAAAAGCGTCAAATCACCTATAAGGGAGCCCCAATCAGGTTAACATCAGACTTTTCATCACAAACCCTAAAAGCTAGAAAGGAATGGGATGATATTTTCAAAATACTAAAAGACAAAGATTGCCAGCCAAGAATACTCTACCCTGCAAGGCTATCCTTCCGAAATGAGGGGCAAATAGTATATTTCTCAGATAAACAAAAACTGCGGGAGTTCACTACCACACGACCACCCTTACAAGAAATCCTCAAGGGAGTACTGGGTTTGGTTCCTGAAAAATAACTACCACTGCCAGAAAAACACAAGAAAAATCTAAACCCGCTAGTATAATAAAAATGGCATTCATGAAGAAAAAACAAGCAAACAAAAACACTTTCTACAACCTAAGGAACCAACAAACACAGAAACCAAACAGTAAATCAGAAAGCAAGGAACAAAAAACACCTAAGACAACCAAACAACCAATAAAATGCTAGGAATAAATCAACACCTTTCAATAACAACTCTTAATGTAAAAGGCTTAAATTCCCCAATTAAAAGACACAGACTGGCTGACTGGATCAAAAAGCAGGACCCAACTATATGCTGCCTACAAGAGACCCACCTCACCCATAAAGATTCACACAGACTAAGAGTGAAAGGATGGAAAAAGATTTACCATGCAAACAGAAAAGAAAAACGAGCTGGAGTAGCTATTCTTATATCTGACAAAATAGACTTTAAACTAAAAACCATAAAAAGAGACAATGAGGGACACTACTTAATGATAAAAGGACTGATCCATCAAGAAGACATAACAATCATAAATATGTACGCACCCAATGTTGGAGCAGCCAGATTTATAAAACAAACGCTATTAGACCTAAAGAAGGAAATAGACACTAATACCATAATAGCAGGGGACCTGAACACCCCACTGTCAATATTAGACAGATCATCTAGGCAAAGAATCAGTAGAGAAACACAAGATCTAAACAAGACTCTAGACCAATTGGAATTGGCAGATATCTACAGAATATTCCACCCAACAACCTCAGAATATTCATTCTTCTCAGCAGCACATGGATCATTCTCCAGGATAGATCACATATAAGGTCACAAATCAAGTCTCAATAAATTCAAAAAAATTGGAATTATCCCATGTATCTTCTCAGACCACAATGGATTAAAACTAGAAATTAATAACAAACGAAACTCTGGAAACTATACAAACACATGGAAAATAAACAGCATTCTACTTAATGACATATGGGTCCAAGAAGAAATCAAGCAGGAAATCAAAAAATTTATTGAAACTAATGAAATCAATGATACATCATACCAAAACCTGTGGGATACTGCAAAAGCAGTATTAAGGGGGAAATTTATTGCATTAAACGCTCACTTCAGAAGAATAGAAAGATGGCAAGTGAACAACCTAACACTTCACCTTAAAGAACTAGAAAAACAAGAACAATCCAAACCTAAAGTTAGCAGACGGAAAGAAATAATTAAGATCAGAGCAGAACTGAATGAAATTGAAAACCAAAAAACAATTCAAAAGATCAACGAATCAAAAAGTTGGTTTTTTGAAAAGATAAATAAAATTGACAAACCATTAGCATGGCTAACAAAAAAAAGAAGAGAGAAGACTCAAATAACAAAAATTAGAAATGAAAAAGGCGATATTACAACTGATTCATCTGAAATACAAGGAATCATTCGAGACTACTATAAACAACTATACGCCAACAAATTTGAAAATCTGGAGGAAATGGATAAATTTCTGGACACACACAAGCTCCCAAAACTGAACCGTGAAGACGTAGAAAATTTGAACAGACCAATAACAATAAAGGAGATTGAAGCTGTTATCAGAAGGCTCCCAACAAAGAAAAGCCCAGGACCAGATGGATTCACAGCAGAATTTTACCAAACATTCAAAGAGGAATTGACACCGATTCTTTACAAACTATTCCAAAAGATTGAAACAGACGCAAATCTCCCAAACTCATTCTATGAAGCAAACATCATCCTGATACCAAAACCAGGCAAAGATATAACCAAAAAAGAAAACTACAGGCCGATATCCTTGATGAATATAGATGCAAAAATCCTCACTAAAATACTAGCAAACAGAATACAGCAACACATACGTAAAATTATTCATCACGATCAAGTGGGATTCATCCCAGAGATGCAAGGTTGGTTCAACATATGCAAATCAATAAACGTGATACACCATATTAATAAATGCAAACACAAGGACCATATGATCATCTCTATAGATGCTGAAAAAGCATTTGATAAAGTTCAGCACCCATTCATGACAAAGACCCTCTATAAGTTAGGTATAGAGGGAAAGTATCTCAGCATAATTAAAGCCATATATGCCAAACCCACTGCCAATATCATCCTGAATAGGGAAAAGCTGAAAGCTTTTCCTTTAAGAACAGGAACTAGACAAGGATGCTCACTCTCACCACTCCTATTCAACATAGTGTTGGAAGTACTAGCCAGAGCAATCGGAGAAGAGAAGGAAATAAAGGGCATCCAGATTGGAAAAGAGGAAGTGAAACTGTCCCTGTTTGCAGATGACATGATCCTATATATCGAACAGCCTGAAAACTCTACAAAAAACTGTTGGAATTGATAAATGATTTCAGCACAGTAGCAGGATATAAAATCAACACACAAAAATCAGTAGCATTTCTTTTCTCCAACAGTGAACATGCAGAACGAGAAATCAAGAAAGCCTGCCCATTTACAATAGCCACCAAAAAAATAAAATACTTAGGAATTGAGTTAACTAAGGAGGTGAAAAATCTCTATAATGAGAACTACAAACCACTGCTGAGAGAAATTAGAGAGGATCCAAGAAGATGGAAAGATATTCCATGCTCTTGGATTGGAAGAATCAATATAGTGAAAATGTCCATACTACCCAAAGTGATATACAAATTCAATGCAATCTCCATCAAAATTCCAAAGACATTTTTCTCAGAAATGGAAAAAACTATCCAGACATTTATATGGAACAATAAAAGACCACGCATAGCCAAAGCAATGCTGAGCAAAAAAAAATAAAGCTGGAGGCATAACACTACCTGACTTTAAGCTATACTACAAAGCTATAATAACCAAAACAGTATGGTACTGGCATAAAAATAGACACACTGACCAATGCAATAGAATAGAGAATCCAAAAATCAACCCACACGCTTACTCCCATCTGATCTTTGACAAAGGCACCAAGCCTATTCAATGGCGAAGGTACTGCCTCTTCAGCAAACGGTGCTGGGATAACTGGATATCCATATGCAGGAGAATGAAACTAGATCCATACCTCTCACCATATACTAAAATCAACTCAAAATGGATTAAGGATTTAAATATACACCCTGAAACAATAAAACTTCTTAAAGAAAACATAGGAGAAACACTTCAGGAAATAGGACTGGGCACAGACTTCATGAATACGACCCCAAAAGCACGGGCAACCAAAGGAAAAATAAACAAATGGGATTATATCAAACTAAAAAGCTTCTGCACAGCAAAAGAAACAATTAACAGAGTTAAAAGACAACCAACAGAGTGGGAGAAAATATTTGCAAAATATACATCTGACAAAGGATTAATATCCAGAATATATAAGGAACTCAAACAACTTTACAAGAAGAAAACAAGCAACCCAATTAAAAAATGGGCAAAAGAGCTAAGTAGGCATTTCTCTAAGGAAGATATACAAATGGCCAACAGACATATGAAAAAATGCTCAACATCACTCAGCATCCGGGAAATGCAAATCAAAACCACACTGAGATACCATCTAACCCCAGTTAGGATGGCTAAAATCCAAAAGACCATGAACGATAAATGCTGGCGAGGTTGCAGAGAAAAAGGAACTCTCATACATTGTTGGTGGGACTGCAAAATGGTGCAGCCTCTATGGAAAATGGAATGGAGGTTCCTCAAACAATTGCAGATAGATCTACCATACGACCCAGCTATCCCACTGTTGGGAATATACCCAGAGGAATGGAAATCATCAAGTCGAAGTTATACCTGTTTCCCAGTGTTCGTCGCAGCACTCTTTACAATAGCCAAGAGTTGGAACCAGCCCAAATGCCCATCATCAGATGAGTGGATACGGAAAATGTGGTACATCTACACAATGGAATACTACTCAGCTATAAATACGAATGAAATACTGCCATTTGCAACAACATGGATGGACCTTGAGAGAATTATATTAAGTGAAACAAGTCAGGCAAAGAAAGAGAAATACCACATGTTCTCACTTATTGGTGGGAGCTAAAAATTAATATATAAATTCACACACACACACACACACAAAAAAAAAAAAACGGGGGGGGAAGAAGATATAACAACCACAATTACTTGAAGTTGATACGACAAGCAAACAGAAAGGACATTGTTGGGGGGGAGGGGGGAGGGAGAAGGGAGGGAGGTTTTGGTGATGGGGAGCAATAATCAGCCACAATGTATATCGACAAAATAAAATTAAAAAAAAAAAAAAAAGGACTTGCTGCCCAGATGTTGGGAGTCAACAGACAGTCTTCAGCTCTCACGTTCTATCTCAGCAGCAGAGAGCGTCTTTCCTGAGGTCTCACCCTACTGGGGCAGCCAGTATCCCATGACTGAGCTACATGGGAATATAGTAAAAGACCTAGCCACCTCACCCTGGTGCAGGACAACTCTGCCTAGTAATTTCTACTCCAGAGCTTTCCTCTTAGCTGGCCAAGCTTTGTGAAGACTGCGTCACAATTTCTATTTTCCCTCTGCTCAATCCTGCTTCTCCCTCTTCTTTTCATAGATGTTAATCTCTAGTAAACATCTCACACACACATACCCTAAATCTGACCTCAGCATGAGTTTGTATAACAGACAATGTTTCAATATGACGTTTGTGGCCCTAACTGACAGGCCGGGATTTTGCCTCTCAGGAGCTCCAGTAGGATTGATGGTTATAACAGAAGTACTTATTGAGAGCTTACTATGTCCCAGGCACTGCTGTAAGAACTTCACATTTATAAGCTCATTTAATCCTCACGGCAACCCTATGCAGTAGGTACCATTTTTAGTCTATTTCACAGGTAAAAATTGGAGAAGCAAAAAGTTAAAGTTAACTCTTTAAGATCTCACAGGCAATAAGTGATAGAGCTGGGAATAAAATCCAGGTGGTCCGGATTTCCTGGGTCATGACTGCGTTCTAGTGTCAGTGTTAATCCTAGCATAAGAGTTTGTACTAAAAGTTCCATTTGGTAGGTGGACTGAGCGGTTTTTCTCAGTGCTAGTAATTAAGATGAAGAGTAGTAAAAATACTTGAACTATGTTGTGAAGGTAGAGATTATAGAATCTTCTGTTTGGGAGCGGCAAGGCAACAAGAGGAAACAAGGATTGCACATAGATTTTTAGCTTGAGCAAGTGAGGATGCTGCTGCTGTTTTCTTACAAGAAAACTGTGGGAAGAACAGATTTTAGAACATATTTTAGGGGATAGATTAAGCAGTTTGGGATTATATGAATTACTGGTGAAATGCTTACTAGTTATCCAGGCAGAGAGGTCACATCAACAATTAGCTAAATGACATTGGGCTTCAGAGGATGTCACCTCATTGGGAGTTAAAATGCAGGTAGATGGCATTTAAACCCATGAGATGAATTTACCAAAGCAGAGAGTGATGAGTAAGAAGAAAAGAGGCTCACAATCGAGCCATGAGACATTTCAATACTTAGATGTCATGCTGAAGAGAAGGAGCAGGCCAAGTAAGGACTAAGTCCAGTAGGGTAGTTAGAAAACTTGTTAATTGTGGTGGCCTGACAGTAAGAAAAAGATGGTGTTTCAAGAAGGAGAGAATGATCTATTCTGTTAAATGTGTCTGAATGTGTGAGTAGCATGAAGACAAAGAAGTGATACTGAGTTTGCCATAAGAACATTATTGCTGACGTTAACAAGCACATCTGCCGTGGTGTGGGGGTGGTGGTGAAGGAGAACAGTGGCATGAGTCATGAATGGTAGAAAAGAACGTGAATACTATGGGTATAGATATGTCTTTCAAGATGATTTGCTCCAAGAAATGGGATTGTAACTGTAGAAGAAATGTGGTTTCAAGGGAAGGATTCTCTAAGTTGGGATATACTAGAGTATGTCTCTAATTTAAATCACTGTTCCAGTAGATTTTTTCTGAATCATGAAAGAAGAGAAAATCTAAACAGACCAATAGCAAGTAAGGAGATTGAATCCATAATAAAAAATCTCCCATCAAAGAAAAGCCCAGGACCAGATGGCTTCACTGCTAAATTCTAGCAAACATTTAAAGAACTAATACCAATCCTTCTCAAACTCTTCTAAAAAATAGAAGCGGAGGGAATACTTCCAAACTCATTTCACAAGGCCAGAATTACCCTGATACCAAAGCAAGACAAGGACACTATAAAAAAAGAAAATTATAGGCCAGTATCCCTAGTGAACATAGATGCAAAAATTCTCCACAAAATACCAGCAAACTGAATTCAACAGCATATTAAAAAGACTATTCACTATGATCAAGTGGAGTTTAACCCAGGAATACAATGATACTTCAACATATGCAAATAAAAAAATGTGACACATTGCATTTACAGAAATGAAGGACAAAAACCATACAGTCATCTCAATAGATGCAGAAAAGTCATTTGACAAAATTCAACTTCCCTCATGATAAAAAGTCCCCATAAATTAAGTATAGAAGGAATGTACCTCAAAATAATAAATACCATGTACAATAAGCCCACAAGTAACAGCACACTCAACTGTGAAAAGTTAAAAGTTTTTCTTCTAAGGTCAGGAATGCACTCTCACCACTTCTATTTGACATAGTACTGTAAATCCTAGCCAGAACAATTAGGCAAGAGAAAGAAATAAAAGCATCCAAATAAGAAAGGAAGAAGTAAAAATTTCTCTGTTTGCAGGCAACATGATTTTATACATAGAAAACCCTAAATACTCCACCAAAAAACTGTTAGAACTACTAAACAAATTTAGTAAAGTGGCAGGATACAAAATCAACTTACAAAAATCAGTAGTGTTTCCATAGACTGACAGTAAACTATCCAAAAAGGAAATCAAGAAAACAATCCCATTCACAATAGCAATCAATAATAATAATAATAAACAAAGAAAATGCTTAGGAATAAATTTAATCAAGGAGGTGAAAGATCTGTATGCTGAAACCATGAAACACTCATGAAAGAAATTGAAGAAGACACAAAAAATGAAAACCATCTTGTGTTTATGAAATGGAAAGGATAAAATGTCTATACTGCCCAAAGAAAATAGATCCCATATAATTTTTATCAAAATTCCAATGACATTTCTCACAGAAATAAAAAAAAATCCTGAAGTTCATATGGAACCACAAAAAACCTTGACTAGCAAAAGCAATCTTGAAGAAAAAGAACAAAACCAGATTCATCACACCACCAGATTTCAAAATCTACTACAAAGCTATAGTAATCAAAACAGCACAGTTTTGTCATAAAAGTGGGCACAGAGACCAATGAAAAACAATAGAGAGCTCAGAAATATATCCATGTAACTCTGAACAATTGAATTTCAACAAAAGTGCCAAGAGCACACACACAATGGAGAAAAGACAATCTCTTCAATAAGGAGTGTTGGGAAAACTGGATATACACATGCAGAAGAATGAAATGAGACACTATCTCACATCAAAAATGAACTCAAAGTGTACTAAAGACATAAGAATAAGATGTGAAACTGTAAAAGTACTAAAAGAAAACATAGGAGAAAACAGCCATGACATTTGTCTGGGCAAAGATTTTTTAGATACGACCTCAAAAGTACAGTCAACAAAAGGGAAAATAGGTGAATGGGATTACATCACACTAAAAAGATTCTGCTTGGCAAAGGAGACAATCATCAGATCGAAGAGACAACCTATGGAATGAGAGAATATATTTTCAAACCACACATCTGATAAGGGGTAAAAAACAAGATATATAAGGAATTCAACTCAATAGCAAAAAAGCAAAAAACCTCATTAACGAATCAGCAAAGGACCTAAATAGACATGACATTTCTCAAAAGAAGACGTAAAAATGTCCACCATTTATATGAAAAACCTTCAACATTACTAATCATCAAGGATGTGCAAATCAAAAAACACTGAGATATCACCTGTTAGAATAGCTATTATCAAAAAGACAAAAGATAACAAGTGTTTCTTTCATGGAGAAAGGGAATTCTTGTAATCTGTTTGTGGGAATATAAATTGGTACAGCTATTTCAGAAAACTTAAAAATAAAACTACCATATGATCTAGCAATCCCACCACTGAGTATAAATCCAAAGGACATAAAATGAATATGTCAAAGAGGTATCTGTTGTCCCATGTTCATTGCAATATTATTCACAATAGCCAAGCTATGGAGTAAACTTAAGTGTCCATCAACAGAAGAATGAATAAAGAAAACATAGTATATATACACAAAGGAGCACTAGTGAGCCTTAAAAAAAGAAAAGCTTGTCATTTGCAACAACCTGGATGAACTTGGAGGACATTATATTGAGTGAAGTAAGACAGACACAGAAATAAAAATACCACATGACCTCACTTATATGGGGTATCTAAAAAAGTTAACCGCAGAGCAGAGAGTACAGTGGTGGTTACCAGAGGCCAGCAGGAAGTGTGGGAGGTGGTTGTGGAGATGTTGCTTACAGGATGCAAAAGTTCAGTTAGATAGGAGGAAGAAGTTCAAGAGATCCATTGAACATCACCACTACAGTTGATAACAATGTATTGTATTCTTGAAAATCACTGAGAGTAGATTTTAAGTGTCCTCACCACACACACACAAAGAAAAAATGTGAGGTAATGCAAATGTTAATTAGTTCTACTTAGCCATTCCACAATGTATATGTATTTCAAAACAAAATGTGGCATGCAATAAATACATACAGTTTTTATTTTTCAACTTAAAAAATTTTTAAGAAGAAAATTATTACAAAACTGGGAGAGATTTAGAGAAATAGTCTGAAAGGAAAGGAAAACCAAGAGATTACTGTTTTGAAAAGAGAAGTGTTGATCTTATTTGGAAGCTAAATCACAGAATTGAGAGAGAGCTAAAGACACAAGAAGATTATGCATATGGAGGAGCAAAGAGAGAGAACAGAAAGTGAAGATGAGAAAGAAAGAATCTCAGTAATAATTGGAGAAGTCAACCATAAAGTGAAGGAGTACTTTTTCCTCTGAAATAAAAGACCAAGGAATAAAAATAGTTTCTATATAAGATAATGAAGAGGTGAAAAAAAGTATGAATCTGAGGGATTTAATCACCTGTGATCTTTATTTTACCTATAAAAAAGAAAGAAGGGTTGAAAGTCAGGTGTGTAGAGACGTAATTGAGTATTACCATGAACTCACCACCCGAAGTGAAAGCTAGGACAATATCCTTCATCTCCCCATGAGGTCATCAGCAGTGCAGCCCTCTGCCTCCTTTCATTGTAATGAATGTTACACCGAATGCTGTGTCCATCAATCTCTTTCCTTCACTTTTATATAGTTTTTTTCAATGTACATGTATTCATAAAAAGTCTATATTTATTTGAGTTTTTAACTCTATAAAGGTGTACCATGACATGTAAACCTTAGGACTCTCTCTTGTTTTACTTAATATTAGATTTCTGAGTTATTCCTTTTGTTGTATGTCCTTCTGGTTCAATCAAAACAAATGATTGCTGTATAGTGTCCCTTTGTATGAATATTTAACCATTTCATTGCTGATAGGCATAAGGGTTGTTTCCAGTTTTTCTTCTATTATGAATAATACATGGGTAAATCCTTCTTTTGAGCATGTTCTTTTGTAAATGAGAAAAACAAAAAGGCATGTTATTATATTTCTTCTGTTGTACTTGTGCGATAATTCTCTTGGGTTTATCTTTTTATAATTAGAAAATAAAACCTTATTTTAAATTTTCTTAAATTTGAAAGAAAAAAGATACGTTAGCAGTTGTCAGCATTTACTTGTGAAATCAATTATTAAAGAGAGACTGAAGAATGAGGAGGATAAAGCAAAGAACTGGGTGAGAGATGAGAGAGGTGTGAACTAAAGCAGTGATGGGTAAAGGCAGGTGCTATGGCATCAAGCAGCTGCCCCCACTGGTCACAGAATACATAGGCACATGCATGTGTGTGCACATGCATGAGAGGCAGGAGAAAGGAGAAACAAAAAACTGAAAAAGCATAGGAAGGTCCAGGAAGTCAGTGATGGATGCTAACTGAAGGTCAGTGAGGAAAGACCTAATAATAACAGAAAAACAGCATAGTTAACTCCTTCTACATGGTAACAGTCCAAGCTAGAGGCACAATTGGGAGTGGCCATATTTACAGAACCCATAAGACACACTTCATAATTTGGGCAGAGGTGTGAACAGGGGACCTTGCTTCTTGGAGGAGTTTCTCACACAGCTGATTTAGTCAGCTACAGCCTCAGCAAGTACACATGGTGTACAAGAAGTCTGCAGGCCTCAAAGCTCATTTAGTGGTGAAGTTTGCAGAAGTGGCAGGCTGAGAGACATGCCCCAGGGGATTCATTAAAATCCCATTTCTTGGAGCAGTGTTTTCGGGGAGGTCATGTCAGCTGAGAGGGTGAGACCGTGAAGCCTCCCCCAGGACAGGGCCACAATCACTGTTGTCCCATGGGCATGAAGCTGGGCACTTGTGGGTCTCCTCTGAGCTGCTCCTCCCATACCCTTTCCCCAAATTCCTGCTGTGCTCCTCTTTTATCATAGACCCCAGCAGGAGAGTCGTACATGAAAATCTGAGAACTGGACTCAAGAACTCAGCCAGAACCACTACAAGGCAGTGAGGACTGTCTCACAAAAAGAGATGAGAGAAGTTCAAGGAGATTCAGCTCCTTGCCTCCCAGGATCTTGCCCTAGGTTCTCAGCTGTCTATCTGCATCTGTCCCCATCCCCAGAGAGGACTTGCAATGCCAGTCTCTTGCAATGCAAGACTGGAGGAGCCTTTGACCCTTGCTCCTAGTCACTGCCATACACGCACCTGCATCCCACCCCGCCAGAAGAACCACCTCCTCTTTCTTCAGCATTTTGAACCTCTGCACCCCTCAAATGAATCCTGGCGTGGTTGGTATGGTCTGGAAGCTGTGCCCCTCCCCATCTGAGGTAAGGGCTCTGTCTGCTTCAAGGCAATATGTGGAGTCTGGAAGTCTTGAGAAACAGGGTCAAGACCTTACATTGCTTGCTTCTCAGACTGTCCAGTTTCTCGGGCCTTATAGCTCACTCACTCCTGTCTACTCTAATGCCTTGTACATTTACCCACCTTGCACATGTGGGGGCATCCACAGTTGTTCTGGACCACTCACCAGAACTGAGTTCCTAGAATTCCAGTCTCAGTACTTACCTTTGGTACACCTGGATTTTCCTGGCCTCCAGTAGTCTGATGTGGGTACCCCAATGAATAGCACCTCAAAAAAGAACTATCTAAAATCACTGGAAGTGCCTCTCCCCTACATGCCTGTTTGACAATAAGTCCAACGCCACAGAAAAAGTTCATTGAAGTCAATAAAAATGTTTGAATATACTGAGTAATGACACAGAGAAAAGAACTTATGAAAATAAGATCCCAAAAATTTAGCTCCATCTTTTTAATTGACTCTGACCATTTCCCATGAAGTACAATAATAACCCCTGTTAATCGCAGCCCTGCTGACTTCTCCTGGTTTGAGGTTACCACACTCCACCGGGAGTTTTCCAGAAAGGTGATCTTCCCCTGTATGCGCAGAGTGTGTTCTCTGGCCTTTCTCTTTAGATGGCCCTGCAGGGGAAGAACCAGTGAAAGGAACAGGAGCCAGGGCAAGTGTCTTGAATCAGAGGTAGGAGGCCTGTAGGCAGGATCCTGAGTCCCAGTTACACCACTTTACCCAAGCTCTGTGTTTTCTTCCCTTTGAAATCATGTCCAAACTCCTGGTGCAGAAACCTGGAGGAATGTGCCTAGCTAATATTTTTTGCCTTTGTTTCCTTATCCATTCACATTTTTATTCAACAACAAAAAAAGCATTTCAAGTCTAACATTTGCCAGGCACTGTGCTCAGAATTATCTTTGAATTTGTCTTTTGGTTGTCAATAGGCAAAAAAGGTCTTCCAGTCAATGTTTCTGAGGTTGAACCTGTAGATTTAATTTTGTAAGGCAGGAGAAAGATCTCAGACCCCCCAAATTGATGAGACACTGTTAGGTCCCTGGAACGGAGAACCTGACTTTTAGAAAGCCCCCACTGTTCAGTTTCGTTCCTCTAAGTTTCTATCTCCCTGAGTTTCTGTTCCTATGAGCAAGCTCTACCCGGAATGGAACATTGTAACCATCTTCCTTGACTAGGCCAGACTCCAATCTTAACCCTATGAAAGAAGACACCCAACTGTCTCTCGGCACTGATGCCATTTTTCAGCTCAGCCCAGCAGGTCTGCTTGCTCCTTGCTCATAAAATCCTTTTTCCATCCTCTCCTCGGCTAGCCTCTCCTTCCCTGGTGACCTTACAGACATGATTTCAAAGAGTGTGTTTTTCTGCCTGTCTTCTTGACCAGACTTCACTGTGGCAAAAGTGCAGGGACGACATTCTTGTACTTTATTTCCATGTCCATGTCCTGACCTTCACAATGTTATCCCCAATTTTTCTTTTATTATTATATTCTAACCCTTTTTGACTTAGCCAGCTCCTAATAATCGTCAGCCTACAGTTTATGTACCACTTTCTCTAGGAATCCTTTCCTAAAACCTCACTTGTAGAGTATGTTATAGTTTTGTTCATATATCAAACTTCACCACTGGATGTACATAGGTGTCTACGTGATAAGTTTTTCACTTCTATGCAATTGCCGTAGCTACAAGTACAGTATCTAATACATTGTAGGTCTTTTAAAAAATATTGAGTGAATGAATGAAAGGAGCTGGATCCTACGGGCCTTCCAATGTCAGGTTTTTATGATCCTACCTCTTAAGTGTCCCAACTCTGAGTTGACCAGAATGGTGACATAAATGAAAGATTGGAGGAGTAGGTGCAGTTGACGCAAGAGAAAGATGAAGAACTCTCCTTTTCTGTTCCAGACTGCCTCCTCAGTCTTCCATCCAACTGTGAAAGATCTGCATCCATCCAGAGCAAGCTAAGTGAACGCTGTCCCACACACCCCACACCCTCGTCCTTCTCTCCTCCTCAATCCCTGCCACTACTACTGGGTTCAGAGTTCCTCAGGATAAGCATCCTTCTTGTATTGCTAAGATTCATGTTCAGAGTGTTGCTGTGACTCTCGTGTAACATGATGGCTTTGGGCCTTATCTACAATGTCTCCTCTTTTGTAGCTCACGCCTTTCATCCTATACTGTAAACACAAACACCTGTCGTACCTCTACAAATCTCATGTATTTGTTGCCTTTTTTCCTGCCTCCTCCCGAGTAAACATCTTATCGTTACCTGCAAATATGCAAACACTTTTTGTACTGTTCCTCTAGGTTTATCTACAAAATCTATACCACCCCAACTGTTCAATTCAGTGCAGAATTTTCTTTCCCACAGCAGAACAGCAGAATGCTCATCAAGGATGTGAGGACACTTGAAGAGTCCAAGTGATCCAAAAACCCAGAGAATTTTCTGTTGAGGAATTTATCAAAAGCAATGACACCAGAGTGTAAAGGTGTAGGGGAGAAGACAACAAAGGGATTTTTACAAGCAAAACTTTAAAAACTGAATTGGAATCCTAAGTATATTTTAAGCAGAAAACCAGCTGGATGTTAAACCAATGCCCAGTGTATTTGTTTATCATGAACAGAGAGATACCTTCATCTATGGACAAAGATGTTTGCTTGGAATTGTTCTCCAGGATACCTCATAAAAAGGAATTTCTTAACAATTAGCAATTTCTGATATTATGACTGTTTCATTCTTAGCTGATGTTTTATCATAGTTCCGTAAAAAAAAGAAAAAAAGAAAAACACTCAGAAATTCACAAATTAGACAAAACAAAATTAGGTACCAAGAGGGAAACATTATCTCATAGAATTCCTTTTGGCCACCCCACAGTGAGCTGGGACAATCTGCAGCTAGGGTAAACTCCCTTGGAAAGGCTTTCACTGAGAATCCATCTGGTACTAGGCAACTAAGAGAACCACTCAGAATGGAGTTCTGGAACTCCACCTTGGGGACTGAGTTCATCTTGGTGGGGATTCTGAATGACAGCCAGTCCCCTGAACTGCTCTGTGCCACAGTCGCAGTCCTGTACATGTTGGCCCTGACCAGCAATGGCCTGATGCTCCTGGTCATCATAATGGATGTCCGGCTCCACGTGCCCATGTACCACCTGCTCGGGCAGCTCTCTCTCATGGACCTCCTGTTCACATCTGTTGTCACTCCCAAGGCCCTTGTGGATTTTCTGCGCAGAGAAAACACCATCTCCTTTGGAGGCTGCGCGCTTCAGATGTTCCTGGCACTGACACTGGGTGGTACGGAGGACCTCCTACTGGCCTTCATGGCCTATGACAGGTATGTGGCCATTTGTCATCCTTTGAACTACACAGACCTCATGAGGCCAAGGGTCTGCTGGATCATGGTGGCCATATCCTGGATCCTGGCATCCCTGAGTGCTCTAGGACATACCATGTACACCATGCACTTTTCTTTCTGCATGTCCTGGGAAGTCAGGCACCTGCTCTGTGAGATTCCACCCTTGCTGAAGTTGGCCTGTGCTGATACATCCAGGTATGAGCTCATGGTATATGCGACAGGTGTGACTTTCCTCTTACTCCCCCTTTCTGCCATTGTTGCCTCCTACACACTAATCTTATACACTGTGCTCCACATGCCCTCGAATGAAGGGAGGAAGAAAGCCCTGGTCACCTGCTCTTCCCACCTGACTGTGGTCGGAATGTTCTATGGAGCTGCCACCTTCATGTATGTCCTGCCCAGTTCACTGCACAGCCCCAGACAAGACAACATCATCTCTGTTTTCTACACAATTGTCACTCCAGCCCTGAACCCCCTCATCTACAGCCTGAGGAATAAGGAGGTCATGGGGTCCTTGAGGAGGGTCCTGGGAAAGCGGTGCTGCTGACACTCTCTGCCCTCTAGGGAGGGCTCATGGCTTGCTTCTCACTATTCCTTCCCCAAATCAAAATGCTCTATGCAATCACACTTTAATATGGTACTCTAAGATTTAATTGTTTGATCTGCTAGTGAAGATGAACAGTAGATGTACAGCTGCATTTGTACTCCACATCCTAAAAGTTCACACTGATTGCACTAATAATGATAAATCCCTATGTTGAGATAGTGGAAGAGGATAAAGAAAGGGGCCTGGCATTTCTACTTGGAAACTTTAACAGAGTCTTTGTGAAATGGTGCATTTTTGCAATGCCTAAAATGAATATAAGTTCCTAGTTTTTGTTATGTGCGGAAGCTCCAAAATACCTTATTTTTTCTTTACAGAAATAATCTTAAATTGCTTAATCTATAAAGCTAAACCACAATATAAGAGTGAAAGCTAATCTATAAAGTTAAACAAAGTTCATTGTAAAATCTGAGGAAATTCAGAAATATGGAAGGAAGCAAAAATCACCTATAGTGTTTTCCTTTCATCTTTTTGTTATACATACGTGTATTTTACTGAATTTATATGTATGTGACATGGGTTTTGTCATTTAAAGTTTGGTGAATCTTATTTCTTGATGTGTTAATGTATTAATGTGGAGGGAGAGGAGAAGAATGCCTGAGTTTGAATCTTTCCCCCCCTTTATTATCTGTGCATCTTTTGATACTAAATTAAACTTTGTTTTTAAAATTTTTTTACCTTTTATTTTTATTGGTTATGAATATTCATGAGATACAGAGCTGACTATCGCCCCTCATGCCCAAGATGTGAAGTCAGATTCATACTGGCAGCATACCCATTACCATGAATTGCATTTGTACCCTGTGTCCCCCGCAATTATCCCCATCCTCCCTTCCCCTCCCCCTATCTCCCCCACTCCACTTTGTAGCCCAAGTACATCCTCTCCATCTGCAAGTCCAATGCACCATTGTGGTCTTTCTTTCCTTCCTTCTTTCTCTCTTAGCTCCCACTTAGGAGTGAGTACATGCAGTATTTATCCCTCTGTGCTTTGCTTATTTCATTCAACATAAGTTTCTCCAGGCTCATCCATGTTGTTGCAAATGGGAGAATTTCATTCTTTTTTATGGCAGAGTAGTATTCCATGGTGTATATATATACCACAGTTTCCTTATCCAATCATACATCGATGGACATTTAGGTTGGTTCCATGTCTTGGTTATTGTAAGCAGGTGCGATGAACATGGGAATGCAGGTATCCCTTCGACATGATGATTTCCATTCCTCTGGGTATACACCCAGAAGTGGGATTACTGGATCGTATGGAAGATCTATCTGTAGTTGTTTGAGAAACCTCCATACTGTTTTCCATAGCAGTTGTACTAATTTACAGCCCCACTAGCAGTGCAGGAGCGTTCCCTTCTCTCCGCACCTTCACCAGCATTTGTTATTCGCCATCTTTTTGATTATAGCCAGTATAACTGGGGTGAGGTGGTATCTCAGGGTAGTTTTAATTTGCATTTCCCTGATGACTAGTGATGTTGAGCATTTTTTCATGTACCTGTTGGCCATTTGTATGTCTTCCCTTGAAAAATGTCTATTCAGCTCCTTTTCACATTTTTTAATTGAGTTATTTGTTTTCTTACTGTGTAATTGCTCGAGTTCCTTGTATATTATGGATGTTAATCCCTTGTCGGATGCATAGTTAGCAAAAATTTTCTACCACTCTGTAGGTTGTCGTTTCACTCTGTCGATTGTTTCCTTTGCTGTGCAGAAGCTTCTTAGTTTGACATAGTCCTATTTGTTTATTTTTTCTTTTGCTGCTTATGCTTTGGGGCTCATGTTCATAAAGTCTGTCCCCAAACCTAGTTCTTGAAGTATTTCGCCTATATTTTCCCTTAGTAATTTTACAGTTTCAGGTCTCATACTTAAGTCTTTAATCCATTCTGAGTTGATTTTAGTATATGGTGAGAGGTGCATGTCTAGTTTCAAAGCTCATTTTGATCATCTTAGAAGTGGTGAAAATTACAGGCCTGGGCTCGTGATGTTGTTGGCTATATTGAGTATGATAATAAGTGTCAGGCACTTAGATCACAGATTGGTAAACTATGCTTGAAACATGTTGGCTATTATAGGGATAAAGCCTTGGGAAAAAATTATTATTTTATTGTTGTTTTAATGTGTTAATTTTATTTATTTATTTTAATTGACAAAAAAGTACCTAATTATGTTTTAAAACAGGATGTTTTGATATATGTATATATTGTGAAATTGCTAAATCAAGCTAATTAACATGTGCTTTACCTCACATACTTATTATTTTGTGGTGAGAACAGCTAAAATCTACTTCCTCAATAATTTTTGAGTATACAATATGTAGAGCTAGGGCTGGGTCTGTAGCTCACAGATCCCTCAAGCCCATTGTCCAGACTGGGTCACAAACCCTTCACATACAGGTCTATGAGCTAGGTAACAGGAAAAATGTCCTTGGAGCCTTGGTTGAAGGAATAGTAAGCTTTATTCAGCACACACATGTCTAGGAGCTAGGTGGTCCAAAAAGAAAACTCAGAAATTCAACTGCTACCAGCAAAGTCCAAAGGAAAACTGAGCCGCTGCCAGCAAAGTAAACATATTCTATTTTTAGATGCAAGCTCTCTGCCACCAGCAGTTCAGGCCTTTGCTCCACAAACTCTAGAACACACAAGAACAGCAACAAAACAAAAAGATACATGGGTGTGCATGCTCACCAACTCCACCCACACACAACTTGTTTACAAAGAATGTGCTGCACCACCCTAAACTGGACCTGAGGCAAGGGGGCCTGACTAAACTATTCTATTTTCCCCACACAATATATTGTCATTAACTGTAATCACCGTGATGTACAATAGATCTGTTGAACTTGTTCCTTCTGTGTAACTGAAATTTTGTATTCTGTGATCCACATCTCCCCAATTCCCCACCCCAGCCTCTGGTAACCACCATTTTATTCTCTATTTGTCTGGGTTCAGCTTTTTAGAATTTACACAGTAGGCGAGATCATGTGCTAATATTCTTTCTGTGCCTGGTTTACTTCATGTACCATAACATCCCCCAGTTCATACATATTGTTGCAAATGATAGGATTTCCTTCTTTTTAAAGGCTCGATAGTATTTCATTGTGGTTATATGCCACATTTTCTTTATCCATTCTTCCACTGTTGGACACAGATACTGATTCCAAAGCTTGGCTATTGTGAATAATGCTACAATGAACAAGGGAAAGCATATATTTCATTGATATATTGATTTCATATCCTTTGGATTTGTACCCAGTAGTGAGATTGCTGTATCGTATGATTGTTCTATTTTTAATTTTTTCAGATTTACTACTAATTTACATCTTCAACAGCTGTGTGCAAAACTTCCCTTTTCTCTGTATCCTCAACAACACTTGTCACCACTTCTCTTTTTTATAATATCCATATTAACAGGTGGGAGGTGATCTATCATTGTGGTTTTGATTTTCACTTTTCTTTTTTTTTTTTTTTTCTTTGTCGTTTTTTCGTGACCGGCACTCAGCCAGTGAGTGCACTGGTCAGTCCTATATAGGATCCGAACCCGCGGCGGGAGCGTCGCCGCGCTCCCAGCGCAGCACTCTACCAAGTGCACCACGGGCTCGGCCCTTGATTTTCACTTTTCTGATGGCTAGTAATGTTGAGCACCTTTTCATGTATCTGCTACCTATTTCTATGCCTTCTTTTGAGAAATGTCTATTCAGGTTCTTTGCCCATATTTTACAGGTTATTTATGATTAGCCCCTCATCAGATGTACAGTTTGCAAATATTTTCATCCATTCTGTAGGTTATCTCTTCACTCTGATGACTGTCTCCTTGCTGTTCAAAAGCTTTCTAGTAAACATAGTCCCATTTGCCTATTTTTGCTATTGTTGCCTGTGCTTTTGGAGTCATATTCAAAATCTTTGCCCAGACCAATGTCATGGAGCTTTTCCTCTGTATTTTCTTTTAACAGTTTTAAACTTTTAGGTCTTACATCTAACTCTTTAATCCATTTTGAGTTGTTCTTTTATATGATGTAAAATAAGGGTCTGATATTCTTTTGCAAGTAGATATCCAGTTTTCCCAACACTTCTTATTGAAGAGACTGTCCTTTTTTCATTGTGTGTTCTTGGCTCCAAAATTAGTTGGCTGTGTATAAGGAAACTGGTATATCTACACAATGGAATACTACTCTGCTATAAAAAAGAATGAAATACCACCATTTGCAACAACATGGATGGTCTTACGGAAAATTATACCAAGTGAAACAAGTCAAGCACAGAAAGAGAAATGCCACATGTTCTCACTTATTTGTGGGTGCTAAAAATAAAAACAAACAAACAAATAAATAAATAAATAAATAAATATACAAACACATAAATGGTGGTGGGGGGAAGAAGACACAACAATCACAACAATTCCTTGAAATTGTTAAGACAAGTGAACAGATATGATGTAGTTGGGAGGGGAGCGGATAGAGGGAGGGGGAAAGAGGAATGGGTAAAAGAACATGAAAATCAACTACAATGTATATTAAGTTTAAATAAATAAATAAATAAGGTGCTTAGCCTTAAAAAAAATCAGATGGCTGTAAATGTCTGGATTTATTTATGGACCCTCTATTCTATTGCACTGATCTATGTGGCTGTTTTTATGCCAGTACCATACTGTTTTCATTAAAATAGCTTTGTAGTACATTTTGAAATTAGGTGGTTTGATGCCTTCAGCTTTGATCTTTTTGTTTAGTATTTCTTTGGCTTTGAGATCTTTTGCGGTTTCATGCAAACTTTAGGATTTAAAAAAAAAAAATTTCCATGAAAAATGTCATTGAAATTTTGACTAGGATTGCATTGCTTCTGCAGATCTCTTTGGGTCATATGAACTGTTAACTAAAACAAATAAGCACAAAGAGGCTCTCTAAATGTATAGTGAATGTAACTGGGAATAGAACATTGCAATTGGAATAGAAAATAACATAATATAGTACAGTAAATAATGTGTGTATTCAGTGAGGTATAAAGGAAGACAAAGGGTTTTAAAGGAAAAATGATGCAGGATTACATAATTTCTTTGGTATAATTATCCTTAACTACAAGGATCAATAATAAGCATGATGCCAGTCTGAGACTGGACAGACAGTTGCTGGGTAGATGTCCTCACAGAAGTTTTTTTTTTTTTTTTTAAGGTTGGAATGGCCTCTGCACTAGGTTGTGATTTTGCAGAGTCCTTTGTGATAATTCTTGTTATCAGGCATAAATGCATAAGAACTTCCGCACTTCACAGCCTTTCCCCAGCTCTATTTGTCAGAAGCTTTTAACACAAGTGATACCATTTTGATTCTGACAACTTTCACAAAACAGTTTAACAATATTCTTCCACTTCATGAACATGGGATATCTTTCCATTTTTGTGTTTTTATTTTTTCATCAATGTTTTATTGTTTTAGTATATAGATTTTTCACTTCCATGGTTAAATTTATGCCTAAGTATTGTTCTGGAGCTATTGTAAATAGGATTGTTTGTTTTGTTTTTCTTGGTCTCTTCTTCAGGTAGTTTGCTGTTAGTCTGTAGAAACCCTACTAATTTCTGTATGTTCATTTTGCATCCTGCAACTTTGCTAAAATTGTTAAGTAGTTCTCACAGTTTTCTGGTGAGTTTTTAAATATATATATATATGGCCATGTCATCTGTATGGAGTAACAGTTCAACCTCTTTCTTTCAGATTTGCATGTCCTTTATATCTTTCTGTTCATTAACTGGTCTGGCTAAAAGTTCCAGTACTATGTTGAATAGAAGTGGTGAGAATGATTTTTTGCCACTTGTTCCTGACCTTAGAGAAAAAGCTTTCAACTTTTTACTATTGAGTATAGTGTTAGCTGTGAATTTGTCATATATGGTCTTTATTGTCTTGAGATACATTCCTCCTATACCTAATTTGGTGAGTTTTTATCAGAAATGATGAATTTTGTCAAATGCTGCTTCTATAGAGATAGCTAAATGGTTTACGTCCTTTCGGTGAATATGGCATATCATATTTACTGATTTGCATATATCAAACCATTTTTATATCCCTGAAATAAATCCTCTTAATTATGGAAAATGAGCCTTTTAATATGCTGTTGAATTTGGTTTGGTAATATTTTGTTAAGAATTCTTACTTACATCTACATTTATCAGGGATATTGACTTGTAATTTTTTTTCTTGTAATGTCTTTGTCTGGCTTTGGTATCAGAGTAATGTTGGCCTTGTAAAATGAGTTTGGAAATGTTCCTTCCTCTTCAATTTTTTAGAAGAGTTTGAGGATTGATATTAGTTTTTAAATATTTGGTAGAATTCAGCAGCGAAGCCACCTACTCATAGGCTTTTCTATGATAGGAGACTTTTTGTTACTGATTCAATCTTCTTACTTGCTACTTGGTCTGTTAAGATTTTCTATTTCTTCATGATTAAGTCTTGGTAGGTTATATGTATCTGGAAATTCATCTACTTTTCCCTGGGTTATCCAATTATTGGCATAGAATTGTTCACAGTAATATCTATGATTGTTTCTATGTCTGTAGTATCAGTTGTAATGTCTTCCCTTTCATTTGTAACTTTATCTGTGTCTTGTCTCCTTTTTCTTAGTCTAGCTAAAGTTTTGTCTATTTTGTTTATCTTTTTAAAAAGCTAGCTCTCAGTTTCATTGATCTTT
Organism: Cynocephalus volans; assembly: GCF_027409185.1. Lineage (NCBI taxonomy): Eukaryota > Metazoa > Chordata > Mammalia > Dermoptera > Cynocephalidae > Cynocephalus > Cynocephalus volans. The sequence goes on along the minus strand of NC_084463.1, from coordinate 107,093,384 downwards.
TCTATTGTTTTTCTAGTCTCTATTTCATTTATTTCTGCTCTAATAATTATTATTTCTTCCTTCTGCTAACTTTAGGCTTCATTGACTCTTCTTTTACTAGTTCCTTTAGGTGTAATGTTAGGTTGTTTATTTTAGATCTTTCTTCTTTTTTGATGTAAGTGTTTGTGTATTGCTGTAAACTTCCCTCTTATAACTGTTGCTATGTCCCATAAGTTTTTGTATGTTGTATGTTAATTTTTGTTATTCTCAAAACATTTTTTTAAAATTTCCCTTTTAATGTTATATTTGACCCATCAGTTGATCAGGAGCATGTTGGATAAATTCCATTTATTTCTGAATTTTCCCAAATTCCTTTTATTGATTTCTATTTTCATACCACATGGTTGAAAAAATAATAGATATGGTTTCTATCTTCCTAAATTCATTAAGACTTGTTTTGTGGACTAACATATGACCTACCCTGGAGAATGTTCCATGTGCACTTGAGAAAAATGTGTATTCTGCCTCTGTTGGATAGAATATTCTGAATATGTATGTTAGGTCCATTTGATCTAAAATAACGTTCAAGTTCCATGTTTCCTTATTTCTTTTCTGTCTAGATGATCTATCCATTGCTGAAAGTAGGATTTGAAGTCCTCTACTATTATTGTATTATAATCTCTCTCTCTCTTTTCAGATCTCTCAGTATTTATTTACTTTATAATTTTAGCTGCTCTGTTGTTGGGGGGCATTTATATTTATAATTGTTATATCATCTTGCTGAATTTAACCCTTTATTATTATAAAATGACCATCTTTGTCTCTTTTTATCAATTTGACTTAAAGTCTATTTTATCTAATATAAGGATAGCTACCTCTGCTATCTTTTGATTTCCATTTACATTGAATATCTTTTTCAATCCCTTTACTTTCTTCCTAAAGGTGAAGTAGGAAGAAAGTAAAACCTATAGGTCCTTTGTTTCTTTCTTCTTCTCTTGTGGTCTTCCTTCATGGTTAGGTAATTTTTTCTAGTGGTATGGTTCTATTCTTTGCTTTTTATCTTGTTTGTATATTTGATAGGTTTTTGCTTTGTCATTATCATAAAGCTTATCAAAAACATCTTATAGTTATAGCAGGCTACTTTAAGCTGGTAACATTTTGATTGCATAAGAAAACTATTACTCTACCCACCTTCTAACATTTTGTTTTAGATGTCACAATTTATATCTCTTAATACTCTGTTAACCTTAACAAATATTGAAGCTTTATTATTAATAGTTTTGTCTTTCCACCTTTATACTAAGATATAAGTGATTTACACACCACCACTACAGTATGAGAGTATTCTAAATTTGACTCTGTACTTTCTTTGACCAGTGAGTTTTATACTTTCCTATATTTTTGTGCTACTAATTAGCATCCTTTTCTTTCATTTTGAAGAACTCTCATGAGGATATCTTGTAAGACAAGTCTGGTGGAGATGAATTCCCTCAGCTTTTCTGTGTCTGGGAAAGTCTTTATCTCTTTTTCATTTCTGAAGAACTGCTTTGCTAGGTACTGTATTCTTAGTTTGCAGGGATTTTTCCCCCTTTGGCAGTTTGAATATATCATCCCACTCCCTGCCGGCCTGAAAAATTCCTCCTGAGAAATTCACTGCCATCCTTATTGAAACTGCCTTATATGTGATCTTCATCATCTCTTACTGCTTTTAGGATTCTCTTTGTCTTTGATTTTTGACAGTTTGATTATAATATATCTTGGTGTAGTCTTGTTTTGATTGAATCTAACTGGAGACAATTAACCTTTCTGTACCTTTCCCTCAGAGTTAGAAGGTATCTACTATCACTTCTTTAAATAATCTTTCCATTACTTTGTCTCTCCGGCTTCTTTGTTGAACTCCTGTGCTCCAAATATTTTGCCTTTTATGTTGTTCCATCAATCCCCTCAGTTTTCTTTATTCTATTTTATATTTTATTTTTTTCTCCTCTGACTATAAGTTTTCAAGTAAACTGTCTTTAAGTTTACAGATTCTTTCTTCTGTTTGATTCTTTTTTCTGGTCTTCATGCAGTCTACTGAATTTGTCATTAAATTCACTGTATTTTTCAATTCTAGAATTTTTTCTTGATTCTTTTTTTTACATAATTTCGATCTCTCTGTTAATTTTTTTTTTTTTTCTTTTTAAAGATGACCGGTAAGGGGATCTTAACCCTTGACTTGATGTTGTCAGCACCACGCTCAGCCAGTGAGCGAACTGGCCATCCCTATATGGGATCCGAACCTGAGGCCTTGGTGTTATCAGCACCACACTCTCCCGAGTGAGCCACAGGCCGGCCCTCTGTTAATTTTTTTTTGTAGTTTATTGCTCTCATAATTTCAAATAAATTTGAATTGTTTCTCTGTGTTTTATTCAAATTCACTGAGTTTCCGTAAAACAATTATTTAGAACTCTTTGTCAGGCAGTTAATGTCTCTATTTTTTTAGTGTCAGTTACTTGTGTTCTATTTTGTCATTTTGGTAGTGTAATGTTTCCCTGATTGTTTTTTATCCTTATGGCTGTGTATTGGTTTTTCATATTTGATGAAGTAGGGAATTATTTCAGTATCTTCAGACTGTCTTTCTCTGAGTAAGCCATTCACCATTTGGCCCACCCAGGCTGTCTAGCATTTTGTTCATTGTTTTCTGGTTGTTTTCAATGTCCTTTCTGCCTTTCCCCTCTCTTATTATTTATCATTGAGGTTTGATGGTTTTCTGTACTGATAAGGTTTGATTCCTTTCTCTTTCCCATTTGGCATCTGCTTTACCAGTGACTTTTATACTGCTGCTTGTTTTTGTGATAGTAGTTTTTTTTTTTTTTCATTATTTCTGTTTGGTTTTTCCTTTTTGTTTTTACATACAGATGTAGGACTCCCTTGAGCATTTCTTCTAAGGCTGTTCTAATGGTGACGAATTCCCTCAGTTTTTGTTTGTCTGTTAAAGACTCTTTCTCCTTTATTCCTCCTTTTCCTATCATTATTCCTAAATGATACCTCTGCTGGAAATAGTATTTTGGGCTGGAAATGTTTTCTCTTAGCACTTTGAATATATCATCCCATTCTCTCCTTGCCTGTAAGGTTTCTCCTATGAAATATACTATTAGTCTAATGTGAATTCTTTTATATGTGACCTGCTGTTTTTCTCTTATAATTTTTAAAATTCTTCATCTTTGGCTTTGGATAATTTCACTGAAATGTGCCTCAGAGAGGACCTTTTTGAGATGAATCTATCTGGAGACCTTCGAGCTTCCTGGATCTGGATATCTATATCACTTCCCATGACTTGGGACTTTTTCAGCTTTTACTTCATTAAATAGGCTTTCTATACCTTTTCCTGTCTATTTTATTTCTGGACCTCCCATAATGTAAACATTTGTTTCCTTAATGGTGTCCCATAATTCCTGAAGGCTTTCTTTACTGTCTTAATCGTCTTACTTTCTTTTTTTTTTTTTTTTTCTTTGACTGGCTAATTTCAAACAACCTGTCTTCAAGTTCAGAGATTCTCTCTTCTGCTTGATCTAGACTGTTGTTGAAGCTCTCTATTGTATTTTCATTTATTCACTGAATTCTTCAGCTGCAGGATTTTTGTTTCTTTTTTTATATCTATCTCCTTGTTAAATTTCTCATTCATATCACAAATTGTTTTTCTGATTTTGTTGAATTGTCTATCTGTGCTCTCTTGTACCTTATTGACTTTCCTTAAAATCATTACTTTAAATTTATTTTCTGGCAATTTGTAGATTTCCTTTTCTTTGAGGTCTGTTACTGCAGAGTTATTTCTCTCCTTGGTGGCAGCATAGCTTTTTCATATTTACTGTGTCACTATGTTGACATCTGTGTATCTGGCAGTACAATCTTTACAGAGTGACTTTCATAGAGAAAGTGTTTCCTCTGCAGTTTGGTCTTAGTGTGCCAGTCAGAAAGGGTGTGTTGATACTGGTTATCTGTAGATGCAGCAGTATATTAGTCCCTTTTGCTATCACTGATAACAGAATCTACTGAGTAGATTATAAGAAAATGAAATTTATTTCTCACAATTTTGGAGACTGTGTATTCCAAGGTCAAGGCATCTGGTGAGTGTCTTTTTCATGGTGGGGATCCTCTGCAGATTCCCAAAGCAGCCCAGGGTATAACATGGCATGGGAGGCTGAGCAAGAGTGTGTTAACATCTTCACATGCTGTCCTTGTAAAGCCACCAGTCATCTGAATGTTTGTTCACTGCTGTGAACAAATATTCAATGGCACTGCTGTGATAACCCACTCATCCATGAACCCATTACTCCATCAATCTATTTAGGAGGGCATAGCCCTCATGATCCAGTCTCCTCCCAAAGGTCCTGCCTTTGAAGAATACCACATTGGGGATCAAACTTCCACATGAGCTTTGGAGAGAACATTCAGTCCATAGCAAGCAGTATAGTCTCTTATATGTATATTCTTCTCCTACAATCAACATCAGCAATAACTGTGAGTGCCCCAATGTCCTAGGCTGTAGAAACTTGTGGCAGCAGCAGCATAAGTTCTTAATGTCTACAGTGGCAAAGGTTTTTGGGGTTCTTGAATTCTTATTTTCCCAATGTGGTGAGATTTCACCAAGGGGATCCCTTCAGGTGACAGATCTGACATGACCTACAAGCAGATACAGTGGCACTGGGTTTTATGTGCTGGTGCTCAAAGAAGCTGTGGAACTGGGGTCCTAGGCCCAAGGTCTCATGAATATAAAGAATCTTCAAGAAAAAAAACTCTAATTGGAAGTTCTGTTAAAGACAAAAATTCTTGTAGATATTATTATATTAATGTATTAATTAATATTAATATGTAGGAGAACATATTTCACAGTAAGGAAAAACTCTCTGATGTGGAAAAAAGAAAACAACATATAAAAGCATAGCATTTGTTCTACCTGTATTTTATTTCAGTTTTATTTTTAGTTTAATTCATGATATTTCAGTAGGTTGAATTAAAATTTTAATTAAATGAAACAATACATATGAAGGTATATCATAAAGTTTATGGAAAAATAGAATTAAAAGATAATGTAAATCTTTCTATGAACTTTTTGAAGTACACTCACATTAAAAATAAGCTAGAGAAAAATAGCAATTAGAAACATATAGGCAGAAAGTACATAGAAAAATAGAAGAATAAAGAGCGATGAAATGGAAAACAGTAGGCATGTTAAAATTCTTTAATTCCCTAGAAATATTAAAGAGGGAAGTAGTATGAGTAGCTTATGCCAGTAAATTTAATACCTCACATATAATTGACATATGCCTTGGAAAACATATCTTATTAAAATTAATCCTAAAAGAAATATGAAATGTGAATAGCCCTGTATCTATTAAAGAAAATAAACTTCACACAAAACCAGGGGGGGGGGGAAGAAGATATAACAACCACAATTACTTGAAGTTGATACGACAAGCAAACAGAAAGGACATTGGGGGGGGAAGGAGAAGGGAGGGAGGTTTTGGTGATGGGGAGCAATAATCAGTCACAATGTATATCGACAAAATAAAATTAAAAAAAAAAAAGAACTGAAAATAAACTTTTAATATCAAGAAGCTCTCCAAGAAGAAAACCCAAGGCCAAGGTGGTTTCTCAGATAAATTCTATTGAACAATTAGGAAATAACAATACCAATCTTACTCAAACATTTTCAGAAACTCCAAAGGAAAAAATGGAACACAAATTGTCTTATAAGACCACCAAGATCTTGATTTCAAAACCTGGAAAAAACATTACAAAAAGAAAAAATTACAAAAGAACATGTCCCCTGAGCATATGTACAAAAGTATTCAACAAAAAAATACCATTTAAAATGGTTTAAATGGCAAATTTCACCAAATTTTAAGTAAGAAACATTCTAATTCTGCACAATTTGAGAAAACTAGTCTGTTTTCTGAATATTGTATTATACTGATATCAAGCTCACAAAGAATAAAAAACTACAACCAATATCCTTCATTAATATAGACAAAAAACTACTCGACAAAATATTCACAAATCAAATGCAACAATGTATAAAAGCATACTACATTATGACCAAGTGAGGTTAAAAATGTAACCTACCACATTAATAAAGTAATGAAGAAAAACTGTATGATCACATCAACAGGTGAAAAAACTTTTTAACAAAATTCAACTTTTGACAAAATTCGACCCACTCATGGTAACTCTCAATGATTTAGAAATAAAAGTAAAATTCTTCAATCTGCTTAAAAGAATCTACTAAAATAACTGCAGCCAACACCTTATAGAATGTTTAAACATTGAACATTCTTAATATCAGTAAGATCTACCAAGTGCGCCACGGGCTTGGCCCAAAGATATCTGATTTTTATCACTACTATTCAACATTGTTTTGTAAGTTATAACAAGTTCATTAAGTCACGGTAAAGAAATAAAATTTATACAGATTGAAAATGAAGAAGTAAAGCAATATATATATATTTTTTCTGTATTTTAAAAAACAGATTTTATGATAGGTGAATTATAAATATAATTCAATTATAAAGAATTAAGACAGAAAAGCCTCCAAACCCTTGTATATTTAGAGATGATATGGTCATCTACGAAATAAATTCTAGGAAAAAACTGCCAAAAAAAACCTTACTAGAATTAATTATTGGATTTTTAAAAGTAACAAAATACAAAGTCAATACATAAAAATTATATTATGGCTTTATAATCTAACAACAAACAATTGGAAATTGAAATATTACTAGGTAATATTATATATAGTTGTATTTTATACATTATTTTATATATAATGTTACTACTTAATATTAATAGGTACTACAGCCTGGGAGCAAAAAACCTAATGCTAATGTTGAAGTGCAATGTAAAATGTAATATAATGTAAAAATGGGGTTGAGTCCTCAGAACATCACTGATTGGGAAAGATAGATTTGAGCCCCTAGACGAATGCCAGTGCCTTCAAGAACATTCTCCTCTGCTGTACAACATAGTGCCTCTAGTTAATACAATGTTATGCACTTAAGATTTTGTTAAGAGGTTAAATCTCAAGCAGGACCATGTGAAGACACAGGGAGAGGGTGCCCATCTGCAAGCCAAGGAGAGATGCCTCAAAGGAAATCAATGCTGCTGACACATTGACCTTGGATTTTCAGCCTCCAGAACTGTGAGAAAATAAAATGTTGTTAAAGCCAAAAAAAAAAAAAGAGGGTATATCTCAGGTTAAGTATTCTACACACACACACACACACACACACACACACGCACACACGCACGCATGCACACATGCACACACACACACACACACAGAGCAGAGACACAAAAAACTTTTGAGGTGATGAGTATGTTTATTACCTTTATTTGTGGTGATATTATCATTGGTGTATGCATATATCCAAATTCATCAAATTGTATACGTTAAGTATGTGCAGATTTTTTATATCAATATGATTATACTTCAGTAAAGATAAGGAAAAAAGAGGAAAAAGGAATATTACCTTTTCCCATGTTAGAGGGGATTAGAAAAGTTCCATTTCCTGGGATGGCATAGAAGTAAACATACTTGCTGCCTTTCTAGGACTATGAATGGTAGGTAACAAGGTCACTCCTCAGGAGCTAAAATTCCAGGCCTGTACCACATGCAGACGTATGTTTTTAAAATACCTTCTTTGTGGAGTTATTCAATGTTAATATATTCAAACAGAAAATGTCCCTGTACATTAGATCCTCTGAGACTCTGGCAGATGCAAAACACAAAACACCCTGTTAGAACAGTTACAGCCCGTGGATCACAGAAATATCATAATAAAAATCTACAAAATAAAATAATCTCAGCACAAAGATCAGCGCAAACTAAGAAAAATAATTCCAAACTGCATCCATAAATGAACCACCATGACAGGAAATTAATATTCACGATGAAAAAGACACACATATACTTCTAATAACAGAACTACCTAAAAAAGATTGTGAAATAAATGTGCTTAAAATGAATAAAAATGTAATGGGAAATGTTGACAATAATGAAGAAAAAAAGAGAATGAAACCAAAAGAACAAAACAGAAATGTCAAATAGCTGGTGTAGAGCTAGGGCCAGGGCTCACAGACCCCTCGAGCCGTTGTCCAAACTAGGTCACAAACCCTTTACACGCAGGTCTACGAGCTAGGTAATAGGAAAAGGTCCTGGGAGCCGTGGGTGAAGAAATAACAGGCTTTGTTCAGAGCTAGGAGCAGCCGCCCGAGTGGCTTCCCGGGATCATCTCAAGAAGCGCTGCGTACCAGGACCCTTAGTCCTTTATACTCAAGTCCATAACCCAAAACTCCTTCACGGACGCAGAATCCAACCCCAGGATGAGAGGAGCAACGTTGGAATCGCCTCACGTCTGCAATTTCCATTCAGAAGATGGCAGACTGGACGGAACTGCACGTGCACAATCACATTAGACAATAACAAGGAATACCTGTTTGTACACGCATATCTACATCAGATGCTCGGCAAGATTCTGAATATGTGAGGGGCCCTGACCATTTTTTCTATATTTTCCCAACAGCCGGCCAGTTAGCTCAGTTGGTTACATCATAATGTTGACAACAAACAAGGGCGAGGGTTCAGATCCCCATTCAAGCCAGCCACGAAAAAAAAAAGAAAGAAAAACATTGCCAATGAAGAAATGTGGTAGGGATGGCTAGAATAAAAGTCAGCCAATAAGTGAAGTGATAATTTCTGAGAATTCCCAACATTAAGGAAAACAGGATTCTACTTTAAAAAAAAGAAAGAAAGAAAGAAAAAAGCAGACTGGGGGCAAATTAGAAAAATAAAAGAAATTAAAACCTAGAAACATTTCAGTTGTAGTGTTAGTGGTGTAAGTAATCACAATGTTACCATCTACATTTTAAAACATTTTCCAAAAAGTCAGGAATTGTTCTAAGTTCTGTATAAGTTTGAATAATTACTGGCAGCAACTTATGAAGTAAGACTATTTATTAATACCTTCTTTTATGGATGAAGAAATTGAGGAACAAAGAGTTTCAGTAACTCATCTGACATTAAGAAGTATGGTTTCCTGGAAGATAAATTGCAACATATTGAAAACAGAGAAAATCTTTATATGCAAAAAGAAAAGATTACCTTCAAAGTAGTAAAAATTAGGCTGAAGGCAGACTTCTTATCAGCAAAATAAAGAGCAGGAGATGAATCATGTCTGAAATGTACTTAGATAAGAGCTATCAACCTAAAATTTTATACCCTATTCTTCCTGAAGGGGAAAATAAAATATTTTCAAAAGCTGAGAGGCTACAATTCTCACTGAAGAACTTTTAAGTCTGTATCCCAGTAAGAAGGAAGTGTGAAGGGCATACAAGCAGCATGCTGAGCTAAGATTCTACTAAATCCATGTATGTGATAATCCATGTATGTACAAACCCACTAATGGTAAAAAACATGACAATGATAAATTTTGTTGTAGGAAATTAAAAACAAGGTGCAGATAAAATAAAAAGATAGATAGGACAGGTAGATTGCACGTAAAAGTTCCCAAGGCCTTGTGTCATTAAACAATAGAATGGAAATACTAACTTTAGACTTTGGTGAGACAAACAGCTATGTTACAAGTTAAGACTTGAGTATAAAGGACTAAGGGTCCTGGTACGCAGCGCTTCTTGAGATGATCCCGGGAAGCCACTCGGGCGGCTGCTCCTAGCTCTGAACAAAGCCTGTTATTTCTTCACCCACGGCTCCCAGGACCTTTTCCTATTACCTAGCTCGTAGACCTGCGTGTAAAGGGTTTGTGACCTAGTTTGGACAACGGCTCGAGGGGTCTGTGAGTGGTAAAAGAATAGAAATGGAGTATGTAATTGCCAAGTTGGTAGGGATAAAAAGGGATGTAAGGAAAATTTGATCCATCCAGTAGAAACTGAGATATAAGGTTAGATGCAGAAAAATATTTGATAAAAATTCAACATAGTTCCATAACAAAAATTATAACATACTGAGAATACAGTAAAAGTTGTTTAACCTAATAAAGAACATCTCCCACAAACATATAGCAAACCTCACACTAAATGGCGAAATGTTAGAAATAGTCTCCTTAAATTCAAGAACGGTAAACCAGGCCCTGTATCACTGTTCTATTGCACCTCTAATCATCACCATGAGACAAGAGAAAAATTACAGCACTAAGTATTAGAAGGCAAGAAACAAAATGTCTGTTATTTGCAGATAATGTGATTATTTACCTAGACATCCAATAACATCTACAACCAAGTTATTATAATTAATGAGTTTGTTATGAGGAAATCCTGATGCAAACAGAGTAAAGATGACCTAACTAAGGGAGAAGTGCTAACAGAATGATGCTGGCAGACAGCCTGTCACAAATACTCCATAGTTAAAATCACAGGGTTTTTCAGATAATCTATAAATTCACAGGGTTTTTTGAAGAATCTATAAATACACTATTCTGATGATCCTAGAAAGATTGGTCAAGCACAGGCTATCTATATTTACCTCTTTGCTAGCTAAAAGCAAATGTGCTTTTTAATGAAAGGAAAAGCAAGACTTAGTGATCCCAGGCTTCAATATTTTCTTTCTCCACTCTTCTTTGTATCTGAATAAAAGCTAAATTTTATAAACTTCATGAAGTTTCTGTATTCCAGCAAGAAACCATACAAAACTGTAATTATAAAACTATTCCATTAACAATAACAAAATAATAAAGAACCTAAGAGTAAATCTATTAAAGTTGTGTAAGAACTTTACTAGAGAAAATTTTGAAACTTTATTAAAGCACATAAGGAAATATCCAAATAATACAGAGACAATGCATATTCATGGAAGAGAGTTCTCAGTAACAGGAAGATGGTCATTTTCCCCCAAATTAATTTTTAAACTCAATTCAATTTCAGCCAAAAACTTAACAAGGTTTCCAAGGAAGTTTAAACTTTCACCTTAAAATAAATATGGATATCTAAAGAGACAAAAATAGCCGTGGCTTAATTAGCCACACGCTTAAATAAGCACATTGCTTAAAGAAGAAAGAAAAGAATGACGTATATGTTCAACCAGATAACAGAGCCTTTTAAAAATCCATTGTATTTAAATAATCTAATTATGACAGAGTGTAGACCAAAAAAAAAAAAAAAAGATAAAACAATAAACACTGAATGTAAAGTCGTGTGGGGATGAGTCCACGACAGGGGTGGCTCTAATATTTCTGGCAGTTCTACCCTGAGCTTCTTCAATAGGGTCTCAGTATAAGATGGTCTAAGGGATAGGTACAAGTCCCAAGAGTGTGGGATAGTAAATGGAAGAAGTATAGTGATGGGTGATAATTTCAGAGTTGAGGACGATAGAGTGAGATTCTCACAAGAGAAATGTCTTAAGAACTGATGCTTGGGAGATGGATGGGAAAATAGTTGGAGAGTGTTTTTCAAAGTATTTGGAATGGTAAGTGGACTGTGAGTAGAAGCAGTTTAGAGGTTCTGGTCTTGAAAATATAATTGGGTTGAAAGTATCCTGTGAGAAATAAAAACACTAAGAGCTTAAAATACTTCTCTTCATGAAATTTCAAGTATCTCATTTGAAAAATAATAAAAAGCACTTCCTTCCTGTTGAGTCTGTGGCTGTAGACTTTTGACACGAATGTGAAAAAGCCTTTTACTCTACACCCAGTTTATGAGACGGATTCAGGTGTGTTTCTCCAGAATAATAACTTCTTTCTAGGGAAGATAGGCACATCCAGAGTGAGTTAGGAATACAGGAGATCTTTTCTTCCAGCCCCCACACCCTCTCCAGCCCCAGACAAGAGGAACAGAAACAACATAGCTTGAAAGGTTAGTTCCTGTCACTGCTGAGTTACGTTTTCCAGAGGAAGGTGAAGTCCTGAAATGACTCCCCCAGCCTTCACCATTCTTTCTTCAGACATTCTAACTCAAGACCCTGAGCTCTCCCTCTTCCTCATTCCTGGCTACCTCAAAGACAAGCATGGACTCTTGTGATCTAAAAGTTATGCTCTTGATCCCTGGAAAGGCAGATATCAGAGGACAAAACTGACAACTTGGAAAGGGACCGAGGGGCTATGGGTATGGAAATCCAGAAAAATTCCTTAACAGCACTATCATCTTCCTGGTCACTTAGGATGGAAACCTGGGATAGTCCTGGACTCCTTCCTCCTTTTCATCTTATCCCCAATATCCAAGCAATTATCAAGTTCTGATCTACTACCTCCTAAATATCTCTTTAATATATCCATTTCTCCCTATTTCCATTATTTATGCCCTACTACAAAGCATCATTTCATACCTAGTTAAACACAACAGCCATGTAAATTGTTTCTTAATTTCCACTCATGAATTCGACACTATATTAGACTGGGTTCTCCAGAAAGACAGTACCAATAGGATCTGCATATAAATACTTGAGAGGGGACTTATTAAGAGAACTGAATCACACAATTTTGAAGGCTGAGGAGTCCCATAAATGGGCTGTCTGTAAGCTGGATGTTGGTTGCATGGATCAATCCAAGTCTGAAGCCTCAGAACCAGGGAAGCTGATGGTGTGATTCTCAGTCTGAGGCCAAAGGCCTGAGAGCTGGAGTGCCACTGATGTAAGTCCTGGAACCCAAAAGCTGAAGAGTCTTGAGTTCAGATGTCCTTGGGCAGGAGAGAAAACTGTATCCCACCTCCAGCAGAAATAGTGTGAGAGATTTGCCTTTTCCTCCGTTTTTGTTCTCTTTGGGCCCCCAGTGGATTAGATGGTGCCTGTCCACATTGAGGGTGGGTCTTTCCCACCCAGTCCACTCAGGCTTACATGCTAATCTCTTTGGGAAATACCCTCATAGACACCCCCCAAAATAATACTTTACCAGGTTCCTATATATTCCTTAATCTAGTCAAGTTGACCCCTAAAATTAACCATCATATACCCCATATATTCTCTACTCTCTGTTCCAAAAACCTCTTAGCAAGAGATATTTTCCTGTGAAGATGATAAATAGAAACCCATTCAGACCAGTTCGAGTATAAAAGGTATGTATTTCAAAGATAAAGAGGAATGTCATGACAATTTCAGAAAATACAGCTGGATGTCACTCTCCCTTTATGGGACCTGAAGGTCTTTTCTCTGCTTCTCTCCTACATCTCTGAAGAGCTGATTCTACAAGGTTCTCTTATCACATTTCTTGCATAACTTCACCTTTCACATGGACCCAACTCTACTTGTAATTCCTATGTAAAACTTTATTTAACTACTATTTTATGTCTAAGTTTAAATTCTCAAGAAAGGATCTCTAATTGTCTCATCTCAATCTTTGGACTAGTTCTCCCAAGTCAGATATACACCTTTGATCCCATCAGTTGTGGCCTCTGGAGTGGCACCTGCTAGAAATATGGCCGCCTGGATCACTACTTTACCAGAGTTTGGAGGAAATCGAAAGAAGGGGGTAGGCTAGGCAGGCATCACTCGGCATTATTCCACTAAATGTAAATCTAATCACATCATTCCTCTGCTGGAAGTACAACAGTGGATTACCATTACCTTCAGCATAAAGTCCAGGTTCTCTGTCATACAGCTGCAAAGCAATGAATGCATTATCTACCCCATCTCCCACTCTAACTTCATTTCTCTCTACTTTGAACATCAACCAATATGCTCTAGCAATACTGAATATTATTCAGCTCCTCAAATGAGGCATATTCTCCTCACAAATGCTGTCAGAAATGTTGAGCGTTTTCCCCTCTCTTTCTTCCTTTCACTGGAAGATTTCTTCTTACCTTTCAGGTATTATTCCTTCTTCCAGGAAACCTTCCTTAAAATCTCATGTCAGAGTTTGGTAATGACTGAGTCCTGTGAGATCCCCCTGGTGGGTCCAAGTGCTCATAGATATAGGATCGCCAGTCACATCCACCAGAATGAACTTAAAGAAAAGGCTTTTGATTTCAGAAGACATCAACCAAGGGACAGAGGGTAAAGTCCCAACTGCCTCCCTAATTGACTGAGGGCTGGGGTTTATACAGGTAAATGTACTGGGGAGACAGGATGTCTTCAAGTTTGATGGACAGCTGCTTCCTGCTTTGAGACTTGTAAATGTTTCAGGAAGTATCAGGCAAAACAGGACATGAGACAGGATGTACCATGTCTTTGAGTGTGATGGACAGCTGCTTCCTGCTTTGAGAGATGTATCAGGAAAGACAGGATGTCTGCTTTTGGCACAATTTCAGTTCATTATTAAGATCTAGCTATAAAAGGAAAACAAAGATAGTTCTATAGTGTATACATGAGCATGGGGGTTTTTCTACATTTACAACTTAGGTCCTCCTCCCGGGTTTTTATGAAAAGGACCTTGTAGTGTTAATTTTATAACACGTGCTGTTGTGTATTTCAATAGCTGGTTTAATTGTGTTTCTCCCCCATTAATCTGTGAACTCCATGAGGACTGAGACTGTGCCTGTCTTGATGATGAGTGTAGCTCCAGCCTATTATGTCAGGCACATGAGAGTGGTTCCAAGATATTCCATCAGTATTTGCTCAGTTAACAAGTAAAAGAAGAAGACAAGAAGGGCTGGAGATACATACATGAAATGAACATCATACAAAGAGATTGTACCAGTTTACACTCCCACCACTAAAATGTATAAAAGATCCTGTTGACCTACATTCAATTTGACACTTGATATTTTCATACATCTTAGTTTTGCCAATCAAATAGGTACTAAATGAAATTTCAGTGTGGTCTTGTATCTCTCCTGGTCACTATGAAGCTGAACACGTTTCTTGGCCATATATCTGTGAAATGCTATTCATATCTCTCATCATTCTTTTTTCACAACTCTGTGGTTCAAGGTAGTTTTTCTGGAACAGAATGGAAAATCTTCCCACTGAATGGCACAAGGACTGGGGGACGGGGGGTGGAGGGGAGGACCACGCCAAGAAATAAGATGTTGCAATGGTGAACAAATGTACACGTTGAGTTAAACCTAGAGAGTGCAGAATCCGGTTGAGAAGCTGTGAGGAAAAAGATCATTTTATTATTCCCTCATCATTACTAACCCTTACAAGAGGAACAGAAAATTTTCCTGGTGACTTGTTTAGGTTAACCCCTTATTAAACCTCTGGCAAACAGTCAAAATACTGGACCACCTCTCTCAGTTCTTGCTGCCCCAGTGACCCAGCTTTTCCATAAGCCTCGCTCTCACAGACCTGCCTAAAAGTTAAGATAACAGATCCTCAGGACAGGCAGTTCTAACCAAAGGGATCAATTGCTGCTGATCCCTTTTAGATAGTTCAGGGTACAAAGAAACCTGAGAATTGGGCTGAGGAACCAGAACATCTAAGAGTTCTCTCATATATGGTCCCTTTCCTGGGAAACCTAATTCTCTTGGAGGTGGTACTAGAAGTCCTGAGGCTTGCCTTCTGCTCCCTTATCCCTCAGTGAGGGGTCAGCAAATATCCTTATTGTTAGGTTTGGCAAGATGGAGGAAAGGGAGACCCAAGCCAGGTGATTTCAGCCAAGAGGCTTTATTCCACCAGCATAGAGGGGAGAGTGAGTCAGATCAGCTCCCCTGAACAAAAAAGCAGGGGAAAGCAGGGGTCTTATAAGACTTTGAGAGAGGATTCTGTCAGAGTAATGGGCAATTCTGAAATCATTGGTATGCAAGGTGGCCCAATAACATCTGATCAGTTAGGACATAGGCTTCTGGTTTGTGTGGCAACTGTGTACCTTTACCAGTACAAAGCATTCCTCCCAGCCCAGCCTGAATGCATACGGTTATCAGTACAAAGCATCCCTCCCAGCCCAGCCCAAATGCCTGCTACCCACAGCCTACATGTTTGAGCAAGATGTTCCTTTGATGATAACGGTCATGTTTATCCACTCCCAGGAGAAAAATTTCACTGACTAGTTCCCATAGCAGAAAGAGAGAAAGCGGGGGAAGGGTTTAAAGGATGGTAAGTTGCTTAACATGACTGTGCTGATGTTAAGCTGGACGTGAGGCCTAATACTTATCTACTAAAAAAAACACAAACACTTATACCCAAAAGTGTTATGAAGGTCAGAAGGATATGTGAGGACCTGAGTGCATTCAAGCACTTCCCTAATATCAAGTGGACATTTATTTTTCAAGCTCTTATTGATATGTTTCTTGCTTTTTGTAGCATTTTCTAACAGTCTTCTCTTGTGACTTAAAAATAAAATAAAACCACCCTCTTTTAACATCCTCCCACCCTATCAAGATTCACTTCCTAGGCAAGTAGTTTAAGACTATACACACTTAAGTCATTTGTCCCTTATGTCTTACCACTCATCACCTACCCTCAAACGCACAAAGGGCCAGGATTAGGGTGAAGCAAGTGAGGTATCTAGAGTACAAAACTTAAGGAAGCATCCACTCTCAGGGTTGTGCAAGTACAGGGTTAGCTTATCCACTAGGATAAGTAGGCACAGTGCCAAAAGCACTCATTTTTTGAATGAGGCTGAAAAGGCACAGGCAACTAAAACAAAAAATACAAATGAGACTATATCAAACTAAAAATCTTCTGAACAGCAAGGGACACTATTAACAAAGTGAAAAGACACCCTACAGAATGGGAGAAACTGTTTGCAAATGACACATCAGACAAGGGGCTAACATCCAGAATATGGAAGGAACTCAAACACCACAACAGCAAAAAACTAAATGAATAACCCATTAAAAAATGGCCAAAGAAAGCAGTGCAGACTTTAAGGATTTATGGAAATCATCATGTTAAAGGGATACCTGCACTCCCATGTTTATTGTAGTGCTATTTATAACAGCCAAAAGTTGGAACCAGTTTAAATGCCCATCATCTGATGAGTGGATAAGGAAAATGTGGTATATATATATATCTACCCAGTGAAATATTACTCTGCTGTAAAAAAGAGTGAAATACTATCATTTGCAGCAACATAGATGGACTTAAAGAAAATTATATTAAGTGAAATAAGCCAGGCACAGAAAGAGAAATTCTGCATGTTCTCACTTATATGTGGGAGCTAATAAATATAAATAAATAAATATACAAACAAATAAATGGCGAGGGGGGGACACAACAATCACAATAATTCCTTGAGCCTGTTAAGTGAACAGATATGATGTTGGTGGGGGCAGGAAAGGGGGAGAGGGAGTGGGGAAAAGGAGGAATTGGTAAAGGGACACTAAAATCAACTACATTGTATATTGATAAATTAAAAAATAAAAATTTAAAAATGGGAAAAGAACCTGACAGACATTTCTCAAAAGAAGACAAAGAAATGGCCACAGACACATGAAAAAATACTCAATATCACTTATCATCAGGAAAATGCATATTAAATTCACAATGAGATATCATCTCACCCTAGTTAGAACGGTAATTATCAACAAGACAGAAAATAACAAATGATGGTGAGGATGCAGAGAAAAATATTGCTGGTAGGAGTGCAAATTGGTACAGCCATTGTAGAAAACAGTATGGAGGTTCCTCTGAGAACTAAAACTAGATCTATCTTATGACCCAGCTATCCCACTACTGGGTATATACTCAAAGGAAATGAGATCAATATATCAAAGAAACATCTGCACTTTCATGTTTATTGCAATGCTATTCACAATAGCCAAGTGATAGAATCAACTTAAATGCCCATCAACAGATGAATGGATAAAAAAAAAAACTGTGGTGCCTATATACAATGGAATGCTATTCAGCTATAAAAAGAAATTATATCCTACCATTTGCAGCAACATGGATTGAAGTGGAAATCATGTTAACTGAAGTAAGTCAGGGACAGAAAGACAAATACCACATGATCTCACTCATATGTGGAATCTTCAAAAAAAATAGTTTTCATAGAAGTAAAGAGTAGAATAATGGTTGGTAGAGGCCAGGAGGGGAGTAGTAGAGTGGGGAGGAGGAGGAGGAGTGGAGTGGTGGACTAACAACTACAAAACTATGCTATCGACCCTACCTGAATCATTATGCAGTATACATAGGTATTGAAACATCATACTATACCTATCCTAAAATAACTATTAAAAAAACTGAAAAAAAAATGTGTGATGGGCTTATTGAAGGACTAGAGCAGCATGCATTCATAACAGAACAAGAAATCACGTTATTTATAAAACCAAAGAGAGACTTCTAAGACAAAAACTGTTGTTAATGAGGCAGATGACTCTGAAGGAAACATTTTAAAAAGCCATCCAGTAGAATGCCTCCTCATCCCTAGAGGACCCAATCTTTGTCCCTCAACTGCTTCCAGTGTTTCTTCCCACCTAAAAACAGAATACAGCATTGTAGGTGAAGACTGAAACCCTGCCATTATTTGTTGTTGCTGTTGTTTAACAGCTGATACGGGTGTTCTGTTGGTGATATTGTGCTGTGTAATTACCCTGAACATATTTTTTCACTCTGTTAATGGTATGTCATATTTTTACTGAGTACTATGTGTGAATAAGCATAAGAAGATGTTTGCTGTGACTGGCATACAAAATCAGCGTCAGGAATGACAGTGATGCCAAACAAACACCAATTGTCCACATGGGTTACTGAGATAGTGACACCTCTGCTTTCTGATGGTTCAATGTACAAAAACTTTGTTTTATGCACAAAATAATTTAAAATATTGTATTAAATTACCTTCAGTCTATATGTATAAGATATACATGACATATAAATAAATTTCATGTTTAGACTTGGGTCCCATCCCCAACATGTATATGCAAATATTCCGAAATTTGAAAAAAATCCAAAAATCAAGAACACTTCTGGTCCCAAGCATTTTGAATAAGGAATACTCAACCTGTATTATATAGTAGGGAGTACTGAATGTTTTGTAAGTCTAATTTTTCAGCAAAAAGCGACTGAAAATATAAGAAAGAAGAGGGTGATGAGAGACGTGAAGATGAGGAGGAGGAAGCTGAAACTGACGAAGAATCACGTGATGGTGACAATGATGATGACATTGATGATTAAGAAGAAAAAGCTTTTTAACAAAAACAATCCTAAAAATATTTGCCCTAATTACTTTTTATGGCACTATGAAGACAAATATGTAATCCCCTATGATATTTGATTCAACAATTGACTTATATGTTCTTTATACCCTTTATATTTCCCTAACCAAGAAAGTAATTTCTGAACTAAGCATCTAATTATAAATTGTTAAGCAAAACTCTGGAAAGGTAAGAGATATTAGACTCATGGTACTCCTAGGACATAATATTTTGAATAAGAATTACCAGCCTGATATATATATAAATGAATTCTTGGAGTTCCTATAAAAGATTTCTCTTATAATTACTAAGAATAAATAATATCACATATAAGACTAAAGCCAGTCAGTCATGTTATGTCTGATTTGTATTTTATAAACATCCTGAAATACTGTTTATCCTATCATCAAAAAAACTCTCCTTGCCAGCTTTTAAAAGAATCTGCCTCCCCCCACAAAACATCCTGATTTCAATTAAAGTTATCACTTAACGTAAGCTTTACTTTTAATGCAATGACTATACTTGTTTGTCATGGAAAACTGTAATTCAATCCAGTGTTTTCATTTTATATATAAAGTTGTTATACCTTCATTAAGGTAAAAAATAACAGTACATTTTCTGGATTTCATTTTTAAGCTTGACAACATAATTAAAACATAATCACTTCCCAGCCAAAAAAAGAAAAATACAATCATTTCTGTAAGAAACAATAAAAGATGAGGTTCTCACAGAACCTGATCGAAATAAGAAAAGCATGAATTCTTTGGTTATTTCTGCTACAGACTGCTTTTATTACTTCATTCACTTCCTGTACCAAAACCAAGCCAAGATTTTACGTATTCAGCTCTCTTCTGGACTATTTCTTTCCTACTCACACCAATTATCACTGAACATTCGTTATCCGAAACAACTTGAATGAAACTCCCCAGCTCATATGCAGGCAGGGCATATCCAAGCAGAGATAGCAGGTGTTTGCAGTCGGAAGCTGTCAATGTGCATGGGAAAGAGGATGGAGCACCAACAGCCTAAGCTGCAATGTTGGGGGTTGGGGAGGTCATTATATTTTTGTCTACTTGTGTATATATTTGAAATTTCTCATAATAAAAGGATTTTTTAACTAAAAAGAAAATCCTAAATTTATTGAAGATGTTAAGCTAATTTATAATGAAGAAGGAAAAAAGTGTATAATAATGTGTTCCCTTGCTTAGAATGCCTGAAGCCGGGAATTAGCCACAATGTGCATTCTATCTCCTACCCAACACAATCTTTTAACACCCAATATTCTGGGGATGCGGGGAAGGGAGTGGGGGCTTGGGAGGATGGAGTTATTTACAGGGAGGGAGACAGGTGAAGATCCAAAGAACCTTAAAAGGGATATCTCATTGCTATATCCTTCTAACATCATTGGATGCTACAAATGGGAAATGACTGCTTGGTGTCTGAAACATTACAATTTCTAGATATTATATATTCAATAAGAAAATATAGATAATACTCACCTTTCAAAACTATATAATTTTTATCTTTCCAAACTTTTACTTGGTTGAAAGGTAGTTGTAATCGGATGCAAGTTGTGAAGGTATGTTTCCTTCTCACAGATGTTCTGGTTAGTTGTGAAGGAAAAGAACAGAGAATGATATTTGCCCACTCACAATCATCATACATTTTTTCAGGGTAATTAGTATATCCAACATCATGCAAAATAATTAGTTTTTCTGGCCCTTCACCAATTTCTCGCTAACCCCCTCCTTTCCCACCTCTAGTAGCCTCAGTTCTGTTCTCTCCTTTCGAAAGTTCAGCAAATTATTGTGATCATTGTATCGTTCGTTCTTTTTTCCTTTTTTTTTATTGAAGCATAATTGATTGTACATATTTTGAGGGTACAGTGTTGACTACCATCACCTGTGTTCAACATGTGATGATCAAATCAATAATATTAGCATATTCATTATTACACATCATAATTATTCCTTGTGCACCATACCCAGTGTCTCCCCAACTCCCCTCTCCCTCCACCCCTCCCACCTCTAGTAACCATAGATTTGTTCTCTCCTTCTGAAAGTTCATCATATTATTGTGATCTTTTCTTTCTTTCTTTCTCTTTTCTTTTCTTCTTTCTTCCTTCCTTCCTTCCTTCCTCCCGCCCTCCCTCCCTCCCTTCCTTGTCTCTTTCTTTTTCTCTCTTTATTTCCTCTTTTCTTAGCCCCACTTATGAGTGAGGACATGTGATATTTCTCTTTCCATGTCTGGCTTATTTCACTAAACATAATTTTCCCCAAGCTCATCCATGTAGCTGTGAATGGCAGGATTTCACTCTTTCTTATGGCTGAATAGTATTCCATCATGCATATACCACATTTTTCTTACCAGTCACCCATTGATGGACATTTAGTTTGGTTCCATATTTTGGCTATTGTAAATAGAGCTGACATGAACATGGGAGTGCAGGTATCCCTTTGTCATGAAGATTTCCATTCATTTGTGTATATACCCAGAAGTGGAATTGCTGGATCATATGGCAGTTCTATCTGTAGTTATTTGAGAAACTTCCATACTTTTTTTCCACAATGGCTGCACAAATTTAAAGTCCCACCAACAGTGTAGGAGGGTTCCCCTTTCTCTGCATCCTTGCCTGCATTTGTTATTTTCTGTCTTTTTTATAGTAGCCAGTCTAACTAGGGTGAGACAATATATCAATGTAATTTTGATTTGCATTTCCCTTATGCTTAGTGATGTTGAGCATTTTTTCATGTGTCTGTTGGCCATTTGTATATCTTCCTTCGAAAAATACCTATTCAGCTCCTTTGCCCATTTTTTAATTGGGTTACTTGCTTTATTACTGTTAAGTTGATTGAGTTCCTTGTATATTCTGGGTATTAATCCATTGCCAGATGCATAGTTTTCAAATATTTTCTCTCATTCTATAGGTTGTCTTTTTGCTTAATTGTTTCTTTTGCTGTCCAGAAGCTTTTTAGTTTGATACACTCCCATTTGTTTATTTTTTCTTTTGTTGTTTGTGCTTTTAGCATCTTATTCATAAAGGCTTGCCAGCCCTACTTCCTGAAGTGTTTCCCCTGTGTTTGCTTCTAGGAATGTTATAGTTTCAGGTCATACATATAAGTCTTCAATCCATTTTGTATTGATTTTGGTATATGGTGAGAGGTGTAGGTCTAGTATCATTCTTCTATATATGAATGTCCAGTTTTCCCAAAACCATTTATTAAAGAGGCAATGTATGTTCTTGGTGCCTTTGTCAAAGATCAGGTGGCTATATATGTGTGGGTTGGTTTCTGGGTTCTCTATTCTGTTCCATTGGTTTGAGTGTCTTTTTATTCCAGTACCATGCTGTTTTGGTTACTATACATTTGTAGTATAAATTAAAGTCAGGTAGTTGCCTCTGGCTTTATTTATTAATTTATTTATTTGCTCCCATTTAACATAGTATTGGAAGTACTAGCCACAGCAATCAAGCAAGTAAAAGAAATAAAAGGCATCTGTATTGGAAAAGACAAAGCCAAACTGTCCTTGTTTGTAGATGACATGATCCTATATACAGAAAAACCTAAAGACTCTACAAAGAAATCTTACAGCTAATAAACCATTTCAATAAAATTTCAGGATACAAAATCAACATGCAAAAATTAGTGGTGTTTTTATACGTCAACAACAAACTAGCAGAAAAAGAAATCAAGAAAGCAAGGCCATTTACAATAGTCATCAAAAAAATAAAATATCTAGGAATAAATGTATCCAAGGAGGTGAAAAGTCTTTACAATGAGAACTACAAATCACTGCTGAAAGAGGACATCAAAAAAATGGAAGGACATTCTATGCTCTTGGATTGGAAGAATTAATACTGTGAAAATGTCCATACTACCCAAAGCAATCTACAGATTCAGTGCAATCCCCATCAAAATACCAATGACATTCTTCACAGAAATAGAAAAAGTAATCCTAACATTCATATGGAACAACGAAGACATCGAATAGCCAAAGCAATCCTGAACAACCATCTTTTAGACAAATCTTCCCTACCCTGGCCAAAATCCCTGCTGACAGTAAAAGACAGCTTATTTCTGGGAATTGAGAAATGAAACAGAAAGTCTGCCCTGATTAATGGGGAAGAAGACAGGCAAGGAATATGGGCATTTGTGTAAGCCTGTTTTTGAATCTATGGATGATTTCCTCCATTAACTGATTTAACTGATTGAGAAAATGAATATTAATTGTGGAGCTATGGTTTAGTTTTTGCTTTGGAGAAATGAGAAGCAGGGAAGACAGAAGTCCAGCCTTCTGTGTTCTTTCAGCACAAAGGGAGAACAAAGACATATGCAGAAACTGAAGCAAAAGTAAACACAAGATAGTGAAGAAACACCTGAAAGACAAAGAACAAGTTATGTGATTCTTTTTCTTCTGGAGAAAAATAGAAGTTCAAATTACACATGGAAGACAAGCAGACCCCTGTTTGATGTCTTTAGTTTTGCCATTATTTGATCATCCAGATTAAAATTTGTGAGGAAAGAGGAAACCTCACATTTGAGTGTCAACTATATTCTAGACCATGAAATGAGTGACTTATCTGCATTAACTCATACAACTCTTACGTGAGATGAAGGTAAAGTCTAAGAGTCAATAAGGTTAAATAATAGAGCTAAATATGTTTTACTCAAAAATTCTTACTTTTTTTCTTACATTTGATGATGCCACACTAAAGGAGAGGGAGACAAAGAAAGCAAAGTTTAACTGTGTGGCGAGGCCCTGGGCTAGACCTACTGCCGTCATTATTCTATTAATTTGTTTCTTTTAATGAAACCATTTGGGGGCACGGCTGTCCCCCTGTACAGCTGCAGAAACTTCAATTCAGAGAGGGACAGATGGAAAAGTCATCAATCCTTTCAGCAATTATTTCTTGACCACCTATTATAGTCCAAGAACTCTAACAACTGTCAGCAGAATAAAAATGAATTTGAGAGCATTCCACCCTTATTGGAGGTGACCAAGGGAAGACATACAAACAAAGGTTACCAAAAAGCAATCATTGCAGCCATTTGTAAAGTTATTAAACAGATGACATGAGATCAGAGAAAGAGAGAGACTGGTAAGAAGTTCCCTACAGATAGATCTTTAGTTGGAGGAGATTCTAAAAGGTATATTCAGAATTCATAGAATTTGAGTAAATATTTATAAAGACCGTCTGAAAGAACACTTGTAAGAATAGCCATTAAATTACAAACAAAAAATTAATAATGATGAGAAAATTGCCCACACCTTATGCTATGCCACATTTCTTTACAGAGCACCAGTAACTAACGTGGTATGGTACTAGAGCAGAAATAGAAAGATCAAATAGTAGTCAGAAAGACCAAAACCAGAAATTTGGTATAAGATAAAGGTAGCACTTCAAATAAGTGCAGAGATGAGTGTTCAAATATGGTTGAAAAAAAGGCATATTATTCAGAAAAACATTTTCCAAATCATTACCACATACTTTACAAAAATAAAAATCCAAATGTAGAAAATCCCATTGAAGTGAAAAAATTTTGAGTAACTGATCTTTCAGTGAGAAAAAGCTTTTAATAAAACCACAGTCAGACAATATTCAGGTAATCATTAATAGATCTGACTTTATATAAATTTAAAATTTTTATATAGCAACTATAAAGCAAAAAAAAAGATTAAAAATATGACAGAAAAGGAAAATATGTGCACATATATTAA
The DNA here is from genome assembly GCF_027409185.1 of Cynocephalus volans. Lineage (NCBI taxonomy): Eukaryota > Metazoa > Chordata > Mammalia > Dermoptera > Cynocephalidae > Cynocephalus > Cynocephalus volans. The sequence goes on along the minus strand of NC_084463.1, from coordinate 107,068,691 downwards.
AGATAAAATTTGCCATTCTTAATATGCATAGCTTATGTAAGTATATAAATCAGTATGAAAAGATAAACACATCAAAAGGAAAATGGACAGAAAATCAAATGAATTTTCAAAAAGAAAACAAAAGAACAAAAGAAATAAAAAATGTGAGTAAATACATAAATAATTCTAAATGTTATTAATAGTCAAATAAATGTAAAAATGAAAAAATTAAAATAAAGTTGACATAGATTTAAATTAATAATAATGGCAAAGATAACAGAATATAGAAATGGAAATTTTATGTATTGTAGGTAGAGATATAAATTGGTAGAAAGAAGGGCAATCTAGAAATGTATATCAAAATCCTTAAGGTCTTGAACTATCAATTATACCTCAATAAAGGTGCAAAGTTAAAACCAAATGGGAAATCGTTGGAATGTCAGGAATGTTCAATGTAAGAAAATATATTGCTATAATTCGCCATGTTCATAGATAAAAAAATAAAAATAATTTGCTTTTCTCAATTGATTAATAAAAGGCATTTGACATAGTTTTAAAAGGGGGTCATTACATAATAATTACACTTCTAATAATCTATCCTAAATAAATGTATAAATATATACAAGATAATTTGGGGAAGATATTCACCATAAAATTGCACTTTAAAAGAAACTTTAGAAACTGATTGCTGTGGTCTGAATGTTTATGCTCTTGCCCCCCACACCACCACCCCCATTCAGATGTTAAAATCCTCACTTCCAAGGTGATGGTATTAGGAGGTAGGGTCTTTGGGAGGTGATTAGTTCAAGGAGGTAGAATGCTGAAGAACTGGATTAGTGCCCATATGAAAGAGGGTCTACAGAGGCCTTTCACCCCTTCCACCATATGAGGTTAGAGCAAGAAGATGTCTACTAGGAAGTAGGCCCTCACTAGATACAGAATCAGCCAGCTCCTTGATCTTGGACTTCCCAGCCTCCAGAACTGTGAGAAATAAGTTTCTGTTGTTTATAAGCCACCCAGTCCATGGTATTTTGTTATACCATCCTGAATAGACTAAGACACCAATGAAATGTCCAATAGTTGGATGTTGCTAAAAAGAAAAGTGGTCTATTGATTTAATTAAATTTAACACACACATTAAGAATGAGGTTGCTCCTTTATGTCTGCATAGAAAGATGTGAAAACATTAAGTAAAAAAGTAAGTTACATACAGGCATATATACCAACTACCTGGTAATATACCAATATACCAGGTAATATGAACCAATTTTGGTAAAATAAGGAAAACACTACTATTTTATATGTTTAATTAAAAAAATATATTTATTGGGTCTGTACTATATTCTAGCTACTATTCTAAAAGTTGGCTATTCAAGAGTTAAAAAAGAGAGAGCAAAAATCTCTGTGTTCATGGAACTTACATTCTAGTGGAGAGAGAAAATAAAAATAAACCAGGTAATAAACAGTATGTTAGATGGTGGCAATTGTCAAAGGAAAAAATACAGCAAAATAAAGGGGATAATGAGTTCTGGGCATAGAGGGTTACAATTTAATATAGTGTTGCCAGGGCAGGCTTTTCCAGATAGGGTGATATGTGGGCAGAGTTGTAAAGACAGTGAGAGAGTGAACCATGGAGACAGCTATGAAAAGAATTTTTCAAACAGAAGGAACAAGAGCGAAGTGGAAGTGTGCCTAAGGGCCTGCAAGGAAGCCAGTGTGCCTGTAGGAAGGGAGAGAGTGGCCAGAGATGAAGTTAGAGAGAGAATAAGGCAGCAGATAGCACAGGGCCTTGTGGGACATTGTAAGAATTGTTACTTTTGCTAAGAGTGAGTTGGGAAGCTCTTGGATGTTTCTTAGTAGAAGAGTAATGGAGGAAAATGAAGAACACTTGTTAAAGACAGAGGCACTCTTGCTCTCCAGAACTTAGACTGTGTCAACAGAAAAGCAAAAACACTGGGTCAGCAAGAATTCACAAGGCTTAACTGCAAACCACAGACTTCCTATTGAGTTGCCTAGGAGACGAGGAGGTATGGGAGGGGCTCACAGCTGGCTAAAACATATATAATACATGCCTGTAGACAATAAAGTTGCTTAGTGCATGTGCTAAGTCCCAGAACTTTGTGTCTGGTTTCTGGCTGCCCACCTCCCTAGGCGGCAGCCCCTAGCTCAAGTCATGCCCTGAGCATCACCTCACTGCACTCTCTTGGCAGGGCTACGTGTGGTCCTGCTCCCTGGGGGACTCCCGGCAGAGGCTATGTGTAGTCCTTCCTCCTGAGACCCCCAGGACCAAGAGAAATGTGCAGAGTAACACCCTACTTCCAATTGAAAAGGATCATTCTGGCTACTGTGTGGAGAATAAACTGAGAGAAGGACAGGGTAGAGTAGAATGGCAGAGACAAAACATAGAAATGGGTTAGAAAACTATTGCAACAATCCAGGAAAGAGACTGTGATAAGCATGGATGAGGGAGGTGGTTAGTACCATACATGGTAGAGTGGTCTGAATCAGGATATATTTGGTATAAAAATATATACCATTTTGATAATAATGCCAACAGGATTTGCTTGAATTGAAAATGTAAACAGTATGTCCAGTTTCACTAGTTTGAAGGTTCAAAAATATCCCTTCACAATCAACTCCAAGTCTTATTTGACCAAACTAACAAAAATAATCAGCTTCCTCTTCAAATTTCACCCCCAATCCCCGGGCTTATTTTGGTGATTAGTAATCTCTTCTATTGCTCTCAATATTCACCAGTGGTGCCAGAATGCAATTGAATCACCTTGAGGGCCAGCAAAGTCCATAAATGCTGTCACATTGCTCAAAATTCCTCATTCAAGCCCATCCCTACCACTTCCACCATGGCCACTCTACTGAATTAGGTTTCTGACTTGATTGCCCTTTTTGTATTCTACCTCGCCACACTGAAAGTCCCTCACGATCTTCTACCATGGAAGCAACCCTAAATCCTCACCCACTATAAATTCTCTACATTTGCTCTTCCAGATCCCCACTGGTGGATATTTATCCTGTATTTTAAAATGATTAAAACCATAACTTAAAAGAAATATCATAATGTCTAGAAAGTTATGGAAGGTTTTTTCCTTGGCTCAGTGGTGGAAGCTTCTTTGAATTCTATCTTATTTTGCATAATCAGGTTCTAGATCCCCACATGGCGCTGAGATGAAGTTTGTAGTGGAGGATCCTTTAAGCAGGACTTGAATGGGAAGAAGGAATAGAAGGATTTAATTTTTTGAGCCCCTACTTCAAATCAGACTCTGGAATGATCTCATTTGATCAATACAATGAAAAGCAATAAAATGAAAAACTGAGATTAGAGTAACCCAAGATCACACAGAAATTAGTGAGAAAGGACTGAGTCCACTTTCCATGTAAATACATGACTTGAAGGGATTAATGATAATAGCTATCTTTTAACTGGACAAATCAGCCCAAATTCTTATATCCCTGTCATCTGCAAGGATAATGCCACCTGACCATTTGCTTAGAAATTCATGTTTTCTGAAATGATAATGGTGATGGTACGATCAGACAGCAGAAGCATGAAAAACTCAGGGTTCACAGGAGAAAGAGGGACCCCTTTCCTTTCTACATCCTCTGACAAGCAAAGACCTACCAGTTGCAGCTGGCACTCCCCTGAGTGGTAGGGAGAGAAGCCCACAGAAGGCAAGAACTGATGCTTCTGTGACTTTCCCAGGGCTATCTTATTTTTGGTCTTTTCCTTCTCTTTACCACATTTCAGAAGAGGTTAACAGAATCCCTTAAAATAAGTATTCTCTTAGCCAATCTTTGAGCCAGCTTGAAGGAAAAGATCAATGGGAAATCCCAGCCAGGAGAGAACCAGTGATCTCAGCTACCCTTCACTCTCTATCAGTCGATTAGAGATGGATTGCCCCCCTCCACGGGGCTTTTAGTGAAAGCTGGGAGCTAGGGCTGGAAATAGGATGAGACAAGTGAGACACCTAGAATGTGAAATATAAGCAAACACTCACTCGGGTTCCCTTGTACCCTAGGTGCCTCCTTTAGCTCATCCTCATCCCAGCCTTGGATGGCCCCTACATCACTGGACTTTCTCTCTTTGGGGAGGTCTGGGTGAATTCCTTTTCCCTCAGTCTATAAAGATAAGGCTAGAATTTTTCAAATGGAATGTAAGTTAGGAAACTGGCAGGGAAAAAAATGAAACAGGAAGTCTTTAGAAAACAGCTTACAAAGCACATTCGTTAATCACTTAAAACATTCATGTTAAAAATAAACATTTCCAGGAATTGAGATGAGACTGAGAAATGAAACTGCAAGTCTGTATTCAGTATCGGGGGTGGACCCAAGTAAGAGAAGGCAGCTGTGTGGTGGAATAAACTAGCCTGTGGATCTGATTTCAAAAAAATAAATAAATAAAAACTGCAAAAATGAAAGTAGTTTATCACTTCCTGCTCTGGCAATAAATTTAGTCCTCTCTCACACATAGGGAGCCAAGCTTGGTCTGGAGCCTGACAGCCTCAGGGAAGGACCGTACTCTCCATGCAGGTCCTTCTGGAGCAACCCAAAGACAGAAACTTGGCCTCAAGGAGACAGGTGGGTGAAGAATAAGGTCGGAAATGGGGTAGACAGAGAGACACAATACAGAACCAGAAATTGATAGAAATAGTCACAGGGAACAGTCAGAGACACAGGGAGACTAAGACACGCTAGGGACACAACTATAAATTTGGCAGTATCAGGGCCAACCTCGTCGCTCACTCGGGAGAGTACGGTGCTGGGAGTGCAGTGACGCTTACACTGCAGGTTCAGATCCTATATAGGGATGGCCGGTTTGCTCACTGGCTGAGCGCGGTGCGGGCGACACCAAGCCAAGGGTTGCAATCCCCTTACCGGTCACAAAAAAGGCCAAAAAAGAAAAAAAAAAAATTGGCAGTATCATTGTTCCCAAAAATAGCTACAAATCTGAGAAAATAAGCAGTACATAATCTAAACAGACAAGAAACAATTTGGTAATTTACATTAACAAATAAAAAGAAATTCAAAGACTGGACTTTGAGGGATCATTTGTATATCACCAGAAAATTCATCACTAGAAAATTTTCTCTAAATGTGTAGAGCACTGTAAACCAAGAGGAAAAAAACCACGAGAAGGAGACACAGCTTCTCTCCTTACAGCTGCCTCTTCCCTAACCCCCCCCCCCCCCCCCCCCCCCCCCCGGTAAGGGGATCGCAACCCTCAGCACGGTGTTGTGCACCGGCCATCCCTATATAGGATCAGAACCCGCGACCTCGGCGTTACCAGCGCCACACTCTTCCGAGTGAGCCACGGGGCCGGCCCCTGATAGCTTCTTCTTGGTGTTGCTTTGCTGCAACCCCATTTGCCCTCAGTGATCATTCTTCACTCCCTTTGGGAGAGTAAAAGGGACAGAACACAGTCTGAGTGGTTTCTGCTTATTTTGAAAAAACAAAAACAAATACACCAAATTCAGACTTAGGTAAAGAGAGACTTTATTCGAAAGGAGTATTACAACAAGGGAAAGGGGATTATTGCCAATACAGGAAAACAACTACAAGAGCTACAAGAGCTACAAGCATCACAAAGGCCAGGCAAAAAGGGACTTCCTTTTATGGGGAAAGGTAGTGGGGGACAGTGGGATATCAGAGTATATTTTTCCTGAGGTCAGCAGATTCTTAGTAGTATGGTCTTTTTCTTTTTTTAAAAACTGAGATTTTATTTATTCATTCATTCATTCATTCATTCATTTATTTTCATTGTGCATATTTATGGGGTACAGTTTGTTGTTTGAATATATGCATACACTGCACAATAATCTCATGAGAATAGTCAACTTATCTATGACCTAAACATTTCTCATTTCTTTATTAATTTTTTTGTTTACATTCTATGATATTGTTGCTGGGTGGGGGAGAGGGGAAGGGAGAAGGAAATAGGAAGGAGGAGGGGTGGGGGTGAGGACTGTGGCACACCCCTCATCCTGCAGGGGAGACCAGGAGCCTTCCAGTGGTGGCTTGGTCATTGCTGGGCTGGGTGCAGATGTCAGGAGGATGTAGCTAAAGCCCTAGACCCCCCACTGCCCCAGCTCAGTAGCCTGGGGTGCTTCCCTTGGGCCCCCACCACCCTGGATCAGGAGAAATTGGAGTGCTTCCTGTGGTGGTTTGGTGGCCACCTCTGGACTGGTTGCAGGTGTTGGGGAGGCATGGCTGAGGCCTGAGGCCCCCACCCTTGTGACTGGTTGTGGGTGTCAGGGGGCATGGCTGAGGCCCACAGCCCTCCCCACTCCCGAGCTTATTAGCCCAGGGGAATTCTGGTCTTCTAGGTTTTATAGGTGGTCTTTGGTGATGTGAGACCTTTATTAGTTAATATCAAACTTTGTCTCTGGTCTGTGGATATTTTGCTTTTTCTTTCAGTTCTGTGTTGGATTATTTCTTGTTCCTACCACTTAAACTCTGCACTGGAACTAATTTGTTGTCCAGTACTTGAGTTCTGTGGTTGAGCTAAATTGCTCCTCTGCTCCTGATTCCCTGGGGAAGGCTTTCTGTGCAGCTCAGGTTTTAATGGTTGACTTTATAGGTACTTCAAGGTCTCATGAGAACCAGTACACCTGGGTTCTGTAGAAACTCTGATCTGGGCCTGAGTCTTTTCAGCAAACTGCACCCCCTGCAGTTCTATATTCCTGACCAGTCTACACTGAGTACTCCTGTGCTGATTGGGAGGCAGATCAGCTGTCCTTGCTGTGCCCCAGTGTTCTCCCAGTGGCCTATCTCCCCTACTGCCCATGGTCCAAACACTTCCCATTGGACGGGCCATGTGCCGGTCCCTTGCAATGACTCACCAGCCTCTGAATGGCTCCTTTTTCTCAGTTGTGGCTCCTCATTCATATCTGGGTCCATGGGAGTCCTGTTAGTAGTCTTGCTGGCTTAGGGGCCACCAAGGGCCTTTTCTCCCCTGCTACCTCCAAGCAACTTCATCCAAAGGGCATAGCTGTGGCTTTTGCCAGCTCTTGCTCTGTGCACTCAGCAGCTCTAGCCTGGAAGTGACCAGGGCTCAAAACGATCAGAGCGGTTCTTTCTCTCATTGTGGCTTCTCCCGCCTTCATGCACTCCATAGGTCTCTCCTCCTCTTCCCCTGAGCTCTAGTGGCCCCAGCTTGGCTGTCGTTGATTTTAAATAGTTGTAAATTGGTTTATTTGTGGGAGAGAGTTACACTGGGGACCATCTGTTCTGCCGTCTTGACCAGAGCTTAGTAGTATGGTCTTAAGGAAGGGTTGTATACTGGGTCAGGAGGAGGGTAAGTCAAAGTTCAGGAGCCTGGAGGAAGAAGAGAAGCTTAACTAATGTTTGGTCAAGTTAACAAGCACTTTGCTTCTATTGGTCAGAGGGGATAAATAGTTTATCTGCTATTTATGAGGCAAAAATACAAAAATTTAAGTTTCTGTGTCTAGCCTGTTGTAAGAAACAAACAGTAGACAGGAGTCTTGTCTCAAACATATGGGGAAAGGTGATTCTTTATAGTAATGCATACAAAAGGGTGGATGGATTTCCTTAACCATAACCATTTTCTGGGAGCAAAGGGATCAAGTAAAGTCTAATATTGTTAATCTGACTAGTGAGTAGCAGGTGCTATTGCAAGCCCAGAAATTAGAGCTATTAACCTGACCTGGAAGATTAATGTGCAGCTTCATGAATGAAGAGAAACTTGAACTGGGTCAGAAGTACAGAGCCCCAGGCAGAGAAGGTGAGAAAGGGCTCATGTAATGTAATATGCAAGATCAAAAAACACCTTGAGGTAGAGGAAAGATGGCAGTGTGGGTTCTAAGGGAAAAGAGTGAGCTAGATAGCAGGAAAAGGGAAAAGAGTGGGCTAGATAGTAGGAAAAGGGAAGAGAGTGGTTGTGAAAGGAGTTAGGGAGGTTGATTTTTGCCAGATTATGAGGGGTCTTGAATGCCAGGGCCAAGTAGTTTTGATTGTATCATAAACCAATGCAGAGTTTTTAAAATTTTGTAAACAAGGAAGTAAATGATTTACATATTATCTTCAGGATGTAGTGTAAAAATGGACTGTAAGAGAAAGAAAATAGTGTAGATTGAAGAGCTACTCATGCAGAGTAGTCAAATAGGGCAAACTAACATCCAATACGTAACAGGTATCCAACGGGAACACAGGGGAAGAAGTAGGAAAAATAGGGTCTCAAGACATAAAATGTGCCCACTTGACCATTTCCCCAGCAAAACTGGATCGATCCCTCCATCAAAAATTCTCCTAGAAGAAAATGTGGCCAAATGGCTAGAGCTGGGAATTCAGAATGGGTTTCAATTGAATAAACCATTCTACACAATTAATCCAACAAGTCCAAAGAGAAGCTCCAAATCCAAAGAAATAATAATATCTAGGATAGGAGGCAGAGACTAAGAAGCAAACTAAAACTTGATAGAAACTAGAAAAGGCAAGAAGAGCCTAAAGCATTCCATGATCAGCCACAGAGTCACAATTCCTCAAAGAGGTTATTCTCTAACCACACAATCTAAATAAAATAGCATCAAGTTACTTTCGACTCCATTACCTGCTTATTTCTTTCTGAAATTATTTTGCTTATTCATGTATTTACAGGTTCATGGTCTGCTTTCCCCATTAGGATGTAGACATTCTAAGGGCAGGGATCTAGTAACCCATAGCACCTAGAATACTTCCCAGTAAACTGAAAGCCCTCAATATACATGTGTGGAATAAATTCTGTGATTTTTAGCATATCTTTGCTAAATCTTTAATCCATGTTACTTGGTGATCAGGTTTGTTTAAAGGCACATTATCATGATGGGTACAAGAATGAAGAAATAGTTGGAAAAATAAAGGTCCCTGAGAGAGACATCCTGACTTGGTAATTCAAATGTGAGTATCAGGCTTAAAGAGAGTTTTTCTTAAAAACAAGAGGGCAAAAGTGGTACTAAATAATAAGTGGATGGGATGCATTCATCAATTTATTTCATCAACAAACACTTATTGAGCCAGATATGCTGATTTCAAATACATTTTAGAGAAATCTAGCAATAAAGGAAATATAATGAAGGTAAAAACTCAAAAGGGCTGGCCTGTGGCTCACTTGGGAGAGTGCAGTTCTGATAACACCAAGGCCACGAGTTTGGATCCCTATATAGGGATGGCCAGTTAGCTCACTTGGGAGAGTGTGATGCTGAAAACACCAAGTCAAGGATTAAGATCCCCTTACCAGTCATCTTTAAATAAAAAACAAAAAACGCATAGAGTAGACAGGATCCAATCTGCATATAAATAGGATGGGAAGACTTGAAACAGAAAAGTAAGACTTAAAACATAGACTCAAGATATAGAAAACAGGACTCTAGGGAAGGTGAGTAGGAACATGATTTAGGGGACAGAGAGCTAGTATTGCAAAGAGGTTAGGAACACTTCCTCCATAGGGACCAGAAGGAAGAACACAAGGAAGGAAATTATAGTCTTAAATCTGAAGGTGAAAATGAAGGTGAGAAAGGAGACCAGATGCCAGAATTAGAAAGTGAGGTCATCAAAGTTAAGAGGAAGCTTTGGTTTTGTTGACCTTGTATGTACTTTTGGGTCTTGTGAGATCTGGTACACCTGGGTTGTGTGGAAACTCTGGTCTGGGCCTGAGTCTTTTCAGCAAACTGCACCACCTGTAGTTCTATATTCCAATACAGTCTTCAGTGAGTGGGCCTTTGCTGATTGGAGGGCAGATCAGCTGTCCATGCTGTGCCTCAATGTTTGCCCAGTGAGCTCTTCTCCACCACTGCCCACACTGGAAATACTTCCTACAGGGCAGGCCATGTGCTGGTCCCTTACAATGACTCATCAGCCTCCGAGTGGCTCCTTTTTTCAGATGTCCGTGGCTCGTTAACTCCTATGTGGGTCCAAGGGAACACTTTTAGAGGTCTTCCTGGCTTGGGGGCCACCAAGGCCTTCCTTTCTCCTGCTCCCTCCAAGCAACTTCATATGAAAGGCACAGCAGCACCTTTTGCCAGTTCTTGCTCCCTGTGCTCACCAGCTCCAGCCTTGAAGCAGCTGGGATTTGAAATAGTAGGAGCGGTCCTTTCTCTCATCGTGGCTTCTCCTGCCTTCATGTACTCCATAGGTCTTTTCTCCTCTTCCCGAGATCTAGTGGCCCCAGCTTGGCTGTTGTTGCTTTTTTTTTTTTTTTTTTTTTTTTTTTTTAATTTTATTTTGTCGATATACATTGTAGCTGATTAATGCTCCCCATCACCAAAACCTCCCTCCCTTCTCCCTCCCCCCCTCCCCCCCAACCATGTCCTTTCTGTTTGTTTGTTGTATCAACTTCAAATAATTGTGGTTGTTATATCTTCTTCCCCCCCCCCCCGGTTTGTGTGTGTATGTGTGTATGTGTGTGTGTGAATTTATATATTAATTTTTAGCTCCCACCAATAAGTGAGAACATGTGGTATTTCTCTTTCTGTGCCTGACTTGTTTCACTTAATATAATTCTCTCGAGGTCCATCCATGTTGTTGCAAATGGCAGTATTTCATTCGTTTTTATAGCTGAGTAGTATTCCATTGTGTAGATGTACCACATTTTCCGTATCCACTCATCCGATGATGGGCATTTGGGCTGGTTCCAACTCTTGGCTATTGTAAAGAGTGCTGCGATGAACATTGGGGAACAGGTATACCTTCGACTTGATGATTTCCATTCCTCTGGGTATATTCCCAACACTGGGATGGCTGGGTCGTATGGTAGATCTATTTGCAATTGTTTAAGGAACCTCCATACCATTTTCCATAGAGGCTGCACCATTTTGCAGTCCCACCAACAATGTATGAGAGTTCCTTTTTCTCCGCAGCCTCGCCAGCATTTATCGTTCGTTCATAGTCTTTTGGATTTTAGCCATCCTAACTGAGGTTAGATGGTATCTCAATGTGGTTTTGATTTGCATTTCCCGGATGCTGAGTGATGTTGAGCATTTTTTCATATGTCTGTTGGCCATTTGGATATCTTCCTTAGAGAAATGCCTACTTAGCTCTTTTGCCCATTTTTTAATTGGGTTGCTTGTTTTCTTCTTGTAAAGTTGTTTGAGTTCCTTATATATTCTGGATATTAATCCTTTCTCAGATGTATATTTTGCAAATATTTTCTCCCACTCTGTTGGTTGTCTTTTAACTCTTTTAATTGTTTCTTTTGCTGTGCAGAAGCTTTTTAGTTTGATATAATCCCATTTGTTTATTTTTCCTTTGGTTGCCCGTGCTTTTGGGGTCGTATTCATGAAGTCTGTGCCCAGTCCTATTTCCTGAAGTGTTTCCCCTATGTTTTCTTTAAGAAGTTTTATTGTCTCAGGGTGTATATTTAAATCCTTAATCCATTTTGAGTTGATTTTAGTATACGGTGAGAGGTATGGATCTAGTTTCATTCTCCTGCATATCGATATCCAGTTATCCCAGCACCACTTGCTGAAGAGGCAGTCCCTTCCCCAGTGAATAGGCTTGGTGCCTTTGTCAAAGATCAGATGGCAGTAAGTGTGTGGGTTGATTTCTGGATTCTCTATTCTATTCCATTGGTCAGTGTGTCTGTTTTTATGCCAGTACCATACTGTTTTGGTTATTATAGCTTTGTAGTATAGCTTAAAGTCAGGTAGTGTTATGCCTCCAGCTTTATTTTTTTTACTCAGCATTGCTTTGGCTATTCGTGGTCTTTTATTGTTCCATATAAATGTCTGAATAGTTTTTTCCATTTCTGAGAAAAATGTCTTTGGAATTTTGATGGGGATTGCATTGAATTTGTATATCACTTTGGGTAGTATGGACATTTTCACTATGTTGATTCTTCCAATCCAAGAGCATGGAATATCTTTCCATCTTCTTGTATCCTCTCTAATTTCTCTCAGCAGTGGTTTGTAGTTCTCATTATAGAGATTTTTCACCTCCTTGGTTAACTCAATTCCTAAGTACTTTATTTTTTTGGTGGCTATTGTAAATGGGCAGGCTTTCTTGATTTCTCCTTCTGCATGTTCACTATTGGAGAAAAGAAATGCTACTGATTTTTGTGTGTTGATTTTGTATCCTGCTACTGTGCTGAAATCATTTATCAATTCCAAGAGTTTTTTTGTAGAGGTTTTAGGCTGTTCGATATATAGGATCATGTCATCTGCAAACAGGGACAGTTTGACTTCATCTTTTCCAATCTGGATGCCCTTTATTTCCTTCTCTTCTCTGATTGCTCTGGCTAGTACTTCCAACACTATGTTGAATAGGAGTGGTGAGAGTGGGCATCCTTGTCTGGTGCCTGTTCTTAAAGGAAAAGCTTTCAGCTTTTCCCCATTCAGGATGATATTGGCAGTGGGTTTGTCATATATGGCTTTAATTATGTTGAGATACTTTCCCTCTATACCTAACTTATAGAGGGTCTTTGTCATGAATGAGTGCTGAACTTTATCAAATGCTTTTTCAGCATCTATAGAGATGATCATATGGTCCTTGTGTTTGAGTTTATTAATATGGTGTATCACATTTATTGATTTGCATATGTTGAACCAACCTTGCATCCCTGGGATGAATCCCACTTGATCGTGATGAATAATTTTTCGTATGTGTTGCTGTATTCTGTTTGCTAGTATTTTAGTGAGGATTTTTGCATCTATATTCATCAAGGATATCGGCCTGTAGTTTTCTTTTTTGGTTATATCTTTACCTGGTTTTGTTATCAGGATGATGTTTGCTTCATAGAATGAGTTTGGGAGATTTGCGTCCGTTTCAATCTTTTGGAATAGTTTGTAAAGAATCGGTGTCAATTCCTCTTTGAATGTTTGGTAAAATTCTGCTGTGAATCCATCTGGTCCTGGGCTTTTCTTTGTTGGGAGCCTTCTGATAACAGCTTCAATCTCCTTTATTGTTATTGGTCTGTTCAAATTTTCTACGTCTTCACGGTTCAGTTTTGGGAGCTTGTGTGTGTCCAGAAATTTATCCATTTCCTCCAGATTTTCAAATTTGTTGGCGTATAGTTGTTTATAGTAGTCTCGAATGATTCCTTGTATTTCAGATGAATCAGTTGTAATATCGCCTTTTTCATTTCTAATTTTTGTTATTTGAGTCTTCTCTCTTCTTTTTTTTGTTAGCCATGATAATGGTTTGTCAATTTTATTTATCTTTTCAAAAAACCAACTTTTTGATTCGTTGATCTTTTGAATTGTTTTTTGGTTTTCAATTTCATTCAGTTCTGCTCTGATCTTAATGATTTCTTTCCGTCTGCTAACTTTAGGATTGGATTGTTCTTGTTTTTCTAGTTCTTTAAGGTGAAGTGTTAGGTTGTTCACTTGCCATCTTTCCATTCTTCTGAAGTGAGCATTTAATGCAATAAATTTTCCCCTCAATACTGCTTTTGCAGTATCCCACAGGTTTTGGTATGATGTATCATTGTTTTCATTAGTTTCAATAAACTTTTTGATTTCCTGCTTGATTTCTTCTTGGACCCATATGTCATTAAGTAGAATGCTGTTTAATTTCCATGTGTTTGTATAGTTTCCAGAGTTTTGTTTGTTATTAATTTCTAGTTTTAATCCATTGTGGTCTGAGAAGATACATGGGATAATTCCAATTTTTTTGAATTTATTGAGACTTGATTTGTGACCTAATATGTGATCTATCTTGGAGAATGATCCATGTGCTGATGAGAAGAATGAATATTCTGAGGTTGTTGGGTGGAATGTTCTGTAGATATCTGCCAATTCCAATTGGTCTAGAGTCTTGTTTACATCTTGTGTTTCTCTACTGATTCTTTGCCTAGATGATCTGTCTAATATTGACAGTGGAGTGTTCAGGTCCCCTGCTATTATGGCATTAGTGTCTATTTCCTTCTTTAGGTCTAATAGAGTTTGTTTTATAAATCTGGCTGCTCCAACATTGGGTGCGTACATATTTATGATTGTTATGTCTTCTTGATGGATCAGTCCTTTTATCATTAAGTAGTGTCCCTCATTGTCTCTTTTTATGGTTTTTAGTTTAAAGTCTATTTTGTCAGATATATGAATAGCCACTCCAGCTCGTTTTTCTTTTCTGTTTGCATGGTAAATCTTTTTCCATCCTTTCACTCTTAGTCTGTGTGAATCTTTATGGGTGAGGTGGGTCTCTTGTAGGCAGCATATAGTTGGGTCCTGCTTTTTGATCCAGTCAGCCAGTCTGTGTCTTTTAATTGGGGAATTTAAGCCTTTTACATTAAGAGTTGTTATTGAAAGGTGTTGATTTATTCCTAGCATTTTATTGGTTGTTTGGTTGTCTTAGGTGTCTTTTGTTCCTTGCTTTCTGATTTACTGTTTGGTTTCTTTGTTTGTTGGTTCCTTATGTTGTAGATAGTGTTTTTGTTAGCTTGTTTTCTCTTCATGAATGCCATTTTTATTGTACTAGCGGGTTTAGATTTTTCTTAGGTTTTTATGGCAGTGGTAGTTATTTTTCAGGAACCAAACCCAGTACTCCCTTGAGGATTTCTTGTAAGGGTGGTCTTGTGGTAGTGAACTCCCGCAGTTTTTGTTTGTCTGAGAAATATACTATTTGCCCCTCATTTCGGAAGGATAGCCTTGCAGGGTAGAGTATTCTTGGCTGGCAATCTTTGTCTTTTAGTATTTTGAAAATATCATCCCATTCCTTTCTAGCTTTTAGGGTTTGTGATGAAAAGTCTGATGTTAACCTGATTGGGGCTCCCTTATAGGTGATTTGACGCTTCTCTCTTGCAGCTTTTAAGATTCTCTCTTTGTCTCTGAGTTTTGCCAATTTGACTATGACATGTCTTGGACTAGGCCTTTTTGGGTTGAATACGTTTGGAGATCATTGAGCTTCCTGGATCTGAAGATCTGTGATTTTTCCTATACCTGGGAAGTTTTCTGCCACTATTTTGTTGAATATGTTTTCAATGGAATCTCCATTTTCCTCCCCTTCTGGAATACCCATGACTCGGATATTTGAGCGCTTGAGGTTGTCTGATATCTCTCTCAGATTTTCTTCCATGTCCTTGATTCTTTTTTCTTTCTTTTTGTCTGCTTGTGTTGTTTCAAACAGCCCATCTTCAAGTTCAGAGGTTCTCTCTTCAACTTCGACAAGCCTGCTGGTTAAACTCTCCGTTGTGTCTTTTATTTCGCTGAATAACTTCTTCAGTTCAGCAAGTTCTGCTACATTTTTTTTCAGGACATTGATTTCCTTGTATATTTCCTCTTTCAGATCCTGTATACTTTTCCTCATTTCATCATGATGTCTAGCTGAGTTTTCTTGTATCTCATTCAGTTTCCTTAGAATTATCACTCGAAATTCCTTGTCAGTTATTTCAAGGGCTTCTTGTTCTATAGGATCTAGAGTATGAGATTTATTAACTTTTGGTGGTGTACTTTCTTGATTTTTTGTATTTCTGGTGTCTTTTTTTTGGTGTTTATTCATTGTGGCAGGGGGTTTCACAGTCCACCGGTTTAAGACTAATGACTAACTAGGATGTTGCTGTGGTTGCCAATTTGGTATGGCTCCCGCCGTGACTGCTCAGTTGGCCTCTAGTGTCTTGTGTGTGTGGTTGCCTCGGGTCTTGGGCTTCTCTGGGGATCCACCTTTCTGGTCAGCTTGTACTCTGCTGGGCTGGTGGATCACAGTACCACAGGGTGTGTGATCTCTGTTGAGCTTTCACTTTCTGTACAGGACTTCTCCCCGTTCCGTGTGCTCTGGCCCAGGCTGTTAGATCGTGCAGTGGCGACCCCACCAGGTGTGTGGTTTCTGTCGAGTCTCCGCCTCCCTGGCCGCACGTCTCCCCCCTCTGTGCACACTGTGCTGGGTTGGGGCGTGTCTTCTGCACCCCTCGTCTATCAGCTGGGCCTTCAAGACCCTGCTCAGCACCGCCTCGCCCAGGAAGTCTACCAGGTTTCTGCTAGGCACAGACGACCGGTCTCTCTGGGTGCCTTTGTAGCACTGTGTAGATCTTTCTCGGGTCTTGTTCACCTTTGTATCCCCCCGGTATAAACCGAGTCTAGTGCCCGCCTGCAGCCTGCTCTCCGGCAGGTTCAAGCGGACCTGGGAACTCTCCTACCACACTATTCCCAACCAGAAACTCGTTAGGCTTTTTTCCAAACTGGTGGTCGCAGAGATGGTATCTGCCTCCCAGTAACAGGAAGTTTACCGGGGCCGGAGTCCAGGGTGTGGTGGAGTGACAGTCGGCCCGCCCGTACTTCCTAGCCCTCCCAAAACTGGTCGGGACGCCCCACACCCCCAGCCCTGCCAGAGAACCGTGGAGGGAGTGGGAGAGGAGGCCGGCCCGCAGGGTCCGGAAAGCCCCGCGCCAGGCCAAGCAAATGGGCTCAGTGATGGCCGAGCAGGGCGGAGCTGCCCGCACCTGGGAAAATGGAGGCAGCACCGGGGCAGTGAGTGGCCTGATGGTGCAGGCGGGGAGCTGCGCGGGCATCCACCCCCCGAACAGAGCTGTGCCAGGGATCACTCACAGTGCTGTGCCAGGTCGGGCGCTCGCTCTGTCTCTGGTTTGTTGCCTTCCGTGTTCTCGGCGCTGCCGCCTCGGGCTGTTCAGTCGCGGCGCCGCTCGGGCGCTCCCAGGAGTCTTCTTTAATGCTGGCCTGAAACCTCGAATCCTGGATAGGGCAGCTGGCCGCCTTCAGTGCGGCCCCAGCCTCCGGGATCCTGGCTGCATCCACAGCAGCCCTGGCGCCGTGTTCCCTGTTTCAAGACTCACTTTTGCAGCTAAGAATCAGTTCTTTTCCTGCTCCACACTTCAAAGCTGTTGCCTGTAAATGAGGCAGCCTCTCCTGCCGGGGGCAAAGTGGCGTTGAGCCCCCACGACCGGCCAGCAGCAGCAGTCCTCCCTTAAGAGATGGCCAGAGGAAGGTCCACAAGTTTCCCGGCTGCCCGAGGCCCAGTGGCCACCTTTTCCACCTCAGCTACTCCGCGCCAGCCGCCGCAGCCGCCACCATCTTGAAACTCCGTTGTTGCTTTTTAATAGCTGTAAATTGGTTGATTTGTGGGAGAGTGTGACACTGGGGACTGTCTATTCTGCCATCTTTACTGGAAGCCCTCCAGTCATCCTTTGATGGACATTTATGTTGGTTCCAACTTTTAAATATTATAAATAGAGCTGAAATAAACATGGGAGTGCAGGTATCCCTTTGACATAATGATTTCCATTCCTTTGGGTATACACCAAGCAGTGAGATTGCTGGATTGTTTGTCAGTTCTACCTGTAGTTGTTTAAGGAACCTCCATCCTGTGTTCCATAATAGCTGCACTAGTTTACAGTGCAACCAACAGTGTAGGAGGGTTTCCCTTTCTCCATATCCTTACCAACAGTTGTTATTCTCTGTCTTTTGGATGGTAGCCAGTCTAACTGGCATGAAATGATAACTCAGTATGGTTTTGTGATGTTGAGCATTTTTTCATGTAGGCCATTTGCAAATATTTCTTTGAGAAATGCCTATTCAGCTCCTGCCCATTTTTTAATAGAGTTGTTTTCTTACTGTTAAGTTGTTTGAGTTCCTTGCATCTTCTGGATATTAATCTTTGTTGGATGCACAGTTTGTGAATATTTTCTCCAATTCTGTAGGTTGTCTTTTTGCTGTGTTAATTGCTTCTTTTGCTGTGCAGAAGCTATTTAGTTTGATATAATCCCATCTGATTATTTTTTCTTTTGCTGTCTGTGCTTTTGGGCTCTCATTCATAAAATATTTGCCCAGTCTCATTACCTGGAGTATTTCTCCCATGTTTTCTTTTAGGAGTTTTACAGTTTCGGGTCTTACATTTAAGTCTTTAATCCATTTCAAGTTGATTTGGGTAAATGGTGAGAAGTACAGGTCTAGTTTCATTCTTCTACATATGCATGCCCAGTTTCCCCAGCACCATTTATTGAAGAGGCAGTCTTTTCCCCAATGCACATCTTGGTGCTTTCTCAAAGATCACTTGGCTGTAAGTATGTGGGTTAATTGTTTTTATGCCATTACCATGCTGTTTTGGTTATAATAGCTTTCTAATATAACATGAAGTCAGATAGTGTCATGCATTTGGCTTTTTTTTTTTTTTTTTCCTCAGGATTGGTTTGGCTATTTGGGGTCTTGTTGTTTCATATGAATGTTAGGGTTGCTTTTTCTATTTCTGTGAAGAATGTCATTGGCATTTTGATGGGGATTGCATTGAATCTGTAGATTGCTTTGGGTAGAATGGATGATTTCGTGACAAAAATTCTTCCAATCCAAGAGCATGGTATGTCTTTCCACCTTTTTGTGTCCTCTTTAATTTTTTTCAGTAGTGTTTTGTAGTTCTTATTGTAGAGATCTTTCACCTCAGTGAAATTGATTCCTAGGTATTTTGTTTTCTTGGCAACTATTGCAAATGGGCTTGCTTTCTTGATTTCTTTTTTGTCAGTTTGTTATCAGAGTATAAAAACACTACTGATTTTTGGGTGTTGATGTTGTATCCTGCAACATTACTGAAATTGTTAATTAGCTGTAAGAGTGTTTTGGTAGAGTCTTTACGTTTTTCTATACGTCAGTTCATGTCACCTGCAAACAGGGACATCATCCTTTACAATCTGGATACCCTTATTTATTTCTCTTGCCTGATTGCTCTGGCTAGTACTTCCAATACTGTGTTAAATAGGAGTGGAGAGAGAGTGGGCATCCTTTTCTTGTTCCTGTTCTTATGGGGAAAGCTTTCAGATTTTCCACATTCAGAATGATATTGGCAATTGGTTTGTCATAAGTGGCTTTTATTGTGTTGAGATAATTTCCTTCTATATCTAATTTGCTGAGAGTCTTTCATGATGAGATGATGAATTTTGTCAAATGCTTTTTTTGTATCTATCGAGATAATCATATGGTTTTTGTCCTTAATTGTATTGATATTGTATATCACATTTATCGACTTGAGTTTGTTGAACCATCTTTGCATCCCTGGGATGAATCCAACTTGATCATGATGCATAATTTTTTGATGTCTTGCTGTATTCTTATTGCTAATGTTTTGTTGAGGATTTTCATGTCTATGTTCATCAAAGATATTGACCTGTAATTTTTGTTGTTGTTGTATGTATATCTGGTTTTGGTATCATTGTTTGCTGGCCTCATAGAATGAGTTTGGGAGAATGGCTTCTGTTTCAATTTTTTTGGAATAGTTTGAAGAGAATTGGTATTAATTCCTCTTTAAATGTTTGATACAATTTAGCTGTAGCACCATCCAGTCCCGGGCTTTTCTTTGTTAGAAGATTTCTGATTACTGCTTCAATCTCGTTGCTTTATATTTGTCTTTTCAGGCTTTCTATTTCTTCTTGGTTCAGTCTTGGTAGTTAGTATGTGTCCACAAATTTATCCATTTCCTTCAGCTTTTCATATTTGTTGGTGTACAGTTATTTGTAATAATCTCTAATGATTCTTCATATTTCAGTGGTATCGGTTATAATGTCTCCCTTTCATTTCTGATTAGTTATTTGGGTCTTCTCCCTTTTTTTTTTTTTTTTTTGTTTGTTTGTTTGTTTGTTACCTAGCTAATGGTTTGTCTATTTTACTTATCTTCTCGAAAATTCAACTTTTGTTTCATTGATCTTTTGTACCATTTTTTTGGTCTCTGCTGTACCATTTTTAAATTTCTGCTCTGATCTTAATTAGTTCTGTCTACTACTTTTAGGATTGGATTGTTGTTATTTTGTAGTTCTTTGAGGTGTGGCGTTAGGTCATTTATTTGAAGTTTTTCTATTCTTTTGAATTAAGCCCTATTGCTATAAACTCCCCTCTTACTACTGCTTTTGCAGTATCCCACAGGTTTTGTTAGGATGTATCTTTACTTTCATTAGTTTCAGGAAATTTTTTGATTTCTCATTTAATTTCTTCTTGGACCCATAAGTCATACACAAGCCTGTTTAGTTTCTAGGTACTTGTACAGTTTCCAGAATTTCACTTGTTATTGATTTGCAGTTTTAATCCATTGTGGTCTAAAAAAATACTTGGAATGATTTTGATATTTGCTGAGACCTGATTTGTGCCCTAACATGTGGTCTATCATAGAGAATGTTCCATGTGCTGATGAGAATGTATATTCCATAGTTGTTGGATGAAAGGTTCTGTAGATATCTACCAGATCCAATTGTTCTAAGGTATAGTTTAAATCCTGTGTTTTTTCATTATTTGTTGAAAATCTGTCCAATGGTGAGAGGGGTATTCAGGTTACCCACTATTATTGTATTAGGGTCTACCTCTTTTATTTGGTCTAAGAGTATTCCTTTACATATCTGGGTGCTCCAGTGTTGGGTACGTAAATATTTATTTTTGTTATGTCTTCTAACTGGACAGATCTCATCATCATTATATAGTGGTCTTCTTTGTCTCTTTTTATGGTTTTTGGTTTAAAGTCTATTTTATCTAATATATGAATAGCTATTCCAGCTCATTTTTGGTTTCCATTTGTGCAGTGTATCTTTTTCCATCTCTTCACTTTTAGTCTGTGTGAGTCTTTACAAGTGAGGTGAGTCTCTTGAAGACAGCACATAGTTGGGTCTAATTTTTTAATCCAATCATTCAGTTTTTATCTTTTGAATGGGGAGTTTAATCCATTTACATTTAGGGTTGCTATTCACAGGTATTGCATTACTCCTGTCATTTTATTGCTTATTTTTTAGATGTTTTCAATATTTTTTGTTCCTTTTTTCCCCTCTTATTAGTCATCCTCAATGTTTAAGGGTTTTGCTGAGGCAGTAAGATTTAGGTTTTTTTCTTTCTCATTTGCATTTGTGTTTTACCAGTGGGTTTTGTTCTTTCTTGTGTTTTGTTTTGTTTTTTTCAGATTCTCAGTATAGTATTCTTTGAGAATTTCTTACAGGGGTGGTTGTGTGGTAGCAAACTCCCTCAATTTTTGTTTGTCTGGGAAATATACTATTTCTCCCTTATTTCTGAAGGATAACCTTGCTGGGAGTAGAATTCTTGCCTGGCACTAATCCTTTTAGTATTTTGAATATATCATTCCATTTTCTCTGGCCTGTAAGGTTTCAGTCAAGAGGTCTTCTGTTAGTCTGATGTGAGCTCCCTTTTAGGTAACTTGACACTTTCCTCTTGCTGCTTTTAGAATCTTCTCTTTGTCTTTGAGCTTTGCCAGTTTGACTATAACGTGTCTTGGGGAGGAACTTTTCAGATTGGATCTGTTTGGGGATCTTTGGGCTTCCTGGATCTGAAGGTCTGCATCTCTCCCTATATCTAGGAAGTTTTGTTATTATTTACTTGAATAGTAATTAATAATTAATTGCTAAATAATTAATAATTAATTAATCTTCCTTTCTCCTCCCCTTCTGCAATACCCATTATTTGATGTTTGTGCACTTGTGGTTATCTATTAGCTCTCTTAGATTTTCTTTTTTTACAAAAAGACTATCTTTTCAAAAACTGAAATTTTTCCTTCTGCTTGATCTAGCCTGATGCTCAAGCTTTCCATAGTGTTTTTATTTCATTTAGTGTATCCTTCAGTTCTAGGAGTTCTGCTACATTCTTTTTGAAGGTTTTAATCTCTTTGTAAACTTCCTCCTTCATATCCTGGATATTTTTTCTTGTTTCATTGTGTTCTCTAACTGAGTCTTCTCTTATCTCTTTGAGTTTTTTTTAAAGATCATTGCTTGGAATTCCTTTTCAGACATTTTGAGGGTTTCCTGCTATATGGGGTCTGTTACTTGAGACTTACTATATTCCTTTGGTGGTGTCATATCTTTCTGTTTGTTTGTAGTTCTACTATTATTTGTTGACGTTTAGTCATCTGGTAGAGGAGTTGCTTCTTCTATTACTCTGGTTGGGCTATGAGGAGAAAGACTTCCTCCTCTGTTTGTAGGCTCTGCGGGTGACTGTTCTTGTATCATTGCAGTCAGGTGTGCAGTGGGCTGCCTGTAGGGTGGTCCTGGCTGCTACTGTGATGGTGAACCATCCTTGCAGTGGCAGTAGATGTGGTAGTGGTTGTGGTAGACCACATTGGCTCCTGCTCAGGCCATGGTGGGCCTTTCTGGAGCTTGTGGCTGGGCCTTTGGTGGTACATGAGACAGCACTCACCTCAGCTCCTGCTCAGGCAGTAGGCAGGCTCTTCCAGGGCTTGGGTCTGGGCCCAGGGTGGCAACTTACAGAAAGGTGCTCACCTCCTTAATACTTTTAAAAAGACTAAGATCATAGAAAATATGTCCTCTGACCTCAATAATAGAAGGAAATTTAGAAAATTCACAAATGTGTGGAAATTAAACAACACTCTCCTAAATAAACAATGGGTGAAAAGAAATATCACAGGAAAATTGGAGAGTACTTTTGAGATAAATTCAAAGCACCACATATCAAAATTTACAGGATTCAAGGCTCATGCAGTTCTTAGAGGAATATTTATACTTGTAAACACCTATATTAAAAATAAGAAAAATCTTAAATCAGTAATGTAAAATTCTACTTCAAGAAAATAGGGGCCGAGCCCGGGGCGCACTCGGGAGAGTGCAGCGCTGGGAGCGCAACGCTCCCGCCGCGGGTTCGGATCCCATATAGGAATGGCCGGTGCGCTCATTGGCTGAGTGCCGGTCACGAAATAGACAAGAAAATAGAAAAAGAGGAAACCAAACCAAAAGCAAATATACGTAGGAAATAACAAAAATTACAACAGAAATATATGGGAATTAAAATATAAAGGGAAATATATGGGAATTAAAATATTAAAATAGGGAATTAAAAAATAGAGAAAATCAACAAAACCAAAAGTTGATTCTTTAAAAAGATCAGCAAAATTTGCAAAACTTTATCTAGACTGACCAAGATAAAAAGAGAGAAGACCAAAATTACTCAATCAAAAATAAAGCAGGGACATTATTACATTGTCATTAAGGTTTATGTAGTGATAAGATTTGGTTTTTCTCTTTCTCATTTGGATGTTTGTTCTACCAGTGGGTTTTGTTCTTTCTTGTGTCTTTGTAGTAGTGATTATCATTTCTTGGAATCCAGATGTAGGACTTCCTTGAGGATTTCTTGTAGTGCTGATCATGGAGTGGTGAGCTCCCACAGTTTTTGTTTGTCTGGAAAATACACTATTTCTTTCTCATTTCTGAAGGATAGCCTTGCTGGTCATAGTATTGTTGGCTGGCAGTTTTTTTTGTTTGTTTGTTTGTTTTTTCTTTTAGTATTTTGAATATGTTATCCCATTTTCTTCTGGGTTGTAGAGTTTCTGTTGAGAAATCTGCTGTTAGTCTGAGGTAGGTTCCTGTATAGATGGTGATGCTTTTCTCTTGCTTCTTATAAGATTCTCTTTGTCTTTGAGCTTTGCCAGTTTGACTATGATGTGTCTTTCAGAGGATCTTTTTGGGTTGAATCTGGGGATCTTTGAGCCTGGGGATCTGGATCTGAAGGCCTGTATCCCTCCCTATACCTGGGAAGTTTCCCATTATTATTTCATTGAATAGGTTTTCAAATACTTATCCTTTCTCTTCCCCTTCTGAAACATTCATGATTTGGATGTTTCTGTGCTTAAGGTTGTCTGCTAGCTCTCTTAAGATTTTCTTCATTTTTTTAAATTCTTTTTTCTTTTTTGTCCATCTGGGTTATTTCAAAAGACTATCTTCAAGTTCAGAGATTCTCTCTTCTACTTATTCTAGCCTGCTGCTTTAACTATTACTTGTGTTTTTAATTTTGTTGAGTAAATTTTTTAGTCCTGTGAGTTATGCTACATTCTTTTTTAAGGTATTAATCTCTTTGTTAATTCCTCCTTCATATCCTGTTTTTTTTTTTCCTCACTTCATTACAGTGTCTGAGTCTTATCATATTTCAGTGAGTTTCCTTAAGATTGTTTCTCAGAATTCCTTTTCAGTCATTTCAAGAGTTTCCTGCTCTTGAAATGTGAGAATTACCTCTGGTATTTGAGAAATATCTGTGGTATTTGAGAATTACTGTATTCTTTTTGCAGTGACATATTTTCTTGTGTTTTCATATTTCTAGTATCTCTACTTTGATGTCTGGTCATCTGCTGGAGCAGTTGCCTCTTCTATTACTCTGGAGTGGGCTTTGAAGAGAGAGACATCCTCTTCTTTATCTTGACTCCATTGGTAACTCTCCTTGTGTCAATGTAGCTGCATGTCTGGTGGGCCACCTGCATGGTAGCTGTGGCTACTGCTGTGGTGTCCACAGTGTGCTCTTTGCCTCCTTCTAGTTGGGAGATGATGCCCTTGGCTCCTGCCTTAGGACCTGTGGCATGCTCAGCTGCTTGCCTGCTTCCAGTCTCAGGGGGTCGCCCTTGGTTCCTGCCTTAGGACTGTGCATGTATTCTGCTGCTTGTCTGCTTCTGGGCCCAATGTGCTAATATTTTGTTCATGACAGATATTGGTTTATGGTTTCCTTTTCTTGTAATGCCTTTGTCTGGATTTGGTTTTAGGGTAATTCTGGCCTCATAATGAGTTAGGAAATATTCCCTCTGATCTATTTCATGGAAGAGATTACAGATAATTGGTCTAATTTCTTCTTATATGTTTTGTAGAATTCACAAGTGAACCAAACTGGGCCTGGTGCTTTCAGTTTTAAAGGGTTATTCATTATTGATTCAATTTTTTTTAACAGATATAGGTCTATTCAGATTATCTATTTCACCTGTGTAAGCTTTGGTAAACTGTGTCTTTCAAGGAATGGGACTACTTCATTTATACCAAATTTGTGGGCATAGAGTTTTTCATAATATTCCTTTATTATCCTTTTAATGTCTATGGCATCAGTAGTGATGGCCTCTCTTTAAATTCTGATATTAGTAATTTGTGTCTTTGCTCTTTTTTTCTTAGTTAGCCTGTATCACCTATTCTTTTGATCTTTTCAAAGAACCAGATTTTGGTTTTACTGATTTTTCTCTATTGATTTCCTGCTTTTAATGTCAATTACTTCTGCCTTAAATTTTATTATTTCTTTTCTGCTGCTTCTTTGGACTTAATTTTCTATTCATTTTCCAAGATGGAACTTAGATTAATGATTTCAAATCTTTCTTCTTTTCTAATATATGCACTCAATGCTATAAGCTTCCCTCTAAGCACTGCTTTCACTGTATACCACAAATTTTGATAAGTTGCTGCTACAGTCTGAATGTTCCCCAAAATTCATGTGTTGAAGCTTAATCCCAATTGTTATGTAATTAAGAGGTAGGGCCTTTTGTGAAGTGTTTAAGTCATGTGGTGGGGGGGGCACACCCATGAATGGATCAGTGCCTTATAAAAAGGCTGAAGGAAACAATGTAGATTCTTTCTTTTTTTTTTTTTTTTTTTTTTTTTTTGCCTTTTTGCCCTTCTGTCCTCTGCCATTTGAAGACACAGCAACAAGGCACCATCTTGGTAGCATAGACCAGGCCGTCACAAGATACCAAACTTATAGTACCTTGACCTTGGATTTCCCAGTCTCCAGAACTGTGAGAAATAAATTTCTATCATTTTTAAATTACCCTGCCTTGGGTATTTTGTTATAGCAGCACAAATGGACTAAAACAGTTGTATTTTCATTATTTCATTTTTCCTCTGTTTGGCAGTTATATACCCTTTTACTATTCTAGGTTACACTAGAAATTACAACATGCATCCTTGAAATAACAAAAGTCACCAAAGTCAACTATTATTTTGACCCTCCTCCCAAATACTGCAAGGACTGAGATACTTTAAATCCACTTGGTGAACCTCTCCAACATGCATGCAGTTGTTATCATATATTATTTTTTGGTTTACCATTTCTTCCTGCATCTCTGACCTTCTCCTGGTGACATTTTTCCTCTCCTGAAGAAGACACTTCAGTAGTTCCTTTAATGTGCATTTCCTAATGGCAAATTTTCTCCATTTTTGTTTTAAATGTACGTTTTCCACCATAATTGTTTAAAGATATATCACTTTGTATAGAATTCTTCTTTGTCAGTTATTTTCCTTCAGTGCATTAAAGATTCCATTCTCTATGATGTTTGACTACTATAGGACATCATGTAAGTGGAATCAAACAATACTTGTCCTTTTGTATCTGACTTATTTTTCTTAGTGTAATGTCCTCAAGGTTCATCCATGCTGTATCATGTATCAGAATTTTATTCCATTTTTTTAAGTGTATACATTTTGGGGGTACAGTACATTGTTTCAATACATGCATATATTGTACAATGATTCACATATGGTAGACAGCATATTGATCACATAAATATTTATGTTTTCCTTGTGGTTATTACATACATGATCTTCTTTTCTAGCTATTTAGAAATATACAATAATATTATTAGCTACAGTCAGCCTGGAATACCAGAACTTATTCTTCCTATCTACCTGTAACTCTACATCCATTAATCTACCTCTTCCACTCCTTCTGCCCCCCTCCCTCCCTGGCCCTTCTACTCCCACTTATTCTACTCCCTACTTCCATGAGAACCACTTTTTTTTTTAAGATTCCACATATGAATGAGATCATGCATCACTTGCCTTTCTGTTCCTGACTTACTTCATTTAACATGATGTCTACAGTTCCACCCCTATTGCTGCAAATGACAGGATTTCATTTTTTTTTAATAGATGAATAGTATTCCATTGTGTATATATACCACATTTTTTTTATCCATTCATCTGTTGGTGGACATTTAGGTTGATTCCATCTCTTGGCTATTGTGAACAGTGCTACAATAAATATGGGAGCAGTGGAGAGTTACTGTTTAATGGGTACAGAGTTTCAGTTTGGGAAGGTGAAAAATCATGGAGATGAGAGGTGATGATGACTGCCCAGCAATGTGAATGTGCTGAATGCCACTGAACTGTACACTTAAAAATGGCTAAAATGGTTAAAAAAAAAAAAAAAAAAAAAAAAGAATTAAAGCATTATTGATTATACATATTTGTGGAATAGAGAGTTGAATATCAATACCTGTGTCCAATTCATGATGATTAAATCCAGGTAAAAACTATATTTATCATTAAAAAATGTAATCATTCCTTGTTTCCATTAGCCAATTTCTTGCTAATCCTTTCCCACGTCTACTAACCAAAGTTCTGTTCTCTCCTTCTGAAAGTTCAACACATTATTGTGATCTTTCTTTCATTCACTTACTTATTTTTTAGCTCCCACTTATGAGTGAGGACATGTGGTATTTCTTTTTCTCTGCCTGGCTTGTTTCACTTAAAAAAAATTTCTCCAAGTTCCTCTATGTTGTTGTGAATGGCAGAATTTCATTGTTTTTTTATAAGTGAGTAGTATTCCTTTGTGTGTATTTGCCATATTTTCCTTATCCAGTCACTTGTTGACAGACATTTAGGTTGGTTCCTATCTTGGCTACTGTGAACAGAGCTGCAATAAACATGGGAGTGCAGGTATCCTTTCCACGTGATGACTCTTATTCCTTTTGGTATATACCCAGTAGTGGGACTGCTGGACAATATGGTAATCTATCTGTACCTCTTTTAAAAATCTCCATACTGTTTTCCATAACATAAAATACTAATTTACAGTCCCAGCAAAAGTATATAAGGGTTCCCCTTTCTCTATATCCTCATGAGCATTTGTATTCTCTCTCTTTTTGATAACAGCCAATCTAAATGGGGTGAGATTATATCTCAATGTGGTTTTGATTTGCATTCCCTGATAATTAGGGATGGTGAGCATTTTTTCACATATTTGTTGGCCATTTGTATGTGTCCTTTTGATAAATATCTGTTCAGCTCCTGTGCTCATTTTTCAATTGGATTATTTGGTTTTTTATTGTTAAGTTGTTTGAGTTCCTTGCATATTCTGGACTTTAACCCCTTATTGGATGTATAGTTTGCAAATATTTTCTCCCACTCTGTAGGCTGTCTTTTCACTCTATTTCCTTTTCTGCACAGAAGCTTTTTAGTTTGATATAACCACATTTATTTTTTCTTTTGTTGCTTGTGCTTTTGAGATCTTAATCACAGTCTTTGCTAAGTCCTATATCCTGAAGTGTTTCCCACATGTTTTCTTCGAAGAGTTTTATAGTTTCAGGTCTTATATTTAACTCTGTAATCATAAAATGGTAAATTTTGATGTATATTTTTTACCACAATAAAAAAAGACCATTAGTTAAAAAAACCAAATGTTTACAAGGTGATTAAAGTCCCTAATTACATTCTGGTCTCTCCTCTCTGAAAGTAACACCCCTCCTGATTTTGGTACTTATCATTGCCAAGCACATCTTCATACTTTGCTTCTTTTGTATCCATCTCTGAAAAATCTATATCATACTTTTGAAGGTTTTAAATTTTTATATAAATGGTGTGTTATTGTATACATTTAAAAAATTCCACTCTCCAGTCTTTTGGCTTCCACTAGCACTATTGAGAAGTCAGCTCACTTTCTGTTAAGTTTTTGAAGGTAAACTTTGTTTTTCTCTGAATGCTTTTTCTTTTTTTTCTTTTTTTCTTTTTTTTTTTTTTGCAGTTTTGCTCTGATATGTCTGAGGGTGGATTTCTTTTATTCTTTTTTGTTTGGTGCTTGCCAAGTTCTTAAATTTTGTCTTTAATTTGTAATGGAAAATTTTCAGTCATTATTGGTTTGAATAATTTATCTCTTCTGTCAGATAGTCTTCACTACCTAATAAACTCTTTAAGGCTTTAAAGACTTTGTCTTAAAAGTTTATCTAGTTATTTTAGGTGTCTTCTATTGGAAAAGTTGGTCTGAGTTGCTAAGTCTGCCATTAAAGTATAGATCCAAATTACAGTGATATTTGGGAAGATGAAAAATCACAAAATGAAAATTACTGTAAGATGGTGTCTTAGTCCATTTTGTGTTGCTACAACAGAATACCTGGAACTGGGTAATTTACAATGAACAGAAATGTGTCGGCTCACAGTTCCAGAGGCTGGGAGTCAAAGAACAAGGCGTCTACATCTGGTGAGGACATTTTTGCTGCGCCATGACATGGAGAAATGCAGAAGGGCAAAGATGCAAAAGGGGGCCAAATTTGAATTTTTATTTTTTATTTTTTATTTTTAAATAGTATTTTTTTTTTTATTTTATTTTGTCGATATACATTGTGGCTGATTATTGCTCCCCATCACCAAAACCTCCCTCCCTTCTCCCCCCCCCCAAAAAATGTCCTTTCTGTTTGCTTGTCGTATCAACTTCAAATAATTGTGGTTGTTATATCTTCTTCCCCCCCCCCCGGTTTTGTGTGTGTGTGTGTGTGTGTGTGTGTGAATTTATATATTAATTTTTAGCTCCCACCAATAAGTGAGAACATGTGGTATTTCTCTTTCTGTGCCTGACTTGTTTCACTTAATATAATTCTCTCAAGGTCCATCCATGTTGTTGCAAATGGCAGTATTTCATTCATTTTTATAGCTGAGTAGTATTCCATTGTGTAGATGTACCACATTTTCCGTATCCACTCATCCGATGATGGGCATTTGGGCTGGTTCCAACTCTTGGCTATTGTAAAGAGTGCTGCGATGAACATTGGGGAACAGGTATACCTTCGACTTGATGATTTCCATTCCTCTGGGTATATTCCCAACAGTGGGATAGCTGGGTCGTATGGTAGATCTATCTGTAATTGTTTGAGGAACCTCCATACCATTTTCCATAGAGGCTGCACCATTTTGCAGTCCCACCAACAATGTATGAGAGTTCCTTTTTCTCCGCAGCCTCGCCAGCATTTATCGTTCAGAGTCTTTTGGATTTTAGCCATCCTAACTGAGGTTAGATGGTATCTCAATGTGGTTTTGATTTGCATTTCCCGGATGCTGAGTGATGTTGAGCATTTTTTCATATGTCTGTTGGCAATCTGGATATCTTCCTTAGAGAAATGCCTATTTAACTCTTTTGCCCATTTTTTAATTGGGTTGCTTGTTTTCTTCTTGTATAGTTGTTTGAGTTCCTTATATATTCTGGATATTAATCCTTTGTCAGATATATATTTTGCAAATATTTTCTCCCACTCTGTTGGTTGTCTTTTAACTCTGTTAATTGTTTCTTTTGCTGTGCAGAAGCTTTTTAGTTTGATATAATCCCATTTGTTTATTTTTCCTTTGGTTGCCCGTGCTTTTCAAATTTGACTTTTTATAAGAGAATTAATCCCACCCATGACGGAACAGCCCTCATCACCAAATTACTTCCCAAAGGTCCCACCTCTTAATATTCTTACAATACTAATTAAATTTCAACATGAGTTTTGGAGGGGACAAACATTCAAACCATAGCAGATGGAATGACTGTTACAGTAATCCAAAAAATACGTGATAAAGCCAAAATCTACAGAAGAGCTGGTAGGGGGTGAAAAAGAAGTGAGATAGAAGAGAGATTTAAGAGGTAAATTGAAAAGACATGGTATATTAAATTCATGTTAGGAAGCAGAGAG
Organism: Cynocephalus volans; assembly: GCF_027409185.1. Classification (NCBI taxonomy): domain Eukaryota; kingdom Metazoa; phylum Chordata; class Mammalia; order Dermoptera; family Cynocephalidae; genus Cynocephalus; species Cynocephalus volans. The sequence goes on along the minus strand of NC_084463.1, from coordinate 107,038,379 downwards.
ATGAGTAGGACATCTACTGGCCTGGATGTATGGTAGTATCATTCAGTGGGACGGGAATTACAGAAGGAAGGGAAACCTGAATAATGTATGAAGTTGAAACATGTGAAATCTCCTCTCATCTGCTGCTCAAGGATATGTCCAGAAGGGAGTAACACATATGTTATGAAGGCATATCACTGATAAAACATTAGGTACAGGAGAGCTTTTGGGTCTGTATAAACAGATGTGAAGGACGTCAGTTATACAGTTATTCATGTAATAAGAAGATGATATTAGCTAGGTAAAGATAGAGTAAGAAGTGAGTGACAAGCATAAACCAGGTTAGAAATGCATTTGAAAGGGCAGGAGAGCAAATAAATATCATGAAATCAACTAAGGAGGAGTGACAGACAGATAGGAAGGGAATCAGTCAATGCAATTTTCACAGAAACTAAAGGAGGAAAGATAATCCATGGGTGGCATCACTCTTCTTTTAAAAATAAACATCAAGAAGCGGAAGATCCGCAGAGACCACACACCCTGCAGTGCCAGTGTACAACCCAGCAGGTAGGCCTCGCCACTGCTGCCCGACTCCATCCCCAGCCCGGCCAAGTGTGTGCCAATCAGAGAGGTGCCCAGCTGGAGAAGCGGAAGATCCACAGAGACCACACGCCCTGTGGTGCCAGCATGCGACCCAGCAGGTAGGCCTCGCTGCTGCCGCCCAACTCCATCCCCAGCCCAACCAAGTGCACACAGATCAGAAAGGTGCCCAGCTGGAGAAGTGGAAGATTCACAGAGGCCATATGCCCTGCGGTGCCAGCCTGCGATGCAGCAGGTAGGCCTCACCACCAATGCCTGATTCCATCCCCAGCCCAGCTGAGTGTGCACTGATCAGAGAGGCGCCCAGCCAGAGAAGCAGAAGATCCACAGAGACCACGCGCCCTGTGGTGCCACCATGTGACCCAGCAGGTAGGCCTTGCCACTGCCACCTGACTCCATCCCCAGCCTGGCTGAGTGCATGCTGACCAGAGAAGCGCCTCCCTGGAGAGGCCCAAGACCCAAGGCGACCACACATCCAAGGCACTAGTGGTCAACCGAGCAGACACTGAGGCAGCCATACCAAATTGGCAGCCCTGGCACCATCTTAGCCATACAATAGTGTCAAACCAGTGGACCGTGAAATCCCCTGTCACAATGACTAAACATCAAAGGAAAGATACCAGAAATATGAAAAATCAAGAAAGCACACCACCAAAGGGTAAAAATTCACGAGCTCTAGATCCTATAGAACAAGAAGCCCTTGAACTGTCTGACAAGGAATTTCGAGTGATAATTCTAAGGAAACTAAATGAGATACAAGAAAACTCAGCTATGGGCCGAGCCCGTGGCGCACTCGGGAGAGTGCAGCGCTGGGAGCGCGGTGATGCACCCGCCGCGGGTTCGGATCCTATATAAGAATGGCCGGTGCACTCACTGGCTGAGTGCCGGTCACGAAAAAGACAAAAAAAAAAAAAAAAAAAAAAAAAAAAAGAAAACTCAGCTAAACAACACAATGAAATGAGGAAAAGTATATAGGACCCCAAAGAAGAAATATACAAGGAAATCAATGCCCTGAAAAAGAATGTAGCAGAGCTTGCCAGGCTGAAGAATTCATCCACCGAAATAAAAAACTCAACAGAGAGTTTAACCAGCAGGCTTGCAGAAGCAGAAGACAGAACTTCTGACCTTGAAGATGGGCTCTTTGAAAGAACACAGGCAGACAAAAAAGAAAAAAAAAAAGAGAGAGAGAGAGAAAAGAATTAGAAACATTGAAGAAAATCTAAGAGAGGTATCACACAACCTTAAGTGCTCAAATAATCGAGTCAGGGGTATACCAGATGGGAAGAAAAAGAAGATTGCATTGAAAACATATTCAACAAAATAGTGGCAGAAAACTTCCCAGGTATAGGAAAAGACACATATTTTCAAATTCAGGAAGCAAAAGATCCCCAAACGTATTCAACCCAAAAAGGTCTTCTCCAAGACATGTTATAGTCAAATTGGCAAAATTCAAAGACAAAGAGAGAATCTTAAAAGCTGCAAGAGAGAAGCATCAAGTCACCTATAAGGGAGCTTCAATCAGACTAACATCAGACTTTTCATCACAACCCCTAAAAGCCAGAAATGAATGGGATGATATATTCAAAATACTAAAAGACAGAGATTGCCAGCCAAGAATACTCTATCCCAAAAGGCTATCCTTCCGAAATGAAGGGCAAATAGTATATTTCTCAGACAAACAAAAACTGCGGGAGTTCACTACCACATGACTACCCTTACAAGAAATTCTCAAGGGAGTACTGGGTTTGGTACCTGAAAAATAATTACCACTGCCATAAAAACCCAAGAAAAATCAAAACCCACCAGTAAAATAAAAATGGCAACAATGAAGAGAGAATAAAAAAAAGTTTATCTACAACCCAGGGAACCAACACATGCAGAAAACAAACTAAATCAGAAAGAAAGGAACAAAATTCACTTAAAACATCCAAAGAAAAATCAATAAAATGCTAGGAGTAAATCAACACTTTTCAATAACAACTCTTAATGTAAAAGGATTAAATTCCCCAATCGAAAGACACAGACTGGCTGACTGGATTAAAACGGAGGACCCAACTATATGCTGCCTTCAAGAGACCCACTTCACCTATAAAAACTCACATCGACTAAGAATAAAAGGATGGAAAAAGATTTACCATGCAAACAGAAATGAAAAACAAGCTGGAGTAGCTATTCTTACATCTGATACAATAGACTTCAAACGAAAAACCATAAAAACAGATAATGATGGCCACTACATAATGATAAAAGGATTGATCCATCAGGAAGACATAACAATCATAAATATATATGCACCCAATGTTGGAGCAGCCAGATTTATAAAGCAAACTCTATTAGACCTAAAGAAAGAAATAGACACTAATAGCATCATAGTAGGGGACCTGACCACCCCACTGTCAATATTGGACAGATCATCTAGGCAAAGAATCAGTAGAGAAACACAAGATGTAAACAACATTCTAGACCAATTGGACTTGGCAAATATCTACAGAACATTCCATCCAACAACCTCAGAATATTCATTCTCATCAGCACATGGATCATTCTCCAGGATAGATCACATGTTAGGTCACAAATCAAGCCTCAGCAAATTAAAAAAAATTGGAATTATCCCATGTATTTTTTCAGACCACAATGGATTAAAATTAGAAATCAATAACAAATGAAATTCTGGAAACTATACAAACACATGGAAATTAAACAGCATTCTACTTAATGACATATGGGTCCAAGAAGAAATCAAACAGGAAATCAAAAAATTTATTGAAACTAATGAAAATAATGATACATCATACCAAAACCTGTGGGATACTGCAATAGCAGCACTAAGGGGGAAGTTTATCACATTAAATGCTTACTTCAGAACAACGGAAACATTGCAAGTGAACAACCTAATACTTCACCTTAAAGAACTAGAAAAACAAGAACAATCCAAACCCAAAGTTAGCAGATGGAAAGAAATCATTAAGATCAGAGTAGAGCTTAATGAAATTGAAACACAAAAAACAATACAAAAGATCAATGAATCATAAAGTTGGTTTTCTGAAAAGATAAATAAAATTGACAAATCATTAGCATAGCGAACAAAAAAAAGGAGAGAGAAGACTCAAATAACAAAAATTAGAAATGAAAAAGGTGATATTACAACTGATACATCTGAAATACAAGGAATAATTCAAGACTACTATAAACAACTATATGCCAACAAATTTGAAAATCTGGAGGAAATGGAAATTTCTGGATACACACAAGCTACCAAAACTGAGCCAAGAAGATGTAGAAAATCTGAACAGACCAATAACAAAAGAGATTGAAGCTGTTATCAGAAGGGTCCCAACAAAGAAAAGCCCAGGACCAGATGGATTCACAGCAGAATTTTCCCAAATATTCAAAGAGGAATTGACACCAATTATCTACAAACTATTCCAAAATATTGAAACAGAGGCAACTCTCCCAAACTCATTCTATAAAGCAAACATCACCCTGATACCAAAACCAGGTAAAGATACAACTAAAAAAGAAAACTATAGGCCAATATCCTTGATGAATATAGACACAAAAACTTTCAGTAAAATACTAGCTAACAGAATACAGCAACACATATGTAAAATTATTCACCATGATCAAGTGTGATTCACCCCAGTGATGCAAGGTTGGTCCAACATACACAAATCAATAAATGTGATACACCAGATCAATAAAATCAAACACAAGGACCATATGATCATCTCTATAGATGCTGAAAAAGCATTTGATAAAATTCAACACTCATTCATGACAAAGACTCTCTATAAGTTAGGTATAGATGGAAAGTATCTTAACATAATTAAAGCCATATATGATAAACCCACTGCCAATATCATCTTGAATGCGGAAAAGCTGAAAGCTTTTCCTTTAAGAAAAGGAACTAGACAAAGATGCCCACTCTCACCACTCCTATTCAACATAGTGTTGGAAGTACTAGCCAGAGCAATCAGAGAAGAGAAGGAAATAAAGGGCATCCAGATGGGAAAAGATGAAGTCAAACTGTCCCTGTTTGCAGGTGACATGATCCTATATATCGAACAGCCTAAAGCCTCTACAAAAAACTCTAGAGTTGATAAATGATTTCAGCAAAGTAGCAGGATACAAAATCAACACACAAAAATCAGTAGCATTTCTATTCTCCAATAGTGAACATGCAGAAAGAGAAATCAAGAAAGCTTGCCCATTTACAATAGCCACCACAAAAATAAAATACTTAGGAATTGAGTTAACTAAGGAGGTGAAAAATCTCTATAATGAGAACTACAAACCACTGCTGAGAGAAATTAAAGAGGACACAAGAAGATGGAAAGATATCCCATGCTCTTGGATTGGAAGAATCAACATTGTGAAAATGTCCATACTACCCAAAGTGATATACAAATTCAATGCAATCCCCATCAAAATTCCAATGACATTTTTCTCAGAAATGGAAAAAACTATCCAGACACTTATATAGAATAACAAATGACCATACATAGCCAAAGCAATGCTGAGCAAAAAAAAAATAAACTGTAGACATAACACTACCTGACTTTAAACTATACCACAAAGCTATAATAACCAAAACAGCGTGGTACTGGCATAAAAACAAACACACTGATCAATGGAATAGAATAGACAATCCAGAAATCAACCCACACACCTACAGCCATCTGATCTTTGACAAAGTCACCAAGCCTATACACTGGGGAAGAGACTGTCTCTTAAGCAAACGGTGCTGGGATAACTGGATATCAATATGCAGGGGAATGAAACTAGATACTAAAATCTCACCATATACTAAAATCAACTCAAAATGGATTAAAGAATTAAATATACACCCTGAAATAATAAAACTTCTTAAAACATAGGAGAAACACTTCAGGAAGTAGGACTAGACACAGACTTCATGAATATAACCCCAAAAGCACGAGCAACCAAAGGAAAAATAAACAAATGTGATTATATCAAACTAAAAAGCTTCTGCACAGCAAAAGAAACAATTAACAGAGTTAAAGGACCACCAACAGAGTGGGAGAAAATATTTGCAAAGTTTACATCTGACAAAGGATTAATGTCCAGAATATACAAGGAACTGAAACAACTTAACAAGAAAAAAACAAGCAACCCAATTAAAAAATGGGCAAAAGAGCTAAATAGGCATTTCTCAAAGGAAGATATACGAATGGCAAACAGAAACATGAAAAAATGCTCAACATCACTCAGCATTTGGGAAATGCAAATCAAAAACCGCACTGAGATGCCATCTCACCCCATTTAGGATGGCTAATATCCAAAAGACTGTGAATGATAAATGCTGGCGAGGTTGCAGAGAAAAAGGAACTCTCATACATTGTTGGTGAGACTGCAAAATGGTGCAGCCTCTGTGGAAAATGGCATGGAGTTTCCTCAAAACGTTGCAGATAGATCTACCATATGACCCAGCTATCCCACTGCTGGGAATATACCCAGAGGAATGGAAATCATCAAGTCGAAGGTATACCTGTTCTCCAATGTTCATTGCAGCACTATTTACAATAGCTAAGAGTTGGAACCAGCCCAAATGTCCATCATCAGATGAGTGGATACGGAAAATGTGGTATATCTACACAATGGAATACTACTCTGCTATAAAAAAGAATGAAATACTGCCATTTGCAACAACATGGATGGACCTAGAGAAAATTATATTAGGTGAAACAAGTCAGGCACAGAAAGAGAAATACCACATGTTCTCACTTATTTGTGGGAGCTAAAAATAAATAAATAAATACACAAACAACCTGGGGGGGAGGGAACAAGACACAACAATTACAATTCCTTGAAGTTGATACGACAAGTGAACAGAAAGGACATTGTTGGGAGGAAGTGGGGAGAGGGAGGAGGGAGGGAGGTTTCGGTAATGGGCCACAATAATCAACAGCATTGTATATTGACAAAATAAAATATTTTTAAAAAGAAAAAAAAAACCAATAAAGAAAATCATTCCTCTATGAAAGTTTGATCCAAAATAAAAATTACTTCAATAAAAAATAAATAAATAAATAAAAATAAAAACAAACATCAAGTTATCAAACTAATGCCTATTTTTAAACTCCATCCCTCAGCTTAATGCTCTCCATGAAATTGATTCTGTATAAGAGGAAGTGCCAAAATCAGGCTATAAAGTTGGAAAATTCCCTGAAAACAAAAAATGAAACCCATGTTGAGAACACTCACAATCATGTCTTACATACAAAAAAAACGTGATAGCAAAAATATATGTTAAAACAATGAAAGGAGAGAATGAAAAACCCTTGGAGACTTGCATCATTAGTGCACTCACACACACTTTTGACTGTGACTTTCAAAGATCAGGACACAGTCCACAGTCTTAGGGCTAACTGAGTGTCTGTTTTTCATACAGCTATGGCCACAGCAGACTACACCCCTGATGAGCCTCTGCTCAGAGACAACAGAAGGCAAGATCTCCAAGAGATGCTGAGAGAAGTGGGACTGGCTGTCGAATACTGGCTGCCCAAGCTTCAGGAACATCTGGGTGTGACCTGTGTCCAGGCCCTACAACACGTAGAAGAAAAAGACCTCCAGAAGCTGAAATCCCAGGCACAACATCCATGGGAGAAAAGGGCCCTGACAAAGCTGCTTAAACTATCACACTCAAATAGTATTTCAGAGTTTCAGGAGTCTCAGGTGGAGATAATAAAGAAAAAGCAGAATCGGGCAGAAAAGGCACTGCAGGAGCTGAGGGACTTGCTTTCAGAAGGAAGGCAGCGACAGGAAGAGGCAGTGAAAAGAAAAGAAGCAGAACTGAGGCAAGCAATGGACATCCCTGAAGAGTACTGGCCACCCCCTGAAAAGCCCCTAAGGGAAGTCATGGAAAACATACAGAGACAACTCAACCTTATCAGGGGGACACTGTCCCACAGGCAAAACCTCCCAGATAGACATCTGGTGAAATGGGCATCTGGAGGTCTGGCCTTACAGGGAATTTACAAAACCAGCCACCAAGGGGGCCTGATAGAGAAGAGGGAGAAGCTACTCAGTGTCCCCAAGGAGTTCTCACTGTCTGGCCCTGAGCATGGCACACGGATGGAAACAAAGGAATTTACATCTTCTCAAGCAGAATCCATGTTCACCCAGTCTATGGAAAAGCTGGGCTTCACTGTAACTGCCTCAGCCAAGGGTGGAGGTTGGGGATTTAGTCTAGAAGCTGGTATGGATCACAGCAAACATTTAGAATCCAAGGAAACCCAACAATCCCATTCTGAGCGCTCTTATTTCTGCTCAACCAAGTTCAGCTACATCCCCCTGGCTTCCTGCCACTTTCCCATTGATCAGCTCCAGTTCTCCAAGGCTGCTCTCCAGGAACTGAAATGCATTGAAGATGTTTTGGATCAGACTGCAGGCCCAGACAGATTCTCCTTGCTGAGGCACAGGACTGAAAACTTCTTCCACAGGTTTGGCTCTCATGCTAACCAAGGCCCTCTGCACCTGGGAGGAATCTACTGGTGGAAGGCCATTTCAGAGGGTTTCCAAAGTGAGCAGCTGGAAGAAGTAAAACGGCAATCAGCAGAGGCCCTGGATATTTACATAAGGGGCAGCTACAATGGCTTTGGAGTGCAAGCTGCCTCAGGTTTGAATATGTCAAACTCTCATTCAAAAACAGCCTATCAGAGAGAAAATTTCCAAAATCTCCAAGCCACTGTCCATTTATCTGTGGCCCAGACAGGTGGCCCACCAGAAGCAGATGGCCTTGCCCAGTGGAACGCTGGCCTCATTGCCAGCAATCAAACCTGGTGTGTCATTGACAGGGGACTTCGTCTGGTACCCATTTGGGACATCATCCTGTCCAGCCACAGAAGTGATTTTAAGGATCCTCTTCAGGTGGCTAACTGCCTGAAAGACAACTACACTGCTCTGACTAACCTCACTGCCCAGATCCAGGATGGAGAGGAGTTACTGAGTGCTGGGAAGGAAGCTAGGGTTTTCCTAGAGGATATGAAATCCTGGGAGGTATCTAATCCCGAAGAGCAGCTTAAAACACTGATACATTTCATGCAAATGTTGAGTCAAAAAACAAAAAGTTATGACACCTGGATTAACATATGCCTCACAGATTGGGATCTGCAGAATTTTCTTGTAAACACTGTCAACTTTTGCAAAATGTCTTCTAGTTATAAAACAAACTTTATTAAATCTCAGTTGCTCAGCCTTCTGGATCCTCACATCCACAAAGTGACAAACTTTCCTCAGTCTTACTCCATAATGCAGTGGATCTCCCAGCCAGAGTCAGAGCAACAGCAGGTCAACATCTCCCAATTTTCTGAATTAATTAAAATCTTAAAAGAAACCCAAAATGACCTCATGGAAGTGAAGGTCAAATCGGATTCCCCAGAAACAGTGGAGAAAGCCCAAAGAAAGGCCACTTATGAGGTCAGTTTGGCTCTCAGCTCCTTCTTGAATTACCTCCAAGAAACAGAGCAGCAAGACACAGAGCTCCTGCTAATTTCCATTGCAGTGGGTGCAGGATATTGTGCAGCAAGCAATACTTTTCAGCATCTTCTGGGGTGTGATGAGTTAATCTTCCTACTGAATGAAATGCAAACTGCCCAAAATAAATACCAGGAGCTCAAACATATTTGCAACTACAGGGCTCAGGCATTCCTGGTGCTCACAGGTCTGACAGCCACAGCTGGAATCACAGCTATTTCTCCAGAAGACAAAATACAACGCATGGCATTGATGAAACAACACCTGGGACAATCACTGTCTAAAGAAGTTGCACATGTTCTCACCAAAATTGGTGCAGATCATAACTGGGAAAACCTAGAGAAAGACTTGAGATTGCTCATTGATGGGAATTATGAAGCCACCGTTTCTTCTTTGCAAATGGATGAGGTGAAAAAGCAATTGCAAAGTCTCTTCCACAGAAAGAAACAGCTCCATGAACCACATGATAATGAAAATAAATGGGAGATAATAAAAAATGGGGCCTTACTAGACTTACTCCAGCGTCTAGGCCTAGAACATTACTACCCCAAAAGGATGTGCAAAGCTAACTTCCATCTGATCTATAACACTTCTGTGTACAATACTCAGCCCAGCTCTGAACAAGAGCTTCCCTTCTACTTCCTGCAGAAGCTACTGATGCTGGATTGTGGGCTGAGACACCTGGTCTTCAGAGATGATGAAAACACAGAACACCATATCTATTCAAGTGCCTCAAATCAGGAAAATGAGGATTTTGATCCATATGAAGACTTTTTTGAAAATGATGACAGTCCCCCTAAATCTTCAGCCACTATGTCCAGGCCCCACATTCACCCAATGGATATTCAGATGGCAGTTTTTCACTGTGCAGATGATTTTGCCAGACAATATATCTTGGCTAAGCTTTCCATTTGCCAGTTCGCCCTCCCCCTTGTGGTGCCTAATCCCTGCACTTCTCAAATTGAATTCTCTCTCTGGTCTCTCAGTCAAATTAGGAGAAGCTGGCAGCAAGCAAAGAAATCACCAAAAGAGAAAAACAGTTACAAGGCTCAGCAAATGTGTCGTGTCCCCACCTCAATTGTGTCCTTCATTAGAGTTGGAAATGGCCTCTCTGCTTCCAAATCTCTGATCATGAACTGTCTTCTTAGTAAACGTAAACATGATGTGTTTTTCCACCGGCACTGCAGAGGAAGCAGCAAAGACTGTCTCTTGATGAGGGGCGTGGTGGAAGTCTGCTGGTTCTGTCCTGTGGGGGAAGATGAAGACAGATTTGACAACTGTGTGACCTTCACCAATCTTCATGGAGATGCAAAAGAACATGAACGGCAGCTCACCTTCCTAAAGGAGATCTCTTCTCTCATTGTGGTCCTCATGTCAGCTGCTGATGACAATAAAGAAAATCGAAAACTTGTTCGTGACCTTGGGCAGTCATCAAAACCTTTGATCTGCTTGCTTGATGACAAAGAGAAAACCATGGCCAATAATTCTGGCCAAAGAGTGAAAATTGGCATCAAGAATAGAAATGAGGCAGAATTAACAGAGGAACTCACAGCAACAATCAGACGTTTGCTAGGGCTCTCTGACACTGCTTTCAGCTTAGAGGACTGTTCCTGGATTGCTCGTAAGCAAGGATTCCTTATTGATGAAGACCAGAGAGATTGCAAGGAAGCCAAAGAAAAGGCGCAGACTCTAATGGCCCTCCTGAGTGAAATGAAGTTGTCTCAGATGAAGGAAAACTTACTACCCCTTCAGGGAAAACTGTGGCACCTTTGGTGTAAGAAGGACAAGGAACTCTATCATCTCAGAGAAAAAGGGAATCGGAGCATTGAACAACACAAGAGTGAGATTGAGGCAGAAAAACAAATAATACGGCATCATCAGTTGACCAGAGCCTTTCCTCTCAATGATTTAATGCGATCTGTCCTTCAGATTCTCCAAGAACATTCAGAAACTCACAGCAAACTCTACTTCTTGCAGTGGCTGAGTGTGTTTTTGGACAATCTGACAGCAGAACACTTAGAATACCTGCATGACAAGCAAAGATCTTTGTGGTCACTGGTCCAGACAGAAAAGAAAAAGACACCAAAGAGCAACTCCCTGAAAAGCTGGCAAGGTGAGATAGAAGCCATCTCCACAGAGATTAGCAACTGTACCTTGGGAATTGAGCAACTTCTCAGAGAAGTTGGCCAAATCTATGAAGCACTTGAAGAAACTTCCTCTACAAAAGATATACTTTTTCTCACCCTTCCTCAAATTGCTGCAGACCTGATGATATCTGGTGTTCCCATTGAATTGATGGATGGTGATGCTTCATATGTGCCTCTAAAGTGGGTAGCTGCTGTTTTTGACAAGGTCTCTGAGAAACTTGGAGACAAACGGCTATTTGTTCTCTCTATCCTTGGCCTGCAGAGCTCAGGGAAGTCCACCCTGCTGAATGCCCTTTTTGGGCTACAGTTCACTGTCAGTGCAGGCAGGTGTACCCGGGGAGCCTACATGCAGCTCCTGAAGGTGGAAGAGACATTCGCAGAGGAACTTGGCTTTGACTTTGTGCTTGTTGTGGACACAGAAGGACTCCGGGCCCCAGAACTCAGCAATAAATCTCAGAATCGGGACAATGAGTTGGCTACCTTTGTCATTGGACTTGGAAACTTGACTCTGATCAATATTTTTGGGGAGAACCCATCAGAGATGCAGGATATCCTACAAATAGTTGTCCAAGCTTTTCTGAGGATGAAACAAGTGAAAATCTCTCCAAGTTGCTTCTTTGTCCATCAGAATGTGGGGGAAGTTACAGCTAAAGACCAAACCATGGAAGGACGAAGGCGGCTAGAGCAGAGACTAGATGAAATGGCAGCAATAGCTGCTGAACAAGAACAGTGCTCAGACATAACCCGTTTCAGTGATGTCATTAAGTTAGATGTCAATACTCACGTCTGCTATTTTGCACACCTCTGGGATGGCAATCCCCCAATGGCCCCTCCCAATCCTCGCTACAGCCACAATGTCCAGGAACTGAAAAGTAGAATTCTTATGACTGCCAAGCAGGAGTCCAGGGCAAGCATCATGAAGATATCAGATGTAAAATTCCGAGTTCAAGATTTATGGAGAGCCCTGGTGAGTGAGAACTTTATTTTCAGTTTCAGGAACACTCGAGAGGTCATGGCCATGAGCAAACTAGAAACCATATATAACTACTGGACTTGGGAGCTGAGGAGTCACATACTAGACTTGCAGAACCAGGTGATGAACCAGATTCAGAATGGAAAAATCCAGACACTTGAAATAAGCATGCTAGAAGTTCCAGTTAAAGAAAAGTATGAAGCCATCAAGCAAGAACTTGAAAAATATTTTAATGAAGACCCAGATAGTGAAATACTGGTTCAATGGAAGGCAAGTTTTGAAAATAAGCTAATAATCCTTAAAGAGTCACTTATTTCAGACAGTAAAAGAAAAGCCAATGAACTTCTTAGTTTCAAAAAAAGTCAAGAAAGGCTGGATAAGAAAAAGACAGATTATGAAAATGAATTATTGGAAAGGAGCCGAAATTTGGCTCTAACTGTAAAGGGTAAAGAATTGACTGAGGAAGAGTTATATAAGAAATTTAATCCACTTTGGGAAAAATGGGTCTGTGATGTGTCATCAACTTCCCCTCACATCAAAGAGCCTAACATTGATGTGGATTCTGAAAGCATCCTTTTGGACTATTTCAAAAAGGATATCAACAGGAAGGACATAATGCACAGAGATTCTAGAGAGAAGTTTCAAATCGATTATGGAAACCATATTAAAATGAATAAGAAATATCACTTGATCACAATGCAGTTAGAAGTCTGTGATAGAGAGGCCATTAATATGACTACTGAATGCATTGTTTCAAGATTTGATAAAGTTATTAACAACATTTGGAGGCAACAGAGTGATTACAACCCAAGTTATTTCCATGAAATCCTGAAAATAATAGATGAGGAAGTGAAATCTGCATCCACTAAGGAAAGATACACATTTACAAGTAAATATAATGTTGACTTATCTTTGTGTTTATTCCAAAGAGCATCACAGAATTTTAAGGAAATGCACAGGGCATTCAAGAGAGCAAATGATCCTGTAAATTATCTGGAAAGCAAGAAAGATGATTTCTTCATGAGTTTTAAGATTTCCTGCCAAGGAGCAACGTCTATCAAAACATTTGTTGATTTTCTGTGGCACAAGCTCACTCCTGCCGTGTCCTCCACCATATGGGAGAAAATGGCCCCTGCAGTTGCTGGGCACATGCGAAGTACCTGCCCTGAGTTCAATGGAAACAGGGCTAACCTGGAAAAACACATTCTCATCTCTCTGGCAGAAGAAGAAAACTTTGATAATTACTGGCAATACATTCATTATCCAGAATCGTTTTTTAGGAGCTACATTCAAAACCATATTAAAAGGTATTGTTCAGACAAAGGAGGTGAAAAAATGAAGATCTTTTTAAAAATAAGTTTAGAAAGTATGAAGAATGCCATCCTCTCTGCCATTCATGAATCCACAGCAGCAGTAGCTAAAGATAAAAGCAGCACTGCATCTGGGTGGTTAGATTTGTTCTGTGAACACCTGAAGAGCAGCTTAATCTTTCCACGAAGAGACTTGGTAAGCATTGAACACCAGGAGATAAAAGATGTTGAGTTTCTCAAAGAAGCCATGAGTGCAGCTTTGGATCCTGCAATGAAGGGAGTGGAAGATATTTTGTCAAGTACACCTATAGAAAAAATGGTTGCTGAAATTGAAAAAACACTCTCTGATCATCTTTGTGGCTGCTGGAAACAATGTCCATTCTGTAAAGCAATTTGTACAAACACAATTCCTGCACATGATGGAGACCATAGTGTTCCCTTCCACCGTTCTCAGGCTGTCAGAGGATGGCATTTTTATAAAACAGATCTCTTTGCAGTTGATTTTTGCTCTAGTAAGGTGGCAAGCGATCATTCATTTATTCTCGAAGATGACCGGAGTTTCCCATATAAGAACTATCGACAGGCAGGAGGAGATTATGCCACATGGAGCATCACCCCAGATTCATCTGCCCAGCTGTATTGGAAATGGTTTGTCTCTCACTTCAGATCAAACCTAGAAGAAAAATATCAGTACAAATTTAGAGATATAGGTAAAATCCCTGATGCATGGGCCAAAATCACAAAGCAGCATGTGATCGATGACTTGAAACAACACTAATACTCAGTGACCACAAAAGAGCCCCAGTATATCAAAAAAAGAGTCCCAGTACTGAACAATCCTAAAGCAACACCTCCTTAGAATGAAACCTTCATTATTTCCATTTCAAAATAAAATATGTAAAAGTAAATCAACATTTTGAGTTGAAGATTTCCTGTAGGGCCGGCCCGTGGCTCACTCGGTAGAGTGCGGTGCTGATAACACCAAGGCCCCGGGTTCGGATCCCATATATGGATGGCCGGTTCGCTCACTGGCGGAGTGTGGTGCTGACAACACCAAGTCAAGGGTTAAGATCCCCTTACCGGTCATCTTTTAAAAAAAAAAAAAAGATTTCCTGTAAAGTCTGTGAACAAGGTCAAACTTAATTAAGCTACTAATGATTTAAGAAACTATTCCTTAAAGGAAAAATATCAAAAAGTACATATTCTTTTTGAATCTCCTAATAATTGAACTTTATTAGGTTCTTATATTTCAATAAGAATTTTTTTTTTCAACATATAAAAATGTAAGGAAATACTTTTCTTGAAGTCAGGCACATTTGTGGCTGTTCACACCATTTGAGTCATAAGGTCATGATCAGAACAAAAATGAAGAACACTCTGGTGCCAATCAAGGACCTAAGAAGGGAAGGAAATCACCCTTTTGCAAACCTACACCCTATGCTAGTTTCTCAAAACTGATGATATAGAGGAATTCTGATGCAAAGAAGATAATTTCTTCATTTTGAACATAAAAGCGTCCATTGGCTTCCATTTACAGGCACACTTTCTACCCCACCATAGCCAGTGAATGCAGACAGACCAGGGAATAGCAACCAAATAATTTGGCTCTTCAGAGCTGTGAGATAGGAATGCTGACTGTCCCCTTTGTCCCCTCAAGTGATTTTCAAGCATATTCTTAGTTTCAGGTCAACTGACTCATGTGTCCAGAAGTAGTCTGGAAGAGAAGAATTATAAAGGAAACAGGTCTTCTTAGACAGTATAGTCTTCCTTTTGTTCTCTGAAAAATAGTCTTGGTGAGAGTTGGAAGCCCTTCCTAATATGGTAAAGTTGGAATGGTGATGGAAATATAAACACTGCACAGCATGCTGCCTATCCCTCATGACACTGCATCCTTGAAAATGTTCAATGTTCAATTAACATGTGCCTAATGCTTTTTATATTTGTTTAATGGATCCATAAAAGCCTTTAACTTAGAATTATTATATACCATATGTTAACTTTGATTTTCAAGCTAAAATTGTTGTGTATAAATAATAATAATAATAAAAGATTTTTGATAAATTCCTCAGGTATTTAAGCAGCATGATTATTAAATGAGCTTCAGATGCTGTTTTCAAGGGATCACACACAAAAAAAATAAATAGAAAGTGGTAAATTGGGATACAGAGATGATGGCTATGTAGGAATAGGGTTTTCTTGATAGAAGCAGAGAGAATAATTCTGCCATCAAGGCAGGGTCATGATTAAAGTGTCAGTGAGTTGGGCATCTCTGGGCAAGGAGATGTCAGGAACAGTGGAGTAGGGAGAATGGAATCAGAAGGACTGATATCATCAAGAGGGGAGACACTGGGTCCAGGTGGAGGTCACGATTACAGATGCCCGGAGTTACAAGCTTAGTAGAGGGATAGGGTTCCCATAGTCAGTAGAATCAGTCTCTCAGAGTCATAGAAAGTGGGCAACATAGAAATACAGCAGTTGGGGATCATCACATCAGTAGATTTAGGGATGTTCCAGGCATTTAAGGCAGAGATTTCAAGTATAGTAGGAAAGAAAGAGTCACAAGGCCTTTAGCGATGGAGCTAGGAGTGTGATGGAACCTACGACAACATCAAATCACACAAATAAGATGTGAGTTACTCATATGTGGAATCACAAATTCAAACTCATAGAAGTAGAGAATAGAAGAGTAGTTACCAGAGAAAGGGTGGGGTGTATGTTTGTCAAAGTGTACAAACTTTCAGTTAGACAGGAGTAACAACTCCTGTTGATCTATTGATCTATTGAACAGCAAAGTGACTATAGTTACTAATAATGTATTATGTATTTCAAAATTGTTAGAAGAGTGGATGGATTTTAAATGTTTTCATATCAAAGAAATAAGTATGTGAGCTAATGAATATGTTGATGTAGAGCTAGGGCTCGGGCTCACAGGGCCCTCAAGCCCTTTGTACAGGCTGTGTCACAAGCCCTTCACATGCAGGTCTACGAGCTAGGTAATAGGAAAAGGTTCTGGGAGTCATGGGTAAAAATTAATAGGCTTTATTTAGAGCTAGGAGCAACAGCCCTAGTGGCTTCCTGGAGCATCCCAAGAAGCACCGTGTATCAGAGCCGTTAATTCTTTATACTTGGATCCATAACCCGGGACATCTAGGTGCCCATACGCAATCATATTAGGTAGTAACCAAGGAACACCTGGGCTTTCGTGGATATTTACAGCAAATGCTCAACAAGATTCTGAACATCTGAGGGGCCCTGGCCATTTTCCTATATTTTACCACCAGTTAATTAGCTTGATATGCTCATTACCATGTATATGTGTATCAAAGCTGTAGCCCATAAATATAGATAATTATTATTTGTCAATATAAATGAAATATAATAAAGATGTTGTTGAGAAAAACAGGAAAATGTCAGGGCCCCTGGGATATACAGAACCTTGCTGAGCAGTTGCTGTAAATATCTTCAGGTGTTCCTTGTTACTACTTAATGTAAGTTGCGTATGAGCACCCAGGTGTCCAGGGTTGTGGACTTAAGTATAAAAGACTAACAGCTCTGTTCTACAATGCTTCTCAGAACTCTCAGAGAAGTCACTAGGATAGTTGCTCCTAGATCTGAGTAAAACCCATTCATTTTTCTATACCTATGGCTCCTAGAACCTTTTTTTTTTTTCTATTACCTAGCTCACAGACCTGCGTGTGGAGGGTTTGTAACCCAATCTGTGCAACAGACTTGAGGGGTCTGTAAGCCGTAGCTTTACAATTGACATTGTCAGCAGGATATTTGAGCAGGTACAGGAGCCAAAAGCCCTTGGAGAGGGAGGAAATGTGGCTACTCCTGAATATGTTGTGCTCTCTGGCCACTTTCCTGTTGACCGGGATCTGATTGCTGCTTGCTATACTACAAGTCAGCATAGACCAGGCACTCCATGAAGCAGTGCAGCCTCGGAGAGCCCCTTCGGAGGGGGAGGAAATGTGGCTACTCCTGAATATGTTGTGCCCTCTGGCCACTTTTCTGCTGACCAGAGCCTGGCTACTGCTCACTATGATACAAACGGATCGAGATTTAAAGAAGAAAGCAGAGCTGTTGGAAGCACAGATAATCTGTCTGGAGGATGACATGCTGCAACTGGGCACCCCCACCTCTCACACCTGGAAGAATGACAAACCCAGTGGTGAGTTGGAGGAGACTTTGCATCTCCAGGCATGACCTGTTGTGCACTAGAAACTGAAACACAAGCAACCTATAGGACCAGGTAGACAACTGGCAGGTGATCCACAGGTAACTGAATTCACTACCTATGTCCCATATACCCAGGTTGAATTAGTTGATTTAGGGAGACAGTTCTGGCAGAAACAGGGGGAGCCCCTAGCTGCTTGGCTGCTGCGGTTATGGGACCTAGGGGTGGATAATGTGATGTGCTCTGGTGAGGAGATGGAAAAACTGACCTCTATTACCATGGACCCATCCCTGAGGCAGTGGCTGCAGAATAGCCGCAGATATGCACAAGGGCCAGATAATCACTCCTTAATGGAATGGGTGAGTGCAGCTGCCTGAACTGTGGGGACACATGCTGGAGAACTGTCCAAGACTGTGAGTAAATGGCAAACATATACTGACTTGGTTCAAATAATTCGGGAGCTGGGGATGAGGCAGTCCATGTTTAATGTGAACACTCGTGGCCCGGATGATGAAAATTTTATAGGCAGCATGAGAGACATAGTACTGCAAAATGCCCCATCAACATCCTTCGGGTCACTGATGGCCATACTGGCCCCATACATTGGTCATTCTATACATGAAGTAATGACCATGATAGCTAGCTCGGGTGAAGTAGAGGAGAAAAGACAAGCAAAAGAGGTCTGGAAGGTGGCTAAGACCCAACCCCTAAGAAATTATCAGGATCTTACCCAGAGGGGACCAAGCAAGACTAGCCATAAGCAGATGTGGCTTGACTTGCTTGCAGCAGGGGTTGATAGCAAGAAAACTGACCGGCAGCCAAATGCAGTCCTGTTTGCCTTGTGGCAGCAATTACACTCTGAGCAGCATTTCACTAAACATCCAGAAACAGGTAGCAAAGTGCGCTCGGTGGACTTAAAGGATTTTTTCATTGCTTCTAAGGAGGTAGATGAGATGTTCCAGTTTGATTAGGGAGCAGGCCAAGGTACTCATCTTTTGAGGGCAGGCGAGGACCGGAGGCCTCACGTTGAATTGGCAATAAACTTGTCAAGGACTAATGTGCAGCGTGTTTTGGCGTTGGTAGATACAGGTGCAGAATGTAGCCTGATATATGGCAATCCAGATAAGTTTCCAGGGGCCACAGTTCATATAGATGGATATGGATGACATACTATTGAAGTCAAATCTGTGTCACTGCCATTAAGCATTGGACGATTGCCCCCTCGTGTGTATACTGTATATATATCCCCAGTAGCTGAATACATACTGGGTATAGATGTACTTTATGGCTTGTACCTGCAAACAACAGTTGGAGAGTTTTGGCTACGAATATGGACAATAAAGCCTGTGTTATGGGGATATGCTAAACATGACCCACAGGTGTTACCCCAGCCAAGACGTGTGGTTAATGTAAAGCAGTATCACCTACCAGGAGGACATACAGAGATAGGGGCCACTATAATGAATTAGAAAAAGTTGGCATTATTCATCCAGTTCACAGCCCATTTAATGCTCCGGTATGGCCAGTGAAAAAACCTGATGGTACCTGGAGAATGACCGTAGACTATCGAGAACTAAACAAAGTAGTACCTCCTTTGCATGCAGCCGTGCCTTTGGTTCACGACATGATGGATCAGCTGACGACTCAGCTGGGATCTTTATCATTATGTATTGAACCTTGCAAATGCCACCTTCTCTATTCCAATCTTGGCCAGTAGCCAAGATCAGTTCGCCTTCACCTGGGAAGGGAGACAGCAGACCTTTCAAGTATTGCCCCAAGGTTATCTGCATAGCCCAACCATTTGTCATGGTTTAGTGGCTGGGGACCTAGTCAAGTGGACAAAACTCAGCACAGTTACAATGTTTCACTACATTGATGATGTGTTGTTAACCTCTGATTCTCTCACAGATTTAACCCAGGCAGCTCCAACACTGCTAAGCCATTTGGAACAATGTGGGTGGGCCACGAACACAGCCAAAGTACAAGAACCTGGGCTGGCAGTCAAATTCTTAGGAGTGGTCTAGTTGGGTAAGACGTGGGTCATCCCAGAAGCCATTGTAGACAAGATACAGGCATACCCTCGACCCACAACTGTAGCTCAGCTACAGACATATTTGGGACTTCTGGGGTATTGGAGAGCTTTTGTACCCCATATGGCTCAAATGACATTCCCACTGTATGCATTAACAAAGAAAGGAGCCCCCTGGGATTGGACTGAGGAGGTAGAATGGGCTGACCAGACTACAAAAAGGGCAATACAGCAAGTACAGGCTTGACAAGGGGCTGATCCCACTAAACCTTTTAAACTAGACGTAAATATCACCCAAGAGGGATTAGGATGGGGTTTGAGGCAGAGACAAGACCGATTCCGAACACCAGTAGGATTCTGGTCTCGGCTCTGGAAGGGTACTGAAGTACGCTATTCTCTAATAGAAAAACAATTAGCAGCTGTGTATTCTGCCTTGATGGCCACTGAGGCTATCACAGGAACTGCTAAAGTCCTAGTAAGGACAGTATATCCCATACTAGGTTGGCTGCACACGTGGGCAAACAACCCTAAAACAGGTGCAGCTCAGACTTCCACTCTGTCTAAATGGGGAGCATATATAGAACAAAGAAGCACTGTCAATGAATACTCTGTACAGAGTTGCAAGCTTTGCTAGGCCCAGTAGATGTCGTGGAGGAAACTTTGACACAATCCCTACCTATGGAGGTGGAGGCTACACCTTTCCATGAGGGACAGGGACCTATCACAGAACAAGCTTGGCATACAGATGGCTCTAGCATGGGACCCTGAGCATCATGGACAGCTGTTGCTGTCCAGCCCTTAACAGATACTATGTGGTATGAAAATGGCACAGGGCAAAGCAGTCAATGGGCAGAATTGAGAGCTGTTTGGATGGTAATAATAAATGAGCCTGGGCCATTAACCATCTGTACTGACACCTGGGCTGTGTACAAAGGTTTAACCCTTTGGATTTCTACTTCGAAATATCAACAGTAGATGGTAGGCCACCGACCCCTGTGGGGACAAGCTATGTGGCAAGAGTTATGGGAATTGGGGCATGAGAAAGAAGTAATCCTTTTTCATGTCACAGGACATTTCCCCCTAGCCAGTCCAGGAAATGATGAAGCTGATGCCTTGGCTAAGATAAGATGGCTGGAGAGAGCCCCAACTACCAATGTAGCCCAAAGGTTACATCAACGAATGCAGCATGCTGGCAGCAAAACCATATGGATGGTGGCTCAAAGATGGGCCTTGCCTATAAAATGGGAAGATGTAGTAAATGCCTGTCATGCTTGTCCAGTATGTGCTCAAGAGAGCCCAAACCCCTGGCAGGTACCCCATATAGATGGACAAATAACTCGAGGAAGGGTGCCCCTGACTCGATGGCAAGTGTATTTTGTTGGACCACTGCCAAGGTCAGAATTTCAGATACATCTTCACTGCTGTTGATACAGCTACTGGTCCTCTGTATGGCCTTGTAAGGCCCCAGACCAGGTAAACACTGAAGGCACTGAATAACCTTATGGCCATCTATGGCTGGCCTATAGTCATAGAGAGTGACAATGGAACCCACTTTACGGGACATGAGGTTCAGAAGTGGGCTTCCCAGTTGTCTATTCAGTGGAAGGTATATATGCCATATCATCCCCAGGCAGCAGGGATGATTGAGCAACACAATGGCCTTTTAAAAAAGGGGCTAAGGCTATCTGCCCAACCCCCATCCCTGAAGGGGTGGACACAGCAGTTATGGCCAACAGTCAGGATTCTAAATGAGAGACCCCGCAAGGGCGGGCCCTCTCCAGTGGAAGCTCTGTTGCATAGGGCTGCAGCACCTATACAACTGCAAGTCACTACTAGAGATGAGCTTTTGAAGCCAGGATATGGCAAGAATGGAAATATTCTCTTACTAGCTCCAACCTGTTTACAACAGGGACAGACAGTACAGTGGGAATGGCCTTGAAGAATAGAAGCCCCCCATATACGCTGGGTAGGCTTAATAGTGCCTTGGGGGAAAGGATTAGAAGAAGACTTGCAAATTTCACCTTGGGTGACAAGTACTTGGCCTCCTCGAGTAAAGGTAACATGGCCTGGAACAGATGAGCGCTCTATTCCAAAGAGCACATTTGTATTATCATTATGGCCAATTATGAGTTCCCCTATACTGTTACATATAGAACCTACAGATCCAACAGTACTAGCAGATAATGTATGGTATCATAAACCAGGTAAGATACCTATTCCTGCAACCATCCTTTCCCAGGATGGCAAACTAGCATGTATCTTACCAGAGGGGCGAGAACTCCCCCTATTGGTACCAATAACCCTTCTGTCTTTTCACCCATAGTGTTCTGGCTGCGGGCCCCAGAGTCAACTGGATACAGACATACATTTGTGAGACTCTGTTGGCTTATTGAATATACACTGAACTTCATACCAATGATGACTACTAACCAGACATATGCGGCTAATAACTGAAAGATCAAAACTACAGAACAAGAACAAGCCTTAAGGCATATTGGACAGACAATAGGTTGTATGAATGTAAGAGTCACTTATCCTTGCTAAGGGAACATTGCGGAAGATTCTGAACACGTAGATTGTACGGCGAGGGACCCTGAAGGGGTGGATTGTTGGGAAAAACAGGAAAATGTCAGGGCCCCTTGGATGTTCAGAACCTTGCTGAGCATTTGCTGTAAATATCCTCAGGTGTTCCTTGTTACTACTTAATGTAAGTTGTGTATGGGCACCCAGTGTCCAGAATTGTGGACTTAAGTATAAAAGACTAACAGCTCTGATCTAAAGTGCTTCTCAGAACTCTCAGAGAAGTCACTAGGATAGGTGCTCCTAAATCTGAATAAAACCCATTCATTTTTCTATACTTATGGCTCCTAGAACTGTTTTTTTCTACTACCTAGCTCACAGACCTGCGTGTGGAGGGTTTGTAACCCAATCTGTACAACAGACTCAAGAGGTCTGTAAGCCCTAGCTTTACAGATGTGAACTACTTAAAGATGGAAATATGCACTGGGAAGTTTTGAAGGAGGTGTCTTTTTCACAGAGGGAGAATATGAATACAGGAAAGTCTAGAGAAAGGGCTATGTCTAAAAATTAAGCTCCTTAAGTTTTAGGATGCTTTTCCCTTGGACTATAGAGAAAGACATGTGAAACATATCATTTTCCCCTTCCCTCAAAAGTGTAATTCTCTTCATTCCAACCCTTCAATAAAGTCTGAAAAAGTCATTTAATCATTTATGGTAGTGCTGTGGAACATAAATCAAAAGTATGAGTACTATCACTGGCACTGTCATTACTAATACTGCTATCTTTGTAGTAACAGTGCCTATGAGACCTGAGCATGTAATTTAAACTCTCTGTGCTCAGGTGCTTTAATTGGAAGATAGATTTTTCATGCTGTTATTGGGAAGAATAAAGAAATTGCTGTATATGAGGCCTTTAGGACAATGTCACACATAGAGTAAGTAATCTGAAGTGTAAGTTATACTAACTCTCCCAAGTTTCTTATTCCTTTGCTTTTGAATAATATTAGAACTACATTGATAGTCTGAGATAGTATCATGTGAGGGTCATTGAAAGGAATACTCAACATGGACTTCTGAGGAAATCACATTTGAGAACACAGTATGTTCTCAATAAATGTAATTATAACTTACTGGTTCAAATACATTTTGGGATATCAGTGCCCTTTGGCACTTTATCAGTAGTTACAACTCTTCCAAACACTAATCAACTAATCAAAGAATCAGCAAAGTCACTCATAATGCTTTAACAGTGTGGAAGATAGTATCTCTTAGGTTCCTCAGAAACAGGCCTGAGACAAAGAGCTGCATGCAAGTGATTTATTAGAGAAGTCATCACAGTAACAACAAATAAAGAAGGGAGACAAGCAGGAGAAGGTAACTAAAGATAAAGTAAGTTAGTAGGTATAAGTCAAGTATTGAGAGTTAGGGCATGTCAGCTTCCAGCTGTAGTTAAGTGCACAAATCCAGAAGTTAGACTGCTTAGTTGTGCAAAGCGCCTCCATTTACTAGCTGTGTGACCTTCACTGAGCTACTTAAACTGTGTCTGCTTCATTTTCTTCATCTATAAAATGGTGCCACCTCACAGAGGTGTAAGAATTACTCTAATATATATGGCACATGTATGTATTCCTATAATGTTAGGTAGTAGCAGCAGCAGCAGCAAAAGTCATGTTCATAGAAGTAATACAGTAATTACTAACATTATTATTACTGCTATTATATGGAAATGTAATTATGCCTAGACTCCATTCTCAATTCCAACTTCCTGAAGAAGAGGGTCCAAGTTCTATATCATGACCCAAGTAGTAGTTACAAATGTATTTGCTTTATTGTTTCCTGCATCTATATTTTATTTTCTACAAATAGGATTTTAAAAATAAAATAGAATTAAATATGAAAACCTCAAAAAGAGGATGAGAAATGGAGAGAAAAGAGATTGCTAGACCAGGGCAGAATTAGGGCATTATTAGGTTCCTTTGGCAACAACTATCTAATGGCTCCCAATGTCATTATTTTTAATGCAATCCAAGGAACTTGAATTTATTCTACATCGGAAAAGATGCAAACCAGGGCATGTTCTCCTGGGAACAATCTCTGTAGGGAAAATATGGGAAAATGGTCAGGGCTCCCTCAGATGTTCAGAATCTTGATGAGCATTTGACATACTTATGTACGTGTGCCCAAGTGTCCCTTGGTTATTGTCTAATGTAATTGCACACATGCACCCAGGAGTCCTGGATTATCAGACTTAAGTATAAAGGAGAGTGGCTCTGATCCACAGTGCCCACCACCCCTGGGATGCTGGGGGGGTGGCCACGGGGAGGCCACTACTGCTGCTGGAGGCTGTTGCTGCCAGGGCCCCTGGGATGCCCCAGGAGGCCACCACTGCTGCTGCCAGATCTGCTGAAGGCTGCTGTAAGCTGCTGCTGCTGAGGAAGCTAAGGACTGAGCTCGTGTCATCTGCCAATGGTCCTGGGACCTTTCCCAATTACCTAGCTCATGACCAGCATGTGAGGGGTCTAGTGACCCATTCTGCACAACAAGTTTGATTGGTCTCTGAGCCCTAGCTTGGCACGGTCCATGCCATGGCAGGATCCTAAAGGAGTCAGCTTGGGCTGCTCTCTCCAAGTTGGCAGGACTGCCAGAGGGAGCGCTGTTGGCAAGACCACAGCTACGAGCACTTGCTACAACCGTAAGGATCTCTGCCTTGGCATAGTGGCACTGCTTTTACTTTTTCTCTTTTGATATTTTGGTTAGCATGGCAGTTCTCTGAATTCCCAAAAGATTATAAAAATAACACAAATGATTATGCGGTCATTGAACTAAACATTCCCACAGAGGATCCGAGTAAATTGGACAATTTAAAATTATCCCCTTATGATAAATTGACCACACCAACATATGTTCCAAAAGCACCGCTCATGACTAAATATGAGCTGCAGCCTAATGTAAGTTGGCAAACATCATTTACTGGAGATTATATTAATGGCAAGAGAATGGTTGGTATTAATGGGAAATTATATGATTGGGCTAAATTGAGTACATGGGCATGAAACCATAGAATTCCCTTTACTTGCTGGTGTCCAGTTTTAAATAAATCATTAAGAATCAGGTGTTGGGATAAAAATATATGCTGTAAAATTATTAAACCTGCAAAATAAGATCTTAGAAAAATAAGAGAGTGTAACTGGTTTTGTGAGGGACAGTGCTGTGCACAATGACACTTTAACATTTAGATCAAGATTACAGGGCCACAGCAAATGCATAACCTCAAAATGTGCATGATAATGCTGCTCAAATATCCACTGTTCTTTTTACATTTGGCTCCCACCCTGTTAACAGCGTGGATATTAACCACAGCTTGCTAACAGAAAAAGGTCACAAGATAACTTCAAGACAATGAAGGGATGGTTTGAATCTGATAACCTGATTCCAGGAAAAAGAAGCACGAGTTGATCACGTAAGATGTTCTGACCTCTAAAAACGTTTCCTCCCTGCTTTTTGGACTATTGATTTAAGCTTGCTGATACAATAAAAATAGTACCCAAAACCCCCCTGCAGAGAAAAATCTAAATAAAAGACATTGTCTCATGCTCTACTGTGCTCCAGCTGCAACATGCTGACAGCCCGCAGAGAGAGAACATGCATACTGATGCATTGAGGTCTCTGTCTGTGTTTGTTATTTTCACCAGCTTCCTAATCCCTCTTTCAAGGACGCCCAAACTCGACTGGGTCTGGTCTCCGGCACTAGGCACTAGCTGGACAACCTCCCTGATAGGTTAATTATCTTTGGTGCTTTCCCTTTGAACCATGGGAATAATCACGTTTATCTTGTAGTTTACATTGTGATTCCCATCAACTCCTCTTTCATAGACACAGAAATGTGCTACTCAGATCTTCCTTCAGGAAGGACTTGCTGTCCAGCTGAGGAAAGTGAAGTTAGCAGCCAGTCCTTGGCTGTCAGATCTTCCAAATCTGCCTAAATTGCAGAGAACCTCTTCACCCAAGCTCAGGCTCTTCCTGGGGCAGCCTGTATCCAGTGACTGAGTGAGACAGAATTTGAAGAAAGAGCCAGCCATTTTAGCCTGACACAGGATGCTGTGATGGGCTACAATCACTCCAGTGCTCCCCATCTGGCTCAGGAAGGTTTATGAGGCCTGCATCACAGTTCAACTTCTTCCTCCTCCATATCCTACTTCTGTCCCCTTTCATAGGTGTTCGTCCCTAATAAACATCTTGCACCCTACACTGTTTCACCCTCTACTTCAGCAGAAACCAGTCTGTGACATCCTTGAAGGCTTTGGTAAGATGGTGTTGGGAAAATATAGGAAAATGGTCTGGGGCCCTCAGATGTTCAGAATCTTGCTGAGCATTTCATGTAAATAGGCACATGCGCCCAGGTGTTCCTTGGTTATTGTCTAACATAATTGCACATGTGCACCCAGGTGTCCTGGGTTATGGACTTAAGAATAAAGGATGAGCAGCTCTGTTCCACAGTGCCCTCCACCCCCAGAATGCCATGGGGAGGCCGTTTCTGCTGCTGGAGGCTGTTGCTGCAAGCTGTTGCTGCCAGTGTCCCCAGGACCCTCTGTGAGGCTACCACCACTGCTGCTGGAAGTTGCTGCAAGCTGCTGCTGCTGCCGCTGCCACTGCCGCCACCGCCGCCGCTGCCGTTGTTGAGAACTGAGCTCAAGTCGTCAGCCAATGGCTCCTGGGAGCTTTCCCAATTACCTAGCATGGACCTGCGTGTGAGGGGTCTGGTGACCCAGTCTGGACAATGAGTTTGAAAGGTCTGAGCCCTAGTCCTGACAATACAAATGGAAACTTAGTATAACTAAAATAATGAAACATTTTGGCTTTAGTTATGATTGCCTTATTTTACAACTGACGTAGCTGTGTAGCTTTACAATTGGCTATGTTGGCAGGATTTCGACATTAGCCCTAGCTTTACAGATCGCTACATCCAGATGGATTTGATTAATGGGGTTGTGGATAATAAAGAAACAATACAAAAAGAAAATAAGGGCTACATAACATTCTCTGCTTTCCAACACCTGTAGGAAGAGAGCAGCACCCTTTCAAGGGGTAAGAGAATGAAGGCCTTCCTTCCAGAAGTGACAAACAGGCAGTAAAGTGAGCAGTAGCCCTCAGCTCTGTTGAGAGCAGTAGAGAAGAATATGAGACCTAGCTGCTAGACAAACAATTCATTAGAAAGGCATAATTAGAACATGGAATACTAATGGATTAAAATAGAGAGAGAGAGAGAAAACTGATGAGAAGAGCAAGAACAGATATTTTTTCAACATGGTCTTGTAATTTTGGGTAGGAGGGGTGGGGTCAAGGAAGAAAGTCTAGGCCCTGCAAATGTAGCCCGTAGGAGGACTGAGATGGAGCCTTGCCTTGGTCTCATGTGCTCCAGGCTGGAATTATTCCTGGAAGAGATAAAGCTTTATCCTTCTATGTACTGGGGAGACACCAATGAGTGTAAGTACAGATTCCCACTTCCATCTGCCAAGTTAAATCTGTAATGTTTACCCAAAACCTTTCTTGCCTCAGCATCTAGTTATTCTGGGTCTCTGGAATCCTATAAGACTCGAAAATGGGAATCATAATGTGGGTTTACAGATACAGAATGGTAGTCTCAGGAGCAACTATTGGTCTTAGTAAGAGTATCACAGTCCCTCCCAGCCATGAATTTTCCTTGCTCTTTCCCTGCCTCCCATTTCAACTCTAGCCATCCTTCTTATGGCATCCCAAATTATTTCTGAAGCCCTAGTTCAATTGTACAGCTTCTGGCTCAAGCTGCATGGAAGTTGCATGCCCTTCTTTCACCAGCAGATAGTGATAGAGTCTTATCAGGACCAAAGGAAAAAAAAAAATTACAAGATTCCTCAACCTCAGCACTGTTAACATTTAGGGTCTTTGTTGTGGGTAACTGTCCTGTTCATTACAGGATGTTTAGCAGCACCCCTGGCCTCTACCCGCTAGATGCTAGCAGTGCTCCCCACAATTCTGGCAGCTAAAAATGTCTCCAGACATTGCCAAATGTCCCTGAAACATTTGTATTGCCCTGGTTGAGAACCACAATGAAATGAGACCCTAAAGGGTTTTAAATGAGAGAGAAGAATTGGGTCAAGGTGGTGGACTAGAGGTGCCCAGTGTACTGTTCTCCCACAGAAGAGATCCAGAGCAGAGAGCTAACAGCAAAAATCAGCACAGGAGAAATTCTCCCTTGAGACAAGAAGAGTCTACTCAGCTGGAGCACTTCCCAGCAGTAACTCCCAGTTGTTCCTGCCCCAGCCTGCCCTCACCACCATGGAGGTCGCCAGCACCATTGTCTGGACCCAGGTAAGGGATCAATCTCCCCCTATGAGAGTTCCTCTTGCTCTCTGCAGCAGCCACTGGTGCACACCACTGCATGACACACGCCACCTACAGCCACAGCCCTAGCTACTGGAGCTGCAGGCCAGGAAGATACAGCCACAGCCACTGCACAGCCCCTAGCCCCCAAAACGACTGCCACACTGCTCACCACAGCCTCCAGAACTCCAACCTGCTCAGCTTCCACCATGGGACGATGGAGCCACTGGGCAGCAAACCCTGGAGCCCATCCCCTTGAGGCTTTTGCCACTAGAGACTAGGGCAGCTCAGCACCAGCCCTTGGTGTCCTGACCCTTGCAGCTCCCACAGGGAGAGGCCTCAGTAGCCCAGCACCAGCCCTAGGAGTCCCACCCCTCATGACTCCCACCAGGAGCAACTTGAGCTATTCTATGCCAGCCCCAGGAGCCCCACCCCTTGTGGTTCCCAGTGGGAGTAACTCAAGCTCCTTTACATCAGCCCTGGGAACCATGCTCATCATGGCTCTTGCAGGCAGAGGCCTCAGCACCCCAGCAATAGCACCAGGAGATCCGCCCTCACTACTTTCACTGGTAGAGGCCCCAGCAGCCTAGCACCAGCCCCAGGAGTCCCACCCATTGTGGCACCCAATGGGAATGACTTGAGTACCTCTACACCAGCCCCAGGAACCCCACCCCTCCCAGCTCCCAGCAGGAGAGGCCTCAGCAACCTGGCACCAACCCTGGGAGCCCTGTCCCTCACAGCTCTCACAGGTAGAAACCTGAGTGCCTCTACAGCAGCTCTGGGAGCCCCACCTCCCATGGCTTATTCTGGGAGAGGCTTCAGCAGCCCAGCACTAGCCCCAAGAGCTTCACCCCTTGCAGCTTTTGCTGGAGAGGCCTGAACAGTCCTGCACCAGCCCTAGGAGCCCCGCTCCTCACAGCTTTTCTCACAACAGACCTCAGAGGCTTGGCACTAGCCCTGGAGCCTCTCCTTTTGCAGCGCGCACCCCAGGAGGCTTGAACCGCTGGTCAGCAGTCCCAGATGCCTCCTCTCCCTGTGTATCTTCCAAAGCAAGAGCCTTGAGACTCATGGCAACAGCCTCTACAGCCTGACCCCATGCGTCCTCCATCATGGAATATTTTAGCTACCAGGCAACTGCCACAAGAGCACTGCCCCACATGGCTTCTGCCCAGCTGCACCCTCTGCAGTCCTGCCTCACATGGTTAAGTGACAGGAATCTTGCACCATCAGGCTACAGCCTCTGGAGCTCTTTCCAACACAGCTTCCACTACAGAAGCCCAGTGCTGCTAGACCACAATACCAGGAGCCCCACTCCATGGCTCCTGTCACCCTCAGTCACAACAACCTGTCAGCACCCCCAGTCTGCTGACTCTACCCAGAACAACTGAGTATTCCTGAAATTTCTGGAACTATAGTCTACCTGGAATCAAAACTGAAAAATCCGACCCAACAGGCAACATAAAACAAATCTGCAGGAGAGATTCTCTCTCCTCAAAAGACACTTGAGTAACTGAAGAAGCAACTGCTCCACCAGATGACCAAACATCAATGTAGAGATACTAGAAATATAAAAAAATAAGAAACTATGACACCCCCAAAGGAATGCAGTAACTCTCAAATACAAGATCCCAACCTACAAGAAACCCTTGAAATGTCTGAAAAAGAATTCTGAGCAACAGTCTTAAGAAAACTCAGTGAGATACAAGAAGAATCACATAGACAACACAATGAAATGACAAAAACAATCCAATATATGAAGGAGGAATCTACAAAGAGATTAACACCATAAAAAAGGGTGTGACAGAACTCCTGGAACTGAAGGACTCATTCAATGAAATAAAAAATACATTTGAGAGCTTTAGCAGTAGGCTAGAGCATGCAGAAGAAAGAATCTCTAATCTTAAAGACAGTGTTTTCAAAATAACCCAGCAAACAAACAAAAAAAGAATTTTAAAAAAATGAAAAAATGAAGAAAATCTTTAGGAGCTATCAGACAGCCTCAAGCATACAAACATCTGAATCATGGATGTTCCAGAAGGGGAACACTGAAACCCTATTCAACAAGACAAAAGCAGAAAACTTCCCTGGTATTGGTATAGAAATGGAATTCCAGTTTCAAGAACCTCAATGATCCCCAAACAGATTCAATCCTAAAAGGTCCTCCCTGAGACACACTGTAATGAAACTGGCAAAAGTCAAAGACAAAAAGAGAATCTTAAAAACAGCAAGAGAAAAATGTAAACTCACCTATAAGGGAGTCGCCATCAGACTCACAGCAGACTTCTGAGCAGAGACACTACAGGCCACAAGAGAATGGGATGATATATTTAAAGTACTAAAAGAAAAAATTTGCCCGCCAAGAATACTATACCCAGCAAGGCTGTCCTTCATATATGAAAGAGATACAGTGTATTTCCCAGATAAACAAAAACCATGAGAATTCAACACCATACAACCAGCCATACAAGAAACCCTCAAGGGAGTTTTAGACCTGCAATCCCCCAAAAATTACCACCATGAATACACTGGGAAGAACAAATCCCACTGATAGAACACAGAGGCAAACAAGAAGGGGAAAAACTATACCGTACCACTTCAAAAAACCAATAAACTCTGAAGTCAAAGAACAACAAGGAAAGAAAAAACAAAAGATACTTAAAGCAACCACAGAAAAGCAATTAATGACAGGAATTATACAATATCTTTTGATAGTAATACTAAATGTTAATGGATTGAACTCCCCACTCAAAAGACACTGAGTGGCCAGATGGATTAAAAAACTAGACTAAACTATATGCTGCCTACAAGAAACCCACCTCACCTGTAAAGACTTCCACAGGCTAATAGTGAAAGGATGGGATATACCATGCAAATGAAAACCAAAAACGAGCAGGAGTAGCTATTCTTATATCAGATAAAATAGCCTTTAAACCAAAAAACTATGAAAAGAGACAAAGAAAGCCATTGTAAATGATAAAGGGATCTATCCACCAAGAAGACATAACAATCATAAATATATATGCTCCCAGATTTATAAACATTATTTATAAACATTATTACACCTAAAAAGAGAGACTGACCTCAATACAGTAATAATTGGGGACCTGAACACTACCCCCTCAGCATTGGACAGATCATCTAGACAACAAACCAATGGGGAAACACAGAATTTAATCTATACTTTAGACCAATTGGACTTGGTGAATATATATAGAACATTTCACCCAACAACTAGAGAATATACATTCTTCTTATCAGCACATGGAACGTTCTCCAAAACAGATCACATATTAGGTCACAAATCAAGTATCAACAAATTTTTTAAAAACTGAAATCATTTCATGCATCTTCTCAGATCACAATGGATTAACACTAGAAATCAATAACAAATAAAACTTTGGAAATCACTCAAATACTTGAAAATTAAATAACTTGCTCCTGGATGACATATGGGTTAAAGAAGAAATCAAACAGGAAATAAAATATTTCTCAAAACTAATGATAATAACAACACATCATACCAAAACCTATGGGATATTGCAAAAGCAGTACTAAGAGGAAAGTTTATTGCAATAAAGGCTTACATCAAGAGAATACAAAGACCTCAAATAAACAACATAACATTACACCTCAAAGAAATAGAAAAACAAGGACAATCCAATCCCAAACTTAGTAGATAGAAAAAAATAATTAAAATGAAAGCAGAACTAAATGAAATAGAGACCAGAATATGAAACAAGGATCAATGAAGCAAAAAGTTGTGTTTCTGAGAACAAAAACAATTAGACAAACCACTAGCCCTACTAACTAAAAAAAAAAGAAGACCCGAGTAACAAAAATCAGAAATGAAAAAGGAGACATCACAACTGATACCACAAAAACACAAAGAATCAGAGATTACTAGGAAAAACCATGCACCAAAAAATTTGAAAACCTGGAGGAAATGGATAAATTTCTGGATACATACAAACTACCAAGACTGAACCAAGAAGACACAGAAAAACTGAACAGACCAATAAAAAGCAATTAGATTGAAGTAGTAATCAGAACACTTCAAACAAAGAAAAGTCCAGGACTGGATGGCTTCACTGCTAAATTTTATCAAACATTTAAAGAGGAATTCATATCAATTCTTTCCAAACTATTCCAAAAAATTGAAAAAGAAACCATTCTCCCAAACTCATTCTATGAGGCCAGTATCATCCTGATACCAAAACCAAACAAAATGATCCTTGATGAACTTAGATGCAAAATCCCTCAACAAAATACTAACAAACAGAATACAGCAACAGACAACATCAAAAAGATTATACACCGTGATCAAGTGGGATTTGTCCCAGGAATGCAAAGATGGTGCAACATACACAACTCAATAAATGTAATACACCACATTAACAAAATTAAAAAAAAAACCCACATGATCATCTCAATAGATGCAGAAAATGCATTTGACAAAATTCAACATTCCTTCAGCATTAAAGACTTCCAACAAATTAGGTACAGAAGGAAGGGATCTCAACAAAATAAAATCCATATATGATAAGCCCACTGCCAATATCATCCAGAATGGGGAAGAGCTAAAAGCTTTCCCTTTAAGATCATGAACAATGCAAGGATGCCTGCTCTCACCACTCCTATTTAACACAGTATTAGAAGTACTTGTCATAGCAATTAGACAAGAGAAATAAATAAAGGGTATCCAAATAGGAAAAGATGAAATCAATATGTCCCTGTTTGCAGATGACATGATTTTATATGTAGAAAACTCGAGAGACTCTACCAAAAAACTCTTACAGCTGATAAATGAATTCATTAAGGTTGCAGGATACAAAATCAATATACAAAAATCAGTAGCATTTTAATACTCCAACAACAAACTAGAGGACAAAGAGATCAAGAAAGTAAGCCCATTTACAATAGTTACCAAAAAACTAAAATAACTCGAATTAAATCTAATCAAGAAGGTGGAAGTTCTCTACAATGAGAACTACTGAAAGAAATTAAAGAGGACACTGAAAGATGGAAAGACATTCCTTGTTCATGGATTGGAAGAATCAACATAGTGAAAATGACCATACTACTCAAAGCCACCTACAGACTCAATGTGATCCCCATCAAAATACCAATGACATTCTTCACAGAAATAGAAAAAGCAATCCTAATATTCATACAGAACAACAACAACAAAAAGACCCCGAATAGCCAAAAGCAATCCTGAGTAAAAAAGGTAAAGCTGGAGGCATTACACTTCCTGATGTCAAACTATATTACAAATCTACGGTAACAAAAACAGCAAAGTACTGGCATAAAAACAGACATGTGGATCAATGGAACAAAATAGAGAACCCAGAAATCAACCCACATATTTATAGCCAACTGATCTTCAACAAGGGCAGCAAGAACGTACATTGGGGAAAATACTGCCTCTTCAATAAATGACACTGGGAAAACTGGATATCCATATCCAAGAATGAAACTTGATCCCGCACATCTCACCATATACCAACATCAATTCAAAATGGATTAAAGACTTAAATATAATACCTGAAACTTTAAAACTCCTAGAAGAAAACATAGGGGAAACACTCCAGTATTTAGGACCAGGCAAAGATTTCATGAATATGATCCCGAAAGCACAGACAACAAAAGAAAAAATAGTCAAATGGCATTATAACAAACTAAAAAGCTTCTGCACAGCAAAGCAAACAGTCAACAGAATGAAAAGACAACCTACAGAATGGGAGAAAATATTTGCTAACTACACATCCAACAAGGGATTAATATCCAGAATATACAGCGATCTCAAACAACTTTACAGCAAAAAAACAAATAATCCAATTATAAAATGGGCAAAGGAGGTGAATAGACATTTTTCAAAAGAAGACATACAAATGGCCAACAGATATATGAAAAAAATGCTCAATGTCATTAATCATCAGGGAAATGCAAATCAAAACCACTTTGAAATATCACCTCACCCCAATGAGACTGGCTATTGTAAAAAAGACAGATAACAATAAATGCTGGTGAGGATGTGGAGAAAGAGGAACCCTTCTACATTGCTGGTGGGACTGTAAATTAGTACTGTCATTACGGAGAACAGCACGGAGGTTCCTCAAACAGCTACAGATAGAACTACCATATGATCCAACAATTCCACTACTGAAGAAAAATATCCAGAGGATTGGGAATCATCAGGTCAAAGGGATACCTGCACTCCCATATTTATTGCAGCTCTATTTACAATAGCCAGGCAACAGAACCAAACTAAATCTCCATCAGTGGATGACTAGATAAAGAAATTGTGGTATATATACATGACAGACTATTACTAAGCAATAGGAAAGGATGAAATTCTGACATTTGCACCAACACGGGTGAGACTGAAGAAAATTATCTTAAGTGAAACAACCCAGACACAGAAAGAGAAATACTGCATGTTCTCTCACTCATAACTGGGAGCTGAATCCATAAGTAAACAAATAAACAATAAAGAGAGACAGAGAGAAAGAGGAAACAACCATCACAGTAATACATTGAACTTTTAGAAAGACAGAAAAGAACCATGGTTACTGGATGCGGAAAAGGGGAGGGGAAGAGAAGAGAGAGGAGGCTAATTAGGAATTGGTTAACAGACACAAAGAATGATTGCGTATCATAATGATAAATAAGCTAACTATTCTGATCTAAACATCACACATTGTACAAAACTATTGAAAATCAACATTGTACCCCACATGTACATATAATAAATTATCCCAAAAAAAGTAACAAATTACAAAAAATAAGTAAGAGAAAAGGAGTCAGATTTTGATGAAATTTTTGAAAAGCTTTGTTTTTTCCTAATAAAATAACATGTATTCATTAAAAAATAAAAATGTGGAAAAACATAAAAAAGGTTGACATCTAGGTCATCAAATATTGGTCTAGTTTAATAATTAATTTTAATGCCTACGATAATATTCCTTTGTATGTAATTAACCAGTCCTTAATGGTGGGCAATCAGGTTCCTAAATGTTCACTATTATAAATATCACTGTAAAGATGTTGAACATACATCTTTGCACAGCTGGACATCGACACTGTTTCACACTAAACATTTCTTGTGTATCTAGAATTGCCAGGATGCAGAACTTTTTCACAGAGTAAACTAGACATAGATCTTCTTCAATGATGTACACATACTGCTGGAAAGAACAGAAACAAAGGACAGAATAAAATACAAGTGACATGGAAATGCAAGGTGGAAATGCAAGGTCAGCAAAAAATGAACAGATAACCAATTGAAGGTCAGGGATGTCTTCACAGAAATGGGCCTAGAAAGTAGTAGTATAAGCTAAATAGGAAAAATAAGTTCTAGTGATGTACAGTATGCTAGGCATCTATACTTAACCATAATTTATTGTATGTTTTCAAATGGCTAGAAGAGAGGAGCTCAAATGCTCTCATCTCAAAGAAATGATACATTTTTGCAATAACAGATATGCTAATTACCCTGATTTGATCATTACATATTGTATACATGTATTGAAATATAACTCTATACCCCATAAATATCTACAATTATTATGTGTCAATTAAAATAAATAAATAGATATTCTGGAAAAAAGAGAAAGAGATGATATAAAAGTTGGTCTAAGCTTCGTTTTCTTCAACTATAGTACTTATAACAACCATCTGTTTAAAAGCATATTTCCTAATTTCCCCTGCTCCCTGTGTGCAGGCAAGGGACAGCTTTTTCTTCTTTATATATTACATATTTATCACAGGGTCTCACACTTACTGAACCTTCAATAAAGGTATGCTGAATGGGAGTATTTATTGGAAACTTTCCTGCCTAGAGAGCATTCTGCAAAAGAGAGAAGGGAGAATCTCGCAGGAGCAAAAGGGCTATGGATACAAGTTCAAATTCCCCCCAACTTCCAAAACTCAAAGGCAGATCAGAAAACAGGGACAGGAAAGAGAGGAGCAAGGAGGTTAGTTGATATTCACTTCAGTGATCCCTTCTTTCCTCCTCTGAAAAACTTATCCAAGGGGAAATCTCAATGACTTTGCAGAAGGGAAATTGGGGATCAGTCCTAAGGCTTTCATTTCAACTCAGATGATGTACAGAAACATTTTAGTCTTTAATTCAGTCTATTTCTGATACCCCACCCAAATCCCCATCCACTTGTTAGCAAGAGAAAAAAATTAACTGAAGTTTCAATCTGGCTTAAACTTAGTCCAATCCAACAACTTGAATATACTTTTAGGAACTATTCTGTCTCTATTGGATAAAATCATGCTTGATTACTCAGAGAGCCTCTCCTTCCCCTGCTTCGGCCTCCAACATATGGTGGAAAAAGTGTGGCTTATGCAATCTCCTGGCATTGAGGAAAAGGGACTCTAGCCTTGTGATGGTTTTTATGATGTGGCAGCTCCATCTGCTGGTCTCTGGAGCATTTTCTTTTATACATCTAGGTGTTGAACATTCTGCAGGACACCACTGCTGAACTGGCTAGTTAACATAGCATCTATACCTTTGGCAGGGACAATAATATTCTTGAGTTGCTTACACTGTACCAAGAATTCTGCAGGCTGTGAGTTTATTGACATATCCTCTACCCCACAAGTTGGTCCAGCAATCCACACCACCTTATGGTTGAGTCAACTCACTCAGCTGTAATAGGTCTATGGCAGCCTACTGGGTTTCAATTCAGTATCCATACTACGTAAAAACTCAGGGCATCTTTGTAAAGTTAAACCCCAGGGCCTCCCTCCACCTGACCATGGTGTGCTACATTTCTGTGACTAAATCCTAAAGTTGATACATGGCATAATCCATTTTGGATGTCCAAAAACTAGTATTTCCTCAGTCTTATTTCTTTCTACTTTTCTTTTATAAAGAAAACTAATCTCCCTCTGGACAAATTAATGCCTCAGACGGACTAAGGAGAAGCCCTAATCATGCCATTTTCATCAACATCCTCATCCCCAATCTTCCTGTATCTGAAGAGAATAAAGCCTGTGCTCTGTTCACCTCACCTCCAGGCCTTTGGTCTAGAAAGTTTGAGGTTTGAAAATTAAAGGGAGATTGGAAGAAAACTACCTGGCCACACCACATGACAACTATTTCTTAAATTCTCACAGAAACACCTTTATTTATGTCTAAAATCCCTTCATCATAATTAAGATTCAGATATTTTATAAGCTTGACAATTCATTCAATACACATTCACAAAGTACCTATTATGTGCAATGTACTCTGACAGGTACAATGGTACATTGTGTTTCTTATTCCTGCTATAACAAATTACCACAAATTTGATGGCTTACAAGAACAGATTTATCTTACACCTCTGGTGGTCAAAGTACAAACTGGGTCTTATGGCACTAAAAACAACGTATTGGAAGGGCTCCATTCCTTCTGGAGGCTCTACGTGAACATCTATTTCCTTGCCTTTTCCAGCTTCTAGGAATTGTCTGCATTCCTAGACCTACCAGTCCTTTTCATCTTCAGAGCCAGCCATGTTTTTCTCATGCTGCATCACTCAAATTGAGACCCTGCTACCTTTCTTTATAAGGACCCTTGTGATTACATTGGGTCCGCCTGGATAATCCAAACTACTCTCTGCATCTCAAGATCCTTAATTTAATCACATCTGCAAAGTCTTTTTAGTCATATGTATTAGTCCATTTCTGTTGCTTTCAACAAAATACAGAACTGGGTAATTCGTAATAAAACAAAATTTATTGCTTACAGTTTCTGTGGCTGGGAAGTCCAAAGTCCATCTGGTGGTGGCAACAGCAACTCAGGGGTCTCACATTGCAAGATGGTGGAAGCAGAGAGAGCAAGAGACAGACTTTCCTCTTCTTTTAAATCCTCAGAACCACACCCTGGACCACCATTTTTAATCCATTCACTACTGCAGTCCTACAATCTAATCGCTTCTTCAAGGCTCCATCTTCCAGTTACCATAATAGGATTTCCCACCCTCTTAACGGTCACAGTGGGGGTTAAGTTTCTAATACATAAAACTTGGGGGACACAATTCAAGCTTCAGTTAGTTTTGGGGGGACATAATTCAAGCCCCTATACCATATAAGGTAACATATTCACAGGTTCTGGGGCTTAGGACGCTTTATTTACTATTTGGATGTTCACATTTTAAAGTACCTGTTCAAGTCTTTCACCCATTTTTATTTTGTGTTGATTTTACAGGAGTGCTTTGTATATTCTGTATGCAAGCTCTTTGTTAGTTATCTGTGCTGCAAACATGGCTTCTTTGCCACAAAAAAAAATACATACATAAAATTGAAATTTAAATGTCAATTGATTTCTATGGGTTTGGTTATCATTTCAGTTTTTGTTAACACACAACTAAGCAAAAATTTTTTTTTTAATTTTTATAAATTTGTGATAATTCTTAAACATAAGGAATAAAATTTTATTGAAAATATATCTCCTAAAGACATGGAATGTTAAAGTTTTTTAAATTAGTTCATGTATCCTTAGATAAATATAACACCCAATGCTAAAATGAGACTGGGTTCAGTGGAGATTAACAGCAAAAATAAAAGGTACTGTACTGGGCCACTTGGAAGTGCAGGGCTTAAAAATCATATTAATTATTTTTGTTGAAGGCATTGTTTACAATAGAATTAAAAACATATTCCGGTAAAGCTAATCTAAATCTCTTAAATAGATGGTAGAAATGAATAAATGACCAGAGAATTAGTTGAATAGTGACACATAAAAACTTTAGCCAGGGCTGGCCCGTGGCTCACTCGGGAGACTGTGGGGCTGATAACAGTAAGGCCTCAGGTTCGGATTCCATATAGGGATGGCTGGTTAGCTCACTGGCTGAGCGTGGTGCTGACAACACCAAGTCAAGGGTTAAGATCCCCTTACTGGTCATCTTTAAAAAAAAAACAAAAAAAAAACTTAAGCCAGAGTAAAAAATGAACACGTATTTACAATATCCAAACCTTGATCAAAAGCTAATGAAAGAACTTTATGGTATGCAAATTTTACCTCAATAAAGCTGCTTAAAAAAAAAAAAAACTAATGAAAACGTTTCTCCCATGAGTTTGAAAAAATGTTCATGATTAACTTACCTCCAATATATATTGCTATTCCTCTTATATGCAACATTAAACTGCTGGAAATAAACATAAAATTTTCTTCTCTTAATTCCTGAAATTATATGAAATATGCAACTGAGACCTGAGTGAATGAAAATACTCATTAAGCTTTTTCTCATTACTGACATCAATGAAAATGCAGCGTGTTAGGCAATTCTGTTTTAGCGGATATATAAGTTGGTGGCAGATGGTCGGGGGGGGGGGGGGGGGGGGGGGGGACACCCAAAATGGCTACGGAGAGTTTCAGGTCCCTAGAACAGCACGTTTTCCGAGAATCACACACAAAAAAACCCTCCCCCTTCTTCCTCACCACCACATCCCCTTCCAGCCGCAGGAATTTCTCCACCTATAGAAAAATCCCAACTCAGCTTAAACCCGGCAAGCTTCCCTCCCTTTCCTTCTTAGCCAATAGGAACAGTCCAGCTGAGCCTAACTGGACATAAAAGGCCCACCCTGACTCTCCCTGCTGCCTCTCCCACTCTCCAGAGGGCAGCCCACTTGTTCATTTTGCCTACCTAATACACTTTGGTTGAGTCCCTGTCTCCTGGTGTTTTATTTTCACGGTCAGGCCAGGACTTTTCCTTTCACAGAGGACACATATTTTAGATTAAATTTCCCAGCATAATTTTTATAAATATTGAATATTCTAACTCTAAGAAATATTAGATAGATAGATAGATAAGAGTACATGATGTTGCCATGAATTTTTCACATGGGTGAAATTAGCATCACCTTCAGTATTTTCTACCAATAATCTCTACAATTTTCTTAACAGGACTCTCCTTTAGGAACAATGCTTTTGTTTGGTTTTTTTTTTTGGTTTTTGGTTTTTGTTTTATTGTGACCGGTAAGGGATTGCAACCCTCGGTACGGTGTGGTCTGCACCCCTCTCAGCCAGTGAGCGCACCGGCCATCCCCATATAGGATCCGAACCCGCGGCCTCGGCGCTACCAGCACTGCACTCTCCCAAGTGAGCCACGGGGCGGCCCTTGTTTGTTTATTTTAAGAATTGTCAGGAGTTAGAAGAGATAAAGTCATTAAACAAAAATTATTTTTCTCACTGTCCTTACTACAAATTATCTGATTTCAGTATATTCTATCATAAGCCAAAAATACCACCTCTAATGCCACATTTTACCCTCAGCACAAATTATGTATAAGTATGGAAATGCGGGTTTCACAGACACCAATATTTTGATTTGTTCCTTTCTTTGACCTTCTGGATTCTTTACGCAGGACAGTGTACCATAAAATTCAAGATGGGAAAGAGAAATGCTTACTTTTTTAAAATGAGAGAAGGGTCAATGTGAAAGGAAAGGGAAAAAGAACAAAAGTGCTAATAATCTACTACAGACATGTTCTTAGGCAGATAAATTTTGGAAAAGACATATGGAAGTTGAGGACCTGGAAGAAATTACTGTAAAATTATCCATACCTGTGTATCCCTGGAAAGTCACTGCGTACTCTCAGGTGTGTGCATACCTCAGTTTGAAAATAATTTTCCTATAATATAACCCCCCTATGAATGCACAGGCCTGTTTGGGTTTTTTGGTTTTTTGGTTTTTTTTGGCTTGTGCTGGATATTTTCTGTTGCCTCTCCAGATACACTCTCCACGCTTCTCTGTCCTGTTCTGTGCCCTGAAACTGGGCTCTGCCACCATCTGGCTTCTGGATGAGTTAGGCCACTGGGAAGAACCAGCAAAAGATCGAAAGGAGAAAGAGAGTGAGTACTGGTTACTGATTCCTCCAGGTCATTGCCTGCACTTCCTTCCCTCCCTATGCATTGCTCCCACCATTCAGTTACCCTGTCCAGCTTCCCTTTCCCCAAGGAATCACTCCCCATCCTTGCTGCTTCAGGCCTAAAGGTGATAATGGCGTCAATATGGCTAGACGATGTCTGGCACCATTGCTTTTGCTGGTTTTCCTAAATCCAACCCACATCTTTTTTTTTTTTTTTTTTTGTCATTTTTTCGTGACCGGCACTCAGCCAGTGAGTGCACTGGTCATTCCTACATAGGATCCGAACCCGCGGCGGAAGCATCGCCGCGGTCCCAGCACAGCACTCTACCGAGTGCGCCACGTGCTCGGCCCCAACCCACATCTTACATAACCTAAGTGTGCCACCATTTCTGGCTGGGACCCTGAAAGTATTCAATAAATATTAGGTGAACGACTCAATGAATTCCCCCTTCTTCCAAATCACCACCTTCTTGTCTGTACTACCACAAGGGCTTCTTAACTGGTTTCTCTGACTCTCCTTTTGCTCCCTTAACCCATTTTCAACAACCTAAGCTAAAGAGATCTATTTAAAATGCAAACCTGATCACATAATTCCTCTACCTATACACTACACTGGCTTCCTACAGCCTTTTAAGACAGAGCCCAAAATTATTAAAATGATTTATATGGCAATGCACATCTGGCCCGTGCTTCACTCCAGCCTCAATGTTCACTACTTTCCATTCACTCTTTCTTCTCTGGCCACAGTGCACTTTTCCCCAGTCCAGAAATTTTGTCATGATTTTTTTCTTCTGGGCCTTCAAACCTGCCATTTCTTTCATTCAGAATACTCTTCCCCTACTTTTTCATCTAGCTAACTCCTATATATCTTCAGGTCCCAGCTTAGACATCACTTCCTCAAAGAAGCCTTTGTGTTGATTTTATGGGAGTGCTTTACATATTCTGCTTACAAGCCCTTTGTCAGTTATATGTGTTGCATACATGGCTTCTCTGCCAAAAAATACTATATACAATTGAAATTTAAATGTCTATTGCTTTCTTATGAGTTCAGTTATCATGAAACCCTGAATAGCCAAAGCAATCCTGAGACCAGAGATCCCGATCTACTAAACTAGTTTAAATATCCTCCTTTATATAATCCCACAAAAACCCATATTGTCCGTTTCTAAGCATGTAAACCCATTTTTACACATTTGTTTAATGTTTAACTCCTCACTAGAATATACACCTTATAAGAACAGTTATAGTATTAGTCTGTTTTTGTTACTTTTAACAAAGTACACTGAACTGGGTGATTTATAAAGAAAATGAAATTCATTGTTTACAGTTTCTGAGGTTGAGAAGTCCAAAGTCCATCTATCTGGTGGTGGCGACAGTGACTCAGGGGTCTCACATTGCAAGATGGTGAGAGCAGAGAGAGCAAGAGAGACACTCTTCTTTTAAAGCCCTCAGAACCACGCCCTGACCACCATTTTTAGTCCATTCACTACTGCATGATCCTACAATCTAATCACCTCTTCAAGGCTCCACCTTTCAATTACCATAATAGGATTTCCCACCCTCTTAACAGTCACAGTGGGGGCTAAGTTTCTAATACATAGAACTTGGGGGACACAATTCAAGCTCCAGTGAGTTTGGAGGGGACATAATTCAATCCACTACAATTATCCAGTGAATCCCCAATGGCTAGTCTAGTTCTTGGTGCATAGTAAGTTTCAACACATACCTAATGCATGAATGAATGAAACTGGGGATGCAATGGAGTTGGGGGTGGAGGAATTAACTTAATACTCATCACTGTGTTACTCAGGAATTCAAATGTAGTTCTTCTCTTTTCAAATAGAACCTCTTTTCATTTTTTTCACAGGGGGCTTCCTCAGTTTCCTCACCTGTATGGTAATTCAGGTATTCTTAACCCGGAGGTTACAGACCCCCAAGGGGTCAGGTTCATGAACCTGAATAGGAAAAAATATGCCTGTACTTTCAGTGACCTGTTACTGAAGTGTGACAGTTTCTTCAATTTGTATGTAGACAGCAAACCACAACAGTATTAGTAGCAATGATTCTTCACCAGTAGAAATCACAGATAGTTTTATATCACATTACAACTGTAAATATCTCAAAACATCATTCATGTTCATCACTATTTTAAAGAATTACAGTACTTATTAAACCTACCACTAGATCATGTTATTTACTGCATTAGCAAAATAGCACATTATGTCACCAATTTGAAGATTTTTAAAAAATATTTTGATAACAATATAATTGGTTTCCTTTCTAATCTTTTATATTTCATTTTATGCATTTAAAAACGTTATTCTCAGAGTTATAGGATTTGTCAGTCATGACCAAAAGGTACATAAAAGGTTAAGAACCTTTTCTTATTAAAATGGACTATTTATAGAGATTGTCTCCTCTGATGTTATCTATTGTCCAACTTTCATCTGCTTCAAGGGTTTCTAAAATAGGTAAGCAGGGAATAAAGAAAAGAACCAGTTTCCAATGCTGAAGAATTGTCAGCTAGGGTGAGAGAAAGTGCCCAAAACAAGGCAAATCAGATTCTCTTCAAATAGTACAGTCAGTGACATGTCTGAATTCAGGCTCAGAGGAAGAAGTGAGCTGGAAAGATCTTTCGAATAATTTAGACAAAGTAGTGAAAGGTCACAGAAAAAAGAATTTACCAGGCAGAGCACAATTAGTGAGATACTTGGTACTGAGGTGTGATAAAAGCTAGCTAACAAGCAACGTGCCTAGCCACACGATAAATTCACAATAAATATCTGTTAAATGAAAGAGAAAAAAAGTGTAAGTAATTACTCTAAGATT
Source organism: Cynocephalus volans (assembly GCF_027409185.1). Lineage (NCBI taxonomy): Eukaryota > Metazoa > Chordata > Mammalia > Dermoptera > Cynocephalidae > Cynocephalus > Cynocephalus volans. Next base: position 106,994,096 of record NC_084463.1, on the reverse strand, counting down.
TGAAATCATCAAAGGACACCCAAAAAAAATCAAAGTTCTTTTTTTTTTTTTTTTTTAGTTTCTTTTACAAACTTGTATTGAAAGGCTTATAAACAAAAAAGTACAATGCAAGCTTGGGGATGGAGGCAAAGGGAAAGGAGATGGGATGCATGAGTCAGAGTCCCTCTCTGACCTTGAAGGACCTTCTAATTTCAGCAGCCCACTAATAATATAAGGAAATGAAGTAGGGTGGGGAAAGAACACCACATGAAGACAGTAAGCCAAGTTAGAAAGAGCCAGTCACCAATTCCAGAGTGAAACATCACCATAGAGGGGTATGATGATTTTATCCAAACTCCTTGTCCCTCTACAACTCTGGACCACCTTGACTTTAGCTTCATATAAATCAGGAGCTTGCTTTCTTTTCTTTTCTTTTTTTTTAAAGATGACCAGTAAGGGCCGGCCTGTGGCTCACTTGGGAGAGTGCGGTGCTGATAACACCAAGGCCACGGATTCAGATCCCTATATAGGGATGGCCGGTTCTCTCACTTGGGAGAGCGTGGTGCTGACACCACCAAGTCAAGGGTTAGGATCCCCTTACCGGTCATCTTTTAAAAAAAATAAAAATAAAGATGACCGGTAAGGGGATCCTAACCCTTGACCTGGTGTTGTCAGCACCACACTCTCCCAAGTGAGCTAACCGGCCATCACTATATGGGATCCGAACGCTTGGCCTTGGTATTATCAGCATCACACTCTCCCAAGTGAGCCACTGACCAGCCCCAGGAGCTTATTTTCTTAAATTCAACTGTATACAAGGTTTCCTGTTCCATTTGCAATGTGTTTTTTTTGTTATCCTCAATATCCTAGTGACTAACTGTAAAAAACTCATTTTAACTGAGCCTAATATGATCACCATTCCATGAGATACTACAGATAGGCTGTGTCTTTGTCCAATCCCTCCCAGAACACTGGATTCAGAAAAGGTTTAAGACCCTGACCAGAGGGTAAAAAATATATTTCCAGAAAGAGCCAGTCCCTATGACACTTCTAGATATTCAGGATTCTAGATAGAACCAGAAGTTGGCTTGGGGTCCAAACAACAATTGCTTCCCGTCATCATAACTAAATCCCTGATTGAACATTTGCTGGGAATCTTGTACTGGCTCCCAAAACACTGCTTCACAGAGACTTCCACAGAATAGGATGCAGGCATTTAGGGGTTTTCTCTGCAGTGGTGTGATAAGATCAAACCCCCTTTTTCCAGCAGAGGTTATGGACAAAAATTCTTCTAATGGCTGGGATCTTTCTTCTTCAGCTGCCTCATAAATATTGCTTGGGATCACTTTCCTCACTCCTACCAGGTTGACTATAGTCATCACCAAAACCTCCTCAAGGGCTGAACTTGAGCTCTCATCAGATTTACTCCAAGTCCCGGCTCAGCCAGAATACTCAAATCCATTCTTAGCACCTTCCCTGGGGACTCAGCCAGACACTCAGAGCCAGTGGGTGCCAAAGGCTGGGAGATAAAAGCAGTCTGCCCTGAGTGCAGGAATAAGGGGGTGAATTGTCTGTAAAGAATTTTAAAGTAGTAATAAAACTAAATGAAAATTAATCTGCTTTTTATCATCACTTTGTACAACAATTCTAGACAACATTAGTGTTACAATGACCCTTGCAAAAAAATCTTTTGTTGGTCTAAGTTCTAAACAATTGCTATGGTTACTATTGAGCAATAATAATATGTATGTAAGCTTCAAATTATCACTTTTTTAACTTACCGACTAACAAATATTTTATTCTACATGGAAGTTAATTTGGAGAACTACCAGTTACACAATCAAACTCTGACACACATACTACTTTTGATAGTATATTCATAAGAGTTTATCATTTTTCAAGCTCACTTCAGGTAAATTTCATGACTCCAATCCTGTGGTACAAAATATCCCTGCCTTTTTTTTTTTTGAAGATGACTAGTAAGGGGATCTCAACTCTTGACTTGGTGGTGTCAGCACCACACTCTCCCAAGTGAGCCACGGGCCAGCCCTCAAAATATCCCTGCTTTTAAAACAGTAGATCTAAAACAAACAATCTTAGTTGTATAGAATTTTTCTTTTGAATTTTTTAAGTCAATGTGAAGTTTCAGATGAGATCAATCAGACACAAATATACCTACAAACAGCCAGAATAAGCCTTGAACAACATAGAGTAAAACACCAAGATTTTAAATTATTCCTTGAATATCAGCCCACAGAAATTGTGGAGAAACCAGTAACTCTGCAACAACAAAATGTAAGAAAATTGACACAGAAAAAAAGTAATCAAATTTTGAAGACTGCCAGAAGAGACAATAGATAATGGTTTTACATTGCCAGAAGTCAAAAGGACAATGTTTGATGCTACAATTGTTTTCACCAAGTGGACACACATCTAAAACAATGAATGAAATAATGTTAGTGTCAATGTTCATTTTCTCTGACTTTTGCAGAAGAAAATCTTCACGTTTTTACCAGTAGAAATTAATGATGAGTTTTCTGGTGAAGATATTTTACTGAAATATTTTAACTGTGGAGACAATTGAAAGCTGCGAGAATTTTTCCCCAAGAAACAAGACGTGGATGGTGGTGTAATTTCTGGAATTTATCGTGAAGTGTGATTTGTATAAATCTGTGCCAATGTTTACAGATGTTTATGATTTTCCTAACTATTTGTTTATCTATTGCTTCACATGAAAGAAAGTTTTCAAAATTAAAATTAACAAAAAGTATTCTTTGGTCACCTATAAGGAAAGATAAAATGACAAATCTAACTAAAGTTGACCCTTGAACAACACATGTTTGACCTGCATGAGTCCACTTATAAGCAAATTTTTTTCGATAAATACAGAGAAATTTTTTTGGAGATTGGTGATAATTTGAAAAATTCACAAGTTAACCACATAGCCTAGAAATACTGAAAAAATTAAGAAAAGGTTAGGGATAATGCATAAAATATATGGAGATACTAGTCTATCTTATCATTTACTACCATAAAATACATACAAATCTATTATAAAAAGTTAAAATTTATCAAAACTTACACAAATATTTATAGATCATACATGAATTAGGTGCCCACCCTACTCCAGTATGACCTCTCCTCAACTAATTACATCTGCAATGACCCTATTTCCAAATAAGGTCACACTGAGGTATGGCAGGTTAGGATTTAACATATCTTGTGGGGCTGGAGGGGGTCGAATTCAACCCATAACAAGGAGCAATTCTGATAATCATTGCAATTTTGCAGACGTTAAGGCTCAGAAACGAACTATATTGTTACTGTACAATACTTTAACATAAATGTGTGCGTGTGTTTTCTCCTTTTTTTCCAAAAAATACACTGATGTAATTAAAAAGTATTAATCCATTACTTTTCCTTTAGTGCAAAGTATTAATCCATTATTTTCCCTTTAATGCTGTAATTTTTTAACTAGAACGATTACCTCAACGAAAGAAAATTTTCAATCCCCTGCATATTTTTTTCTGGGCATTATTATTCACTTCACCATTGTGTTAAAATCATTGTGTTAAAAAGTGATGTGCGCAGGGTGTCGGACACGCCGGGGGCCTACAGGACCCGCCCCCTGTAGACGCCTTTCCTCTCAGATACTCACTTTCCCAGCAGGCTCCGCGGTGGAGCGTCCCATCGCAATAAGGGCCTCAACTCAGCTGACGCAGCACAAGAGAAACCCGACGGCCGGCTTATCACACACTAGGGGGCGCCACGTTCCTCGGCGTGCCATGGGGCGCCTGCGGTGCCTGACGCCGTCCCATGCCGCCGCCTCTGGTAACGGTCACACCCCTCCCTCGTCCGCCCCCAGATTGCCAACGAGGCAGCCTCTGATACTCATGCGCAAACACGTCCACCACGCACCGAACTACGGCGCATGCGTCCCCTGAAATTCCCTCTCGTCTTCCCGCGCGAGTTTCCAGTTCCGGCCTCCAAGGGGAGGGGGGGAAAGCTAGGAACATGAGGCTGTCGGTCCCTGCTGCCATCTCCCATGGCCGCGAATTCCGCCGCCTGGGCCTTGGTCCCGAGTCCCGCATCCACCTCTTGCGGAACTTGCTCACGGGACTGGTACGACACGAACGCATCGAGGCGCCATGGGCGCGCGTGGACGAGATGAGAGGCTACGCCGAGAAGGTGAGACGGGCGGGGCCCTCTTGCCCACCTCACGGGTCTGGTCTGAGGGGGCAGGGCCCGACTAGATTTGGAAGGGCAGTGGAACCACCTTGACAAACCCTTCCCAAAGTCTGAGTGCCTAGTACCCTGAGCTGAGCCCACTCCTCCGGCGCCTCAAATGGAAAACTGGTTAGAGCTGCGGAGTTGGGGTGGCCTGAATTTACAGAGATGCTTTGTTAGTAGAAAAATGGTACGGCATTAGCGGAATAGGACTGGCCCCTAGATTCTTCCTCTGTTTGTATCCGTGATGTTATATCCCCACAGCTCATCGACTATGGAAAGTTAGGACACACCAACGAGCGAGCCATGCGCATGGCTGACTTCTGGCTTACGGTGAGTGCGACCTTTTTATCTTCCAAATCGCACCCTTTGCTCAGTGGTTCGGGAAGGGGATTGTTGGAGAAAGGGGAGCTGAGCAGAATTAAGCTAGGGCATTCACTTACGGACCAGTATTGTGAACTGAATTAGAAACACGGGCCTGTAATTGAACACGAAGTGAATATGAGTCTGCACAGCTGCTTTAAATGACACTCTGTGGAACTTCCCTGACTTCACCAAGTTGAGGTGGGGGAGGAGGTCTGTGTGTGTGTTTGGACTCTACTTTTGAGAGTGGCTGAAGGTTAGATGCCTCTGCAGTTTTGTTGTGCCTGACTCTGTTCTCACCTGGATTACTCTCCCTCTAGGAGAAGGACTTGATCCCAAAGCTGTTTCAAGTACTAGCACCTCGGTACCACGGTCAAAATGGGGGCTACACGAGAATGCTGCAGATCCCAAATCGGAGTGAGCAGGATCGAGCCAAGATGGCAGTGATTGAGTATAAAGGGAACTGCCTTCCACCCCTGCCTCTGCCTCGCAGAGACAGCAACCTTACACTCCTAAACCAGCTACTGCAGGGACTTCGGCAGGACCTCAGCCAGAACCAGGAAGCAAGCATCCACAGCTCCCACACAGCTCAACCACCAGGGATTTAAATGGAGCTGAAGGGTCTATGGCCCTCTTCAGTACTCATGATCACAGACCTTTGGAGCGCTTTTAATATCTGAGAAAAACTGGAGCTAGAGTTGTAAAATGGACAGTCTTAATGGGGCCCAGAATCCTCTGGGGATCTTAATGGCCCTGTCTTTGCACAATAGATAAAATTCCTTATATGAATACTTATAAAAATTGTTTTTTTCTCCCCCTGGTATTTCTGGAGAATAAGAACCATCCAAATGCTCAGTCTACCTGGGATAGTAAATTCATGGCTTATGTTTGTGGTTCTGAGACATGGGTTTTGTTTGGATAGTACAGTTTTGTTTTTCTTAATGCCAGTTTAGATGGGGCATGTATCCTGTAATTCCAGACCAGCACCTGAAAGTGATTGTATTTTGATATCCAGCATGGAGATTGAGACCCTGGGATTTCATAGAGAAAGTTTACTTCCTGACAGTGGGCAAGTGAAAGTTCTTTAAAATAATCAGTACCTTAGGAACCTCCAGAGGACTCTGAAACCATTCCTCTTTTTCTAAGCAGGATCACACATTACCTTCATGTGCTCCCCTCAAGCCCTAATGAGCCTTGGAGGGGAGGACCTAAGCATTCAGATGTACCACCACCCTGACCAATGGCATGGAGACATTCAACAGGATGTTGGACTCCAGAATAAACTCCTTCCTCTTGGTGCAGGGAGGGGTAAAGGAGAGGGTTGAAATGAGAGGAGGTTTAGGAAGTTAAACCATCTGGGAATTTTCTGAAAGTTTTTATTGTTGTCAAATCTGAGTCCCTCTGGGAACTCAGAAAAGGGAAATCTGGCTTCAGAATGGCCAGGGCATGTGAAAAGCAGGGAACTCCTTTATATCCAGTAATTACTGTGAAGCCAGGCTTGACCCAGTCAGGCTGCCCATCTTTTAGGCTGAAGGCTTGACTAGATGGTAGTCATGGAAAGACTTGGAAAGGAGCCATCACCTTTGACCTGAACACTTGATAACAGGGCCTGACAGTTGCCAGTAGAGTGGGAAGAAGAGATTTTATCTTAGGCTGTACCTTCAAAGTGTGTTTGGCCCACTGAACCCAACCATTAAGATAATAAAGGTGAGGGTGGAGGGGTTACTGGTCTAGCAAATAGACATGAGCTTCAGAGACAGAACAATTCTGGTGCTATTTCACTGTAACTGCCCTAGTCTGAAACTGTTCCCAGTAAGGCTCTCCATCTCTTTCCCTGCATTTCACTTTATTTTTCACACTACTGCTAGAAAGTTCTTTCTTACATTACATTTTGAGTGACATATGGTAGACACTCAAAACATTTATCAGATAAACCTACAACTCTGAATGCTCCCCCAAAATGCACCCCTCTTTCTGTCTTAGCGTGAACATTCACCCCAGTTAGACATGAAAAAAAAAAGCAGTTTAAGTATTGGGAACACGTGGGTTGTGGCTGGATTCCCGTAGCTTTTCCTCTTGTTCCCCAGAAATATATCTCCCTTTGGGGCTCTCAGTAGTTCTCTAAGTGCTTATTAAGCATTTGCTAGTCCTCAGCAGCATTTTAGGCACCAGGGATAAAATACTTAGCAAATGTTTCCATATGTCAGGCCCTGGATTAGATACAAAGGATAGAGAGATGAGAAGAAACAACCTCTGCTACCAAGAAGCTCACAATCTAATGGGCCACTGTCACAATGGCCTCAGAAGACCCCTTTAATATTTTGGTCCAAATAAGAGTATGCAACAAGTGCTAGAATATTTTCTAAAGGCCCAGAGATAACATAAGAAAAATAAACAGTGTATCAGGAATTTTACTAACCTGGCCTATAAATGATAACTTTTTACCTCGGTTGGTGGAATGTGCCCTTAAGTCTATCTAGGCACCTCTTTAATAAATTTCAAATGCAAAAGAGAAGCCCAGAAAAACGAATTCCCTTGGACCTCTTTCAGAGGTTCTCCATCTTGGGCTCTGTTTCTTTACAGTAAGGTTGACAAGGTAATGCCAACTCCGTTCTCAAAAGGTAACGAGTTTACTCTAGCCTGAAGAAATAACAGTGTAAACCCAATATCCAGAGGAAATGTGACTAGAAAAGCCAGGGACTGTTTCCTTACACTCACCTACACTGGAATTAACAAGCCATATTAATTTTATTTCCATAATGTGTCTCAATTCTGCAGTCACCTCTCTCCCTAATCTGACATCTCTATCCTGGATTACTTCAGCAGCCTCCTAACCTGCCTTCCTCCACACTGAAGCTGTAGTGATAGGAATCTGATCATCTTAATTCCCTGCAGATGATCTTCAATCGCTCACTTCTTATGGGAGAGTCCAGAATCTTTACCATGACTCCTCTCTGACCAGGCATCTGCTCACTACTCAGATACTACCCTTGACTCTAGTATTTTGCTCTAGAGCATAGAAGTCCTTATTTTGGTTGTTTCCCTGTGCACAGCTCCCCTTACCACCTTTTGTTCATGCAGTCCCTACCACCCAGACAGCCCTCTCCTTTTACCTCTCCTGGGTGGCTCCTCTGACTGTCCTCACACCTAAGTTCATCAGTTGTCAACCTGGATGCCTCTGCAGTGTTTTCATAATACCCTGAAATTACCACATTGCATCACAGTTCCTTATGGTGGATTGGTTGTCAAACATCTACCCCAGATTAGGCAGTTATGATATTTCCATCCCCTTGTTATTGATGGGTTCAGGATGGACAGGCCCAAACAAATTTGAAGCAGTGAGAATCCAGGCTCTATTCTGCTGCATAAGAGTAAGTTGGCATGTTATTCTGAGTGACACTGGGGAACTGGCTTTAGGCTGATGATGATACTGAGTATGGCAGATTAGAATACCTAAAGGAAATTATAGTACCTAGAACTCCCAAACCATGAAATTCTAGTTATAATAATTTTTAGTGATTATTACCATTTAAGCCTGGGTTTTCCATTTATTGATACCAAAAGTACATTAATACATTAATTGATAATTGATAATACATTAATGTATTATTGAACCTTTAGTGTTTCTCAAAAAAATTTTTTTCTATCACCAACAAACAAAACATTACATCAGGACAATAATTCACAAACAAATGAAACGAGCTTCACAAAACATTTACCTTTACAAATACAATGCACACTAATATTTTCTACTCTTTTCTAGTTCAATTTTTAAAAATGTTGGTCTGAAGTCACTAAACTGATTTTACAACTCACTAATGGATGACAACCTTCTCTTTGAACAACACTGATCTCAACTAGCATTCCAGTGTCTAACCACTGCCTTCACTGGCAAAAATCCAAACATTTCATGACACAAAGACCCTCTATGGCCTGATCCCAGCCACTTCTCAGCCTCCTCTCATACCATTATTTGTTGCCACCCTTCATAGGAAATTATTTGTTATTCTTTGAATATATCATAACTATGTACATGATGTTCCCTCTACTATGGTGCTTGCCCTCTTTCAAGTCAGTTCCTGCTTGTCATTCAAATCTCTGCTCAGAAGTTGCTTTTTCAAGGCCTTCTCTAGTCTCTATATCACCCTCTCAATGGGGTTACATCCCCTCCTGTGTGCTGTTATAGCCCAGTGGGCATACACCTATTAAAGCATTCCTCACACTACTATGGTTGCCTGTCTACTTAACTGATTCCTTCATTCAACCAAGCTTCTGAAGCCAGGGACTTATTCTTCTTAATGACTCTACCATAAGGCCTGATACACAATTGGTGCTCAATATATCTTTGTGAAGGGCGGAGGAGTGATCTATGTCCATGCCTTATTCAACTCACTGGCTAAGCTTTATAAAACAATAAACATGGTACTAAGTGCAGGGACAGGCTAAGCTACACTGCTGAGAATACCAATACAAAAGAAATGGTCTCCTTCCTCTCCAGGGACTTACATACTAATCATGATGGTCAGGAATGTAAGTGTATGTCTAATTCATTTCCTACACATTCATGTTCCAATTTCCTAGAATATAACCAATCCACAAACAAAGCACCTACACATTTTCCAACCCTTAGCCAAAAGCTGAAATGGTGCCTCTTTGGGAAGTATTCACTGAATTCCTCAGGTAAAGCTAGCATTATTCCATTGGTCCAATTTTTTTTCTTTTCTTTTTTTTTTTTTTTAGTTAGCAAATCTATCACCACCCATGCTGCATATTAGATCCCCAGAACTTGTTTATCTTATACCTGAAAGTTTGGACCCTTTGATCAACATCTCCCCGTTTCCCCCACCCCTTAGCCACTGGCAACTATTATTCTACTCTGCGTTTCTATGAGTTTGACTTTTTTAGGTTCCACATACTCACATAAGTGCCTTTTTGTGTCTATGACTTATTTCACTTAGCATAATGTCCTCCAGGTTCATCTGTGTTGTTGCAAATGGCAAGATTTTCTTTCTTTTATGGCTGAATAAAATTCCTTTGTGTATATATACCACATTCTCCTCATTCTCCATTCATGTGTTCACAAACAGGTTGTTTCAATACCTTAGCTATTGTGAATAATGTTACAGTGAACATGGGAGTGCAGATATCTTTTTTTTTTTTTTTTTTTTTTTTAGTTTACACAAAGGCAATTTATTAACAGAAAACAGTAATCTTGTTCACAGACGGCGACCACGGCGACCTCCCTTCCTTCGGGTGCTGTCAGAGGGGATGGGGGTGACATCCTCAATTCGCCCAATCTTCATTCCTGAGCGGGCGAGGGCTCTGAGGGCTGACTGGGCCCCAGGTCCAGGGGTCTTGGTCCTATTTCCTCCTGCAGCCCGGAGTTTGATGTGTAGGGCAGTGATGCCCAGCTCCTTGCACCTCTGGGCCACATCCTGGGCAGCCAACATGGCAGCGTATGGCGAGGATTCATCTCGGTCAGCCTTTACTTTCATTCCACCAGTCACACGGCAGATGGTTTCCTTGCCAGAAAGATCAGTAACATGGACGAAGGTGTCATTGAAGGATGCAAAGATATGGCAGACACCAAATACATTCTCTCCTTCAGCCACCTGTGGTCCAAGGCTGATACCCTGTTCTTCCTTCTTTTCTTTCCCCTTGCGAGGTGCCATTTCTGCGCGTCGTCTCTGGACTCCGCCACTGGAAAAAAAAGCCAGATATCTTTTTGAGAAACTTATTTTTATTTCCTTTGGATATACACTCAGCAGTGGGATTGCTGGACTATATGGTAGTTCTATTTTTAATTTTTTTGAAGAACCTCTATACTGTTTTCTATAGTGGCTGTACTAATTTACATTCCTACCAACAGTATACAGAGGTTCACCTTTCTCCACATCCTCACCAACACTTGTTATCTCTTGTCTTTTTTTTTTTTTTTTAAAGATGACCGGTAAGGGGATCTTAACCCTTGACTTGGTGTTGTCAGCACCACGCTCAGCCAGTGAGCGAACCGGCCATCCGTATATGGGATCCGAACCCGGGGCCTTGGTGTTATCAGCACCGCACTCTCTCGAGTGAGCCACGGGCCGGCCCATCTCTTGTCTTTTTGATAATAGCCATCCTAACAGGTGTAGGGTGATATCTCATTGTGGTTTTGATTTACACTTCTCTTATGATTAGTGATGTTGAGCACCTTTTCATGTACTTGTTGACTATTAGTACATCTTCAGAAAAGTGGCCTTTGCCCATTTCTTAATTGGTTTGTTTGGTTTTTTACTATTGAGTTGTGTGAGTTCTTTATATATTTTGGATATTAACCCCTTATCAGATAAATGTTTTGAAAATATTTTCTCGTATTCTGTAGGTTGCCTTTTCATTTGTTGATTGTTTCCTTCTATGTGAAGAGGATAGTTAGTCTGATGTTGTATTTTTACATTTTTTGCCTGTGCTTTTGGTGTCATATCCAAAAAATTATTGCCAAGGCTAATGTCAAGGAGTATTTCCCCTATGTTTTCTTCTAAGAGTTTTATGGTTTCACATCTTGCTGTTCAGTCCTTAATTATTTGCAAGTTAATTTTTGTATAAGATATAAGACAAGGATCCAATTTTATTCTTTTGCATTAGGATATCCAGTTTTCCCAATACCATTTATTGAAGACTTTCCTTTCTCCATTTTGTACTCTTAGTGTCCTTGTCAAAGATTAGTTGACCATATATGCATGAGTTTACTTCTGGACTCCCTATCCTGTTCTATTGTTCTATGTGTCTCTTTTATGCCAGTACCATACTGTTTTGATTACTATAGTTTTGTAATATAGTTTCAAATCAGGGAAGGTGATGTCCCCAGCTTCATTCTTATTTATCAAGATTGCTGTGGCTATTGGGGTCTTTTGTGGTCCATACAAATTTTAGGATCTTTTTTCTATTTCTGTGAAAAATGCCATTGCTGTAATGAAAGATGTATAGTGTGAAATTGGACCACTGGAAAAGGAAATTTTAAAAACCATATACAAAAATTAACTTGTAATTAATTAGCGAACAGTAAAATGTGAAACTATAAAACAGGGAAAAGCTCCTTAACATTATCCTTGGCAATGATGTTTTGGATATGACACCAAAAGGATGGGCAGAAAAAGTAAAAAGACAACATCAAACTAAAAGGCTTCTGCACATAGAAGGAAATAATCAACAAAATGAAAAGGCAGGCTTCCAGTCAAGATGGCAGAATAGATGGTCCCAGTGTCACATTTCTCCCACAAATCACCCAATTTATAACTATTAAAAAGCAATGATATAGGGGCCGGCTCATGGCTCACTTGGGAGAGTGTGGTGCTGATAACACCAAGGCCATGAGTTTGGATCCCTGTATAGGGATGGCCAGTTAGCTACTTGGGAGAGCATGTTGCTGACAACACCAAGTCAAGAGTTAAGATCCCCTTACCAGTCATCTTTTAAAAAGAAAATAAAAAGCAATGATAGCCAAGCTGGGGCTGCCAGAGCTCCAAGGAAGAGGAGGAGAGACCTACAGAGTTCATGACGGTGGGAGAAGACATGATGAGAGAAAGAAAGAACTGCTCTGACCATTTCAAGCCCCATCCACTTCCAGGCTGGAGATGCTGAACGCATGGAGCAGGAGCTGGCAAAAGCCGCAGCTGTGCCCTTCAGATGAAGTTGCTTGGAGGCAGCAGGGGAGAAGAGAGCCTTGGTGGTCCCCAGGCCAGCAAGACTACTAATAGGGTTCCCATGGACCCACATAAGAGTGAGGAGCCACAACTGAAAAAAAGGAGCTGCTCAGAGGCTGGTGAGTCATCACATGGCCCGTCGCATGCAAAGTGTTTGGTGCACGGGCAGTAGGGGAGATGGGCTTACCAGGAGAACAATGGAGTACATCAAGGACAGCTGATCTGCCCCTCAATCAGTGCAGGACCACTCATGGGCATTGGTCAGGAATATAGAACTGCAGGGAATGCAGTTTGCTGAAAAGACTCAGGCCCAGACTAGAGTTTCTACACAACCCAGGTGTACTGGATCTCACAAGACCCAGAAGTACCTAAAAAGTCAACCATTAAAACCTGAGCTGCCCCCAAAATTCCCCAGGGAATCAGCAGCAAAGCAGCAATTTAGCTCAACCACAGAGCTCAAGTACTGATCCCCACAGGAAGTTCCCCCATTTTAGTAGTAAGCAAAGAACAACAAATTATTTCCAGTGCAGAGTTTAAGTGGTAGGACGAGCAAATAATCCAACACAGAACTGAAAGAAAAAACAAAATACCCACAGACCTGAGACAAAGTTTGGTATTAAATAGTAAAGGTCTCACATCACCAAAGAACACCTATAAAACCAGAAAAACTGGAAGTCTCTTGGACTACAAAGCCAGGGAGCGGGGAGGACTGGGGGCCTCAGCTATGAACCCGAACACCTGCAACCAGTCACAAGGGTGGGGGCCAAGGGCTTCAGCCACACCCCCCTGACATCTGCACCCAGCCCATCGATGACCAAGCCACCACCGCAAGCCCCCTAGTTTCCCATGCAGGATGAGGGGCGTGCCAGAGGCCTCAGCTCCACCCCTCCTCCTTTCATCTTCTCCCACCGTATTTCCTTCAACCTTCCCTTCTCCCCCTATCCCCAACTGCTCCACAACATCATAGAATGTAAAAAAATAACAATAATTTTTTTTTAAAAAATGAAAAGGCAACCTATAGAATAAAAGAAAATATTTCCAATTTTATTAGGGATTGAATTGAATCTATAAATCACTTTGGATAGTATGGACATTTTAACATTATTAATTCTTCCAATCCATGAACACAGGATATATTTCTATTTACCTGTGTTGTCTTTCATTTCTTTCATCAGAGTTATAGATTTTAGTGTGCAGATCTTTCACCTTTGTGGATAATTTTACTCCTAACTATTTTATTCTTTTTGATGCTATCTTAAAAGGAATTGATAGAGTTTGGGTGTGTTGTCCCCATCAAAACTCGTGGAAATTTGATCCTTAATGTGGCACTGTTGGAAACTGATTGAGTCATGGGGGTGGGTCCTTCATGAATGGATTAATGCTCTCCCTAGGTGGGGAGATTAGTGAGTGAGTTCTTGCCCTATTAGTTCCCATGAGAGCTGATTGTTTAAAAAGACCCTGGCACCTCCTCTCTCTCTCTCTTTTGCTTCTTCTCACCATGTGATCTGCCTGTACCTGCCTCTTTCTGCCACAAGTAGAAACAGCCTGAGGCCCGTGCCAGATGCAGCTGTCCCTGAATCATAAGCCAAATAAACCTGTTTTCTTTATAAATTACCAGGTCTCAGGTATTTCTGTTATAGCAACACAAAACGGACTAAGAAAATTGGTATCAAGAGTGGAGTGTTGCTATACGGATACCTGTAAATGTGGATGCAGCTTTGGAACTGGGTAATGGGCAAAGGTTGGAGGAGTTTGGAAGACTCAGAAGAAGAAAAAGATGAGGGAAAGTTTGGAACATTTTAGAGACTGGATAAATGGTTGTGATCAGAATGTTGATAGAAACATGGACAGTAAAGACCATGATGAGGTCTCAGATAGAAATGAGGAACTTATTGGGAATTGGACAAAAGATCACCCTTGCTACACCATAGCAAGGAATTTGGCTGCATTATGTCCATACCCTTGGACTTTGTGGAAAGTGGGACTTAAGATTTGCAAACCAGAATTTTTGGCAGAAGTAATTTCCAAGCAGCAAAGCATTAAGGAAGCTGCATGGTTACTTTTAACAGCCTACTCTGAATTATGGTGGCAAAGGCATGATGTAAAGACAGAATTTAAAAGGGAAGCAGAGTGTAAACATTTGGAAAATTTGCAGCCTGGCCATGCAGTAGAGAAGTGGAGAGTAGGAAAAAAATGCAAAGGTGAAGCGGATAAACTGGTTGCTAAAGACATTAGTTTGGTAAAGAGGCAGCCAGATGCTAAGAGCCAAGACAATGAGAGAAAATCCCTAAAGGCATTTGAGAAGGCTGGAAAGGTGCCCCATCCATCACAGACACTGAGGCCTAGAAGGACTGAGTTGTCCCAGAGGAGGACAGACCTGGGGTGCAGCTGCCCTAGGAAACCTGCTCCCTGCATCCCAGCTGCTCTGGCTGGAGCAGCACCCAGTGTGGTTCACACAGCAGCTCTGGAGAGTAGAAGCCTGAAACCCCAGTGGCATCCATGTTGTGTTAAGTCTGCAGGCCAGCAGGACGTGAGAGCAGTGGAGGCTTCGCAGCCTCTACCCAGATTCCAGAGGATGTATGGAAAAGCCTGGAAGCCCAGGCAGAGACATGCTGCAGGGGCAGAGCCACCACAGAGGCCATCTGCTAGAGCAATGCCTAGCAGGAAAGTGGGGTCAGAGCCCCCACAGAGAGCCCCCATGAGGGAAATGTCTAGTAGAGCCAAGGCAGCGAGGCTGCTGCCAGGACCCCAGAACTGTAGGGCCAATGGTAATGTACAACACAGGCCTGGAGAAGCCATAACACCAACACAGCCCCCTGGGCTGCGCCTGTCAGAGCTGTGGGGGTTGGGCTGTCCCCGATGCTTTGGGGACCCAGATGCCAAACTGTGCCCAGGATGCAGGACTTGGAGTCAAAGAAGATTATTTTGGACCTTTAAGATTTAATGTCTGTCCTGCTGGGTTTCAGACTTGTTTGAGGCCTGTTTCTTTCTTCTGGCCTATTCCTCCCTTTTGGAATGGGAATGTGTACCCAAAGTCTGTTCCACCATTGTGTCTTGGAAGTAGATAAATTTGGTTTTGATTTTTACGGATTCACAGCTGGAAGGACTTTTGCTTTTGGTGTCAGATGAGACATTGGACTTTTAAGTTGGTGCTGGAACAAGCTAAGACTTTTGGGACTGCTGGGATGGAATGTTTGTATATTGTATGTGAGAGGGACATGAGTTTTGGGGGGCCAGGGGTGGAATGATAGAGTTTGGATGTGTTGTCCCTGCCAAAACTCATGTGGAAATTTGATCCTGAATGTGGCACTGTTGGAAACTGATTGAGTCATAGGGGTGGATCCCTCTGAATGGAGTAATGCTCTCCCTAGGTGGGGGGATTAGTGAGTGAGTTCTCACTCTATTAGTTCCCACGAGAGCTGGTTGTTTAAAAAGACTCTGGCACCTACTCTCTCTTTCTCTCTTGCTTCTTCTCACCATGTGATCTGCTTGTACCTGCCGTTTTCTGCCACAAGTAGAAGCAGCCTGAGGCCCATGCCAGATGCAGCTGTCCCCGAATCATAAGCCAAACAAACCTGTTTTCTTTATAAGTTACCAGGTCTCAGGTATTTCTGTTATAGCAACACAAAACAGACTAAGACAGGAATCTTTTCTTTTTTTTTTCTAAAGATGACTGCTAAGGGGATCTTAACCCTTGACTTGGTGTTGTCAGCACCACACTGTCCCAAGTGAGCCACGGGCCAGCCCAGGAATCATTTTTTTAAATTCCCTTTTCCAGTAGTTCAATTTCACATTATACATCTTTCATTACAGCAATAGCATAATTTTATTGTTCAGCGGTAGTGAACTCCTTGAGGGCAACGAACTCATTTAATTCACCTCTCCCATCACCCAGTAAAGAACATGGGACAAAACAGGCATCTATAAATGTCTACTGAATGAATCAAAATGTGTTGTACTGAATTCTTCAGTCTAGCTCTGCATTTTGGACACTAACTCCTCCCTTCTGCTTTCTCCTACTTCAACTGAAAAAGAACTTCCTGCAAAACTGATTCCCCATTGTTCGTTACTGGGTAATGTCTCTACCCTTAAGGCTTTCCTGTCTGTGCTCTTAAATGCATGAGCATAATATAGCTCTCCTCTGACTCTGGGACATGAATTTTGTAGTTAAATCTTAGATGCCCTAATAATAGAAATGGTCTGTGTGCTTATATTTTCAGTAAGTGAGTTCAAACTTTTCTGACATTTTGCATTCTGCTCCACAACATATCTGTTTAATATAAAAATGTTTTTAGTTCTTACAAGTTAAATATTGTACATCACACACACACACAAATCTTCTATCAAATGTGGTGCTGTAGGAAGACAAGCCTTAATTACACTGTGGCTTCACATATACCTTGGTACACTGCTGTGTAGCCCAGTATGGAAAGCATGGCATTAAAGGAATTTTATTGCTATACACTTCAAAGAGATGAAAATACAAAAGCGGTACCTAGCAATGTCACTGAAAGCTTAATGACATTGTTTTGGCTTAATTTCTAACTGCTTTTCAAAAGCTTTCCTACATTTATCTTCTCCTTTTATCCCAGAAGTAAAAAAAGAAAGAGAAGATAGTTCAGTTTTGTATATGCTGAGTTTGAGACGCCTGGGAGAATTTGGAGCTTAGGAAAGAGGTCTTTGCTGGGAGAACAGATTTGGGAGTTGTCAGCAATTAAAGCTAAGGAAATGGATAGAGTGACTCAGAGTGTATATGCACAGGGAGAGGAGGCTGAGGTCAGACATTAGGGGAGAGACAGGACACAGAACCTATGAAGGAAACTCAGAAATTGCCTTTAAAAGAGGAAAGAGACCCTGAAAAATTCATCATAGAACCTAGCACAGTGTCTTCTTTGTACATAGGAGGCACTCAAAAAATAATTATCAAGTAAATTTAGCCAGCATATTCCTTCTCCCTTCAAAGCAGTATGCTAGTATAGAGAATACAGGGTTGACCCCTTAGAGGCCCAACAGGCCAGTTGGAAAGCCATATCATAAATACGTACAACATAGTAAGACAGGCTCTATGAAAATGGTTGCACATGAGGGCATACTGGAATAGCAAGAAAGGAGAAGGTCAATGTGGAACATCTCAGAAGAAACAATGCTAGGACTGAATCTTGAAGAATGAGTAGGAATTCATCAAGCATGGGGGAGAGAAATCAGTTCGGAGGGCATTCCAGGCAGCAAGATCTGCAGGTATAAATGCACTGAATTATGAAACAGGTTAGAGAGATTGAGAAATTCCAAATGAGTGATTTGGTACAGCTGGGATTTAGTTGAGGAAAAAGTAGAGGAAATGAAGCAGGAAAGCCAGACAGGATCTGATTACAAAGGGCCCTGTAAAACCTGATAGAGTGTTTGGATTTTATCCTAAAGACTAGGGGAAGCCACTGAAGGATTTTTAAATGGAGAGAAAAGAGATCAGATTTACATTTCAGAAAGATCATTCTTGCGTCAGACTGGAAGATGGGTTAGAGTGGCAATACTAGAAACAAGGAAACCAAATAGGAGGCTAGTTAAGGAATCCAAGGGGAGTTGTTGGAAAATTAGACTAGGGAGGATGTAGAATGTAGAAAATCTGACAGATCAGACAGCTGTAGAAAATGTAGAATAGACTAGACATCGTGTGTGATTACCCAAGGTGGAGGAAGAAGTTCAGAGTTGAGGATGACAACCAGGTTTCTGCTTGGGCAGTTGTGTAGAGAAATTCCATTCACAGAGTATGAGGATAGGAAAGCAGAAGGCGATCTGGGATTACTGTGCTGAACTTTGTTCTGAACATATTCCTGTTAAGGAGCTGCCTTGTTAACATTTGTTCTGGAGCTCAGAGGATTTATGTAAGCTTGCACTCTAGATTTGAGAGTCATACACACATACATGGAAATTGAAGCAATTGGACCAGATAAGATTTACCACACAGGAAATATAGAGTAAGACAGAAAGAAGGCCTTAGGATAGAGCCAACATAAAAGGGACAGACAGAGAGAGAAAGAGGAGCCTTCTTAGGAGGCTGAAAAGGAAGACTACAACTAGAACCCTGGTGTCTCAAAAACCAGGGTATCAAAAATGTCAATTTGTGTCTATCTCCCCCAGTAAATTGTGAGTTGTATTAGTCTGTTTTCTGTTACTTAGAATACCATAAACTGGGTAATGTATAAGAAAATGAAATTTATCTTTTACAGTTTGGAGGCTGAGAAGTCCTAGGTCCAGGGAGCACATCTGATGAGGACCTTCTTCTTGGAGATGACTCTCTATAGCGATGCAGGGTATCACATGGTAAGAATGGGCTGAGCAAGAGAACTAACCTTGTCACTTATTCTGGTTATAAAAATCATCAGAACCACGCCCATGACAAGCCATAAAACCATCAACCCTTTGCTCCATGAATGGATCAATTCATTCCAGAAGGCACAGTCTTTGAGATTCAATCAGCTCTTAAAGGACAAACCTTTCAAATACCATAACAGGATTTCTCACCTTCTTAACAATGTTACGATGGAGATCAAGTGTCCAATAAATGAACTTTTGGGAGACACATTTGACCCATAACATGAGTTCTTGGGGGGCAGAAGCTAGTTAACATTACTATTCTCAGAAACTAATGTTGGCCAGACTCCAGAGGAGTGGTTTAATGAATATTTTCAATATGGCCATTGGATTTGGAAACTAAGACATTCACTGTTGACCTCTGATAGAGCTGTCTATCAAAAGGCAAAAGCAGAAACCATAAGGCAACTCAAGAAGTTTGATGACAATGAAAAGGGAAGACACAGCAGAGATACAGCAGCAACTTGAGAGGCAGGCACATTAGAAAAGTGAATTTAGAAGATTAATGTATTCTTTTATATTAAGTAGTTTTTCAGGCCTTTGTTGTGGAAATAGACACTTAAGGGTATGAGTAGGTTGAGGGAAAATTTGAAAATCTTGGGCTGAGGTCAAGGTGGGAGGAGCTTTCTCATCATTCCCCATTGTAGCTTCCATAGCTCCCCCAACTTTTTATAAAGCCCCTCCTCTTTTGGGACTCAAGACATTGGTTGTACCACATCTTCCTGATGGTCTTGGCCTTAGGTGCTAAGGGAGGTGGAGTCTAGAGCACCTGCTAGCCCAACCCACAGGAAGTCAATTGGCAAGCTTGCAGTTTGAGCATGTCTACCTTTGAGGAGAAAGCACGCATAGTATGTAGCCCAGAGCTAGTCACAAAATGAATAATTAAACTCAGTCAATCAGAGACCTAACAGGATGAGCTAGAGCAGACAGACAGAATGTCATGAATCCAAAACATGACCGAGCAGTCAACATGGAGCTAGCTGAGATAGAAGCAAATAAAGGAAAGTCAAAGACCTCTCTCAAGACATTTTGCAAACACTGAGAACCAGATCCCCCTTCTTTTTTATAACAAGCTGAACCATTCATGCTGGGATGAGGATGGGGGGGTGGGAAGACAGCTCCTGATCACTCACATATTCAGTGAAGTCTTAGGCCCAGAGTCTTGCTCACTATCCCAAGACCTGCTATCATTCTATATATGTGCTTACTCCATCCATGTAGACTCTGTCCCCACAATTCTATGTTGTCCTCACCTCCAGTAACCCATCCAATCAGGCCTCTGACCCTTTCATAACCAGATCTGATTTACCCCTGAAATTTTAGCCTCCAGAATCTCACTCTGTAAACCCACCTTCTTGTCTCTGGTTCCCTCATCTGTGTGATACACGCAGATGTCAAACCTTCAAACTCTTGCAACTTCAATCCTTTTGACCTTCTCTTTTATCCCTGTGTGTACCAGGCCTTTCTTCCTTTCCTATCCAGCCTGGAGGTCATGATCCAACACTTTACCATTCTCATGCCAGCCCCTATTCAACCTGTCTTTCTCTCCAGCCCACCTACTAATCACTGGATTTCTCTATTCCTATACCCTTATCACTGAGCACTCTTAGGAATAACAACAATAACAACAAAAGTCACACAACCACTGAAATTGACACCAACAGAGGTGGGCCCTGAACAAAACTCAACAAGCTTGGGTTGCTGAATCCTGTCACCTCATTGACTCCTGAAAACTCTCTCCCCTTTTCTTAAGCCCCCTACATCACCTTCACCTTTTAATTATCATCACTTAACCTCACCACTTACTTCCCAGGAAAAAAAAAAAAAAAAGGAGGCTATAGGCATAGTTTCCTCAATTTTCTATCCTCTTGACCCTATCTGCACTCAGGAACTAGGCAACAATTAGTTGAAAATATATTTACTGAACACAATTTACCCAATGATCAAGCTAGCCAAAGGGCAGTTAACCAAATTTCCCAAATATACCAACTTGAAAAAATTTGCTTTTGGACACCAAAATCCACTTTGGTGAAATTATCAATTCACCAAAAATGTGTTTCTATTAGTGATTTGTAAAATTTATAGCAATTGTGTTGCCTGGAAAGGTTTATAGTCTTGTGGATTCTCTTTTTTAAGGTTTTCAATTAGTTTCAGTTTGACTTAGTTTAGTTTTAGTTTTACCAACATCTTTTCATTCATTAAATGCATTATGCCAAAGATTTCAGTCAAACTCCATTGAATGTCAGTTTTGTGTGTGATACACATTTCAGACACTTATGATTCAGATGCCTAAAACAAATACGTAATACTCATTTGATTGAGCCAAAAAAAAAAAAAAAAAACAAATCTATGTGCTAAAAATAGTTAAAATGAGCATTTTCCAACTCACTCTATGAGGCAATATTATTCTGATACTAAAACCAGGAAAAGACATCACAAGAAAACAAAAATACAGATCAATATCCCTTATGAATATACATGCAAAATTCCTCAACAGAATACTAGCAAACCAAATCTAACAGTATATAAAAAGAATTACATACCATGCTAAGTGGAGTTTATCCCAGGAATGCAAGGTTGGTTTATCAACCTAAAATCAATTAATATAATACATCATATCACATCACTAGAATAAAAAACAAAACCACATGATTATATCAATATACATAGAAAAAGTATTTGAAAAAAATCCAATACCTTTTCATCATAAAACACTCAATAACTAGGAATAAAGAGAGCTTTCTCAACCTAACAAAAAGCATGTATTAAAAAACCAAACCTAACACCATACTTAATGTCAGAAGACTGGATGCTCTTCCCCCCAGAGTCAGGAACAACACAAGTATGTCCACTCTTGCTGCTTCTGTTCAACATTGTACTAGAGATCCCACCAGGGCAATTAGGCAAGAAAATACATCAATATTGGATAGGAAGAAGTAAAAATATCTCTATTCACAGATGAAATTATTTCATACATAGAAAATCCTAAGGAATACAGACACAAACACACACATATACACACAAACTAATAAATGAGTCCAGCGAGGTTACAGGATACAGGATCAGTATTAAAAAATCAACTGCATACAAAAATCAATTGTAATTTTTACACAATAGCAAGGAACAACCCAAGAAGAAAATTAACAAAACACAATGCTCATTACAATAGCATCAAACAGAATAAAATGCTTAGGAATAAATTTAACAAAAGTACAAACTCATACACTGAAAACTACAATTCATTGTTGAAAGACATTTTTAAAGTTCTAAATAAATGGAAAGACATAACATGTTTGTGGATTGGAAGACTTAATATTATTAAGAAGCAAATACTTCTCAAAATTATTTATAGATTCAACACAATCCCTATCAAAATCATAGCTGCCTTTTTAGCAGAAACTGCCAAAGCAATCCTGAAATTTATATGGAAGGGTAAGGGATTTGGAATAGCCAAAATAATCTTGAAAAAGAACAAAATTGTAGGATTCACACTTCCTGATTTCAAACTGAATACAAACTAATCAAAATTGTATTTTACTGACATAAAGATAGACATATAGATCAATGGGATAGAATTGAGAGTCTAGAAATAAACCCTTACATTTATGGTCAATTGAATTTTTACAAGGATGAAAAAATTAAATGTGGAAAGAGAAGTCTTTTAAACAAATGTTGCTGGGACTAGATATTCACAGAATAAAGTTGGACTCCTATCTCACACCACATATAAAAATTAAGTCAAATTGATCATGGACCTAACTGTAAGAGTTAAAACTATTAAAACTCTTAGAAGAAAAGATTACCATAAATCTTCTTGACCTTGGATTAGGTAAAGCTTTCAGATATGAAACCAAAAGCACAATCAACAAAAGGAAAATTAGATAAATTGGGCTTCATCAAAATTAAAAGCTTTTGTGCTTCAAAGCACACCATCAAGAAAATGAAAAGACAATTCATAGAATGGGAAAATTTATTTGCAAATCACATATCTGATAAGGACCTTGTATCTAGAATATATAAAGAATTCTTACAACTCAACAGTAAAAAGACAAATAACTCAATTTAAACATGGGCAAAGGATTTAACTAGACATTTCTCCAAAGAAGATATACAGATGGTTTTTGGTTTGACAAGAACTGGGAGCCCCACCAGGTTCTCACTACAAAGATTGGGAAAAATTTCCTCATGCTTCCAGAAAGGAGACAAGAAAGGTAATGAATGGGAAATATGTCCAGAGCTTTCTTTCCTTCTTATCAAGCCTACCCTCCAGGGAAACTATTTTACTAGAGACTAATGGACTTGGGTTTTACCAAACCTAATCGACATAGGGGAAGGAAAACACCCAACTTCAGTTCCCTCCAGCCTTCCTGTTTCTCTAAGGTGTGTGTTAGGGGGTGTTGGGGGGGCGTAGGAGAGAGAAGCTGAGAAGAACCTGTGAAGGTCACAGCCCAGGGACACAGGCTCACTAAAAGATTGATACCTAATCATAAGACTGGAAAATGCTTCCCTTCTCCCTGCACCTTCTCACCACATCAATAAGACTCCTGTGTAACAACAGGGAGTTACAACTAAAAGAACTGCAAGCTTTAGACCCTACTTAAGAAAGTGTCTCTAGGGAAATCCAAAGACAACAGGGAATTCAAAAACAAGGACACTAGAGAAAATGTTTAGCCTCTAACACCGCAGCTACAGCAAACAAACAGTAAACACATCCTAACTCCTAACCAGATAAACATAAAATATCACATTAAATACCTATCTGCCTCAGTTCCTTTTACCCAATGTAACAAAAAATTACAAGGCATGCTAAAAGACAAAAAAAAAAAAAAAAAAAAAAAAACCAGTCAAGAGAAAATGAGCATCAGAATCAGACTCAGATGTGGCACAGATTTTGGAATTATAAGACTGCAAATTCAAAATAGCAGTCATATATGCAAACGGCTTTAATGGAAAAGTGGTCAGCATGCATGAACAGATGGATAATGTAAGCAGTGAGAAGGAAACTCTAAGAGGTAATCCAAAGGAAATGTTAGAAATTAAAAACATTGTATTGGAAATAATGTCTTTGTTGGGCTCATCAGAAGACTGGACATGGCCAAGGGAAGAATCAATGAGCTTGAAGATATGTCAGTAGAAACTTCCCAAACTGCAAAGCAAAGAGAAAAAAAGAATGGAAAAAAAATGAAGCAGTATATCCAAGAACTGTAGTACAATAACAAAAGGTGTAACATACATGTAATGAGAATACTAGAGAAGAAAGAGAAAGGAAGAGAAGAAATTTTTGAAGCAATGATAGCTGAGAACTTTCAGAAATTAATGACAGACACCTGGCCACAAACCTAGAAAGCTCAGAGAATACCAAGCATGATAAATACTGAAAAAAATCTATGCCTAGGCATATCATATTCAAACAACAGAAAATCAAAAGGGAATCTTGAAACCAGAGAAGATATACAAGTGGTCAATAAGCATATTTAAAAATGTTCAACATCATTAGTCATTAAGGAAATGCGAATCTAAACTACAGCAGGATACCACTTTACACCCACAAGGATGACTGTAATAAAAAAGATGAACAATAACAAGTGTTGGCAACTATATGGAGAAATTGGAACCCTCATACACTGCTGGTAGAAATGTAAAATGGTGCAGCTACTTTAGAAACAGTTTGGAAACAGTAGTATGGAAATATGGTATGGCCATATGTCAGCCCACATCTACATATCTATTAAAATTACAAATGAACAAAATGTTAAAGAGAAAGGCAAATTATTGGATTAAAAGTATTTTGGTTTTTTTGAATTTTTAAAACTTTTTCTTCAATTGAAACATAATTGTTATAGATATTTATGGGGTACAGAGTTGACTATCAGTATTTGTGTACAGTATGTGATGATCAAATCAATATTATTAGCATGTTCATCATTACAAATCATAATTATTATGTCTCTTACCCAGTTACTCCCTAACCCCCACTCCTATCCCCTGTTTCTCACCTCTAGTAACTATAGGTCTGTTCTTTCCTTCTGAAAGTTCAATGTTTTATTGTGGTCTTTCTTTTTTTCTTAGTGTATTAGGCTGTTTGTGTTGCTATAACAGAAATACCTGAGACTGGGTAATTTATAAAGAACAGAGGTTTATTTGGCTCATGATTCTGGGACAGCTGCATCTGGCACGGGCCTCAGGCTGCTTCTACTCATGGTGGAAAGTGGCAGGCAGCTGGTGGGTACAAGCAGATCACACGGTGGGAGGAAGCAAGCTAGAGAGAGGAGGTGCCACGGTCTTTTAAGCAACCAGCTCTCACAGGAACTAACCAAGTGAGAACTCACTCACTACCCCTCTTCCCCCAGGGAAAGCATTAATTCATTCATGAGGGATCTGCACCCATGACTCAAACAGCTTCCAGCACTGCCATGTTGGGGATCAGATTCCACATGAGTTTTGGCGGGGAAAGCACATCCAAACTCTATCACTTAGCTCCCTCTTATGAGTGAGGACATGCACTGTGCCTGACTTATTTCATCTAACATAATTTTCTCCAGGTTCATCCATATTGCTGTGAATGGCAGAATTTTATCTCTTTTCATGGCTGAGTAGTATTCTCTGCCTCTCACTCTGTGGAAGAGAATTGGGAGTCTCCTTTCTCTTTCCTAGAGTCTCTACAGGGAGCTGAAGTCCTTCAGAGACTGGAAAAACATACTTACTCTTGAAAGATCCTAACTCAAACAGTGCTGGACTCTGGCCATTTCTTGATACTTGTGCTCACTTCTTTCAGGGCTGGTATCTACCCAGGAACTCTAATGACTTGTGACTTTTCCTGAGTATTTTAAACGGGGACCTAGGGCTTGGAGCAGTCTGAAACCAAGCACCAACGCTACCCGGGGCCTCCTCCTCACTAAGAAGGAACAAATGAATAACAGAGCCAGTGAACCTTGCCTGCCTCCCATCCTGTCATTCAGGATCATCATTCACAAGGCAGGATTTTTGGTCATCCTTTCCCATTTGGTCATCCCCACATTGACTTGCCCTTCCTTGCCTCTAGGTAATTCACACTCCTACTGCTTCCCTGCCTTTTAGCCCTTCCCACTGTGGAAACACCCCTCAATCTTTGCTGTTCTCAAACCTCCATTTCGTGGTGATGAACCCTTAAATTCTCAGCCCCTTTATACACCTCTGAGTTTCCACTTCCCGTGTAAGGGGACTGGCTTTGTTTAAGTACTCCACTTTTTTACGTCACTACTCGCCAGGCTTGCCAAGGCCCAAATAGAGACTACTTCTCCATCCCTACCCCCCAACCTTTGAGAATCATGCCATCTTATTATATAAGCCTCTACTCTCCTCAGTGTCACCATGAAAT
Organism: Cynocephalus volans; assembly: GCF_027409185.1. NCBI lineage: Eukaryota > Metazoa > Chordata > Mammalia > Dermoptera > Cynocephalidae > Cynocephalus > Cynocephalus volans. Next base: position 106,968,119 of record NC_084463.1, on the reverse strand, counting down.
GACCTTTACTCTTTTTCATCAAAAATTTCAGTGTATGTGTGTCTGTATCGGTTGTTCTCTTACCAGCATCCACAACTCCTGGGTCCTTCAGGCCTGTAAGACCACCAGACATCATTTCCCCTTAACAGTGTCTCCACTCCTTTAAAACTTTCCTCAACATTTCTAACTTATTTCATGCCCATTTTTCACAAAATCTCATCTCCTCTCCAGAGAGAATGAGATCATCAAGTCTGATGGCTTTAAATTCCTGCCCCGTCCACCTAACCCCCCTCCACCCTGCCAGTACCCTCATGCGTGCACTTCTCTGCATCCTCACCCACCTTCCCTTCCAGTCTTGAAGCAGGAGGTACTTCTCTGTCTGTTAAAGACCGATCCCTCCTTGTCATGATCATTTCTTCAGTCCCTCCTCTCTCCCCTCGGACCTTGCTCCACTAGCCATTGCCTCTCTGTTAAACATGCCCCTGTTGTTTTCTTTCAAATAGCTCTCCCTCAGCCCTTCCGTCTCCCCACACCTCCTCCCATCTCCATTACCTACCCTTGCTTTCTTTCTCCTTCTGCACTGACTTAGTAGTGGTCCTTGATTCTGTTGTCTCACTAACGTTCCTTCTTTATTCTGGAACAACAACCCCCTTCGTGTCTGTCATTCATATAACAAATATTGATTGAGCATTGCCTATATTCAGGCACAGTATATATGTGTTACAATGGTGAACAAGCCAGGTTTACTATTTAGTGGAGTATATAGACATTTAATCAAATATTCACACAACCAGAAAGAATGTAAACTTGCAACTGTGATAGCTGCTGCAAAGCAGAAGTACCAGGCACCATGAGAACCTATACTCTGGGGATTTTACCTAGTCAGAGAGGTCAGGGATGATGTTTGTGATGAAGTAATGTTTCAGCTGAGAACTGAAAGTTAAATGAGAGGTCACTTAAGAGAGGAAGGGACCAAAGTACTCCCTGGGCAAAAAAACAAGTAGTTGCCAAAGCATTTTGAACAATCAGCCTGAATGGAAGCTGCCATCTTTTAAGTGACCTTGCCCCCTGCCCCCAAGGTTATCTGGATGGACACACAAGTCAATCCAGGCCATCCAGAGTCTTTCCCCAGGATTTCTGAATTTGTTGTTGGTATAAGGCCCATTTTAAAACTAAGTACATATATAATATTGATTTGAAAATTAATTTTAAAAATCAGTAGGAGGGAGAGGAAGAGACAAATCTTCCATAGAGAAGAATTACAAATAACATAGATTATAATGCATGATAAGTTATATTATATATCATATGTAGCCCCTTTAGAAAGTGGAGCTTAATATTCTCCTCCCTGAGTATGGGACTCACTTCCAAAGAACAGAATACGGAAAGGTGAAAAAAAGTAGCTTTACAGTGGAGAAACCTGGCAGATACAATCTTAACCCAGCAATCAAGACTAACATCACCAGTGAAAATTCATGTTGATATCACATACCCCTGATATGACATGGTGAGAAAGGCAATTCACCCCTCTGTAGTATTCTTCTCCCCAGTCTAATCGTAAGGAAAACATCAGAGAAATCCAAATTGAGGGACATTCTACAAAATGCCTGGCTAGTACTCTTCAAAACTCCAAGTCATTAAAAAAAAAAAAAAGGAAAGATAGAGAAACTGTCACAGACCATAGGAAACTCACTAAACATGACAAATAAATGCAATATGGTATCCTGGATTAATCTGGGATAGAAAAAGTACATTAGTGGAACAGGTGGTGAATCAGAACAAAGTCAGAAGTTTAGTTAATAATACTGTAAAAATGTTAACTGATGTGAATTAGTAGAAACTGGGTGAAGGGTGTAAGGGAATTCTCAGCACTATCTTTGCAACTGTTCTATAAATCTAAAATTAGTCCTAAATGAGACGTTCATTTTAAAAATCAGGGAAAAAATGAAGCTGACAAGCAAATGAAATGAAAAACAGAAACTAGAGATGCAGAGATAGTCTTGATGTACTTGAGTTTCTGGTTCCATTTGCCAGTCATCTCCCAGGTTTGATTACCTGGGCCAATAAATCTACCCTTCTTTCCTAAGTTAGTTTTTCATATGTAATTAACTTTTCACTCTTACACACTGTTACTACTGTTTTATCTCCACTCCATCTTTATCTCACTGTCGCCTGCTATCTTTCCCCTCCACTTCTTTGTTCACTAAGATCATCAGCTATATCCTGATTCTAAAATCTAAAGGAGACCTGTCAGACTCATGTCACTGTGGTATTTTTACTTTGTTGACAACTCTTATTCTAATAGCTGTTTCTTTCCTTGGCTTCTGTGATAACACATTGGACACTACACTCTTGTTTGACTCCTACTTTGTTGGCTGCTGCTTCTCAGTCTCCTTCATGACTCTCTCTTTGTTACCCACCCCTTAAAGGCAGTCATCTCACTACAAATTCTCTGTAGGTGAGTGCATCCATTCCCATGGTTCCACTTACAACCCATACACTGATGGCTCCAAAATATCTACCCTTAGCTCAGCTCTCTCTTCTGAGTTCCAAATATTATATGCAGCCACCTATTAGACACCTTCATTTGAATATCTCACATGTCTTAAACTCATCATACCCAAAACCAAATTCATCTTGCCTCTCTCCCCACAAGACTCTTCCTCCTTTCTTTCCCTAACTTCATAAGTAACATACACTAATGTATTACTGAAGAACATGGAAGCCACCTAAAATCCTCCCATGACATATCCCTCACTTCCAGTCAGCCACCAAGCATTATAGTTTTATCTCTTTAATTTCTGTCATATCTTACTCCTCTTTTCTAATCTTACTATCACTGCCTTAATTTAGTCCATCATAAGCTGGGAAATTGAAACCGACTCCCATCTGGTCTTCTTTCATTCTCAATATTGCAGTCAAAATGTTGTTGACATGCAACCTGATCATTCATTTCCCTCATTAAATAAACCCTTCAGTTGGTCCTCAGAGCCTGGACTTTTTGCATG